>NC_141685.1:53048449-53648449 GCF_964263255.1 Lissotriton vulgaris
GTTTTGGGCATTGTTGTCAAGTCAATCCTTAAATGCTGATTTCTTGGTGGATCGGATGAGTTGGTGGTGTTTGCGGGTGGCGTTCTTGAAGGAGGCCAGGTTGTCAGTGGTAGGGTTTTTTTCTCCAGGTTTTCTCGAGAGTCCGGCAGAACTTCTTCGATTTCTTAAGGTCCTCGTTGAACCAGGGGGCTTTTTTGTTCTCTTGCTTGATTAGATGGTTTTTCAAGGGTGCTAGTTCGTCTGCGCTGTGGGTGATCCATTGTGTGAGGTTGGTGGCTGCTTGGTTTGGGTCCGATGAATTGGCAGGAGTGTTTTGTTGAAGCGACGAGAAGAGCTGGTCGGTGGTGATTTTGTTCCAGTTTCTTCGGGGAATAGGTTGTGGGGGGTTATGGGACGTGGATTTTTTGTAGTGGAAGTGAACGCAGCTGTGGTCCGTCCAATGGAGAGCTGTGATCGAAGGAGATGTGCTTGCTGGAGGTGAAGATAGGGTCAAGCGTGTGCCGGCTGAGTGGGTGGGGGTGTCAACGAGTTGTTTGAGTCCGAGATTGGCCATGTTGTCCAGAAGGGTGGTGGTGTTGTTGTCGTTTTTCTTGTCCAGGTGGAAGTTGAGGTCTCCCAGTAGAATGTAGTTCTCGGATGGGATGGCGTGTGGGCTGATGAAGTCAGCGATGTCTTCACTGAATTGTGAGCGGGGTCCTTGGGGTCTGTAGATATGGGTGCCTCTGAGTGTGGTTTTGGGGTCGGTGTGAATCTGGAAGTGAAGGTGTTCGGCTGTAGCGAGGTTATCGTCGGAGCTGGTCGTGATGCAGATGGTGTTCTTATGGACGATGGCGATGCCTCCTCCTGTTTGGTTGATGCGGTCCTTTCGGATGATCTTGTAGGTGTCTGGGATGGCTATGGCGATGTCGGGGGCTGATGAGGCGTTCATCCATGTTTCTGTAAGCAAGGCGACGTCCGGCGATGTAGTGTCGAGTAGGTTCCAGAGTTCGATGGAGTGTCTGTGGACTGAGCGGGTGTTGAGCAGTAAGCACTTTAAGTGGTTAGTGTCGGAGCTCTGTTTGGAGTTTGTGGATTTGGTGTGGGTCCTGATGCAGTCGAACTTGCAGGAGTGGCAGGTGAAGGGTCCATGGGTGTGTCCTGGAGCGGCTTGGTAGCAGTTAGGGAGTGGGCCGGGGTTAAGTGCTGAGAGGGTGCGGCGTCGTATATTATGCAGGTGGAATGGGATTTGCGTGGACCAGGGGGTCTGGCGCTGGGCGCGGTCCAGGCGCGGACGGGCGTAGACGGGCTTACCTTTGGCGCAACTTCGGCGCGCATGGGGGGCGACCGCTGCGCGTGAACGCTGCGCGCCTAGGCATCTGTCATATGTGGATAGTGGAAGGGGAGGGGCGAGGGAGGATCAGCTGGGAGGCGGGAGCGGGGTGGAGATCAGGGCAGGGAGGCACAACAACAACAACAAAAACAAAATGGCAGCAAGCCAATATCGCAACAGGATTGGGACACAATTGGAATTAGCGCGATGCAAATGGAAGTGGCGCCGGCACAAGCAGGCACAAATAAGTCTGCAGGCAGCACAGCACAAGTTCAAATATCGTACAAGCACACCTTGGCAATCAAGCGCTACGATCTAATTTACATCAGCAATTTAATAAATAATAATAAACAGGCGGGGCAATCTCGCGCTACAAACTCTAATAAATAATTATTCAGGCTAAAGCAGTTGTGGGTGCAAGGCGAGATAGGCACTCAGCAGTCTGGCGGTAAGCGCTACGATACCAGGCGAGGCAGGGAGCTGCGTGTGGAGCGACCTCTTCTGCTGGGAGCAGGACGGTCTGGGGTGACTGATAGGTTTAAATGTGCAGTGATATGGATAGATATAGGGAACCTATATGTAAGTAAGGGGTGCGTACACCACCTTCACAGACTGCTGTAGCAGACCTATTGTGTCATTTTGAATGGTCTCCCAGGGGTGGCATTATACATACTGCAGCCCCTGAGAGGCCCCTGGGGTACCTACGCCCTGGGTATATAGTATACCATATACTAGGGACTTAAAAGGGTACCCCAGAATCCAATCTGGAGTATACCTAAAGTACATGAACAACCTTTTTGAAATGGAATGAAATGAATTGAAAAGTGAGTCTTATATAGCGCAACTGTCACTCCTAACAGAGTCTCCTGGCGCTGTCAATGACAAGGATCAATTGTGTAGAATAAGACCTAGATTAGGTCTAGGCAGCAGGCATTAGATAGTCCAAAGATCCATGTCTTTAATGCCTTTCTAAACTGCCCCTCCTGTTCAATTACTCTAAGTTCCTTCGGCATACAGTTCCAAGCCTTTGCTCTCAGTACGGTGGCTGATCTCCCGTCTCTAGTTACTAATCTGAAGCCCGGCACTTTGAGCAAGCTCGCAGCACTAGAACATAGTGTTCTTGCAGTAGTATATGCTTGAATCTTGCTGAAAATATATTGGGCCCAAATGACGGTGTGCTCTAAAAGTCGTCAGTAGTAGTTTGAACAAAATTATTTTATGAACTGGGAGCCAGTGGAGGGTGTTCAGGGCAGCGAGGCCGATGCTCTACGCGGAAGCCCTTGGACCAGTCTAGCTGCTGCGTGCTGGACTACCTGTAGTCTCCTCAGGATGGTTTTATTGATTCCTGCGAGGAGGATATTACAGTGGTCCAGCCGCGATAGTATGAGAGCCACAGTCACTGTTTTCTTAGTGGCCAGCGGGGGGAAAGCAGATAGACTGGGGTCCTGATTAGCAGGATCCCAGTCAAACCAAATCGAAAACCAGCAAAACACCAGGCAAAAAGTGGGGATAACCATGTAGTCAGATTCCACCTACCTATATGGACAACCTTAGAAAGCTTTCTAAGTGGTAGCTGTGGAAAGCAGCCTTCATGCTTAGTCTAGGAGGAGTGTAAAGCAGCTTGTTTCACCAGTATCTAATCCGGTACTGTAGATTAAGTGAAAAAGAACCACACAGTGTAGTTATAACAAAAATAGTTATTCATTACAGACACTCCCTAACTCAATGCAATACAGCTGACGAAATGCACAAAGACTCGGTTCGGCCAGTGTCGATGAGGGATCCTCAGACTAGGTCTGAAAACAGTGCGGGCCTCGAAGACGTTGTAGAACTGTCTTGTATGTTATTGAACCTGTTGGAGTCTGTAGGAGCTTAGGATCAGCGATGAGGTCAGCTGTGTTGCGGTGCCTGCAGACACAGGGGAGTGATTCCTTCACTCCAAGGGAGATTCCTTCGGATGTCTTTGGATGGCCACAGGCCCAGGATGGAACCTGTATGGAGCACGGACACTGATGATGCAGCGACTCGCAGAACGAAGAGGTCCTGAGCAGACAAAGTCTTCTCTGTTCCTGAAACGAAGTTTGAGGCGGTCAGTCTGACTCGGTCACGATGTCCAGATGATTTGAACAGGACGCGGAGTTATATCTGATTCAAATCCCATGACGAATCTAGGGACCCGTCCACAGGTAAGTCATTAAGTACCTGAAGGTGAGGGTTGGGAGGATTTAGAGGTCCCTCTCGGAGGAGGGGTTGGGCAGTGGGGACGATACTCCCATGTTGTTTGTCCAGGTTTGTGCCAGTGCTGGAGCTAACAGCTCCCTGAGCTGGTTTGAACTGGAGTATGCAAGAAGGGCACTAAATGGGCCCTTCCAGCAGACTATGTGGCGCTGGCAGGAGCCCCCACCCCTACCTAATACATTAAATCTTGTCTGGGAGATGGTCCCTGTGACAGGAAACCGATTGTCCTACCTTCCCCTGCTCGGGCCTGGCCCAGCAGCAGGAGGGCAGAATAATGTCTGTTGTAGGCAGCAGGCCTAGGTTGCTGTCAGGCTCTGTAAGATCGGTCCGGAGAGCATGGAGTACATCCCGGAGGAGCCCTGCCATAGATGGAATCATTCCTCCAACACCAGATACTGTGTTGGGGTATGATGCCAGCATGTCTGATACCAAACACACACAGATTCTTTCCAGCCAGGTTAGAGATGGTCTCGCTACATCATAATGGCTGATTTATGTTCAATACCTGAGAATGGACTCCGGGGTTTGTAGGGGTTGTCTGCTCATGCAGGGCCACCCTCACACTCGGAACCAAGCACCCAGCCTTTGGGACTGAAAGGCCTGCTAAAGGGGTGACTAATAGGTTTCAAGTGCAGGGATGTTGGATATAAGGAGACATATCTTTTGTGAGAGGTGCAAGCACCAACTCACACAGACTGCATTGGCCGGCCTGTGGTCAGAGTTTGGAGGGTCCCTTATGGGTGGCATAACACATGGTGCAGCCCATGGGGGTCCCCTGGAGTACCTAGGCCCTAGGTACCTAGTACCATATACTAGGGACGTACAAGGGTACACCAGCAGCCAATTAGGAATGTACCAAGGTACTCACCATAGGCAATTTAGGAAGGAGCACAGTGACTGGGGTCCTGATTAGCAGGATCTCAGTCAGGCTGGTCAGGAAAATAGCATGAAACCAGGAAAAAGTGGGGGTAGCCATGAAAGCAGATCCTTCTTTCCCACACCCCCATCCACTCTCCCCACTCCTCTAGTGAGTAGCATGTGTAGTGTGTTGGCCTCTGCTCGTGCACTGCGACCATGCTGTGATTATTTTCTCCTGGTATGTGACATTGTCATCCCACCACCCTCCCACCCAGTCAGGCCCTTTAGCACGAAAAATTAATATTCCTGGACTGGTGGAGGCCCTCATGCACTCCCAAATTGACCGGTCCACCAACCTAGAGAGCCAAGTGGATCTTTTCAACAGCTGGGTCAGTCGGGGGGTTGTGACTGCCTCCAAACCGGCTCGGAACATTTCCCAACGCGTGCTTCCTTCCCAACCCTGGTACACGCCAGCATTAAAAGAACTAAAATGGTCTTGCAAAAAATTGGAGCGGCTCTGGAGGGTTGCATACTCCCCGCAAACTAAAGCAGACCTTCGTGTAGCCCAAAGAGAGTACTACACAGCAGTCAAGACTGCGAAAGGGGCTTACTTTGCGGCTAGGATCCTAAAAGCAGATAACAACGATAAGGAAATCTTTGCTATAGTTCAAAGCTTTCTTTCACCTATAGCGGAGCATAAAAAGATCCCGGTTTCCGCCGAATGGTGTGAGGAGCTCTCTTCTTTCTTTATCAATAAAATCAGGCTTATTGAAGAGGGATTAGCTATGAGTACTGCTGCCTCACTCCCCCCGGAGCTGGCACCCGGCGCCCCCGCTAGTAGCTGCCTTACCAAATTCACTATGGTGGATCAATTGGACACCCTAACACTTCTAAAATCTTTAAAATCAGGCTCCCCCTCGGATCCCTGCCCGGCAAGAGTTCTGGCGGGAGTAGCGGACTGTGTAGGCTCTGAGGTCACTACTTTGATCAATTGGTCTTTACAATCGGCAGTGGTACCTAAGCAGTGGAAGCAAGCCAAACTCTTGCCTCTCCTGAAGAAACCTTCGGCAGACCCCGCTATTGCAGCCAACTACCGCCCCATCTCCCTGCTCCCGGCACTGGCGAAAGTCTGCGAAAAGGTTGTCTTTCGGCAGCTAAATGCCTTTGTGGAGGAATCTGGTGCGTTACATCCAGCCCAGTCGGGCTTTAGGTCATCCTTCAGCACTGAGACAGCTTTGGTGGAGGTGGTGGAAGCCATTAGGGAGTGTACGGACAAGGGTGGCAGAGCGGCGCTAATTTTATTGGACCTCTCTGCCGCCTTTGATACGGTTCCTCACCAACTCCTCCTGGCCCGCCTCACTGAGATTGGCATCACTGGGGCTGTGTGGTCCTGGCTGGAATCTTTCCTGGACTCCCGCTATCAACAAGTCTGGATGCCCCCGTACTCTTCTTCGGCCAGGTCTGTTCAGACAGGGGTCCCACAGGGCTCTACTTTGAGCCCACTTCTTTTTAACATCTATATGACCCCGCTGATCTACCTGGCCGAGGAGCTGGGTGCAAAAATTATGGCCTATGCCGATGACACCCAGCTCCTGTTTACATGGGGCAACACAACATTAGAAACTGATGTCGCACTAAAATGCCTGGCTGCCGTTTTCACCTGGTTAGCTCATGCCAAACTTAAATGCAATGAGGGAAAATCAGAGATTTTACTATACGGCCAATTTCCAAGCCAATTCACTGAATTAATTTGGCCACCTGATTTTCCCCGTCCCCTCTCTGAAGGTGGCCCAGCCAAGAATCTGGGCATATGGTTTAACGAAGATCTGAGGTTCGCAGAGCAGATCAAGCGATTGACGGGTGCCTGCTTCGGGACCCTCAGATCTCTGAGTAGATTCTTTCCTCTCTTACCCCAGCCAGCTAAAGAAACGGTCGCTAGGGCCCTCATATTGTCCCGCTTGGACTACGCTAACGCTTTGTATCTGGGCTCCCCTTCCTTTCTGGTTAATAAACTTCAGCTTATCCAGAATGCTGCCGCAAGACTCCTGCTGGGTATTTCTAGAAGAAACAGCATAAGACATCAACTGGCTACTCTTCACTGGCTGCCGGTGGCCCAAAGAGTCCAATTCAAGGCCCTGGTACTCACGCATCGAGCCCTTCACGATACTGGTCCTGCCTACCTCAAGAAAAGAGTGACTTTCCATGTCCCAAGCCGCCACCTAAGGTCGGCTTCCCAACGAAGGATGGTAGTTCCCCGCTTCCGGCGAACCAGATTGGGCGGTCAATCCTTTTCGGTCAAAGCCGCTGCCCTCTGGAATTCCCTCCCATTCACTCTTAGGGACACTAGAGACCTTGGTTGCTTTAAGAAACTCCTTAAGACCCATCTTTTTAACATAGCCTATTAAAGTTGTTTTGCTCTGCTGTTCAGCTCTTGACTTCTCTGTGGTTATGCTTCGCGCCAGGATACTCTTGAGTAGTTGTGCGCGCAATAAATATCCATATAACATAACATAACATAACACTGTGCAGGGGAGTATGCAGCCGCCTCTTAGTGTCCTGCACAGAGGCCGCTTTCCAAGACGTTGCTATTCGTCACTTGAAAAGTACGTATGCAAGGTCTATGGACCGGTGTAAGTGTTTGCCCTCCTTTGCTTTAGGGTGAAGGCCTAGCAGGCAGGATTCAGGGGTAGTTGACAGTATATGGTCTGCAAGTTCAGCTGTGGTGGCTGTAACCTCGAGCCATGACACCTGTAGTGGTGGGCACTCCCACACCATATGTTAGAAGCTGGCATCAGCCAGCTTACAGCGCGGGCACTCTGGTGTCGAATCAGGAAACACGCACTTGGTACGGTGAGGTGAGAGTTAACTGTAACGTGTGTAGTTAGATTGTGTGAATTGGAATCGAGAGTTCCAGGACAACATGTTGTAGCGCCTGTATGCATGACTTGAGCGGTTGCTGGAGCACAGCGTTCCATCTATCCAATGCCGTCCCCGTGTGCAGCTGGTGAAAGGTTAATGGTCGGCATTTAATACACCTTCCTGTTGCCCTGTTCTTCAAACAATCGTTAAAGATTGGCTGAAGAGAGGTGCTCAGTGCCGTGTTATTGGAAGCCATTGTCCTATTACCCAGTTGTTTGTCTCTGAATACTACAGAGCTATACATTTTTTAATTCTGTCTGATATAGGCCTGCACCCGCTCTACATGTCATAGAGGAAATGCACCTTTTTCAAAGGAAGAACACTTTGGTGACAGCAAACTGTCAACCCAGTTGAGATAGTAAAGAACCTTGGTGGCATGCAGCACGCTTTGGATCATTTGGCGGTGCATTTCACACTGTGCCTATGGCATTTTGAGTGTATTTGAAAAGCAATGCTAAGCATCTGGCCCTTTGTAAAAGCTGTGTAGGGGCTGTGTACTTGCCGGGCATGTGTGAGAGTCGCAGAAGGCCCTTTATCTTTATCTTATGTGCAGCGTGCGCTGTTCTGGTGCATTCTCCATCTTGTGGAAAGAATGAGCGCACCTCAGTATTGTTCCATTAAATGTGGCCACAGTGGTTTGTACGGCTGATGTTGAAAAGCATGAGTAGGAGGAGAGACCCATGAAAAGTGAATTATATGGTTGGAAAATGTTGTTCGCAGGTTTTGTGCTAGAAAAGGAATGTTGAAATCAGGTCTATGCATGAGAGGTGCAGGTGAATACATTTGAGAACAGGCCCTACCTTGTATGGAGGGCAGCAGAGGTGGAAGAGATACGAACAGAGCAGTTTGACTTAAGAGATGTTTTAAGAGAGTGTTTGGGGTGCTGGGTATGTCCAGGGTTGAAAGGGTGCTAACAGGCTTGGCTTTGGCGCACCATCTGTGCTCTTGCTACGCAGATGCACCACAGCTGTCAACTAGTAGGCCGCCAGGCTAGTGTGCTATCTCAAGCTCTAAAGTTAGAGGTGAGACAACTAAACAATAGACCAGCCCAGCTCAATCTCCTAGTCCAGCCAGGAAACTCCCATCTTGGTGGATAATACTGACAAATGTAAAAAATATTTGAGAGGATGGGCGTGGCCAAGATGGTGACCTGAGAGGACATAGGACCTCGAGGCTCCTCGCACCAAACACCTCTCCGGGCCAATTTTGAGCATAATATCCCCGGTTGTCCCTCAGATTTTGGTGGAGAGAGATACAGAGCTGAGGAGTCTACCTGGAATGCACTTTTGAGAAGCTCGGCACTCCCGAATGACCCTGTAGCAACTTGCAGCTCGAGGCTGCGAAATGGCACCCGGGCCGCTCGGTCACTGCGAAGGACTCCGCAAGGCTAAGCAGCAGGAGGTCTCAGCATTTACTGTGCCCTGTTCATCACCGCCCTCCGGCCTCTCCACGCTGCGGGGGAGTGGTGGCGGCTGTGTGGCGGCGAGACCGGGAGCCCAGGTGGAGCACCGGCAGCACTGCGGGGCGCATCGCTGCTTGACGGGAGCGTGAAAACTGAGGCCGTGGCTCCTGGGCCTATGGAGCTGTGACCGGATGCCGCCCTCCCTGGTGCCACTTTGAGGGGTCCGGCGCCGGTCCCCGGGGGAATACCCCGGAGCTGAAGCAACGCGGAGGTGGACCGAGCCCCAGCGGAGCTGTATACAGGTACCGCTAAGTATCTGCAGCGGAGAGGGGGCGGAGGAACAAGCAGCAGCAAGACAGCATAGTGCGACCCCTGCTATTCCTTCAAGGGCGCCCGGGAAGCGGAGAGAGGGAGGCCCATTGCCCTTCACTTCGAGGCACAGCAGTGAGGCCCCTGGGAGAGCGGTGTCTGAGTGTGGCTTGGCAGCAGGGCCTTCACCTTCCTTGCATACGCACTTGGCAACGGACACACCTGGGCTCCGCTAGGCACTGCTAAGAGTAAAAGCGAAGCACCGGACCTGACACTCCCAGCAGGGCAGCGCACACGGTGGGCCCAACACGTGGATGCCGACTGAGCGCGCATGGGACCAAATCACCTAACAGGTGCCCACACGGAGGAGTGCGGGTGCCCCCACTTACTTCAGGAGTAAAGAAAGAGGTAGATCTGCGGCCCACTCAATAGTGGCTGGGGGTGCGGTTGGCCGGTCCTGTTTCTCAGAGAGCAAGCGGGGCCTGGCAACAGAAGACAGTGGCCCTCGTGGGTAGGCCTTGACACCAGCACACTTGCGGCCTGAGCCCGAAACACACATAGTGCCCTGCACTACACCAGTCAGGAGGAGCCTGGTTTCACGGCTGGGGCCACATATAGACCCATACCCGCTCAAGCAACATTCAAAATCAGCGAGAAGGACAAACCTGCGCTCCCACACAAGGCTCCCCGGCCAGCATGCCAGCCCCTAGCAACCAGGTCACACGGTGAGGGCCACGTACGGCCTAAGCAAATTGGGGGAGAAGAGCTTCAGCGGACAACGCCATATCACGGCCAACACGAGAACGAAGAGAGAACGCACGCTTACTGACATGCTTGTTAAGGGCCCCCCTAAGGAGGACAGAGGGCCTCCCTCCCCTACAACATCAAAGCATCAAATGGAACAGGGGACGAGGAGGTGCTTATCACCAGGTCTTTCTTGAAACCCTATTCAACTCTCTGCTTGAGGATTTCCACACGTCAAATAAGAGGTGGCGGGGAGGTGAGGGAGATACACTGCAATGTGGATGGCAAAGGCGAGCAAGTGGCGTCCCTCGAAGACTCAGACCAGAAGCGAGGAAGTCGAACACCTCCAACAAGAACTTCTCCGCCTTAGAAATCAACAAGTGGACTTACAGGCACACGCCGAGGACTTACAAAATAGGTCCAGACGCAATAATATCCGAGTCAGAGGAGTTCCATCCAAAGAAGAAGGAGCAGATATCACCAAGTATTTTCAGGGCCTTTTCCGGGAGATACTAGAGGAACCCACAGACTTTGCAATTCGTATTGACCGGGCACACAGAGTAGGTCTGGCGAGGCGCACGCCTGCTCCCCCCGGATATCCTGGCCTTCCTGCCGGACTTTCCACTGAAAGAGAGGATCCTTCGAGAGGCGCGTCTGAAGCAACCTCTTCAATATCAGGGGCACTCGGTGGCACTGTTCCAAGATTGGCCGACCATCACGCTCCAAACATTTTAAGCGTTCAGAGTTGTCATGACGTTCCTGAGGGACAAGGGAATACCGTACTCCTGGGGTCACCCTTTCCGCCTGATTTTCAAATGGAATGGAACCTTGCAACAGCTGAGATCCCTTCAGGAAACCTGTGCTCTACTGGGTCTCGAACACAACAAGATGAATACCTCCCCAGAACACTCCCAGAAACCCTCGAGAGGAGGGTGGCAATGAGTTGGCCACAGACACTCCCCTTCGAAGAACTGAAACCAGGCCAAGCCACAATGTCACAGGAATGGGCTTCGGCCCTGAATGCGGTGACAAGAGACACATCATCTACTGCATGATCTGTTTGCGAGATGGGGACTCAATTGCATTACTACAAAGCTAGTCTGGGGGAATGTGGGGGGTCGGGGGGATCACCGAGGCTACACGCTCAACCAGGTAACTTCACCGCAGGCCTGTGACACGAGTATACAGGCTTGGGTCTATGGTAACTTATTGGGGTTTTCTTGTTGGGGTTAGGATGGGGGGGAGGAGCGGTCTGGGTCAGGGGTTCAATAAATGTTGGGGTTAGGATGGGGAACCTGGGGGTCCGGGATGGGCTTGGGGCAATGGGAGGGGGGAGGGAACCAGTGTGCCGTGGGGGAAATGAGCTCGATTGAGATATTACGTAGGGGTCGTCCCCCCTAGAATCAAGCTATCTCCTGCTCAACATGCAAAATGACAGAGGCCACCCTAAAAGTTATCACCCTAAATGTGAAAGGGCTCAATAATCCCATTAAAAGACGGGGTGAGAAGCTAAGCGATGATGAGCAGATAGCTGAGAGAATATTACGCATCCTTATACAGCGCAGATCCTTTTCTTGACAAAAATGGAGAGGCCTTCCTGTGTGAAGCGGCGATAACTGCTATTAATGCAGTAGGCGCAGCCTCGCTTGACGCACCTATCAGAATAGAAGAGGTGATCAGCGCAATATCCCACCTCAAACCCCTGATATCACCCGGGCCAAACGGCTTCTCCTCTGGTTTTTACAAAGCTTTCTGCCCATTAATAGCACCGCTTCTTACCAGACTTTTCAACTCATTCCAGGGGCCTGGCTCGATCCCCACTGACATATTAGAAGCCAATATCATTGTACTGCCTAAACCGGGTAAGTATGCTACTCAATGCGCTGCCTATAGACCGATCTCCCTATTCAACCTCAACCTCAAAATCTTCACTGGGGTGCAAGCTTCCAGGCTTGGACCACGACTCCTTGGAATCATAGAGCCGGACCAATCCGGATTCATCCCTGGCAGACAATGCAGTGATAATACTAAACGCATCCTTCACTTAATAGACAAAGCCCATTACGTGCAGTCAGACTCCATGCTCCTGTCTATAGACGCCGAAAAGGCGTTTGACAGAATGGACTGGGGGGTTTTAGAGAAGACCTTGGTGCACTTCGGCATCGGGGAACGCTTTAGAGCATGGATTGCCAGCTGCTACAATAAACTGCGAGCAAGTATCCGTGTCAACGGCCTGGGCTCAAAACTAACCCTGGGCGTAGTTTGCGTAGCAGCACTACACCTAGCTGCACGTAGTATACTTTGAACTACACGTACTCACGTAGAACTGCATAGCATAGCTGATGGCACTGTACTTGTGTACTTGTCTGCTCTGTGAAATAATAGCAAATGACATCTTGCACAGTGGGTACCCATTATCATAAAATAAGTATCTCTATCTTTATATGCTACAAAGCACATAGTACTTTCACAAAAGTGAAACTGGAAAATTAGCAAGCAGTGGGAGATGTGATGATATTGGGATCCTCCCTAAGCTAGGGAGAGAACCAAGCAGATGCCTTGAAAACAAAAAGCACATCTTGTTGAACAATTTGGGTGGTGGTCCTATCCTCTTAGGACCACCCCAAGCACAGTTATGATGGGCAAAAAAACAATCCCAAACAAAGGCCCTGCAAAGCATTATGGGATGAGATTAGCAGTGGGCAGTGAATATTATAGTATCCAATATCAAAATAATTCTACAAAGAGCTGCAGTTCAACTGGTGGGTACTAGATGTCCCTCACGAGTCAATTGCAAATGCTTGATGAAAGCGTTTCAATGATTTTGCATTTGACTTGTGAGGGATATCTAGTAACAAGTAGTGGAACTGCAGCTTGATGTAAGAATAATTTCAATGCATTTTCATTTGACTCATGAGGGACATCTAGTAACGACCAGTTGAACTGCGGCTCTTTGTAGAATTATTTTGATATTGGATATTTTGCAAGTAAAATTGCTTTATCAAAGCATCTGAGGATGTTTGTTGATTTAACTGCTATGCTATTTGATGAAGCACCGTTTTTGTACTGTACATCGTGCAATTTGCAGAGTGCGAATCAGCACAAACTATGTATGCTCCGTTAGCGTAGCGTAGTACTACGCCCAGGGTTACTCAAAACCCTTTGACATCCAGCGAGGCACAAGACAGGGGTGCCCGCTTTCGCCCCTCCTCTTTGCGCTCTATGTAGAACCCCTAGCGCAGAGACTTCGGGGCAACCCGGACATCCTTGGCATTACCTTGGGGGGGGACCCCACCCAATCAGCTTATATGCCGATGATATCTTGGTTGCCCTAAACAATCCCACGCAGTCAGTGCCTGCCTTCCTGGAAGAGGTAGAGGCCTTTGGGAGGGTGTCGGGCCTCAAAATGAACAGGGGGAAATCAATGATCCTACCATTAGGCAGCAATTCACATATCACTCATGAAGCACCTCCGATCTACGGGGGCCTGCAGGTCCAGACGGAGCTCCCATACCTGAGGATCATCCTCACCCCCCTCCACAGAGCAGTCACCCTGAACTACACAAACATCACCTCCCAAATCCAAGGGGACCTCAGGAGATGGCAGAAACAGCCTCTATCACTACTGGGGTGCATCGCTGGGGTGAAAATGTCCACACTCCCCAAACTTTTATATATTTTTCAGACCATTCCGGTGATTCCCCCCGTGGGCACCATTAAGAGACTGCAAGATGCGGTGCAGCACTTTATATGGGCTGGGAAAAAGCCAAGGATGTGAAGAAGCTTGTCCTATCGGGCACCGGATGAGGGGGGTCTGGGGATCCCCAACCTACAGCAATATTTCCAAGCAGAACAATTGAGATATTTAGTAGAGTGGTACAGGCCCGAGTCAGAGAAGACAGGGCGATGGCGCAAACCTAGCTTTGGAAGATACATTTCTTAAAACGCGCTAATAGACCTACATACCTTGAGAAATCCTCCGTAACGCGCACAGTGCTGCCTGTGTGGGACTCAGTGGCAGCTAAAAGAGGGCTCACTACTTTCCCATCACCATTTACACCACTGTTCGATAATCCCGACTTCATCCCGGGGATGGACGCGAACACGTTCCAGCAGTGGCGAAGGTCAGACTGCAGATCTGCGGGTCATCTTTTTGACCTCGAGGGGTTCATACAGTTCACAGAGCTACCACAGCTTTACAACATCACCGCCCCACAACGATTTCAATACTTTCAAATCCGACATTGGCTAACACAACCCGAAATCGCAGCCCGACTTGCTGGAGAGGGTGTGACGAAGAAAGCACATTAACACATCTTCTTTGGGATTGCAGGGAGGTCACAGCCTACAGGACAGCTGTCCTTAATGATATTGTCAGTCACTTCAATACCGAAATTCCCCGATTCTCCACCTACACACTACTGGGGCTTCCTAGCGCACTCACATTCCCACTGAAATCAACCAGAGAACGACAAATGGGTCTGGTCATGAGCGCGGCTGTTCAGCACATCTAATCTCTCTCGGGTACACGCACTCGGCCCACTCACACAGGCTGGCTACATAAACTATGGTACACGCTGGGTATGGAACGCATCAAAGCCACTCTTACGCAATTCACAGCATCCTTTCATACGGTTTGGCAACAGAATTTAAGGAAATAACCTGCCCAATGTATCTCTCCCTCTTGCAACTTATTGATGCACAGCCTCCTAAGGCCAATTCTGGAACATAGACACCTAGCTGCTCTCACACGCAACGACACATGGAGGCAAAGGCATGGCGCACTGGTTGGGGTGGGGGTAGTGTGGGGGTAGTTTCAAGGGGTGGAGGGTTTTGTTCTTGTTGGGTGTTTTTGGGGTAAGGATGAGACAGGAGCCTCGACATAGACAGCACCCAAGGATACTTCGTATATGAACAAACTTATGCGGAACTGGGTTATCATGTAGGGGACGAGCGGGTACCAAGACTCTTCTTCACTGTATTTCTTGGGGCATATATGATAACTGTATTGTACTTGCCTTATGCTAAAATCAATAAAACAAAGTTAAATAAAAAAAATATTTGAGAGAAGTAAAACCATAAAGTAAATACTATCATTAAACTGCTGCTCTACTGCATATTGTGGGTGTAGTGAATGAAGACAGGCACCTCTGTGAACAGTAATATTTGATTTATGGCACAACATACTGATGTCCGCCCTTCTATCTTGAGTCTTCCTGATTCATCTCTTACTCAAAGAGTTGTACTTGTTTTGACAAAACCTTGACCATATGCACCTACCTAAAGCTGTAACTAGTGTTTGAGTGCTATGCGAGCGCCCTTTTTTTATTTACTAAGTTACTCACTCAAACATTTGCTGAAAAAATTAAGATGTGGCATATTCAAAGCAACGTTTATGTAAATTTCTGTGTATGGTTACATATGCCATCATAAGTTTTAAAAATGGGAATGAAGAGATGTTTATACAATCAATTACAAATTGTGTATGCACATTCCGTTATGTTTCCCTTTAAGTAATTATAAATCTCTTTACATCCAACAGAAAACAATCGTTGATTGTACAAAATGTTTCAAAATAAGGAAGATAACACTGTAAATCTACAAAAACAAAGTCCAAAATATTGAGTTCCAGTATTGAGGAAAACTTAAGTGCCGTCAGAGCCAGCCGGACCTGAACATAAACTGGGACATCCTGGAAGAAGGGACAAGGGTCATGAGAAATTCAGTGATTCTACGAGTCTCAGCTGTGCACCTCCGTGCCTCAAAACGAAGAAATTACCTCTAGAAAATTAAGACAACACTGATAAACCTCCTCTTGTGTAAACATGTCCAATAGCAGCTTTGATCACGAGGTTGGTATGTGGTGGTTACAGCAGTGCTCTGCTTCCTAAAAGACTAACGACCACCATTCAGTGCTAGAGGTGCATTGTAAACTGTTTCAGACCAATCCACAGCAACCAGTGAAAAGCGCAATGGAGTGGAGTCAGACAAATGAAGGTTAAAAGAAATAAGGGTTCTATTTTCTAAAATACAGAGTAGTCAAGTCAAGTCAAGTCATAAAATTTGTATAGCGCACTACATACCCAGAGGGTTTCAAGGCGCTTAGGAAGGGGAGGAGGATTATTTGTCAAATATCCACGTTTTAAGCTGCTTTCTGAACGCTAGGTGGTTCTGGGTGAGGCGAAGGTAAGCGGGGAGTGAGAGGACGATGGATCTTTACCCGCAAGCATGCAGAACCATTATCCAGTCTAAAGACACAATTGCCCACGAAGAAGCCTTACACACATTATGAGTTTGGGAAGTAGTTGTTGACCATTACACTTTATTCTTTAATCTGAAAGAAAACATGCAAAATACGACACATACAGGAAATGCAAGAATAACACAAGTGCTTTATCAGTCATGATGGCCCTTCAGGAAGTACAGTCACACGATGTAAACAAGTATATGCCAGACCCAGAGACACTAACTAAGAGAGAAGTCTCAGACACATGCAGTGAGGGCTTTAATTTGTCATCAATATTAAAACACCATCAGCAAACACACACAGCGAAAAAGCAATTCAAATGCACTGAATGTGTAAAGAGCTTTATTCAGTTATCAGGCCTACAAAGACATCAACGAACACACACAGGGGAAAAACCATATCATTGCACTGAATGTGGAAGTAGTTTTATTGATTCGTCAAAATTAAAGAATCATCTGCGAACACACACAGGGGAAAAACCATTCAAGTGCAGTGAATGTCTGAAGAGCTTTTTTCAATTAACAGACCTAAAATACCATCAGAGAACACACACTGGAGAAAAACCATATCATTGCAGTGAATGTGTGAAGATGTTTAATCGATTATCCCACCTAAAACAGCATCAAGGAACACACACAGGGGAAAAACCATTCCAGTGCAGTGAATGTGGAAGTAGTTTTAGGACTTCATCAACATTAAGGATTCATCAGCGAGCTCACACAGGGGAAAAACCATTCAAGTGCAGTGAATGTGTGAAGAGGTTTAGTGAATCTAAAGCATTAAGGATTCATCAGAGAACACACACTGGAGAAAAACCATATCATTGCAGTGAATGTGTGCAAAGGTTTAGTCGATTATCCAACCTAAAGCGGCATCAGAGAACGCACACTGGGGAAAAACCATTCCAGTGCAGTGAATGTGGAAGTAGTTTTAGTGACTCATCAACATTAAAGGTTCATCAACGAACACATACAGGGGAAAAACCATTCAAGTGCAGTGAATGTGGGAAGAGCTTTATATATGTATCAGGACTAAAACGACATCAGAGAACACACACACAGGAAAAATCATTCAAGTGCAGTGAATGTGGAATAAGTTTTATTGAATCTTCAACATTAAGGATTCATCAGCGAACACACACTGGAGAAAAACCATATAAATGCAGTGAATGTGTGAAGATGTTTAGTCGATTATCAAGCCTAAAACAGCACCAGAGAACACACACTAAAAAAATATAATTTCAGTGAATGTTTGAAGAGGTTCAGTTGATTATCACACCTTAACAGCATCAAATAATACACTTTAGGGAAAAACCGTATCATTTCAGTGAATGGGGAAGCAGTTTTAGTGAATCGTCAACATTAAGGAAACATCTGTGAATACAAGCTGGAAAAACCATTCAAATTCAATGAATGTGAGAAGAGATATACGGTATTAGAAAACACACACGAACAATCATTCAAGTGCAGTGAATGTTGACGTAGGTTTAGTGAATCTTCAACATTAAGGATTGATCAGCGAACAAACACACAGGGATAAAGCCATATCATTGCAGTAAATGTGTGAAGATCTTTTGTGAACTTTCAAACCTACAAAGACGTCAGCCTCTCTTCAAAAGAGTGCAGGATCAATAATGACAGTTGCAGAGCTGCAGCTGTGTTATAGCCAGGCCGAGTACTTCACTTCAGAAGAGTGCAGGATCAATAATGAAGGTCACAGAACTGCTGCTGTTTGATAGCCAGGCCGAGCACACTTCGGAGGAGTGCAGGATCAATAATGAAGGTCACGGAGCTGCAGCTGTGTGATAGCCAAGTCGAGCACACGGTGTCTGTTCAGCAGATACGGATTAATAATGAAACTCTACAACCCGCATGCTGTGTGATAGCCAGGGTGAGCACACAGCTTCTCTTCAGGAGAGTGAGGAATCATTTATAAATGTCACTGAGCCGCATGTTGTGTGATAGTTAGGCAAAATCACCATTTTGCATTCTTGGGCGACACTTTTTTGGTGGCGTGATTAACCATGGAATCTTTTTAGTCAGTTTGTGTTTCTTTGAATGCTTAATCAAACGTGTAATCAGTTTTAGATGTAGGATGTGACTTATCCTTTTGATCCACCAGTTCCTTGTTTCCTACCAGTGTTTATGAATAGATTAATTGATGTTAAAATGCATTTCAGTTGTTTACTTGTTCTTCTGTGCTATTGCTGTATGAATTTCATGAGATGTTAATTAGTTCCTAAATAAATCTTGATTGATTCATTCACTCTCATTCTGTCAGCTCTTATGTGATATTTTTTTTAGGAACTGTGAATACTTGAAATGTATGTCTAGGGCAAGGGGCCTCAGACTGGGGGCGGGCCCTCCTAGGTGGGCCTGAGATGATCCCAGGTGGGGGGCCTCAGGCTGGGGGCGGGCCCTCCCAGGGGGGCCTGAGATGATCCCAGGTGTGGGCCTCAGACTGGGGGCGCGCCCTCCTAGGTGGGCCTGAGATGATCCCAGGTGGGGGGCCTCAGGCTGGGGGCGGGCCCTCCCAAGGGGGCCTGAGATGATCCCAGGTGTGGGCCTCAGACTGGGGGTGGGCCCTCCTAGGGTGGCCTTTGATGATCCCAGGTGGGGGGCCTCAGACTGGGGGGGGGGGCCCAAACTGGGGGCGGGCCGTCCCAGGGGGGCCTGAGATGATCCCAGGTGGGCGGCCTCAGGCTGGGGGCGGGCCCTCCCAGGGGGGGCCTGAGATGATCCCAGGTGGGGGGCCTCAGACTGGGGGCGGGCCCTCTCAGGGGGGGCCTGAGATGATGGCGGGGGGCCTCAGACTGGGGGCGGGCCCTCCCAGGGGGGTCTGAGATGATCCCAGGTGGGGCGCTAGGTTCTGGTCAAATGAAGCATTATGCTGATAATGGTGCTTTGTTTTAAGCTTAAAATAATGAGCGGCAGTCAGCTGCTCTCCAATGGGCCATCACTAACATGTTTTGACGTTTAAATACTAATATACTAGCTAGGAGTATGTGTCAAAAGGGACGGGACTCCAAATGTTTTTCAAAACCCCCACTTCAAATGAACACACTCTGGGCACTTGTACCCGATATGAGAACATTGGAATGTCGGGAGCTCCATTGAAGCAGCTCCGGGCTTGTAATGGCTGGAATAAGTCCCGAGCTCCAACATTCAGATGTTTGTCTTCATATTTTTCTTTTTTTAATTTAGAACATTCTACCCTTAGTGGGTGGAATGTTCTAATTGCCTTATAGCCCTTCTGCCTCGGGATATACCGGTTGTTAAATGAACTGAACCCATTATAGTCCCGAGACGCAGGCCTTCGTCCGCGGGCCATAAGGCTATATTAAAGCCTGCCTTACCAGAATAGTATGTTTGTCAATCATGTGTTTGATTGCATTCTTAAAACAGTACTTAACTGCAATGTTTAAATAAGTCTAGATATATTTAAACATTGCCAATTGAAGAGAATAATTGTCAAAAATTCTGAGGGGAGCCCGACGGTCGCTGTGGGGTTGGGGGCATGGCATTAAGACATTTTAAGACCCCTGGTCTAGGGTGTTCCTCCTCAGAGAGGTGTGAGGGGCCTGATGTAACACTGTTGGTTAGTGAAATCTTAAAGGAGTGGGCACAGAGACTCAAAGCCGATGGATTTCAATATCAAACCTGTTTATCACCTCTTAATCATCCTCACAATTGCAATAAGTGACTGGATCAGGCCCCCTCCAACCATGTCAGGATGGGCTGCTGGCTGAGAATATTCAGCATAGGTTTGGAAATCAAGGTTTGAGATGTAAAACATGAAAGTAATAGAAACATGTACGCTTTACAAAGGAACGGTGATGGTGATGCCAAGCCCTGTGTTCAACTGTTAGTACTGCTTGCAAAGGTGTGTACATTTATCTGCTAACAGCGCCCCTCCATGGAAAAGGTCAGCCGTCCCTCATCATACCTGCAAACCCACCCTATTCTAGACCCTCTCTAGCAGCACCTGCAGGCGGTTGGCCAGTGAACAGTAATCTTTCTCTCATAAACCCACCTTTAGCAGACATGGGGTGAGCACTTCAGGCTAAAACAACAAACCTAGGGCTGCTGATCGACCCAATCACAGGACCAGAGTGTTTGGTCCTAGAGATCCACGAGGACTAATTTGGTCCTGTGTGGGGCTGAAACTTCACCGGTTCCTGACAGAAATGCTGAGTGTTGACAGGGGACAAGCAGCCCTTGTTCTGGAAGAGCATGGGCATTCAGTGCTTATGACCAGGGGTTGCTCAGCCCCTTAAAATAATTTACTGACAGTACATACACCACTAGGACAGCGGCTGATGTCAAACTCTTGAAATGGGAAGAGTCGGGTTTCTTAAACCGCTGCAGTTTGAGCTGACCCTAGGAAACCACCCAAACTTCACGCAACTTGACATCCACTGGTTCTTTTGGTCGGGCACCGCCAGAACCTCCTTTAGGATTACTTCAGGAAGTAGTGGGTTTAAAACTCTCTGACTTGGATTACAGTCCGTCTTTGTGTAAGTAGCCCTAAAGGTGTAGGGTGCTTCATAGGGTTAGCATTCGAGTTGGAATAGGATTGTCCCCTGCAATTTTTTCAGAGTTTTATTAAGCTTGCACTCCACCCGAAGGTATCGGGGAATCATAGTTCTTTATAAGAGCACCAGTTGCATTACAGATGAACACATTCATTTTTGTTAGGAACTGGGATATTGAATGATTTACCCAGAATCACAGGATGTCCCACATGACAGATTGGAGTGCCCTGCCTGAATGTAGCTAAACCAGAACCCCTAAATGTGCGCTGCCGGCTTTGCTCAGTTTGACTTCTAATTATTATAGCAGCGCTCCAGTACTTAACAGCTCAGGAAGCCATAAAAGTGTGTGACTTTGCATTTCAGTACGGTGATGCGGACCACCACATTGAAATGTGTTAGTCTAACCCCTGATGCATGGTACTTGTCAGGCCTGTTCCCCTCAACGCAGGCACCCTTGCACTATGATACAAGGCTGCCTGCATTGGCACTAGGCAGCTAAATTTAGCCCCAGCACAGGGAGAAATGCAGGGCTGCACTGTAATCTTGTAAACACGTTGTAGCTCTGCATTTCGGAAGTGGAGAGCGTAGCGTTAAGCCAAAGAGGCCAATATGCATGCGATTAGTAGGACGAAATCAGCAAATCCTGAAGAGAGGGACCAGCTGCAAATATAAAAATGGGAAGTTGAAATACATTAGGTCAAACTTGATTATGCAATTAGGAAGATAGAATCCGGATTAGAGGAATAAACAGTGGCCTAGGATGCACTTGGAGATTTGATAGACCGAGCCAGTCTGGAAATCTAAGCAGAATTAGTAAACAACATCATTCTAAGATGGCGCCATCTTGGAAATACATAGAAGCTATAGAACATGATAGTCCTTCGTTCATGTCCATAAGAAGGACATGCCAAGTCCTATGTCAATATCTAGATTCCTAGAGTCTTAAAAGCACCGCCATTTTAGATTGGACAGGGACCTTATATGGGGAGAGGGTCGATACATGATGCAGGGCCTACATGGCCCAGATAGAGCCCCTTAATGCCACAAGGGCCCCAAACACAATCAGCGCACAAAAGGTCCCCGTAATCAGGCTTTTAGACTAGAGCAAAGGTAATCCTCCTGAAAAGAGTTAGTAGTGATTGAAACCAGGCACCTCCATGAACAATAAGATTTGATGTATGGCACAACCTCCGGATGTCCACCTTGCTGTCTTGAGTCTTCCTGATCCAACTCTTACTCCAAGAGCTGTTCTTGTTTTAACAAAACCGTGACCATATGCATCTACCTACACCTGTAACTAGTATATATGTGCTGTGCAAGCGCCCTTTTTTTTGTTAAGTTACTCTATGAACACCTTTGCTGAAATAAATAAGATGTGGCGTATTCAAAGGAACTTTTATGCAAAGATCTGTGTATTGTTAAATGTGTCTTAAATATGTCTTCATAAGTTTCAACAATAGTAATAAATGAGATGCTTTTACAACCAACTAAAAATTGAATATGCACATTCCGGTATTTTCCATTTAAGTAATTTAAATCTCTTTACATCCGACAGAAAATATTCCTTGATTGTACAAAATGCTTAAGAATAATGAAGATAATACTGTAAATCTGCAAAAGCAAAGTCAGAAACATTGAGTTCCAGTATTCAGGTAAACTCGGTCCGAGGCCTGCTCTCTCCCCCACAGCTCCGCTGTACACTGATGCGTCTCGAGCCGCACTCTGGTAGGGTTCAATACTGCTCTCTGCCACTTCTGTGATCGTGTTTCTCTGCCCTGCCTTTCTGCTCTGTATTTTATTGTAAACTTGCCCCAAGTGGTTTTATTGTGCTTTTTGTTTATTTTTGTACCTTATTGTGGTTTTCCCTCCTCGCCGCCCGTGCCTATCTCCCCTCTCAGCGCCCCCTCACTGTGCTCTTGTCACTGTTTTTACCGCTGTTCCCACCCCCAGCTGCTCGTTTCCTCCCCTTCCCCTACTTATGGTGACTGCAGCGGGGAGCGCGAGCTAGACCCCAGACCCTCGGTCCGAGGCCTGCTCTCTCCCCCACAGCTTCGCTGTACACTGCTGTGCCTCGAGCCTCCCTCTGGTAGGGTTCGATACTGCTCTCTGCCACTTCTGTGATCGTGTTTCTCCACCCTGCCCTTTTGCTCTGTATTTTATTGTAACCTTGCCTCAGGTGGTCCTGATTCTCCTGGATTTATCTGCAGCATTCGACACGGTGTCCCACACCATATTACTACATCGCCTAGCTGAGGCAGGCATTGGGGGCACCGTGTTGAATTGGTTCACAAATTTTCTGCTCCACAGAAAACAAATAACCAAATTGGGACACTTCTACTCAGAGGAGAAGGAGGTTAGGTCAGGGGTGCCCCAGGGCTCTAGCTTGAGCCCAACCTTGTTCAATCTGTACATGGCACCCCTGATCAACCTAATTTCCATGCATAATGTAACCACGGTTGCATATGCAGACGATACCCAATTGGTCCTGGTCTTAGATGAAGATACAGGAAAGGCTGAACAGATACTGAAAGACTGCCTAACTGCGACTTTTGGATGGATGCACAATAACCATCTAAAGTGCAACTCTGCGAAAACAGAGATCCTGCCCTTTGGGAAAAATAACATCTTTTCCCCTCTTACATGCTGGCCATCAGACGCAGAAGCCCCTCCCAATACCATCAGTGCCACACGCAACTTAGGTATAAAATTTGACGATCTGCTGTCCTTTAAACAGCAATCCAAAGAAGTGGCCGGTATCTGTTTCAACATAATCAAGGGCCTCAGAAAATTTTTTGACTACCTCCCACTGGCCGCCCGCCGTACGGTTGCAATCGCTCTCATAACATCGAGAATCGATTATTGCAACAGTTTGTACGCAGGAGCAGCTAAATCCACCCTGCACAAACTGCAAATGATTCAAAATGCGGCGGCCCGGCTTGTCTTAAGATGGCCTAGGAAATCATCCGCATCAGCTGCTCTGAATGCGTTGCACTGGCTCCCCATCCAAAAACGGATACTATTCAAAGTCCTTCTGATCACATACAGAGGCTTTCATAAATGCGGACCCAAATATCCGTCAACCAAATTCCACAGATACCTCCCAAATAGAGAACTTAGATCAGCCACTGCTAACCTAATGACCATACCCAAGTTTCGACTGACCACCAAGGGTGGCAAATCCCTAGCAGTCCTAGGCGCCAAGGCCTGGAATGCCCTTCCAGCTAAACTTAGAGCATCACCATCAGAAAAAATCTATAAAAAACTTCTAAAAACATGGATTTACGGACTATCTGATGCAAAATGTAAGACTCTAATCTAAGGACATCTACAGCTCAGCTACCATCCCCAAATATTTCATCTTTGCAGTGAAATCAGCAGCGCCAAGATGCTCCATGGAGTGTATGTGCGCTATACAAAAACCAACAAACATCAAACATTTTATTGAGCTTTTCATTCATTTTTGTACATTATTGTGGTTTGTTTTCACTCTTCGCCGCCCGTACCTATCTCCCCTCTCAGCGCCCCCTCACTGTGCCCTTGTCACTGTTTTTACCGCTGTTCTCGCCCCCAGATGCTTGTTTCCTCCCTCCTCCTCTACTTATGGCGACTGCAGTGGGGAGCGCGAGCTAGACCCCAGACCCTCGGTCTGAAGCCGGCTCTCTCCCCCACAGCTCCGCTGTGCACTGCTGCTCCTCGAGCCCCACTCTGGTAGGGTTCGATACGGCTGTCTGCCACTTCTGTGATCGTGAGCGACCTTTGACCCTGCTCGCAGGCAGGTCACTCCCCACGCCACCATACAGCCGCCAGCTGCCTCGTTGCTCATGCCTGCCTGCCGCCGCTCTTTCCCGCTCCCTCATTCCCGCCACTGAGTCCCTGCAGCCCCGCCACCCTGTATCCCATTAAACACCCCACTCTCGCCTCCCAGCTGCTCCTTCCTCCCTATCCCCCTCTTATGGCCATTCTGGGGTTAAGGGGTTCTGGCGCTGGGCATGGTCCAGTCGCGGATGGGCGCAGACGAGCTTGCCCTTGGCGTGCCTTCAGTGCGCCAGCGGCGCACGCAGCGGGTACGCCGCTGGTGCACTGAAGGCACGCCAAAGGCAAGCTCATCTGTGCCCATCCGCGAGTGGACCATGCCCAGCGCCAGAACCACAGGACCCGGATAAATGCCACAACACCAGACTCCGCTACAACGCCAGCACCCTCTACGCACTCAACACCGGTGGAAACCACACCTGCTTCCAAGCCACACCGAAACAGACTCATGGACCATTCACCTGCCACACCTGCAGCTTCATCTGTGACAGAACCACAAAAACCTCTAAGGACTGGACCCAAACACCTCCGATGCATACTCAACACCCGCTCCGCATGCAAACACGCCGTCGAGCTCTGGGACCTGCTCGACACATCTTGCCCTTGTCCCCTTTCTTACCGTGGTCCTGAATCTAGCCATCTCACAGGGCCAGTATTCCTGAAGATGGAAGGCGGCTGTGGTCAGGCCTCTTTTGAAAAAGCCTTCGTTAGACCCGTCTAACTTGAATTTGTTTTGCCCCATTTCCCTTCTGCCAGTTCTAGCAAAACTCCTCGAAGTCCATCTGAACTCTCATTTGAGTGCCTATCTGAGGGAACATCAGATTTTGGATAGCTCACAACATGGCTTTAGAAGGTTCCATAGCACGGAGACAGCCCTCACTGCAGTTGTGGATAAGATTCGAGTACAGGTGGATGCAGGGTACACCACCCTCCAGGTCTTACTTGACCTTACAGCAGCTTTCGATACCCTGTCTCCCCAGAGACTGGTGGAGCGTCTTAGGGAGATAGGGGTCGGGGGCTCGGCCTTGGATCTTCTAACTTCTTTCCAGGAGGAGCGGTCCCAAATAGTCAAATTGGGCAGCTTCCACTCGGAGTCCTCCCCTCTAGTCTGTGGGGTTCCTCAGGGCTCCACTCTGAGCCCCACCTTATTTAATATCTACGTGGCCCCTCTGGCAGGGGTGGTAAAGTCATTTGGGTTGGAAGTTTTGTCCTATGCGGACAACACCCAAGTTATGGTGTCTATCACGCGTAATGTCAGGGATTCCGCGCAGAATTTTAAGAACTGCATGTTAGCAGTCTCGTCCTGGATGGTGCAAAACTATCTCAAATTGAACGGTGAGAAGACCGAGGTCTTGGTCTTTGGAGATCGCCTTAACATTTGGTCTAGGGAGTGGTGGCCTGATGCCCTGGGTGCCTGCCATATCCCGGTCTCCCAGGGGAAGAAACTGGAGTTGTGGTAGATGATTCCCTTTCCATGAATCTACAGGTCTCCGGGACAGCGGCCACCTGTTTTGGGCTCATCCGGATCACAAGGAAGATCTCTCAGTTCCTCTCACTGAAAGCTCGTAAAAACGTGGTGGTTGCGTTAATACTGTCCAGACTGGATTGTTTACAACTTGTGCAAAATGCCGCTGCCAGGTTGGTGATGGACATTCCTACACTAAATACACAATTAACAAAGGGTCCAAGGGGAAAGTGTTTAGAGACCAAGTAGTATTATATCCCCCATCCATAGTATGCCAAAACAAAAATGGATACTACTGGTCTAACAACAAAGTAAGATGCAACCAAAAACTGAATATATGGTAGCTGAGCATGTGTTAAACAGGAAAAGAAACCCATCAGCCCAGATTCTTGGACTTTATCGATTATAGTCCCAGTTTAAAAAGGGAGATCGGGACAGTACCTATTGTTATAGGCCTATTTCTCTTCTGGACTCTATGGTGAAGGTGGTGGGCCACATGTATCCTGGGTTGATGAAAATAACTTTTTATCCGATTTCCAAAACAGCTTTCGCTCAGGTCGTTTAAACCTGTACATGGTTCTGAACAAATGCACTGTGGCTCGTTCCAGCCCCATATACCTAGCCTTCATGGACCAGTTCTCAGCATTTGACTGTGTCAATAGGTCCAAGATGTGGCAGTTGATGTCCTCCATTGGCATTGACAGTAACAGCATTTTATTTCTGAGGGATCTTAACTGTGATTCAACCGAGGTTGTCTACTATTCAAAGGATCTGAAAGTGTCCAGTCAGCTTGACATCAAGAGAGGGGTGTGTCAGGGGTAATTTTAGCACCCTTTCTTTTTAACCTATATATTAATTCCTTAGAGAAGGCCCTTTTGGCCACAAATGCTGATTGTCCCCAGGTAGACGAGCGTAACCTGCCAGTCCTATAGGAGGGCAGCCAGGGGCCTACAACTTCTTCTGAATTATTTTGCCCTTTTTATGGAGGACTTGGACCTTTTGTTTAATCATGCCAAGTTGTTCATTAAGCAGGTAGGACATCGTAAAGCTAAGCAGTTCACTTTTAAACTCAGACTTTCGTCAATGCCGAGGACAAACTTTTCTCCTATTTGGGAGTTGTGTTTGACGATTCCCTCAGTTGGTGCCCTTTGCTTACTTGGAAGAAAGGGGATCTAGGGAAAGCTTTTGCAGTTGTTTTTAACTTTGCCAGCAAAGTAGGAGGGAAGCCAATAGGGGCTCTTTTGAAGATATCTGAAGCCAAAAATATCTCAAAGGTTAGCTATGGGCCTGAGATATTGCACCATATTGGGGTAGGGGCAGTACAAAGTGCTGAAAACCCTTTCCTGCAACGGCCCTTTCTGTCCCACAAAGCACCCCATTTTATGTCGTGCACGAAGAATTGGGGATGCCTTTCCTATCAGATTTACTGGCTTTCCGCCCCCTGGATTTGTGGCTTAATATTTGGGCTAAGCAAGAAAATACACATAGTAAATACGTCCTATGGGAATGCCTTTCACTTGACCATGTCTCAAGCATCCGATGGCTCCAGTATATAAGAGTTGGCCTCTCCAGGGTAGGTAGGAACTATTCGTTAACCCTAAGCGCATATGTAAGAGGGACCTTTCTCTGGTCAAAGAGTGTTTTTTAAAGAATGAGCTGCTGTGATAGAGAGGGAAATGAGCTGTGTAAGCCTATTGTGCGTAAGTACATTGTGTTAAAAACGGTACCAACCACCGAACCTTATCTTCTAGGGCTTAAAAGCATCCATGATCGTTTTCTATTGACCCGGTTTCAGCTCAACCTCTTCCATTACCTCATGGCACACCCTCGTGGCTCCCAGAGAGGCCAGTGCCTCATGCCCTGTGGCTGCAACAGTGAGTCTCCTCAGGACATGATGCACTTTATAATGTTTTGCAGTTTTAATGCTGTCCCTAGAAAGTTATTTATTATTCCCATTCTCAAAAAAGTGGGTTTTAGGCGGGTGAGACCAGCTCTTATCTTTTTACAACTCGTCTCTAATGACACTGTTTTGCATATGTTTAACTTTTTTCGGGTCGCTGTTAGGCTCAGGTACTTCTGTACTGTAATTCATGAATTTTTATCTTGTGTTCTGATTAACTTGGACATATTATATTTGTCAATCTGTAACTTGGAAGATGTTTTATCATTTTATGTATGACTTTTATGGTTTTCTTTTATAATACCGAATAAAGTTTGTTCATAATTATCACAAGGGGATTCATTTACAGGGTAGCATGATATCCCTCCCAATAACTCCAGGAGTCACAGTCCACACAATGTACATGCTTTGTTCCTACTACTCCAACCTAAAATATAACCCCAATCACCTGCCCAAACCTCTCCCTGCTGATGCCAATGTGGTCCTCCGTCATCCCGCAGACCATATTTTTGGCCCCTTTGAAAGCGCCCATACAATAAAAATGCTGCAGTTGTAAATGCATATCAACAACCATTTGTTGTGTTTGAAACATTTTATTGAATATTAAGACCTAATAAACATTAGCTGATTATTAAAGCAAAACAAAACATCAGTTGCTATGCACATAAGAGACAAAGGTTGTACATAAAAATCAACATACTGTAACACAGCAAAGTTATGTAGAGCACAATTCTTAATTTCGGGCAATCTTTAAAGTTCAACAACAGAAACGTTCATAAAAAACAGGAAAGGAAAGAAGGTGGGATACAGTGATTTCATTAATGTAATGCTTCCTACATATAGAAAAACAAATACTAATTATTTTCCTTAAGCAATAAAATCCTCACATTAAAATACTAAGAGAAATATATTGAACATCGAACATTTCATATGTAATTAGAATTCAATTTAAATATTTTAACCTCCTCAGCATTATTTGACTCATGATTACAACCTAAATGCTTTCTGGAAAGGAACTACCTTATGGGGCTCAAAATCTCATATTTTTTGCCACAATATATTATTCAAATGATAAACTTGAATTTCAATTCAAGTTATTGATTTAGGCCTTTTTGGAGATCAACAATTTTAAAACTAAACAAAATCCATAAATTTTTGTGAAATTGTCCCCTAAACTTTAATTCAATTCACCTTCTAATCAAACACTTCCCATTCCAGCAAGCATCACAGGACCACTTGTTGTAATTGTCCTAATTAGTAATAATTATACGGATGGCTGGGTGCACCCTGATGCCTCATTATGTACGAGGGCCTTTGGTGTTCGTCTGTACTAAGCGAGTGACAGAGTTAGTGGAGTGTTTATTGCTCTCTATGTCACTCTATTTCTGAGCACCTAATACAGCTTGTACAGTGGTTACGGTCATCTGGTCACCTACATTATGCTTAATATAAATAGTGCACAATTTAGGTGTTTGTGTCTGCCTACAACGTGGACCTGATACAAATAGCAGTACCTACAAGGTGGATGGTACAATTCAACAAGAGTCTAAGATACTTCAGCACAACTGACTTTGCATCAACATTACAGGGCATCAGTCTTGCTGGCAAGCCAACTTAAAACTTATCAGTATCGTATACATTATTATCAGAGACTATACTTGCCTCTTGGATACCACTTTACAATGGAATTTTATTAATTTTCGTACAGTTGTGTGTGTATAATAAAACAACCTACCCACCATAAATGATCTATCTATTCATCTTTTTGGATTCTGGAGTAGCATGCAACTCGCCGAAAAGCGCTTCAACAATTCATCAGAGGTAGCAGGCACTATATAAATGCAAACCCTTTCCTCTTCTATCCCTCCACTATCATTTTGAACCCAACTAACAGACCAACATGTGCAGCTTTCAAATTAATTTTATATTTCCTTACACTAATTCATCACTAACCATTTTTGGATCCTGGAGTAGCGTGCTACTTGCCGAAAAAGCACCTCAATGTTCGTCAGGGGTAGTAAGCGTTATATAATTGCCAATACATTACAATATCTGTTTGCATCGGGCTGCACTAACATGAGGATAGAAGTAGAGAGGGGCTTTGAGTTGATCTGCCCAGAAAGTAGCATACAACAGAAAGTGTGTGAACAGTCTATATGTTGTGCACCTGGCAGAGAAAAACACAGCATACAATATCTATCGAAGAGTCTATTGGCTCAGTCAAGGCTTGTATTTTTAATACAATTCATGTTCGCAAGCACAATGATAGGAAAAAAGCTTTCTAAATATACAAAGAAAATTGGATGATTTTTACACTCCGGGTCAAACCCATCTCCCATGTAGCAGGAAGGATACACTGTGAATGCGATATCCTTTGTGGAAATGTGTGCCTCTACAGGAGTTACATCTGAATTATCAAAAACATACCTCCCCCCAAAAAGAAAATGTTACTGGGGCAACTGGAAAGTAAATGTAAAGGAATAAATAGGCACTGTATCAATACTGAAGGCATTTTGGACAAACCGTGGTTAAAAGTTTCAGAAGGCAAATTCGAGGAACCAGGGTACTGTGAAGGGGCGGACCTTACCTCCCGGGCGCAACGCTCCCGTAGGACCGCCCATACGGGCGATAACACTAACCCACAGCCAAAACCGGCTACACCTCTTTCTGTCTCCCTGCAGGCGCCGACAGCAACACGGGAGCACAGCGAACCGGAAGCGGCCTGGACTGACCCCGGAAGTACAACGGCCACTAAAGGACCGGAAGTGACCCCATCTGACCCCGGAAACCTTTCCTCAGGAACCCGAGCGGATGATGGAAAAGCCGGCGACACAGAGGTGGAGAGATTTCCAGCGGTGGACTCGTGGCAGGAGTTGGCGAGACGCGAAGGACCGGCAGCGACGAGGCGAGAGAGGGAAGAAGAGGAAGACGTTTGGTGCGAGGATTGGTGGCATCCTCAGGAGGTGGCTGGAAAGCGGCCGTAACTCGGATGAGAGTTACGGCGGGGCACGTGAGTAAACTGTTACCATTCTCCGTGTTTCCCCCTCCCTGTGTAATTAGTATAAATAGTGTAAATCTTGTACAGAAGTCACGCGCACCCCACTGTATATTATAAACACCCCTGCACTGTATAATACCTTCCACCCAACCCCCCCTCACTATTGGCACTCTGTACCTACACCCCGTCTTTTCTTTCCCCTCTTCCCCGCCCTTACCGTCCTCCCTCACGGTCTATTTCCATCCTTACACTTCCGGTGCCGGTGTCAGACTATTGAGTTCCGTGACCATTGGAACTAACTGCCCTGTGTCTCTTTCCTTTATCTCCGAGGGACACCCCAACTCCCGCAACCAGGAAGGAGAACACCAGCCCTGCAGTAGAAGACCTACCTGTGTTCCCCTCATCGGAACCCCTCACGAGGAAGCCCAACCCGAACACCGAGGATTGTACCTAATCACCGTGCCCAAGGACTTGACTTTTCTGTATACAAATAAAACCCTTGCTAATCATAGCACACTATATCCGGCCTCCACGCCTGTTATTCCGGCCCGCCCACCCCCACACTCCACAGGTACCAAAGCACAGAAATGCGGCGGGAGCCTCCAGCTCTGGGTCAGACTCCTGGAATGGTGCACGCGCCGCAGGGAACAGATGAAAGGGGCACGCAGCTTTCTCTTAAACTATCTTGACTTATATGGTGCAAAAATCTAGGCGCTTTCATTATTTGGTATTACAACGCATAGATATAGAAAACAGATCCCACGCTCCGGACTTCAAAAGAATGGATTCTTAGGCATTCTGAATTTTTTTTGTGCAAGGAGGGATTTAAAATTAAATATGTTGCCTGCAAAAGGTCAGAGGGCACGGCGTGCTCCGGAGTGTGCATGATTTGGTTCCCATAACTCCTTGCAGGAAGGAGCTCGTGAATTTGAGTCTCCACAGATCTGCCGTCAGACGAGGTCCATTTTTCATGGGTTTGTCATACTCCAATCTGCCATAGCTTCCAGGCACATGGTGATAAAACAAAACGCCTTATTAAAAGAACAAAGATCGGTCAGCAGGTTTTACAGCTTTTTGTTAACCATTGAAAAGGTCTCAAATCAAGAGAGGGAAAGGCAGAAAAGGAGAAGGTGATAAAGAGAGACAGCAAGGATAAACAAGCACAAGCACAGACACAAGCGTGTGTTCAGAGTTTAAAGCCCTTACTAAAAGCCTCGCAGAGCAGCGCATCTGGGCTGGCTCAAGCGAGACCTAAAAATGGTGTTCGAACCAATATAAGTATAAAGAAGGGTTTTAATATACAAAACAATCCAGTGATCATATTAATCTTCATAGAGTGGTGAATTCACTGGTGGTACCTAAACGAATACATACATAGGAAATATAAGAATGGTTCGAAAAATCTAGGTCAGACATTTGAACAACTGTGCTAGCGTTACATTTCAAAGCTATTCAGTCCAGGACATACAAACCTGTCCGAACGGGACACAACCATATACCGTATAGTCAATGTCTCTTATTCTTAGTATAGGTGAAAAATAAAATAATTTTCAGACAACAAGATTCACTACAATAAAAATATACTGTAGAAAGTGTTAATCCGCTGACGTGGAGAAATGTGCCTCATATCACTGTGGCAGGCGGCTCATGGTGACTCTCTGCCCAGTAAAAGAATTATATCAAGTGGAGCATGGTAAGAAAATAAGTCTTAAATATTTGGAATGGCTTTTGGTTGAATTTTATAAAATGTGCAGCAGGTGTCTTCAACCAGTCGATCGCGGGCTACCAGACACCACTGGATTAACTCACAGCTTTGAGTTCATTTTTAAATAAGAGCAAGGTCATATTTTCCTTTTAACCACATCGCTGCTGTGCATTTTCCCCTCCAGTGCTGATTTAGTGTCAACTCCATTGTTCATGACGAGCTCAGCTCGTCATCAGCACAGCTCCACTGTGCCTCATAACGAGCTGAGCTCGTCATGAGCATGGAAAGGGTTAAAGTTAAGGGAAGGCTGTGTTTATTTTATATTATTATCATCAGGCTGCATCTAGCAGAGTCTGATAATATAAATGTTAATTTTTTTACCAAGTGCACGATTACCAAAAAGGCATCTTGGCACTCGTGTCATTTGAAACCTGACAGTACGGGATATAAAATACCTAAACCTTTGCCTAGCAGTTAGATGAGAACATTAAACTATGGGCTGAAAAGAAACGTCTTAAGTTCCTCCTGAACTTCAATAGTTGAGGCTGACCTCAAATGATTGGATAGAGTTTCACCATTTGGAGGTAGAGTAGGAGAAACATCTTCCTACCCAATGGACACTTTTTATTCTGGGTAAACATACCTGCCTAGTATTGCTGGACCATAGAGTACGAGAAGGGGCATGTCATTTGAGCATCTTGTAGGAAGCGAGGGCCAACCTGATGCAGTGCCTTATGGGCACAGCATAAGGCTTTGAATTTAATTCCTGTCCTAATGGGCAGCCAATGGAGGTCTTAAATGGCTTCAAAGGCTGAGTAGAATTTGGGGAGGTTCTTCAGCACTCTTGCTGCCACATTTTGGACTGTTTGCAACTTATTGAGAAGACAAATGGGAGCCCATATAAAGATCAATAAAATAATCCATTTTAGATACAACAAGAGCCAGGATAACACTTTTCCTAAGCTCCATGGGAAGGAAGGCCAAGATTTTCATTGAGTGTTTTAACATAAGGAAACAGGAAGAGGTTACCTGATTGTAGTGGTCAATAAAAGTGAGGTTTGAGTAAAGACGACTACCCAAATTTCAGGCCTTCTGGACTGGGAGTGGAAGGGGCTCGAGACTGTGTGGCCACCAAAAGGTGATCCAGAAGGAGGAATCCTAACCAAATAGCATCCAATTAGCGATGCTAGTGATACTCGTTCTTAAATCTTTTGCCACTTTTTCAGGTTCTACAGTGACCAATACCACTATTTGAGTAGAACTGGCATAAAAGAATGTAGAGAACCAACAGGATCGAACTAGTTAAATAAATTGAGTTATGTATGCATTAGGCAAAGTCAGCTTTATTGAAGATCCCCGAAACCCCACAATGAAGTGAAAATGGAGCAGAGGTCAAATCTTCCAAAGATACCAATTGCTCTCTGTTTGACAAAAAGAACCTGGTCAGTTTGAGAGCAGTATTGTTAATGCTTACACTTTCTAAACTTCTTACCAAAGAGAAATGGTAACCGTATCAAATGTGTCCGAAAGATCCAATAGGATCAAGGCTGTATTAATCTCCTCTATCCACAATGGATCTGTTCTCTTAAGTTACTGCCGCTAAGGTTGACTCTGTACAGTAGTAGGGTCTAAACTCTACTGTTGAGTAGGATCCAGACAGTCAGTATTTTCAAAAAAGGTGGTGATCTCCTGATTCATGGCCTTTTCTTTAATTTCATAAGGAAGTGGAAAGACCAATTTGGATCAGTAGTTCTTTACATCTGAGGGATCGAGGGAAAGAGTCTTTAGAAGTGGCAAAATCGATGCCTTTTTCCAAGCTTCTGGAAAAAATCCGGACTTGAGCACCATTGTAATAACAAAGTGAGATGAGCAGAAATGGTAGCTGAAACCGGATGGAGGGCAAGAATCTGCAGGGCTCCACATTTCATAGTGTTGATAAGATTAGAGACTTTGTCTTCAGAAAGTGCGGTGAATGTACTCATTACCAGGAAATGGTAAGTTAGTTTATTCACCATACGTTACTCGACTGTATCTGTCCCTAAAGATTATCTGGTGTTATCTTAAAATTCAGGAATATTTTATTTACTTTGGAAAAAAGAATTTGGTTAGTTCATTACAGCTTTTTGGCTGGGAGTTGCTAAATGTTTATAAGCAAATGATGAAAGTGATTTAACTGTGTTGAACAACAGACTGTAACTCTTCCTCCAAAATTGTTATTGGTGCCTACATTTTCTTTTACATTTCTTGAGATCATAGGAGTACCATGGCGCGGAAGGCGCAGACATATGGTTAGTCTTCGATCTAAAAGGCCCTACTTCACAAACTGTCTGATAACAATGCGCGAGATGATTAGCCTTGAGTCATTGTACTAAATTTTGTGACACCTTATTGTAGTTGCGAGAGCACAGCTTTGTAATTGTTATATAGTCTTTGACTTTTCAGACGGTTAAGGGTGTTTTTCCGTCTGCTCTTTACGCACTACACATCGAATAATTTTTTCAAAAAAACACAGTAACGTAGAAATTGAGGCAGTGCGCCCTTGATATCTGAATTATCTTAAAAACCCCAGAGCAGTTGAGATTAGCCTTGAGTAGCTCAAGATTTTCACTGATCAGAAGTAGCTCTCACTACAGAAAAGGTTGAAGATCCCTGTTGTAAACACTTAATATCCCCAAAATCAAATAATTTGAAAAATGCAAAAAAAAAAGAAATGTGCTACAAAACAAAGAGTTTCTGTTGGGCCAGTCCTGTGAAAGGGGGCTTGTTTTTACACTTGCAATAATTGTCTAGGATAGATAGGACAGGCATGATGCAAATTGTGAAAGGGAGATGGGCACACGTTACTTACACCCTTTTCAAGTGGGAGTTCAAAAATATGGATCCAGCCCACAAGGTTATGAGTTTCCCAGAAGTGTACTGAACCTTAAAGCAGCAAGAGCATTTTGTAGATACCAGACAGCCCAAGAGCTCTAGAACCAGCAGAATCTACCCTCCAAGACTCTACACAAGAACAACAAGCATTGAAAATGCAATAGGTCTCGGATTTATTTGAGTTAGAGCAAATGGCATTGTAAATGGCAATGTCTTTTAGCCATGTGTTATGGAGTGTATGCATGTGGTGTGTAGTGGAATTATGTGGGTTGGATTGGAATTGTTACTTGTGGAATTGTGTGGCGTGAAATTGGTTCATTGCGTACAAACTATTTCAGTATGGCATCTGTGTCCACAATTTTGATGAAGTGCAATTTGTATAAGCAGGTTAGTCAAAAAGTCCACCCAGGTGTGGATATCCGATTATCAAGTAGTTACATTCCTAAAGGCAGGGGAGAGTTCACCCAGTGCAATGCAATAGGTCTCGCATTAAGTTTGAGCTATTGGCATTGCAAAATATTGCAACACCAATTGCAACAAAAGTCTATAAATTGTAGGCCAAAAAAATGTGTATTTATTTTTGTAGCAATGGTGGCATGCTTCGCTTTAGATGAATATGTTTAAAATTAAAGTGCAAAAAAAAAAACCGGGGTTCGCGGAGAGCACTCCTATTATCCTTGGATTAATCCTTGTATTCTATTGTTGCTGAGACTGATAAGGGGCGTCAATCCTTGAAATTGTATGAGTTTTAGACCAACTGGAGTGTTGGTCCAGTCTCGCACTGTTCATATAGTGTTAACCACACCTTGTGTTTTTGTCAATATAAACTCCAATTAATCAAATACTTTTCTTTGATTTATTTAACATTCTGTTTTTGCGACCAAATTCATGTTATATATCACATGATATTTCCAAAAAACATTTGTTATTCAATACATTTCTTATATTCTCTCTGATAATCACATTTACTATGAATAAATCACATGCACATTTTCAATCCTTAACACATCCTAATCACACGCCCAATGCATTTCGGCACCTTAAGTGCCTTCCTCAGGGGCTGCCTCTACAAGAAAAAATAAAAAAGGAAAACCAATTGTTTATCATGTCTGCACATGGATGCTAGAGTTTTTGAATTATAATATTATGTGCTCATACCTCCTGACTGTGTTGGGTCAACGTCTGCTATCTGTAACAAATGTATGTAAAAGTATGAATTATATGTGCCTTTTGATTTCACTGTGGAGGAATAATCACCAGTTGGTCCTAATCTTACCGTTATTATTTCGGAGAATCTGCTTATATGCTGTAACGAAAAAACATATATAGGCCGTATAGCGATAACTTGCGCTGGGTTTACAATGTTTTTATTCAAGGAATTGTTCCATGAAGGTGTATAAACATACCTGTGATTATGCGTCGTTTCTTTTTAACCTGGACAATAAAATGAATATGCGGAGTGACTCATGGATGTTTGTAAATCTCCATGTTATGTAGCAACAGGGTTATATTTTTATTCTTCACATACCTGTGATCGAATTAGTAGAATGTATCTGAAAAAAGATACAAAGGAGATTCGTTTAGCTAATAACCGCCTTTCTATGTGTAATGACCGCAAATGCGCCATTTGCACGATGTTAAAGCGCTCTATGTTCGTAGTTAAAACGAACCCATATTAGTTAAACTGTGAGCGTGATGGTCTCCGCTAAAAGTAAAGTGCGCCATACCGCGATTGCTACAATAGTTACTTGTGGATGTGTTAACAAATGATGTGTGCACGGATGGCTGGTGGTGGGTGTGCCTGTAGAAATTGTGCACTGATGGCTGGTGGTGTGTGTGCCTGGTGGAAGTGTGCACTGCCGGCTGGTGCTGTGTGTGCCTGGTGGAAGCGTGCACTGATGGCTGGTGGCGTGTGTGCCTGGTGAAAGCGAGCATTGACGGCTGGTGGTGTGTGTGCCAGGTGAAAGCGTGCATGGACGGCTGGTGGTGTGTGCCTGGTGGAACTGTGCACTGACGTGTGGTGGTGTTTGTGCCTGGTGAAAACGTGCACTGACGGCTGGTGGTATTTGTGCCCGATGAAAGCGTGCACTGACAACTGGTGGTGTGTATGTCTGGTGAAAGCATGCAGTGACGGATAGTGGAGTGTGTCTGGTGAAAGTGTGCACTGACGGCTGGAGGACTGTGCCTGCTGAAAATGTGCACCGCCTAGAGCACCACTCAACCCCCAAAGCCTACATCACCACTCAACCCCGACCGCGTTCAGCACCGCTCAACTTCCAACACCTACAGCACCGCTCAACCCCACCGCATACAGCACCAGTCAACACGCAACGCCTACATCACCACTCAACCCACAACGCCTACAGCGCCACTCAATCCCCACTGCGTACAGCACCACTCAACAAACAACGCCTACATCACCACTCAACCTGCCACGCCTACATCACCACTCAATGTCAAGTCAAGTCAAGTCAAATAATTTATATAGCGCACTACATACCCAGAGGGTCTCAAGGCGCTTGATGGGGTGGGGAATTACTTGTCGAATGTCCAGGTTTTCAGTTGCTTTCTGAATGCTAGATGGTTCTGAGTGAGGCGAAGGTGAGTGGGAAGTGAGTTCCATGTTTTAGCTGCCAGGTAGGAGAAAGATCTTCCTCCCATATAGGTCTTGTTGATGCGAGGTACAGTCGCAAGGGCTTGGTTGGAGGAGCGAAGCTGGCGGGGGGGGGGTGTAGAAGGAAAGTCGAGTGTTGAGGCAACCGGGTCCAAGTTCGTAGAGTGCTTTGTGTGCGTGGGTTAAGAGGCGGAATGTTCCCGTAGTCTAGGCGACTCGTGACCAGTGCGTGGGTGACCATTTTTCTAGTTTCGGTGGGGATCCAGCAAAATGTTTTTTTGAGCATGCGAAGAATGTTGAAGCAGGATGATGAAACGGCGTTGACTTGTCTGTTCATTGAGAGAGAGGAGTCCAGGATGACTCCTAGGTTCCGTGCGTGGTCCGTCGGGATGGGTGCTTTTCCAAGGGCCTCTGGCCACCAAGAGTCGTCCCAGGCGGAGGGAGAGGTACCTAAGATAAGGACTTCTGTTTTGTCTGAGTTCACTTTCAGACGGCTGTGCTTCATCCACTCGGCAACTTCTTTCATTCCTTCATGTAGGTTGGTTTTGGCGGTGGACGGGTCTTTGGTGAGTGAGAGGATCAGTTGAGTGTCATCAGCGCAGGAGATGATGTTGAGGTTGTGTTGGCGTGCGATGGTCGCGAGGGGGCTCATGTATACGTTGAAGAGGGTGGGGCTGAGTGAGGATCCTTGTGGGACTCCGCAAGTGACTTCAGTGGCCTCTGACTTGAATGGTGGGAGGCGGACTCTTTGAGTTCTTCCGGCGAGGAACGAGGATATCCATTCCAGTGCTTTTCCTTGGATTCTGATGTTTCTGAGGCGTTGTAGGAGGGTGCTATGACAGACTGTGTCGAAGGCTACGGAGAGGTCAAGGAGGATGAGGGCGACTGTGTCTCCATTGTCCAGTAGAGTACGAATGTCGTCTGTAGCTGCGATGAGGGCGGTCTCAGTGCTGTGTTTGGCTCGGAAGCCGGACTGTGAGGAGTCGAGGGATTTGTTAGTTTCGAGGAAGGCGGCGAGCTGGGTGTTGACAGCTTTCTCGATGACTTTGGCCGAGAACGGTAGGTGCGAGATGGGGCGGTAGTTTTTGAGTTCGGTGGGGTCGGCTGTGGGTTTTTTCAGGAGGGCGCTGAGTTCGGCGTGTTTCCAGCTTTCCGGGAAGGTGGCGGAGTTGAAGGAGCAGTTGATGACGTTCCGGAGGTGAGGTGCTATGATGGAGTCTACTTTGTTGAAGATGTGGTGAGGGCATGGGTCTGTAGGGGAGCCAGAGTGAATGGTGTTCATCAGACGGATGGTGTCCTCGGTGGAGATAGGGATCCACTCGTTGAGGGTGTTCGAGGGGGGTGAGGGTACGGCAGAAGGTTGTGAGGGTTGGTCTCTGGGTAGGTTGTCGAAGCTGTTGTGGATGTCTGCGATTTTGTCGTGGAAGAACGAGGCTAGGGAGTCGCAAAGGGTTTGGGAGGGAGTGATGTCGTTGGAGTTGGCAGAGGGGTTGGTAAACTCTTTGACGATGTTGAAAAGTTCCTTGCTGTTGTGGGCGTTGTTGTCTAGTCGGTCTTTAAGTGCAGCTTTCTTGGCAGTCCGGATCAGATGGTGGTGTGTGCGGGTGGCGTTTTTGAAGGCATCCTTGGTGCTGGTGCTCGGGTCTTTTTTCTAGGCCTTCTCGAGGGAGCGACAGAGTTTCTTGGATTTCTTAAGATCCTCGTTGAACCAGGGAGCGTTTTTGCGGTCTGGTTTGTTTGGACGTTTTTTCAGAGGTGCTAGGTTGTCGGCGCTGTTGGTTAGCCATTGAGTGAAGTTAATGGCTGCTTGGTTGGGGTTCGAAGAGTGGGCAGGGGGGTTTTGAAGAAGCGAGGAGGAGATCTGGTCGATGGTGATTTTGTTCCAGTTTCTTCGTAGAGTGGGTTGAGGATAGTTATGGGTTGTGGCCTTTTTGTAAGCAAAGTGAACGCAGCTGTGGTCCGTCCATTGGAGAGCTGTGGTGTGACTGAAGGAGATATGTTTGCTGGAGGTGAAAATGGGGTCAAGTGTGTGGCCTGCGTGATGAGTGGGGGTGTTAACAAGTTTTTTGAGTCCAAGGTTGGCAAGGTTGTCCAGTAAGGTGGTGGTGTTGCTGTTGTTGCTCTTTTCTAGATGAAAGTTGAGGTCTCCCAGTAGAATGTAGTCCTCGGAGGGGAGGGCGTGAGGGGTGATAAAGTCAGTGATGTCTTCACTGAATTGTGCACGGGGTCCTGGTGGCCTGTAGAGGAGGGTGCCTCTGAGAGTGGTCTTGGGGTCAGTGTGGATCTGGAAGTGAAGGTGTTCGGCGCTAGTGAGGTTGACGTCTGAGCTGGTTGAGATGCGGATGGAATTCTTATGGACGACGGCGATGCCTCCTCCTGTTTGCTTGGCGCGGTCTTTACAAATAATCTTGTATCCTTCTGGGATGGCAATGGTGATGTCTGGGGCCGAGGAGGCGTTCATCCAAGTTTCTGTTAGGAAGGCGACGTCCGGAGAGATGGTGTCTAGTAAATTCCAAAGGTCGATGGCGTGTCTGTGGACCGAGCGGGTGTTGAGCAGGATGCATTTAAGGTGGTTGGTGTCAGATTTCTGTCCGGTGTTCGTGGATGTGGAGTTGGTCTTGGTGCCGTCAAATTTGCAGGAGTTACATGTGAAGGGTCCATGGGTGTGTTCTGGGGCGGCTTGAACGCAGGTGGGGAGGCGGCCGGGATTAAGGGCTAAGAGGGTGTAGGCGTCATATGAAGTGAGGGTGGGGCGGGTGGTACGGGGGCCAGGGGGTCTGGCGCTGGGCGCGGTCCAGGTGCGGACGGGCGTAGACGGGCTTACCTTTGGCGCACCTTCGGCGCGGCCGCATCTGACATAAATGGAGAGTGGAGGGGGGCGGAGCGTGGGAGGGTCAGCTGGGAGGCGGGGTCTGGGAGGCGACACGGCTAAAAGTAAAAACAAACTGAAATGGCCGCCCGGTAAGAAATCGAAACTGGGGCACAGCCGGAGCTTGAGTCAATTTAAACTTGATACAAAGTAGACAAAGAAACGCTTCACCCCAACGCGTACAGCACCACTCAACCCGCAACGCCTACATCACCACTCAACCCGCAACGCCTACATCCCCACTCAACCCGCAACGCCTACAGCACCACTCAATTACCACCGGGTACAGCATCACTCAATCCCCACCGCGTATAGCACTTCTCAACCCGCATTGCCTACATCACCACTCAACCCGCAAAGCCTTTAGCACCACTCAACCGGCAATGCCTACATCACCACTCAACCGGCAATGCCTACAGCACTACTCAATCCCCACCACGTACAGCACCACTCAACCCGCAACGCCTACATCACCACTCAACCGGCAATGCCTACAGCACTACTCAATCCCTACCGCGTACAGCACCACTGACACTTTGGAGGACACCTGTTCTTTCCTGCCCGAGGGTCTGGACAAAACCAATACATCACTAGACAGCGTCTCTGGGCTGTTATCTTACACTGTGTACACAAAAATGAAAGCGGAATATTGGTTTCTCCCATGCTCTCCAGACCGCCATCTTTAGTTGGGTTACGTTTCAAATGCTGTTATGCTAAGATCAGAAACATGTTGTGCAAAACAAAGAAGAGCAAAAAGATGGCACTGCGAAAGTCACATAATAAGGCACAGGGAGGCTATTCCTAGCTATGATTTGACTGCATTGCCCTCTCTGACTCCAACAGCTTAAACAACATTGCATCACTTGGCTAGCATCAGTCATTGAAGCTCTGCCCTGTATAATGTTAGGTTACAGTGATTCATACAGCACACATTCTGGTATTTTCAATTTAGGGAAACAACGGCTAATCTGTATCGAGAAGTGAACTGCTGTGATCCACAGACAATTAAAACCCAATAGCAAAGAATAACTAAACAGAGAATATATTTTTACGTTTATATATATATATATATATATATATATATATATATATATATATATATATATATATATATATATATATATATATATATATATTTTACCTACTGGCAGTTGCCAGTAGGTAGTTATAGTTAGGATCTACTTTCCATAGGAAATCCGCAACATTCTATTGGGAATAACTTTGGCACCGGTGGACGAATCTTCGCGAATTTCCCACAGTAGGTGGCCCGCTCCGCTCTGCTCCTTCCCTGAAAATGTGGGGGGGATTCATCAAGCGGGGGACGAGATAAAAGGGGGGTCCCAAAACGTGTTTTCTCTATGTTAATTTCCATAGGGCGGTCGAACTCACTTTTAGCCCGAACGGCTGAATGGATTTCCACCAAACTTAGCAAAATTGTAGGGACTGGTAGCCCGATGTGCCTTTGCTATGTCTCAAGATATATGCTCCAGTGGTTTTTACGAAAATTAACTTTGAAAAAATATATATTGGGCTACATTGGGCTATATATATGTTAGAGCCCAAATGTAGCCTAAAGATGGCAAAAAAAACAAATGTAGCCCAAATATCAGCCATATGTAGCCCAACTATAGCCCAATGACAGAATGTCCCAGAGTGTTCTAAAGAACAACTAGAGCGCTAACACTCTTACTTATAAAGTGAGACTTATAGTTAGGAATTAGCATTTAAAAAACCTTTGAAATTCACTGGGGAGAAGTGTGGCTCACCGGTTAGAGGAGGCAGACCCAGAAGCAGAGGTCGGCCCGGGACCAGGGTTCAATTCCCGACGAGGCAGGGTTTGGAGCCCAAATGTCCACGGACCTGATAATTCTCGCTTCGGTGCCTACTTGAATCAGGGGTTCACTCTCTGCAACTCTGGGCAATAGCTTGCTCAATCTCCACTACGGCCCCCGCGGCGGGATGCCTGGCTTTCACCTTGGGGGTTCCCAGCTGGGCTATCCCACAGGGAAATACCAGGACGGGTTCCCAAAGCAAGCGCCGAGATACCCTTTGTGGTGATATGTGCGCTATATAAGAAACTACATTACTACATTACATTACATTACTGAAAAAACCATAGGTTTCACACCAGTTATAGTTAGGAATTAGCATTTAAAAAACTTTTGAAATTCACTGAAAAAACCATAGGTTTCACACCAGTTATAGTTAGGAATTAGCATTTGAAAAACCTATTAAATTCACTGAAAAAACCATAGGTTTCACACCAGTTATAGTTACCTGGAAATTTTACTGACATAAAACCATTGAAATTCCCACGTTATAGTTAGTTGGACTCACTATAACTTGCGCGCCTGCAATGCACTGCTGATGACGTCACATATTACATCACTCATGACATGGTCAGTGACATCACTCATGACATTACTGATGACACCATCCTTGTGAGAAAGTGACAGATATCCTTTCAGTTTAATGTAACCCTTGAAACACATATTCAAAAATAGAAACTAACATTTTCAAAAAAATGGAGATACCCATACCAGTTACAACAACCAATTCAGTAATTCCACCATCTATATACACATCCACTCATTCACCAACAGTTCTATATAGTCACTCATACATATACTCACTCCTCATATGTAGTGATACACCTATACATCCTGTTACACACCGACAGTCATCCAAAAGTTACTCACACATGCAAATAAACTATTGAACATCCATTTATTTGCATATACAACTATACCCACACTACCACCTTACTTCTAAGGAAACTTACACATACTTACTCACTTAAACAATCACTTATAGAAACACATACTTATTTAAACAGGAACTCTTACAATCTCTCACTCTCTCATATACTCACTTATATACATCAATACTCACATATACTAGATTAAAACATATCTTGTTACTGATAAAGACACTAGTGAGACAGTCATTCACTCACTAACACACACATATACACACTCATCCACCCATACAGTCCTGCACATATGCTGTCTTCAAAACACATACAAACTGTGAGTCAGTCACCAACCCATGCAGCCACTTATACACAAAGTGAAACACTGATACATATATTACAATATTTAAAAGTTACTCGCTAATATATGTATTCACTAAGATACACTTAATAAGGCAGTTAACCAATCAATTCTTTAAAAAAAAAAACATCCATTTACACACTTATTTAACCATTTATTCTTCCATCGTCCTTTACAAATACATATATAAAACATATTTATTTTTCAGAAAGACACACATTCACTGGATGGTGTCATCAGTGATGTCATGAGTGATGTCACTGACCATGTCATCAGTGATGTAATATCACAGACATCTTAAACAAGCAGCAGTGAAAGCGATCGCTTTTCCCGATCGCTATTGTAAAAAAAAAAAAAGCGAAGCATATGTCTTCAATTATCTCGGCTGTGTTTGGCAGTGATAATTGAAGATATATGGCCTTTGGTGCGCGTAACAGACACCAATAGGCCATGGGCGGAGCTACGTGACCGCCCATGGCCTATTGCGTGTTCTGTTTTAAAAATACACGCACACAAAGGCCAATGAAAATGAACCTAGGAAATAACACACAGGAGCTAATTTGAATTTCCAGGTCCATTTTCAAAACCATCCGAGAAAAGGACTCTGGCTGCGTGACACTGCTGTGCAGTGTACGCTAGGCCGAAACCTAAAAAGGACTTAGACTAGCCTAGCCCTTTTCCATGTCACCCTACCCCACCCCACAGCGCTGCCACCAACCCCACCACAAAAGCCTTGAAAACCACAGCCCCTTTCCCCAAAACACTGCCATCACCTGTTCCCACAAACCACTGGCCCTTTCTGCTTGCCCTAAAGCTACTCCCCCAACACTGCAACCTACCCTCAAAACACTACATGGCTACACTGAGATCTCCTTTAGTGAGATCTCCTTCCTGAGTAAAACGTTTCTGGCTTTCCCCTACTGTATAAGGCTTTAGTCCAGTGTAAATTCTCTCATGTGAAGTAACATAGTATTCAAGACTAAACCTTATCTGACATTCAGAACACACATAAGGCTTTTTCCCCCCGTGTGAGTTCGCTCATGTCATGTGAGAAGTAATTTGTAAACAAAACTTTGCTTGCATTTTGAGCACTCATAAGGTTTTTCCCTAGAGTGGGATCTCTCATGAAGCATAACACTGTCTTTCAGATTCAAGCTTTTATGGCATAAGGATTTTCTCCAGTGTGGAGTTTCTCATGGTGAGATAGCGTTTTTCTCTGCAGCTGTTCTGGCATTCAGAACACTCATGAGATTTTTGATCAGTATGGAGCCGCTTATTGTTAGATGGGGGGGAAGCAAGGGGAATTGCAAGCCAGGAAACATTATAGCTGAAACATTAGTAGGAATGTCGGTTCAGGGGGAAGGTGGAGTATCCGAGACGTCTGTGAAGGGAGGTGTACATATTTCACCACGATAGGAGTTCCACTGGCCCCAGACTTTCCCCCATTTTTTGGGTCTGCCGCGCGCCACATATACTGTCTTCTCTCTAAACATGCACCAGTCCATATTCACCTTCCATGCCAAGATCGTGGGCGGTCTCTGAGATCAGAATGTAAATGTAAGAGGAGCACTCAAAATATAATCATAAGAGCATCTATAAACTACCTAATCTAAGGGTGCAGCACTACTGAAATGTGTTGGCTAGCACAAGAAATTAAGTGACAACTAAGTAGGAGAAAACCTACTTGTAGTGCGCACTGTTCCTACTGGAAAAATCCTTTTTCCAACAATTTGAGAAAAACTACTGTTCAGATTAATCAATACTCAATGAATACTATATAGCTTCTCGTTCTATTATTTAATTCATAGAACTTTTATGCAACATGTATACATTAATACATTCTACTCATGTATATTAATGTTTATCTATTGGTTCTGAAGAACAATAAATCTCTGTTTACATGAAAATAAGACTTTGTATACAACGTATATTCTCTTTACATGTCTCTGGGCATTTCAAATACATTGATCATGGGTGATACACGGAATGATATAAGTTGATAATCTTGAAAATCAAAGCCCAATGCATTTCGGGACCCGGAGGTACCCTTCCGCTGGGGCGAAATCCTAAAACATGCAGAAGAACTAATCAGTACAAAGTGGAAAAATATTTACAGCTTTATAAGAGATATTTAGGACGTGAAAGACACTAAAGGGGAAACAATGATATATGGTGGTATTAAACATTGTACATTGGAAATAAAGTTGAAAACTGAATATGTATTCTAGCAAGCTTAATCTACATAACCAGGTATAAATCATAAAACACATCACATCATATGTTGATCACATCGAACCTTCTGAAGGGTATTGTGCTCATATTACAAATACATCATGCAAGTAAACAGATATAAGCCTAATATGTCGTGGACATGATGTCGGACCCAGTTTAAATGCGTTCAGTGCACATAAAATTCTCATCATTCAAACTCTGAGAAAACTCAATCTCATGAGGAAACCAAATTATAACATGCTTATGTGATGCAAATGTTAATATAAACCCTAAAAGAATATACAGCATCAAGAATATCATCATTAAAATGCACAGGAAGCATCGTGATATACTAATTAATGTAATACTTTGTGTATGATCACAATTTCATGTATGCATCTGTAGACTGGATGAGTGTGGAAAATGGTATGCTACTACTGGGTTAACTTAACTCCCGATAAAAAACCTGTAGGAGAGTGAAAAACTGAACATTTTATGTAGGCATATTGCTCTACGTCTAACTACCAAACACGTAAAGGGAGATGAATATGTACCTGTGGCATACAGAAATGCTTAGAACCTGTTGTTGTGGTGTTCTCTGATTGTGCATTAGAGGCATTTACAGTGGAAGTGGTAGGAATTGCTGGTGATTTTGCTATGGGTTGTCGCGATGCAGAGATGTCTTGGTCTGTAGTTATACTTTCTTCACTTGAAGTCATTTTGTTTGTGGGAAAACACGTCTCCTAGCATATATCTCTACCCACGTGTAGACCTCGTTTAATTTATAATCTATAGTATCGCGTCAATACTTCCTGATCTTGCCTTCCTGTAATTCACGATTATATTGATTCAATTTTGCATTAAGTTCTTCTAGGGTGGTATCCCAAATAGTCGGATCAATTGCAGATGTTAAGTCTCTTTTGAGGTTAAAAATGTCCTCATCTAAGTCCTTGATGGTACGTGACAGTTCGGTCTCTGAGATCCCCACAACTGTGCAATATCTCTTTTGGCAATCATATTCCCGAGGGTCACCCACTGAGTCTGCGCAACATCATAATCAGTCGGCTCCCAAATATTCAACAAACAATGCCTAGCTTCAGGCAACAACGCAACACCCGTGACCTCTTTCATCACAGCATGCACTCGACTCCAGAACCGCACAACCGCCGGGCACTCCCAGAGTATATGGAGGAAAGTGCCCGTTAGGCCGCATCCAAGCTTACACAACCCATCCAAAGAGTATCCCATACGAATCAGGCGAGGACCAGTCACATAAATCCAGTGGAGGACTTTAAGCTGTACGATCCGGAGACAGCACTGAATAATTTTGATGGTGTATTTTCTTATGGCGCTTGTAACCATCTCTACCTCTGAAACTTTTCTGGCATTCAGAGCACTGATAAGGATTTTCCCCAGTGTGGGTTCTTATATGCTGAGTGAGTCTATTTCTTTTACTGTAACATTTGTGGCATTCAGAACACTGATAAGGTTTTTCCCCAGTGTGGGTTCTTATATGATGAATGAGACGGCTTTTGTCACTGAAACATTTCTGGCATTCAGAGCACTGATAAGGTTTTTCCCCAGTGTGGGTTCTTATATGATGAATGAGACTGTATTTTACACTGAAACATTTGTGGCATTCAGAGCACTGATAAGGTTTTTCCCCAGTGTGGGTTCTTATATGATGAATGAGACTGTTTTTTTGACTGAAACAATTGTCGCATTCAGAGCACTGATAACGTTTTACCCTAGTGTGGAATCTGACATGTGCAGTTAGAAGTGATTTAAGTTTGAACTCTTTTGGGCATTCAGAGCACTGATAAGGTTTTTCCCCAGTGTGGGTTATTGTATGTTGAGAAAGACTTCTTTTGTCTCGGAAACATTTCTGGCATTCAGAGCACTGATAACGGTTTTCCCCAGTGTGGATCTTTATATGATGTGTGAGACTCCTTTTTTCACTGAAACATTTGTGGCATTCAGTGCACTGATAACGGTTTTCCCCAGTGTGAATCTTTATATGATGTGTGAGATTACTTTTTTCACTGAAACATTTGTGGCATTCAGAGCACTGATAACGGTTTTCCCCAGTGTGGATCTTTATATGATGTGTGAGAATCCTTTTTGTACTGAAACATTTGTGGCATTCAGAGCACTGATAAGGTTTTTCCCCAGTGTGGAATCTCAAATGTTCAGTTAGAAGTGATTTACAATTGAAATGTTTTGGGCATTCAGAGCACTGATAAGGGTTTTCCCCAGAGTGGATTCTTCTATGCAGAGTGAGATTGTGTTTGTAAATGAAAGATTTCTGGCATTCAGAGCACTGGTAAGGTTTATCCCCAGTGTGGGCTCTTCTATGCTGAGTGAGAATGTTTTTTTGACTGAAACATTTCTGGCATTCAGAGCACTGGTAAGGTTTTTGGCCAGAGTGGGTTATTACATGTCGAGAAAGACTTGGTTTGTTCCAAAATCTTTTCTGGCATTCAGAGCACTGATAAGGTTTTTCCCCAGTGTGGATTCTCATATGAATAGTGAGATAAGATTTACGGCTGAAACTTTTTTGGCATTCAGCGCACTGGTAAAGTTTTTCCACAGAGTGGGTTAATGCATGTCGATATAGACTCGCTTTGATACTAAACTTTTTCTGGCATTTAGAGCACTGATAAGGTTTTTCCCCTGTGTGGATTCTCATATGCTCAGTGAGATAAGATTTACGCCTGAAACTTTTATGGCATACTTTGCACGGAGAGTGATTTCCCCCAGTGTGGATTCTCATATGCTCAGTGAGATAAGATTTACGCCTGAAACTTTTTTGGCATACATTGCACTGAAAGTGGTTTCCCCCAGTGTGCATTCTGTCAAATTCTGAGAGATAAGATTTATAGCTGTATTTTTTTTGGTACAAGTAACTTTTTTCCCCAATTTCAGTTATTTAGCCTTGATTGAGGCGGGTTTGAACACTGAATTTGTTCTAACAGTCCGTGTTTTTAGAAGGTGTATTCCTAGGGTTAATATCTCTATGTTTAGTTTTCTCTTACTATTATGCCACGGTAAGACTGAACCTGATTTTAGAGTTGGGCTTGTTTAGATAATGTTCAGCATTTATCTCTAAAAGAAATTGTGTGTAATCTTCTTAACACTTAAATTGAGCAAAATATGTCTGGAAGCAGCCCTGTAACACCTGTTGAAATTGTTCTAGTAGATAAAAGTCTTTAAGTAATAGCCTCTCCGGCAGTAAATTATTTTGTGACTGATGTTTCTCTCCAATCTATTTGTATAGGTTCTTAGCAATGCAGTAATGAGGTGTTGGTCTGATATTTAATGATTAAACTGATAAGTACCTTTTTGCACTGACGTAAAGGTAGTAACTGAGGGTGTTACAACATGCACAGTACTATTGTGGATCACCAGTAGCAGAACATCAGTTCCTTTTATCCTTTCTATGTTTGGTGTAAGGTTAAGGTTTGTAGTTCCAAAGACGAGGATTTATTTACATTACCTATAGCGCAACGGTGCTCATCTAATCCATTTTTATAATTAACAGTTTTACATATCACTCATGCACAGCAGATAATGTTGAGGCGATTTAAATAGAATTACAGAACAGTACACAATAAAAAGGAAACAATCTGAGATGGTCATGAACACAATAAAGTGGTGAATTTTTAAGGTTTTCGCAAGAGTGAGCAGAGTGGGCCGTGGTGTTCTATCCAGAGGCAGATAGTCTCAAACTTGTGTAACTGGTTAACAATGGTTGTTGAACAAAGGTGATTTTTCAATCTTTTGCTTGTCAATGTGTCAGCTTCAGAGTCTTCTTTCAGCGTCTTTTCTTTGATGGTATGCAGAAGATACCTTTTGTTATAACTTTCTTTTATGCAGTGTGTGCTTCCTCTCTAGAATTACAAGATACTTTAGATGAACGTTATTCTGCCATGCTGAGGCAATTTGTCTTTCTGATAATATTTCAGATGAGGATGCTGAAGTGGTCTTTCTACATTATTTCTAATGCTGTGTGCACAGATATGGTTTTGCTCTGGGTTAATGAAATGCAAAATTAGAGACTTCACTTACAGGTAGAGTACTTTCCTCGCCACACCTAGGTTTTTGGAAATTATTTAAACATAGAATGCTGGATGTCCTTCAATTTTTCAAAATAATCCTTCTTATGGCACTGACATTCAGTTGCTTATTGCTAAATCTTGCTTTCTTCGTCCGTAATTTCAATCACCTATAGTATTAAAATTAAATAGTTAATACATGTACATTTCCAAAAATATAATTACAAGCCAAATTAATGCAGAATTTGGAAAATGTTGAGCTGTTTTTCCAGACAGGGCAGAGTGTAGAATGGCAGCCTGAGAGTACTTGGATGTAGGAGGGAGGATTTGTAGAATTTTCAACATTTTATTAAGCTCACAAAGGATACATGTACCCTATGAAGTTGTAACATAGAACCCCAAAGGCAGATATTAAAGTCATATGGACTGGCACCAAACAGCTAATATAAAAATATATACTTTTAATTAATTTGTAATGCAGATTTCTGGGACTGGAATTACTCCCCCACGGACAACAGGCATTTTCCCTGCCCTGAGTTACCACCTACTTGTATCTGGTATCCTGACTTTTGAGTTTTGGCCTCAGCCTCAAGCAAACCTATTATGGGCTGCGAGGACTATGCCTAGACCAATCCCTCAAATATGGTCCAGAGTATGAATCAGTAGCAATGAAATGAAGCCGTACTTTCATGTGTTCATTTTATTCCACCTGATTATCAGTTGTTAGGTTTTTCTGCACCTGGATTTACTGGGTGCAGAAAACCAGGACACAATTGTTTTCCAGACAGAAAAATTAGACTGCAAAGACGCATAAGACTCTGGGTGCAGCAGAAGCAGCCAAGACTTATGCTGTGTTTTTTTACTAACTGGGAGAAACACACAATTCTTCCCTCTGCTGGTGTTCACAGTCGTTGTCGGCCTGTGATTCGGCATTGAGTGCAAAGCGTACCGAGTATTGCTGAGGGGCCGAGCCGAGGGGGAGTTGACGAGCAAGTGGAGCGGAGCCTGGGACGACTGCCCGCATTTGTTTTGTGACCGGTTCCTGCTCCCGAAGGTTTCTCCCGCTTCATTCGCGTCCTGTTATGCGGGCGCTTTAAGTTCTATGGATCTGCTGTGGGGGCAGGAACGGCAGCTGCCGGCAACGCGGTGCTAAGGCGCTGCTAGTGCTGCTGGTGCGGTGGCCGCTGCAGAGGTCAAAGGAGCCTTGGCCTGCGGTGCTGCTGGTGCGGTGGCTGCAGAAGGGCACAGAGGAGAATAGAGGAGCACAGAGGAGAATAGAGGAGCACAGAGGAGCCTTGGCCTGCCGCCTGATTTTACGGATTTATTGAGCAGAGCAGACAGAGCTGAGCTGAGGAGTGGAGGGAAGTGCCCACATCTGCCGTCTGTAGTGGGACTAGCTCTGGATTCCGCTCTTGCTCCTGAACGATTGCCAGCATTCTCCCTTGTACTCTTGTCATAGATGAATAGCAACGAACAAGCAATGAACAGTGAGTGGTGAGTAACAAGTGGTAAGAGGTGTGTGGCGTGTGACGAGTAGCTAAGATTGATCGGTCCCTAAGTCGCTGAGCCATTGGAGTCTGTAATACAAAATCTGAGAAATTATGGAAAGGGGAAAGTGACAATAGACTTAGACCCTCTTGAAGCACCCCTCGGCCCCTGAATTACTCTGCATACCTAGACTACAGCCCTACCCGGTGCCCGGATGTTAATCAATCGGGTAATTAATTAATTAATTAAGTAACCAGAAGACCGGCAGATTCTGTACGGAGGTGTGCTTTGTGGGTGTTTTCCCTTGGAGGTGTTTGGTGGTGTTTTTGTCCTATCAAAGCACCCTTTGGTCTTGTCACTGGCCTGTTTGATTCTCTGAAAGGAGCAAGAATTCTTCTCCTTAGAGGGAGTATTATGAGCTCAGGAAAGGAGCGGCCAACTTTCCCTCCTATCAAAAGGAAAAGAAAAATACAACAAACACCGATATTAGAAACGTTTAAAATAAAACAGGCAGTTGACATATAGTCCTTTAAATCATCTAAGGTCTATACATTTGGGAAACTGGGAAAGTCGCTGTCAAAGTTTGATTTTATGAAAGATCCAACTGATGCTATGCTAACAATGCTAACTAACCCATGTGATCTTCAAACTCCAATTAAACCACTGAGTAGAACAAATATTATATCCCCTAAGCAAGCAGTAAGTGAACTAGGCCACCCTGAGTCTAAAGCTGAAGTCGAACGAATGTCAAATTAAACTAAGGACCAAGTCAACCATTGGGGTCAAATAACGGACCTAGAGATGTTAACTATTCCACTTACTGGTCGTTCACAACAAAAGGACCCAAAATGCACAAATCTAACAATGGGAGATACTCAGCAATTACTACCAACTTAGGCAGCCAATGCCAATAGAAGTGCAAGTAAAAATCAGAAAAGCTAACGGTATAGGGGAACCATCTAATTTGGGCCAAATAAATCAACGAGACCAAGAAGCTCCAAATGAACTAGATGGTGGGGTGAAAATCATAAGGGAAGCCAATACCCCACTGAAATCGGATCTTACTCTGTCTAAAATGAATTCAGTTCAAAAACAGGACCAGCCGAAATGTAATCAAAATAACGGATCTCAAATTAATAAGGATGAATACACCAGCAACCCAGAAACTCTGCAGCGTTGAAGTACTACGTATGAAAAAGACGTTTTGAATAGTATTCCACAATTCATTAATTCTTGTGACATGGGACATGATTTTCAAGGACCACAAAAAGAGAAGTATAAGGACCTATCATTCATAAATGGGCAACACCATAACCCAGGTACTCAGGTACCAGGAAGTGGGAACGCAGCAGCAATTTGGTATTTATTCTTCAAAACCTCGCAATTAACTCTGGAAGCTTTAACATATCAGTCCAACAAAAAGGAGGTCCAAATAGATCTCTTGAGCGCTACGGCATCCTCTGTTGCTGGAACTGAGCAGAAGATAACAACACAAAATAATCTAATAGTAAGGGCACAATCTCAGCCAATATCTACGTATGCAGAGGGTAATTGTGCCCCACTAATTAAACTGGCTACCATTCCGGATATTTAAAAAACAATAATTGACGATGTAAAAGTGAATTTTCCTAATGTGGGAATTCAACCCATCAAGACCGACTGCCCCTCTAAAGATACAATAAAATGTAAAGACAATACTGTTGTTGTTAAAGAAAAAATAGATGATAAAACAAAAGATCAAGAAGTGATAAACCTATGCTCGACACAATCAACAATGACAGACGCAGCTCCGGAAGTTCATCTATCAAAAAGACAGAGGAAAAAACAACAGAAAGCAAGAAATAAAGCTTCTAAAAGTTTTTTAAAAAACAAATGCATCAGATATAGTGAGATTGAACACTGGAAACAACCTTGACTAAATATCATATTGTGAAGGTGAGGATAAACACATGACTCCAACAAAACCCTTTTACCCTCTATTTAATAAGGATCTATCGGAGGTACAAGCAGTTATGAAAAATAAATGCCTAAACAAGCAAGCTGATAGTATAAAAATTATAGAGAATGGGAACATTCAGTCCTTAGAAAAGCTGCAAGTGGAGGAATGTAATAAACAGGTGGAGAATAAGCCATCACAATTGGAAACAAATAGAGCAAAGAGTGAGAGTATCAGAGGGGATGAAACGAATAGAGATTTGTTAAAAACCTGGAAAGATATTAAATTACCACAAGATCTGGGAATCGGAACGAAGCAGTTACATAAACATTGACAATTATGGTCTCAAACTGTTAGTAATCATAATGGAAGGTTAATTGAGCATGCTGAAGGTGAAAATAGCCTGGAACAAATTAAATTAAATAACCCAGATCAAAAAAGAAGGAGTGGTGCAGGTAATTTTTGCGATGGAATATAAATCTAGGGGTAATAATGATATCTTGACTCGTGGAAAACATATTAAAATTGTGTAATGCAATACCCTCATTAAAGGAAATTAAATGTACCGACACAGAATCAATTGAATTCCTCACAATCAAGAATAATCGTGAATCGACATTAGTAATTTGGACATCTTCTACTGCCGCCACCCTTATTATGCAAAAACATAATCGCTTTCAGGACTGGGGAATAAAAATAACAACTCCCCTGCAAAGTCCTTTTGTTTCAACAAAATTACAAAATCATAACCAAATGAGAACCGAGAATAATAAGAAATACTCAATATAAAAAAAAACATAGGTATGACCAACGGTCGTCTTTTAAAATCATCAGAAGAACAAATAGGAGACCTATTATTTGACACTGTCAAATTAGGTTGGCTAACAGCAGCCCTCCGTAATGTCAGGCAGGATTGACATCTACAATCTGAAGTTCCTTTAAGGGGGCCAACAATTGTGAATGAAAGGGTCAGATTATGTTCGTGGAATATAAATGGGGTTCAAGCAAAGATTCAGAATAACCAACTAGCTACTTTGTGCTGATTTCAAAACATTTGTTTACAAGAGACTTGGGCTTTAGTTCCTTTTAGATTGGAAGGGTATAGGGTTATTACTCATTAGCTAAGAGAACAAGTAACTATGGCAGACCTTGTGGGGGTTTGGCTATTTTTATATCAACGTAGCTAAAAATGGAAAGTGAAATGATGGTAATGACATGGAAACTGCAGCATTAAGGTCACACACAACAACATTGTTCCCTTTAAACCACAGGTAACAGCCTACAAGAAAAAACTAAACAAAAAGCAACAAAACTAGAAAATACATTTCCAAATACTGCCAAAGAGTTAATACAAATGAACAATATTAAACTTTGTTGGTACCTTAGTAATGTGCTCACTTCTTGGCTTCACTCCATCTGCAGCGATAACGCTCTGAAAGGAGAAAATACTGCTGTGAGTCTCAGAGTCTTCAGTGTTACTGGTCTCAGTCACGAAGACTGTGGTGTCGGAAGATAACTTTCTCTTATTTGGCTTTATAGTTCCACCAGTCACGCCATCGCTTTTAGCAGACACGCTACTGTCAGCTGCATCATAACTTCAGGCAGATCAGCAGAGCGGATATCACCACTCACATTGGGTGAACAGACTCGTCTCTGCTATATACATCCACTCTGTTCTCAAATTTGCTTGGGGCTGTCAAAATACAAAGAGCTGCAATAGATTCTTCACACTTTCCTGACTACCTTGTTTTAAAAGGGTGTGACATCCAAGCGTGATTCTTGGTTCATCTGCAAGCTGAATATTTTGTAGAGGTTCTATTGCCACACAATACTAGTCCCACATTCCAGTTTGTCCACAGGGTGTTTCAACCCTGGTAGGTTATCAACTGCCTGTTTTGCAGATAATTTCACAGATAGTTTCTGTAAGAAACTGAATTATTATTTGTCGTAGATGAGGAACAATCACAACCATTGTCAGAGTGAACTTTCAAAGCCGTTCAATTAATCTAGGATCAAACCCCTGGTACCTAAGCACCGAACAGGCAGGCTTAACTTAAGGTAATATGTAAAATATTTATGCAGAAACCAACAAAGTAAAAGTCAAAATGCAAAACAATAAAAAACCCAAACGGAAATAGAAAAATTTAAGTAAAATGTATTGAACAAAATGACACTAAAATGACAAAATCCATTAAGGGGAATGAGATATGAACTGTAACGCTGTAAGAATCACAAGGTGCCAATGGATGAGGGGCCCGGGCATGGATTAGTCACTCTGGAGTTGACTGCCAAGTCAGAGGAAACCGGAGGCCATGGCCTGCAAGCATAAAGTGCAGGAATTAGAATTAGTGGTCCAAGAAGACATCTAGTGCTCCAGGCTCAGATAGGGCTGCTGGCCTACAGGGAGATTTACGACAGATTCGGGCGCAAAGTACTTAGACTATTGAGAACAAGCAGCAGATGCACAGCAGGGCAATAGCAGATGGTCGATGGCAGCAAGGCCCAGGCGAGACTGAAAGGGAGTGGCACCTCTGGCCCTCACCATCATGCAACAGTGTATTGGAGCTCAGCGGGAGGACAAAACCCGATGACAGCCACCCACTGGGGCTGGGACCCCCACAACAAGGCAGGCCAGTCTGGTGGTGTGGTAAGAGGTATAGCAGCCATGTCCTCAGAGAGAAGCAAGAAGGATCAGAATCTAAAAAATATGCTGACCAAGGTCCTGATGACCGGCAGAGGAGAAGGGAGGATCTCCCCAATGACACAAATTAGCCAAGATGCAGACACCTCTGAAGCCCCAGTTACCCGCACCTTTTTAGAGTCGCTATTTGGTGCATTACGAGGCGACTTGCAGATGCTGAAAAGGGACATAGCGGGGGAGATGAAGGAGATAACCGATGGAGGCCACACGTTACCAAACGGCATCAACGTCCCGCCTTATGATAAGGCGGGACGTTGATGCCATTGGGGACCGCGTGGCCTCCATTGAGGATCAGGAGCAAGCCCGGGAAGAGGAGATGGAGCATCTACAGCAAGAGACACTCGGGCTCAAGGCTCAACATAGCGATCTCCAGGCACACACAGAAGACCTGAAGAATCTGTCTTGGCGAAACAACATCCGCGTTAAGGGAGTTCCCCCTAAAGAAGAAGGGCCAGACATCACACAATACCTGCAGGGTCTCTTCAGGAGCATACTGGGTGCCCCCACCGGATATGTTGGCTTACATTCCAGACTTTCAACTAAAAGAGTGAATACTACGTGCTGCCAGGGACAAGCAACACTAAGATATTAGGCCGACTCCATAGCTTTGTACCAGGACCTGGCTCTAATACCCCTTCAAAAGAGTTGGGTGTTCCGAGTGGCAACCACGCGTCTTCGAAATCAAGGAATACCGTATTCTTTGGGTCACCCTTTCCGGCTGATTTTCATATGGCAGGGCAAACTCCTCTAGCTCAGATCCATGCAGGACACTTGCCAGGTGCTGGGCATCGAGAATCCAATCCAGGAGGAGACAGAGGGCCCACAGACCAAAACTCCTCGAGAAAGATGGCATAAGCTCTACAGTAGGCGTAGCACAGAGCGAGCGACAAGACCGGACCCCAAGACCATGGCACAAGAAAGACTGGTAGTGCTGGAGACATTGTCGAAGGAGACATTCTCTCATGATGACACCGTGAACGACTGAGGGATAGATAAGTGACATTTGTAAGGCTGGGTGGGCGGCGAAGAAGTCTGCGGGGAGCGTAGAGACACGGGGAGTGTAGAGACACGGGGAACTGGCCACACGCGTTCCCAACTATTCCGACTTCCAAGGACGCACACGCATGAAAGGCGGGCCCTGGACAATTTGAGGTTAATGGGTTTCTAAGTTGGGGTTAGGGAGGGGAGGGTGGAGAACGGGTATGCAGGTTAAAGGCATTCAAGAGAGGATCAAAGTGCAATGAAGGCCAGGCAGACGTTGGGAGCTCAGGGGGAAGAGGGATCACAGGGACCCAAATACTGGCCAAAGCTAGTGCACTCACTCTGATACGCTATTTCTCAGCCCACATTGAAAATTCTCACTCTCAATGCGAGAGGTCTCAACAATCCCAATAAAAGGAGGTCCATCCTTTCCTACCTGGATAACATGGAGGCAGTTGTGTGCCTCCTCCAGGAGACACAGCTCCTCTCCAAAGATTGGCACAGGAACTATCTTGCTGGTTCTGGGAATTGGCTGAACCACAAGAGTCAAAAAGAGGAACTATCTTGTGTAAAACAGAGAGTCAAGTCAAGTCAAAAAATTTGTATAGCGCGCTACATACCCAGAGGGTCTCAAGGCGCTTGAAGAGGGGTGGGGAATTACTTGTCAAATATCCACGTTTTAAGTTGCTTTCTGAATGCTAGGTGGTTCTGAGTAAGGCGAAGGTAAGTGGGAAGTGAGTTCCAGGTTTTAGCTGCCAGGTAGGAGAAGGATCTACCTCCCATGGTGGTTTTGTTGATGCGAGGTACAGTGGCAAGGGCTTGGTTGGATGATCGTAGCTGGCGGGAGGGGGTGTAGAAGGACAGTCGTGTGTTGAGGCATTCGGGTCCGATTTCGTAGAGTGCTTTGTGTGCGTGGGTTAGGAGTCGGAAAGTGATCCTCTTATTGACGGGGAGCCAGTGGAGGTTTTTCAGGTGACCAGAGATATGTTCTTTACGCGGGATGTCTAATATGAGCCTGGCTGAAGCGTTCTGGATTCGTTGGAGTTTTTTCTGGAGTTTAGCTGTAGTACCGGCGTAGAGGGTGTTTCCGTAGTCCAGTCGGCTCGTGACCAGAGCGTGGGTGACCGTTTTCCTAGTTTCGGTGGGGATCCAATGAAATGTTTTTTTGAGCATGCGAAGAATGTTGAAGCAGGATGAAGAGACGGCGTTGACTTGTCTGTTCATCGAAAGTGAGGAATCCAGGATGACGCCCAGGTTCCGTGCGTGGTCCGTCGGGATGGGTGCTTTTCCAAGGGCTTCTGGCCACCAAGAGTTGTCCCAGGCAGAGGGGGAGGTACCTAAGATAAGGACTTCTGTTTTATCTGAGTTCAGTTTCAGACGGCTGTGTTTCATCCATTCGGCTACTTCTTTCATTCCTTCGTGTAGGTTAGTTTTGGCAGTGCTAGGGTCATTGGTGAGTGATAGGATCAGTTGAGTGTCATCCGCGTAGGAGATGATGTTGAGGTTGTGTTGGCGTGCGATGGCCGCGAGGGGGCTCATGTATACGTTGAAAAGGGTGGGACTGAGTGAGGACCCTTGGGGTACGCCGCAGATGACTTCAGTGGCCTCTGAGATGAATGGTGGGAGGCGGACTCTCTGGGTTCTTCCGGTGAGGAACGAGGTGATCCATTCCAGTGCTTTTCCTTGTATTCCGATGTTTCTGAGGCACTGTAGAAGGGTGCTATGGCAGACTGTGTCGAAGGCTGCGGAGAGGTCAAGGAGGATGAGGGCGACTGTGTCTCCATTGTCCAGGAGAGTTCGAATGTCGTCTGTTGCTGCGATGAGGGCGGTTTCAGTGCTGTGCTTGGCTCGGAAGCCGGATTGTGAGGAGTCGAGGGATTTGTTTGTTTCGAGGAAGGCGGCGAGCTGGTTGTTGACCGCTTTCTCGATGACTTTGGCCGGGAATGGAAGGAGCGAGATGGGGCGGTAGTTTTTGAGTTCGGTGGGGTCAGCTGTGGGTTTCTTCAGGAGGGCGCTGAGTTCGGCATGTTTCCAGCTTTCCGGGAAGGTTGCGGAGTCGAGGGAGCAGTTGATGACGTCTCGGAGGTGCGGTGCTATGATGGAGTCTGCTTTGTTAAAGATGTGGTGAGGGCATGGGTCTGTGGGGGATCCTGAGTGGATAGAGTTCATCAGACGGATGGTGTCCTCGTTGGAGATTGGCTTCCAGTCATTGAGGGTGTTCAAGGGAGGTGGGGGTCCTGCAGGGGGATGGGTGGGTTGGTCTTCGGGTTGGTTGTCGAAGCTGTTGTGGATGTCTGCAATTTTGTTGTGCAAGAATGAGGCTAGGGAGTCGCAGAGGGCTTGAGAGGGGGTGATGTCGTTGGAGTTGGCCGAGGGATTGGTAAATTCCTTGACGATGTTGAATAGACCATCTGCTCTCTGGCTTGCAGTCAAGGACAAGTGGATGAGAGCAGCAGATCAGCACAGGAGAAGAGAACAGGGAGTTAGAGAAGGAGTTGGGTGGAAGAGAGCAGCAGATCAGCACAGCAGAAGAGAACAGGTAATTAAAGGAGGAGGTGGGGTGGAAGAGAGCAGCAGATTAGCACAGGAGAAGAGAACAGGGGGTTAAAGAAGGAGGTGGGGTGGAAGAGAGCAGCAGAACAGCACAGGAGAAGAGAACAGGGAGGCAGAGAAGGAGGCGGGTTGAAGAGAGCAGCAGATCAGCTCTGGAGAAGAGAAGTGAACAGGGAGTTTGAGATGGAGGTGGGTGGAAGAGAGCAGCATAACAGCACAGCAGAAGAGAACATGTAGTTAAAGAAGGAGGCGGGTGGAAGAGAGCAGCAGATCAGCATAGGAGAAGAGAACAGGGAGTTAGAGAAAGAGGCAGTGGAAGAGAACAGCAGATTAGCGCAGGAGAAGAAAACAGGGAGTTAAAGAAGGAGGCGGGTGGAAGAGAGCAGCAGATCAGCACAGGCGAAGAGAAGAGAACAGGGAGTTAGAGAAGGAGGCAGGGTGGAAGAGAGCAGCGGAGGGCATGAGGGTGGTAGAGTGGTAGAGTGGTAGAGTGAGGGTGGTAGAGTGAGGGTGGTAGAGTGTGGGCGGTAGAGTGGTAGAGAGGGCGTGAGGGCGGTAGAGTGGTAGAGTGAGGGCGGTAGAGTGGTAGAGTGAGGGCGGTAGAGTGAGGGCAGAGTGAAGGCCGTAGAGTGGTAGAGAGGGTGGTAGAGTGAGGGCGGTAGAGTGGTAGAGTGAGGGCGGTAGAGTGAGGGTGGTAGAGTGAGGGCGGTAGAGGGGTAGAGTGAGGGCGGTAGAGGGGTAGAGTGAGGTCAGTAGAGTGGTAGAGTGAGGGTGGAAGAGTGAGGGCGGTAGAGTGGTAGAGTGAGGGTGGTTGTGTGAGGGCGGTAGAGTGGTAGAGTGAGGGCGGTAGAGTGAAGGCGGTAGAGTGAGGGTAGTAGAGTGGTAGAGTGAGGGCGGTAGAGTGGTAGAGTAACCGCGGTAGAGTGGTAGAGTAAGGGCGGTAGAGTGAGGGCGGTAGAGTGGTAGAGTGAGGGCAGTAGAGTGGTAGAGTGAGGGCAGTAGAGTGAAGGCGGTAGAGTGAGGGCAGTAGAGTGGTAGACTGAGGGCGGTAGAGTGAAGGCGGTAGAGTGAGGGCAGTAGAATGGTAGAGTGAGGGCGGTAGAGTGGTAGAGTGAGGGCGGTAGAGTGGTAGAGTGAGGGTGGTAGAGTGAAGGCGGTAGAGTGAGGGCAGTGGAGTGGTAGAGTGAGGGCGGTAGAGTGGTAGAGTGAGGGCGGTTGAGTGAGGGCAGTAGGGCGGTAGAGTGAGGGCGGTATAGTGCTAGAGTGAGGGCAGTAGAGTGGTATAGTGAGGCAGTAGAGAGGTAGTGTGAGGGCGGTAGAGTGGTAGAGTGAGGGCGGTAGAGTGGTAGAGTGAGGGCAGTAGAGTGGTAGAGTGAGGGCGGTAGAGTGAGGGCAGTAGATTGGTAGAGTCAGAGGTGTTGGTAGGGGTACCTGTCAGACAGTGCTTTATGAGTTGAATATGCGCTGAGATGGTTTCTTGAGGTGGGAAAGCTGGTATGTGTAAAGCAGTGTCCCCAGAGGTGGTAATGGGGCACGTGCAAAGCAAAGCTTCCAGAGTGACATTTGTGATTAAGTTGTCCCCTTCTTCACATTACATAGTGCTTCGCTTAACATTTTTGTCTCTTGTGGTACAGGATGAATTCATGAAAAGAAATCGTGAATTGGAGCACCTCCATCGTAGCAAAATGTCAAAAATAAAACTCAGGAGATTAACAACATCCACGAAACCAACAGAGTCCTGAGAGGTTGGAGAAGTTTTTGAAAAGAAATGAAATGTGAATAAACAAGGGAGGGTCAGTAGTGTGTTGACGAAGGAGAAGAGAAGTGGGGGCAGAGCGTTGAGTAGGGCTAGCAGAAGTGCGAGGAGGAAGGGGAGCAGTAGCACATGGAGGAAAGGGGAAAAGCATTGCCACTAGGTGTTGGAGAGCAACAAAGGAGACGGTGGGGGGAACAATGGTTAGTCGACGGGTGAGGGAGCAACCGAGGTGCTTGAGACTGACCAGCTGCACGAAGAGGAAGAAAGTATTCGCAGAACTTTAAAAACCGTAACATGCTCCTTGGAAAATGCATTTACAGTGAAGAAATTTGTGAACGTGTTTGGGTTAAGTTTTAAGTGAATTTTACGTTACCCTACAGTGAAGTTACTGACCTTGTAGAATATAAGAGAGCCAGACTGCAGAAAGAAATAAAACAAACAAGTGGGGGGCTGCTGGTGGACACTCGTGGAGTGCTTAAACAACAAAAAAAAGTCCTTGGCGCGGCGCAGCCTGCAGTGGCCCGGAGAGAACAAGTAGTTCACGCAATCTGAACACATACAATATTAAATGTACAAAAGCAGCATGTGTCAGTGTTCATACAACAAAAAAAGTGCTTGGCGCGGCGCATCCTGCAATGGCCTACAGTGGCCCGGAGAGGACAAGTAGTAAACGCAATCTGAACACATACAATATTAAATGTACAAAAGCAGCATGTGTCAGTGTTCATACAGCGTGCTCAGCTGGCTACTGCATGCAAATGAGATATGCGTCACTGTTTCCCTTAACAGATCAAGAACATCGCCGAAAGAAAAAACAAGAAAGGCCAGAGCTGCACAAAAAAGCGAGTCTAACAGAGGGCAGAAGGGCAGAAAAACGGGAAAAAACGAGTCTAATAGGGGCAGAAAGGCACAAAAAGCTTGACTAACAGGGGCAGAAAAACACAAAATGAAAGCCTTTGATGCAGCAGGGGGCGGAGCGGATCCCTTTGAAGTGAAGCTGCTGGCGGCACCACGCTGGGGAAGCAACAGATGGCTGGCTTTGATGTGGTGATGCCAGGCAGGCAGGCAGGCGGATAGAAGCGCATGCACTGGACACATGCACTTCTGGAAAGCCGCATTTTTTAGAGCTTAGTTTAGCTCTTAGTTTAGCCCCAATAGTCTCTTCCTATTCATTCCTTGCGGAATGGAATAGGACGAGACCTAAAAAACATTTGTTTCAAAAAGCTTTACATTTAAAATGCGATTGTCTTAGAAGCATTCAGAGTAATTTTAAAAGCGATACATTCAATCGTTCAAAATACTCTGGCTTAAAAAGACTGTGCAAACAAGCAAGTTCTCAGTTAGTATTCTCTGGTACCGTGGGTCTGACCTGTGTCAGTTTCTCTGATTCTTCCTGTTTCTCTTGTTAAGCCATGGCAGCTTCTTGAGCTGTGCAGGGTGTGGGCATCTTGAAGGGCAGCCCCAGCTCTACCCCTTCCAATCCCCCCAATGAACGCGCTACGGCTTAGCAAGAGAAACAGGAAGAATCTGATCTGAGCCTCTTGTCACCATACATTAGGAATAAACAGACTTGCTGAATAAATGTTGAAAAAATGTAACAGACTCACTCAGTAACTCGAATGACTCAGCGAGCCTGTCTGCTCTGACACTTCTCGAAAGTTAGGGAAGGATTAGCAGAATGAGCAGCTTCTACTCCCATGGGACCACCGAGAGCAAAGGAGATACAGTGGCCCCGGCTCAACCCCGACCCCTTTTTGAAGAATATTGAAATACACATGTAGCTGGGGTGGTTGACAGGGAGGATCTAGATCAGTGATACTCAAAGAACGGCCCGGGGGCCGCATACGGCCCTCCAGGTCTTTACATGCGGACGCCTGGGCAGCACCAGCACTGGGCTGCCGTTTACTCGACTCAGCACTAACATGGAAAAAAAAAACATATGTATACAGCAAACACTTCTTTAAAGGTTAATTGCAGTTAGGAAAAGGAGGTAACTAGGCCTTTAACTTTAGGAACACCTTCATTCTGGCATCAGTGCGGGCCTCGGTCACACCATAGACCAAACTTTGAGGCCCCCGGGAAAATGTTTGTGAGTACCCGTGACCTAGATCATCAAAAGGCGGGAGTAGTTAGACAGGAGGACAAAACAGAAGCATGCATCTCTAAAAGGCACAAACAGGAACCAATGAAAACAAGCATTGTCATAGCCAATAGGTTGCACCTTTGGGACCTTATAATTGTTTAGCCATGCAACAGTTGATGTTGTTTCACCAAGGATATTGTGCTGGATAACTAAACACTTATAAGGTCCCAGAGGCGAGACCTACTGGCTATGCCAATGCTTGTTTACCTGATGGGCATTGGCTGACCGCTACCTGGTTACTGAGGCCCTAGTGAGGTTGAGGCATATTAGGGGGAGTTTTAGCCACATCAGATGATGCTGTGCAGGCCCAGGTCCAGGTACAATGAGGCGCAGTCGCTGCTGCCTGGAAGTGTGTTCTTTCACTTTCAATTGACGGGGCTGCCCCCCTTTACTCTGGTGAAAGCCAAAAACGGAATTCAAGTCGATCTTCTCCAGTCCTGTCAAGTATCACGCATCACATGTGACAATCATGCATTTCAGAGTGGTGTTCCGCAACACCGCACTGAAATCATTGTCACGCATTTACAGCTCGCCAGCTGTGTGCCACCGGCGGCGCCTGTGCACGCACCTGTGCGCCGGCTCTGCTTCTCTGAGAGAGGTGGTGCCAGCCAGCAGCTGCTTGCTGGGCTCTGAGTCAGAGTTCATAAATAGTTAAAGAAGATCCACTGACTGCTCTCAGCTCTGGGGCAGCTGCGAGCGCCACAATGTATCTGCCCAGGCAGCTTGTGCAGTCTCGTGCCTGGCTCCAGGCAGGCTGCATTGTAATTATCTCCTGCGACGCCCTGCGGCTAAACGGACACACAGTGCGCTGCCAATTACCGGGGGCGGGGCCTACCCTCAGCAGTCGTTGCTCCTGGCTGTCAATCACACTGCGGCACTGTGGGGGGTGGCCGGGATAATTATCCAGATGTGACCGCCGTAGTCCCAGTGGTTGCTCCTGCTGTGGAATATCCAGATGTGACATGCTCTCTGCCTCGGCTCCCTCACGTCCTGGGACACAGGAGGAAGGAAGTGAGGTTGGTCAGAAGTGGCAGGGGACTCGAATCTGAGTCGAGTGAATCCTGCAGTGTCTGCGCATATTTGCGCATATTTGATTGCAATGGTAGGTGACCGTAGAGCCTGAGGAAGAATGGACTCGAATCTGAGTTGAGTGAATCCTGTAGGGTCTGCGCATATTTGTTTGCAATGGTAGGGGACCGTAGAGCCTGAGGAGGAATGGACTTGAATCTGAGTCGAGTGAATCCTGCAGCGTCTGCGCATATTTGTTTGCAATGGTAGGTGACCGTAGAGCCTGAGGAGGAATGGACTCGAATCTGAGGCGAGTTAATCCTGCAGGTTCTGCGCATATTTGTTTGCAATGGTAGGGGACCGTAGAGCCTGAGGAGGAATGGACTCGAATCTGAGTCGAGTGAATCTTGCAGCGTCTGCGCATATTTGTTTGCAATGGTAGGTGACCGTAGAGCCTGAGGAGGAATGGACTCCAATCTGAGTCGAGTGAATCCTGCAGTGTCTGCGCATATTTGTTTGCAATGGTAGGGGACCGTAGAGCCTGACGAGGAATGGACTCGAATCTGAGTCGAGTGAATCCTGCAGTGTCTGCGCATATTTGTTTGCAATGGTAGGGGACCGTAGAGCCTGATGAGGAATGGACTCGAATCTGAGGCGAGTGAATCCTGCAGGGTCTGCGCATATTTGTTTGCAATGGTAGGGGACCGTAGAGCCTGAGGAGGAATGGACTCGAATCTGAGGCGAGTGAATCCTGCAGTGTCTGTGCATATTTGTTTGCAATGGTAGGTGACCGTAGAGCCTGAGGAGGAATGGACTCGAATCTGAGTCGAGTGAACCCTGCAGTGTCTGTGCATATTTGTTTGCAATGGTAGGGGACCGTAGAGCCTGAGGAGGAATGGACTCGAATCTGAGGTGAGTGAATCCTGCAGGGTCTGCGCATATTTGTTTGCAATGGTAAGTGACCGTAGAGACTGAGGAGGAATGGACTCGAATCTGAGTCGAGTGAATCCTGCAGGGTCTGCACATATTTGTTTGCAATGGTAGGTGACCGTTGAGCCTGAGGAGGAATAGACTCGAATCTGAGTCGAGTGAATCCTGCAGCGTCTGAGCATATTTGTTTGCAATGGTAGGTTACCGTAGAGCCTGAGGAGGAATGGACTTGAATCTGAGGCGAGTGAATCCTGCAGGGTCTGCGCATATTTGTTTGCAATGGTAGGGGACCGTAGAGCCTGAGGAGGAATGGACTCGAATCTGAGGCGAGTGAATCCTGCAGCGTCTGCACATATTTGTTTGCAATGGTAGGGGACCGTAGAGCCTGAGGAGGAATGGACTCGAATCTGAGGCGAGTGAATCCTGCAGGGTCTGCGCATATTTGTTTGCAATGGTAGGTGACCGTAGAGCCTGAGGAGGAATGTACCGTTTTTTTGGGGCCGGTGGCTGTATTACGTTCAAAATAAGGTTGACTTGTTCTAACAGCTTGTAAGTGAACGCAGTGCATGGTCTCGTACGTTTTTTGCAAACTGCATTAGGACTAAGCATGGCAGTTATTGTGTGTTTTTTTGCAGGTGTAGAAAGTATTGTTGCTTTTTATATTTGTATGTTACGGTGTTGTGATCGGTTGCACGTTGTTGGTAGTGTCTCACAGAGAGCAGTTAATAAAAGCAGATTCGCTGCGTTTACCTAATAGGCTTTGACCATATTTAATCGCACTTACACGTCTATCAGCTAGCCTCAAAGATCCCCGTTTTTTTCGTTGCATTCTTCCACTTCTCGGAACTAATGAGCATCACCGGGCTCTAGATGGGAGAGGGAGCAGTTGTGGCTCATTTGCTGCCACATTCACAGCGGTAGTTGTTGACTCAAGCTCTGGCTTTGGTCAACCACCACAGCTGTTCAACGTGGCTGCTTAGAAAATAAACACACTGCACCCAAATACCTTAACTGTAAAGTAGTGTTTAAGACGTTTTTCATCTGTGACGAACACTTGCTCTAATATATATGATTACGAATTTAGCTTTAAGAGTTTACCCACAGGTGTGTATGTATGATTGTGTGTATATCTATCTCCTACTGGCGGTCGCAAATAAGTTAACTGTGTAGCTTCGGTGAGCCGGACCATTACACTGTGGCTGCTCACTTTACTGGTGTGACATTTTAAAGTAATACTGCCTGCCGTGCTGTGGTCGCTGTGTGTGTGTCGCAGCCTCTCATGAGGCTTGCCCAGAAATCAGGCTTCCATGCCAGTACTGACTGCGTCGGCCAGAGTCCTAAAGTCAGCTGACTAATTAATTTATGGTAGAGGCCCGACGCAGCTGAGCTCTGTGTTAAGGCCTCTCACATCCTGTTGTATAGTCCTGTGATTCTGCCGTCTAAACACAAGTCCTTGCTCTTGTTTGCTGGTAATTCTTAGCGGAGCCATGTGAGTCCTGCTTTCTAGATGTCCGCATTTTATTGTTTTCTAGTGGTGATGTCTGAGGCTGGTATTAGTAGTTACTTCACAAGCCTTACATTAATCCTGCTTACAGCATTCGCCTATGAATAAGGTTGCCCCTGCAGTGGCAGCCTTACTAACTCTGTTGTTCACCCCACTCCAAGTGACCTGTCATGTACAACAATCACCACCCGATAAAGGTGTTTTGTTTTATACTCCTTGTTTCACCATGCTCCTTATCTTTTCTTTTGGCATTTTTTCCGCCTTTTTATCCTTATTCGCCTTATGTGCCATCCAAAATTCACAAGTTTATTATATGATCAGCATTGTACAAGAGAAGCAATTAAATAACAATACAATAAAACACATACTTCCTATCACTTTTATGAAATATGTAAGTAAAGAAGACTCGGTGTCAAGAACAGGAAAATGGTCACGGTCTTCAATGCTTGTCATGTGAAGTGATGCCTGCCCTCTTTCATAGCAGCCAAGCTTATGTGTGACATTTTGATAATGTCAATATAATTATGAGTTACCCACGCAGGCCTTTCTTTCTCATTGCTCAAATAGGTCTAATTTCTGATATTTATACGTTTCCCTCGTCCTCATTGCTCGATTTTTTTGCTCGCAAGAAACAGTCACTCATAGTTGTTGAAATGTCACTCATATTTATCCTGAAATTATGAAAATGTCACACATAGCAGTCTGAAACCTTGGCAGCTATGCTTCTCATCACAGGCTTTTCAGGCGAAAAAAATGTCAATGTTTGCTGAGGCCTTCAAAAGAGTGACCCAACTCCACCAATGAGAGCCAATGAGCATTGTGGATACAAAATAATCATCGATCGATGCAGACAACAACAACAGATGAATCCCGGACAGCAGGCTCGAGACCCTCCCAGCCCCAGACAATCTTTGTATCTCTGGACCTCACCTGGGGTTCAATGTGGGGCCTGCTGTGGGTCTTGACCTCACCTGGGGTTCAATGTGGGGCCTGTTGTGCTCCCTGCTGTGGGTCTTGACCTCACCTGGGGTTCAATGTGGGGCCCGTTGTGCTCCCTGCTGTGGGTCTTGACCTCACCTGGGGTGGGTCTTGACCTCACCTGGGGTTCAATGCGGGGCCTGCTGTGCTCCCTGCTGTGGGTCTTAACCTCACCTGGGGTTTCCTGTGGGGCCTGTTGTGCTCCCTGTTGAGACTGAGGCCAGGACTGAACCATGTGCGCTGGGTTCAAAGGGGGCCTGATCATAGACACCTGCGCATGCGCTGGGGATAGACACTGCTTCCCACAGTGCCGATTAAAGAGACCTTGGATAACTGCGCATGCGCTGGGGATAGACACTGCTTCCCACAGTGCAGATTAAAGAGACCTTGGAATAACTGCGCATGCGCCGACACCAGATAGCATGTAAGAACGATTCTTTCTTTCGTTCACAGCAGAGTAAAGGGCAACAGCTCAGCGCCAGCACAGGTCCGCCTGGGGACACGATAAATGAGAGACAACAGCTGCCTCCGGCCACGGAGCACGAGGCGCCTCGCGCCACAGCACGCGCTGAGATGTATTTCAGTGCAAAGCTCCTCGGTTCGGCTCCTCTATGTGGAGGGTAGTGTCTTTGCTCTGCGCAGGCGCAGTGAGACTGAGTATCCCCTGTCCAGGGCTGTTCACAGTCTGTTCCCCGCCCAAGGACCTAACTCGGCGCCCGGAAGTGGTGTCTTCGCTTCGCACATGCGCAGCTGTGGCGCGCGGTCCTGGTGTGATGGATGTTTACTTCGCGCGTGCGATGGTGGATCGTGGGGAATAACACACCGGGCCCCACACACTCCTCACAGGCATTCGGGCCCCCGGTGCCGGACTCAGGCAGGCTGCCCCCCTCTCCCCCAGGGCCTGCAGCCCCCACTGACCGGTGCTCAAGCAGAGGTGAGGGAGGCCTCTGACCCCGCGCGCTGCATTTTTATTTATTTATTTTTATTTATTTATGCATTTTTATATAGCGCGGACTTTACCCGAGGGCGTCAGAGCGCTTCACATTAGGAACAGAAATGAAACATAATGAGAAACATTCTAATAGAGCAGATTACAAAAGCTTACGTTACATAAGGTAATAGTGACAATTGTGAGCAAACAAAAACATGAGGTAGTAAAAATTGTGAGCAACCAAAAATACATGATGCATGTCACATCCAATGTCCAGACGTTGAATGAAGAGCATCAATGCAGCTGCACCAGCAGGAGGGAGCTGCACTGGGGGAGGTGGAAGCTGAAGGGGATCCCTGCAGGGTCTGTGTGTGACCTCGAGGATGCATTGGAGACCAGGAGCATGGATTGAAGCGCTGTGAAGTCCTGGCCTCTGCAGCACTATGAGCATGCATGGCACTATTTCAAATAGTAATAGTAAGAGAGGCCACCATAAGAATGAGCACAAATTACCAGGGACTATAACAGCACCTCCCCGACCACAGAGTGGAAGAGAGGCGACTCCCCACCCACAGAGTGGAAGAGAGGCGTCCACAGAAATGTGCACAAATAACCAGGGACTATAACAACACCCTCCCCGCCCACAGAGTGTAAGAGAGGCCACCATAAGAATGAGCACAAATAACTAGGGACTATTACATCACCCTCCCACCCACAGAGTGTAACAGAGGCGACCGTAACAATGAGCACAAATAACCAGGGACTATTTAGGATTTGGCAAGGGTATAACAGCACCCTCCCTACCAACAAAGTGGAATGGGCCCCTTGGGTCCCAGCCCTGAAAGTGCCACCGTAGCAAATGTATGCATGTGGGATGGTGTCTGCTGTGTAAATGTATGCATGTGGGTTAGTGTCTGCTGTGTCAAATGTATGCATGTGGGATGGTGTCTGCTGTGTCAAATGTATGCATTGGGATGGTGTCTGCTGTGTTAAATGTTCAGCATGCTCTTTAGGCAGTCCTCGAACAGAAATGAAAAACAAAGTTAGTTTGTCATTCAGTTTAGCCAGTCTCGGAGAGGCCTGATTTATGGTATAATCTCCAAATTGCACTTGCTATGCTATGAACTTTGTTTTTTAGGCTAGCGTGCTGTCATGAATAATCAAATCAGTTAGATCTTCTGAGCAGCTGCAGTGCCTGCTTGCCTTATGTTACTGAGAGCTGCAGTCACGCAGTCTGACTCTGGTTAGTGCCCTTCCATTTCTGGTGCTTTGTAGTAGTTTTAAGATCTTTTTAGAGGTTCCTATTATTCAAATGACTGTCATTTCTGATTTTTATACGTTTCCCTCATCTTTATCGCATGATTTTGCTCATGGTAAAGTGTCACTCATAGATGTTCAAATGTCACTCATAATTACAATGAACTTATGAAAATGTCACACATTGCAATCTGAAACCTTGACAGCTAAGAAATAGTGAAATAGTGAATTAACTTGCAATGTGAATTAACTTGCAATGCACTCTAAGCCTTCATATACATAATTAATAGTTTACTACTTGTCCTGGTAGACCCTAACTGCATGTCTGCATGTGTGTTATACCAGGGTCTCCACCTTTTCAATAGTTAGAGCTAATTCTGATCGAAGACAATCAGATTGAAGAGAATCATCCTAATCTACTGCCTATATTATGTGGCTTCGCTAAGGGTAGATAAATGCCAAGCAACTTAATTTCTGCCCTAGAGCGCCCAGTCCTGCTGCAGTAAGTACATTCAAAAAACCGGGGTGGTTGGGCCCAGTGGGAAAGAGGGTAGGCAGGGCCACAATATTGTATAAACTAGGGGATTTTTGCCTAAACCTCAAATGTTGGTTGAAACAATGAATGCTGGTTGACGGATAAACAAAACTTTATTAGTTTACCCTGACAATGATTTATGTCTTTTACTTTTGACTCAGTTATCAAAATATTTTTTCTTTTTTCGCACACAAACAGAAGATCGCCTTCAACTTAATGTATGGCCATATACAGTTTGAAAAACAGATTGTGAATATGTACTGTGAAAAAACACAACAGTGAACATGTGAATAAATATACATCAACAATGTGTACGTGATTGTGACATGGACAAATTGATCATAAACATTATGAAAAAATTGATAATACACAATAAGAAAATCACAATAATCAATAAACAACTTGGGGAATAGGAGACTTTTCAAAATCAAACCCCAAAACCTGAGATAGAATGAATCAGTACAACTCAGGAGAAAATGCCCATTTCTGCACCAGTAACATTGTCATTAAATGTCTAAGAGGGAGAAATGCCGACGCGTTTCGAATCCCGTTACGTAGTTTACAGGATTCTCATCAGGGCGGTGTGATTCGGGTCCATGAGAACTATTTATGAAAAGGAAAAGAATTGTTTTAGAAACCAGGGTCCTCAAGCCAAAATGTTAATAGAAATGTACGCATGCCTAGATGCGGCATACCTCGTGTGATTCTTGCCCAAGGATGCTCTTGCTTATTGGGTTCGTCTATGCCGTGGAAATGAACTGCAACAGAGTGAGATTTGGGTCAGTGCACCGTTGTAGCGGGAGCCGAAAGTTGCTCACCTTAGACGGTGTACGGGGAAAGGAAAAAGTATTACCTATATTTTTCGTGGTCCGGCGGCAAGTGTGCCGTTGGCCGGGATAAATTGTTTCTTTGATGACCTGGTTACATCTCTGCAAGAAAATTACAAAAAATGGAGGTTGGTGTGAGTCCGCTACCACGTGGGGCTAGTGTGTGCACGGGGTAAGGAAACTTACTTGTGTATGGGTCTGCCGGCGCGGAAAAATCGTTGCTCTGGTATTTGAATAATTTCTTTCTGTGTGATTCAGAAGGGACAAGGGGAAAAAAGAATCACTCGCTTTTCTCACCTCGCTATCGTCGTGCTGGATGCTGGTGAAGCAGAGGGATTCCAGTGCCTTTCATCCCACTCCTCGCGGAACCCGCTTCGCGGGTCCCGCAGCGCCACTGGGAGCAACTTGGTCTGAGGGGCTGAGAGAGGACAGAGTTTAGCAGGCAAGGCTGCGAGCGCAAGGGGCCGGACTTCGTGCCCCAGAAGTCCCGGCTACCCTCGCTCCCTGCCATCGGGCCGCTCTCCTTGCCTGACACGCCCCCCTCACACTCATCATCTTAAATTGTTTGCAGCACCTGGAGGCAGCGGGACGCTTTTCTCACCTCGCTATCGTCATGCTGGATGCTGGTGAAGCAGAGGGATTCCAGTGCCTTTCATCCCACTCCTCACGGAACCCGCTTCGCGGGTCCCGCAGCGCCACTGGGAGCAACTTGGTCTGAGGGGCTGAGAGAGGGCAGAGTTTAGCAGGCAAGGCTGCGAGCGCAAGGGGCCGGACTTCGTGTCCCAGAAGTCCCGGCTACCCTCGCCCCTGCCATCGGGCCGCTCTCCTTGCCTGACACGCCCCCCTCACACTCATCATCTTAAATTGTTTGCAGCACCTGGAGGCAGCGGGACGCTTTTCTCACCTCGCTATCGTCGTGCTGGATGCAGGTGAAGCAGAGGGATTCCAGTGCCTTTCATCCCACTCCTTCGTGTCCCAGAAGTCCCGGCTACCCTCGCCCCCTGCCATCGGGCCGCTCTCCTTGCCTGACACGCCCCCCTCACTCAACACTGACCAACGTATATATGGGAGGTCTCTATACCGGGAGAAGCCCGGGACAAGGGCGGGACCGTCTGTGGCCGTCCGGGGCCTAAGGAGGCCGGGCTGGGCCACCTTACTAACATTTTCTTCTTAATTTTAAGTCTTTTTAACTGGTATTAACTATTCGTTATTGTTTGAGACTAAAGTGACGTTTGAGTCCCCATATTTGGAAGGAAAAATCTTGTGGCTTTGTTGATTGAATACTGAGGTTGGTGTTAATCTTGCTCGTTGTATTTTAAAAAAAATGACTTTAAGGTCTGGTAAAGAGAGGCAAGTTCAGGTCTCCACCTCCAATGGTACTTTTACTGGAACAATTGATCAATTTTTTTAAACGTTCAACTGCTATACTGGAGAAGGAGATCGCTTTAGTTGAAAAACGCCTTTCGCTTGATATCATTACAGGCAAGCGTTCTTCACTAGGTAAAATTAATGAGGCTGTCTCCCCTGTCCCACTCTCCACGTTGAATACAGATAGCCTTCTTGACAATGCAGAAGCAGTGTTGGTAACTGCTCCTGAGACTCACACTGTGGAGATAGTGGGTTCAAACCAAGAAAGTGCATTTAATACTGCGCATGATAATTTACCAAACGGTGGGACCATTTACCTAGATCAGTCCAGGGAGAATTCTGGTCTCTCGGACTCACCAAAACTTAATATTAGTACTGAACAAATGGATTCCCTTTCCCAATCACAACATACACCCACTCATAAGGATAGACTCACCGGACATAGAGGAACAAACTGAGGGGCTGGAAAACGTCACTCTATCCCCCCCACAGCTTCCTAACACTAACGCTGCTGTCCAGTCAGGGGAAGGTGAGACCATAATTAGCATTACAGAAGGGATATTTTTGGCTAAAATTGAGTTGCTATTTAAATCTCTACTTTTACCGCTATTTGAAAGGACAAGGTTATTAAACACCAAAATGGATTCCTTAGATATGCTAGTGAAAGATAATATAGCGACCTCTGACAGAATCCTTGCCAGCCTAGCATCTGCTGGTTTGACCCCTCCTGTCCCGACCATCCCGAAGCCCACCATCATGAATAATAAAGCAGGGGGTAATAGTTCTAAAACGGGACCCTCTATACCAAAGGCCCCGCAACAAAAAACTGTACCCGCTCCCAAGAAAGCAACTTCTACAGAGAACTCTTCAAGGCCTAAGCCCGTAAAAAATCTTCAGGTCCAGAAAAACCCCACTTCCACTAGGGGTCATAACACAAGCCACCAGCCCATCGCCAAACCCATCCCAAAGAAACAGTGTGTGAACCTCCCACCAGAGTCAGTGCCTTATACTATCATCTTAACTGGCGTGGCTCCGCTTGTAGATGGTAAGAGGGAAACACACAAGGATCTTTATAATAAGGTTACATTCTGGCTCAATAAAAACCGGCCACTCCCTCCTAACCTAAATCCCGAAATACTTAATGTAAGGAGGGTGGATTGGATAGGTTTTGGTAAGAAAGACCTTGAGGGGAATTGTGTGGTAATTAGTTTTAGAGAGCCTTGGGTTGCTGAATTCATCTGCAGGGAACCAAGATTCGGAAGAGTTGGGGATGTGCAAACGTTATCGTTGCATTACTTTTATCCAGCTTTATATGCAAATAGATCCCAAACTCCGTTTCATCACACCAGAAGGGACAGGTCTAGAGGGAGATTTCATTTTGACACTCCGCTTTATCCAATGTTCTATCCCCACCTTGCGAACCGGTTTGCTCCCCTTTCCGGTCTGGAAGGTGTGGATTGACATGACGTAGAACCTTTGGTCACTGGGCTTTCTAGTGCTGTAGTAATCTGCTCCCCAAATAACGTGAGTGCCCCTAGGGAAGAGAATGTCTCAGGGTCAAGTGCAATAACACAGAGGGTGGTAATAAGGGAAACATTTTCAACCAGTATCCCTAGACCTTCGATCTCTGAGGATGTTGTGAATTTAGTTGCCAATACGGCAGAGAAACCAACTCACACCCTCGCAGTCTTGTCATGGAATATAGCGGGTTTAAAGGGGAAAATGTCAGAGGCTGACTGGGGCTCCTTTATGGATTTACATGATGTAATTATCTTACAAGAAAGTTGGTCAACTGACGCTATTTATCGGGTTGGCTACCTTAATTATTATAAACCAGCCTGTAAAGGACCTAAGGGACGCCCTTCAGGAGGTCTGGTTATTTGGATAAGACAATCCCTAGCCATTACTATTACAGACCTTCCTACTCCGAGCAATGACATTCTAGCCTTGAAATTATCCGGTAAAAATAACCAGGACCTTTTCCTGATTAATATATATGCAAGAGGGCAACCAGGTGGGAAGCCTGCGGGAGTGGTAGCTGAACTAGATTCCCTATTGAATAATATTAGTAGAGACAAATGTGTCATGGTGGCAGGAGATTTCAACTGTTCTTTCGAACCGTTTCCTAACCTTGACAGTGGGGGATATGGGGAAATTGATCAGATTTGGAATATTCCCCCTTTGTCTATTCCTCCAATTAAAAAAGTTACGGAGGCAGTTATGCAGTGGTTGGGTTTTTGTCTTGAATGGGATTTGCGTGCAGCGAATGGAAGGACCAAATCAGACTTGATGGGAAAGGTTACATTTGATAATTCCCAGAAATCGAGCCGCATTGAATATTTTGTGTTAAGGATAGAGTTTTGGAAAATATTGGAGGACATGGAAGTAGTCACAAGACCAGAGAGTGATCATAATCCCCTGGTAATAAAATTATCAGTGTATGAGGGTCTCCTCATGAATTCTGCAACCAATATTGCTACAGCAGATGCTGGTCTTACGAATGATTGCAGAAGGGTACGATGGGCTAGGTTCCTAGACAACCCTGCTACTACCAATAGGGTTGCTACAGAGGTCTTAGCGGCTACAAATTTGATGGTACCCATACTTGATGCTGGGACCTCACTTGATTAAATCCGGACGATTCATGAGTCTCTTTTTACTAAAATTAAGTCTTTTTTTATTGAACCCGTAAAAGGAAGAAATAATGGCCCAGTACAAACAAGGATGAAATTGTATGACAAGACTTGTCGCATTGCCCATAGCTCTCTGTTAACTGCTATCAAATCCAAATCACCTACGGATATAAGGATAGCAAGGGTTAATTATAGGAAAGCACTTAAAGTGGCAAAAACCAATTGGGATGATCAGCGTTGGTTAGATTTATATCAGGCAAGTACTTCATCTAACCGACAAAAATTTTGGGAGGTTGTGAAATGGGGAGGGTCGGGGGAACTGCATACTCCGGTAAACCATGTCCCTGCAGAGCAATGGGTCAAGCATTATGAGGCGCAGTTCAGCAACACGGAACGGATCTCCCTTACTATTAGGGAAGATGCCAGTGTTCAGTCTGAGGTGCCCCCACTTGATCACATTGTTTTTACTGAAACTGAAGCTATTTCTGCTCTTAAACAAGTGCAGAATGGCAAAGCCCCTGGCATGGACTGCATCCCTGCAGACCTCTTTAAGTATGATCAAACACACTGGGTCCCGTACATAACAATTTTAGCAAATGCGATAGCCAGAGGGACTAGGATCCCAAACTCCTGGAAAGGGGCTGAGATCTTGCCTGTGCACAAAAAAGGGGATAGATCTGATGCGGGAAACTACCGACCCATCAGCCTCATCGATGCCCTACAAAAGGTAATAGCCAGAATGCTGTTGGGGAAAATCCATACGTGGATGTCAGAAGTCGATATTCTGTCTCCACTGCAGGCGGGTTTCAGGGCTCACATTAGCACAGTTGATCAGATATTAAGATTTGTCATGATCTATTGGAAAACTGTGTTACTGAGAGATGGGAAGATTTTCGCTGCATTTGTGGACCTCAAATCAGCGTTTGATCTTTTCCCCAGAGGGAAGATGTGGGCAGCTTTGAGAAGGATAGGGGTCCCTATTGCACTACTAGAACTCACCATTAGGATGCATGAGGGAAACTTTGCAAGAGTCAGATGGGGTCGCCAGGGCCAGGTCACCGAATCCTTCCCCGTGACCCGCGGTGTGAGGCAGGGCTGTGTCCTGGCCCCCACCCTATTCATACTCTTCATTAATCAGGTGGTTAAGTTCCTCTCAGAAACCCCTACTGATGCTCCATCACTGGATGGGACTAAATTCCCTCTTTTAATTTTTGCAGACGATACTCTCATACTGGCCAAAACACAGAAGGGTTTACAGGTAGCAATAAATAAATGTATGGACTTTTGCAATGAGAACGATCTTGAAATTAATATTAATAAAACCAAGTTCATGGTCCTGACAAAGAAAAAACCATTGAGGGGCCATGTTTTAATGAATGGGTCTAGACTGGAGCAGGTTGATGTAATGACTTATCTTGGTGTTACTTTGGATTATAGGCTGCGATGGAAAGAGCAAATAGCGGCACTTAGTCTGAAATTTGCTCGCCTGTCCGGTTGTCTAGTAAAGGAGCAGCGGTGTTCCCTGACCAAAAGAGTACTGCCCGCACTTAAAATTTATAGTGCTAAAACTAGCTCAGCCATATTATATGGGGCCGATATTTGGGGTTGTGTGGACTTGGCTGTCCTAGATAGGATACAGAATAAATTCCTTCGAAATTTAGTCAGTCTCCCTCCCTCAACACCAGTCCTACCACTCTTGATGGATATGGGCATTTATTCCATTAAACACCAGGCCCTCTATAGGATGGTGGCGTTATGGAGACGCATATGGTCTACCCCGGAACTGGCCATGTTTGCCCTTGAATTACAGGATGTGAGAATGCAACAAGGGGCGGGTGATATACCATGGCTAAAGCAAATTAAGAATACTCTCACCGAAATGGGTCTTCCCTTGCTTTGGTCTGAGCCGGGTTCTCATACCTTTCCTACAAAGAAAGAATTTAAACTTCTCTTTTGGTCCATGGTAAAAACGGAACATGTCGCTCTCTCAGAGAAATCGAACTTGACAGGCCAGTTTTTGCTCCATAAAGCAGTTCCCCATAAAGAAGTATATTGGGATGTTATCCTTAAAACATTAGATAGGAAACTATACCATCAGTTTCGTGTAGGTACACTGCCTCTTAGGGTTTTTACTAGTGGCTGGCAGAAGACTGAGTCAACCTTCTGCCCTTGTTGTACCGATTGTAAAGAAACACTAGGTCATTTTTTATTTGTTTGTACTGCTTATCGTGAACCACGTTATAAGTGGCTAAAACCTATATGTACTAGACTAAACACCCGAGTGAGCAGTGAAGCATTGTACATTTTGAGAACTAACACTTCTGAATGGCTATCCATTGGATTGGCCAAATTCCTTGGGTGGGCTTGGCTAATAAGGATTAAGTCAGTTCATAGCATCTTGACCTAAATAACTCATATAATATGTTAGTCTACTATTTTTTGGTCTTTGACTTTACCAGTATTGATGATCTGCCTTTTATATTAATATACGCTTAAATGTTTCAACAAATTTGTCTTGACGTCTTTATATGTTTGTTTAATTGAGATTTTTAACTATTCTTGTCTTGTTTTTTCTGATTTTGCTTAGTATGCTCATACAAATATTTATGACTTTATGACTTTGTCACACTAATTGTATTTTATGTAATTTTTGTTTATATGTGTGTCTTTTATGATGAAAAATCGAAATAAAGACGTTAAAAACTGAAACTGAAAACTGAATTTCTTTCTGTGTGATTCAGAAGGGACAAGGGGAAAAAAGAATCACTCAGCTGGTTGTTAACTTTTCAGAATGGAAAAAGTTCGCAGTGTTTTGGGTCTAGGGCTTACCGTTCAACTGTGCGGTTAGCACCACTCGTCAATCTCACTCCAACACGGCACACTCTGGTTGTAGGTGTCCGCGGCGGTGCCGGTTGAAACATACATATCCCATGGGATTTTCTTGTGACCAATCAGGACCTGTGTGGTCACGGATGCATTATGATGTCTTCTGGGATTTGATGTTCAGGCGTGAATCTATGGTTCTCAAGCCCTATTAACTTCGCTTAGACTGTTCAAGCCCTTGTTGACACTGTCGAATTTTAGAATCAAGAATGCCTCTTTGCGCAATAGCATGGTATCGACATCAGACTGATGTTTAGAATCTATCCAAACCAATGTTGTCCATTTGAACTCATTTTCGCTGTGGTTGTTATTAACAAAATGTTCAACCATTGGTGCGGACATTACTTTTTTCATTATTCGCGAGCGATGTTGGGTTATTCTTGCATTGATGGGTTGGCTTGTCTTGCCAATGTACACTCTGTTGCACGGACATACCACAGCATAGACCACATTTCTGGTCTTGCAATTTGTGAATGCTTTGTGTTTCCATTTAACACCATTATGGATGAATGTATTGCCTTCCAGTGTTGTTGAACACGATACGCAATTGCCACATTTGTGGTGCCCACATATAGGTTTCAGATTCCACTGTGCTATAAGGTCACTTTTTGGTGGCCAAACCAAAGTTAGCATTAACCGCGAGGATTATAATGCACTTAAGAGTATATGGTATGGCTATATCATAGAACAGCTATAAGGAGATGGTTCCGAAAGCTGCAGAGGGGCTCAGCTCATGCTAGAGCACCCTCTCACATAAAACCAAGCACTCTGCCTCCAGGATTGTCAAGGCCTGCCATAGGAGTGACTTATAGGTGCATATGTGTCTATATGTGAAGGTGGGTATAGGTATACTATATCCCAGTAAGGGGTGATTACACCACCTTACCCAGGCTGAGTGAACAGACCTGTGGTGTCGGTTTGGAGGGCCGGCCAGGAGTGGCACAATACATGCTGCAGCCCCTAGTAGGCCTTGGATGCACCTATGCCCTGGGTACCTATGGTACACTATACAGGGGCTCACAAAAGTGACCCAATACCCAATCTGGTATGTACCTAAAGTACATGGTAACAATATAGAGAGAATGCAGCTAGGCTGTGGTCCTGATTAGCAGGGCCACAGGCAGCCTAGAGTCGAAAAACCAGTGAAGCACAGCAAAAAGTGGGGGTAACCATAGGAAGCAGACCCTTCTCTCCTACATATTCCATGTCTGGTTTGTGAGTGACAGGGACTGGGGTGGCTCCAGGAGGCAGGGTGAGTCAGCACTAGGCTGAATAGACCTATCTGCATTTGGAGTGGTGGGAAGAGTAGCACCTGGGCCTGAATAGGGCTGTGCCTGCCTTCCACAATGCTGGCTCCACCTCCTGTGTGGTGTCTGATGACCCTGGCCCGCACTGACAAAGGAAGAAGTTGTGCACTGGCCGAGTGCACCCAGAACTGGTTTGGGCTGGACACAGCCACCCTCTGCCTTCAGAGGACACAGGATTTTGCAGTATAAATATTAGGGCCCAGACCCCAGAACTTTGGATCACTTCTGGGAATCAAGACAAACCTTTGCCAAGGAGAAGAACCAAGGAAGCTGAAGGAGAAGTGTTGTTGGGATTGGCCTGCAGTGGTTGCTTTATTGCCAAGGAGAGGAGAAAAGGAACTTTGTGTGTACTTTTACTATCTTGAAGAAGATCTCCAAGGGCTTGATGCTTGAAGCTGAGCTTGCCTCCTGTTCTGAAGTCTCAGGGACACAAAGACTTCACCACCAGCTCCCCTTGAATTTTCTTGCTGGGAATTCTACTTGCCGAGAGGTACCTACTGTTGTTTGGGCCCTCTGAGAAGACTGCGTGTCGCTTGGAGCTGGAAGCGCGACGCAACAAGGAGAATCGTGTCGCCCCCACAGCAGTCGCCGAAGAAGCATGCCGCCACCGCAGCTGTTCGCCGTCACATCACAGATGAAGGTTGTCGCATCACCGGAGAAGCGTTTTGTCACCGTCGAATCACCGGAGAAGCGTGTTGCAGGGCCTGTCGCTGGTCAGAAGTTACTGAGTTCGCCGTCGGGCGTGCACGCATCGCATCCAACGTTGTCGCATCACATGAAGGACGCAATTTTATTGCACCGGATTGTCGCGCCGCGTCGTCACCGGGCTGCAGTAAGAAACGACGCATCAACTCCCCACATAGTAAGGAAGCGAACTCCCCTGCTCAGTAGTAAGGAACCAACGCATCCTCCCTCCTGAGTGTAAGGAATGGTGCATCATCTTCCCTGCGATCCTTTTGCTTGTTTTGCGTGACGCATCTAAGGTACTTTGAGAGCAAAGTGTTGCAGTTACCATCTACATTGAATTAAGCTATTTCTACAATTTTAAAGTCTATTTTTGATTACAGTATTGTGGATTTTTGTTGTTTGGTCTTTAAATCTATTCAGTCTATTAAAGGTTACTTATTTTTCCTTACTGGTGTGGTGTCCATTTGTTGTGTTTTCACTGTATATCCTGTATGTGTTTACACATGCTTTACACACTGCCTCTGAGATAAACCTGTCTGCTCGTGCCAAGCTACCAAGGGGGTGAGCAGAGGTAATCTTAGAAGTGTAGCCCCTTACCCTGACTAGAAACAAGGGTCCCTATTTGGTCAAAGGTACCTACCTCTTCCAACTAGAGATCCCCATTTCTAACATTGGTGGTCAGCGCTGAGGGTTTGGACTTGCATTTGTGACTCATACACAGTGATTGATGTACACTACTAGTGAGTGCAGACCATAACACAACCCCATACCTTTTGGTAGAATTTTCCTTGGAACTTCTTTTTGAGAACTACCAACTGTTTTTCACCATGAGCAAAGCAGCATCCATTGCATCTGTTGACATTGATTTTGAAGACGTGTCTTACCTCAAAGCTGCTTGCTGGAAATTTAAAGTCTCTATGAAAGCCTCACCAAGAAAGAGGTATACCAGAAGGCGCTGAAGGCCTGGGTAAAATGTAGGAATGCCATTGAGCGTCCTGAAGAGCCTAGGGAGGAGGTAGAGAATTTAGATGGGCAGCTAGAGGGCCCAGTGGGCCTGGATGGGAGGAAAGTGCCTTCCAGAGCAGGCAGCAGTGTTTCTTCAAAGGACCTGTCCCCAAGAGAGTTGGAGGACAAGGAGAGAGATAGAGTGCATAAGATGGAGGTGGCCAAGCTCAAAATAGACGTGCAGATGGAGTTGGAGAATAAGAAATTGGCCTTGGCGGAGGAACAAAGAATTCATTTGCAGCATGCGAGAATGTTGAGGGAATTGGAATTGAAAGCTAAGACTTTAGAAATTTCTCCCTTTGGTGGCAGCGCACCGTCCATGCCTGTAGAATTGAGTGTTTATTCCCAAGGACGTCATTAAGGAGTTTCATAAGAATGAATATATTGGGCAATGGTTTAAGGCCTATGAGGTAGCTATGACATCCTGAGAAGGATTGGGGAGCGTTGTTGTGGGGGCGGTTTCTCAGTGATGGGCGGGATACCTTATTGGATTTGCCTTCTGAAGATCAGACTTCCTATGTGAACATAAAAGAAGCCTTAATATCCAGGTATGGGTTGACCCCAGAGCTTTATAGACAAAGGTTTAGGAATTGTAAGAAACTGGAGTATAGCACTTGGGTAGAATATGTTTCTTTCTTTGGCAGAGCATTGGATTGTTTGGTGAAGGGTAGCAAAGTGAATGATTTTGAAGCACTCTATAATTTGATTGCATGGGAGCACGTGTCCAATAATTGTTTTCCAGAGCTACGCCAGCACCTTATTGATAGCAAGCTGACTAACCCTTGAGGTTCCGTGACGATTGTAAGTGGTGTTTTCGACTCGCACGAATATGGTCGAGTCTGGTATCTATGAACCGCAAATGACGAGTTTAGTGGGTGTACGCGTTTTCGCTGTACTAGCCTAAGCCGTTCGTCTGTTTCGTGGGTTTCTTCATCTGAACCCACGGATCTCCCACCGGTGATTGTTATTCGGATGCGCGGGACATTGGCGAGTGAGAGGTCGGCGGAGCATAGCTGGCGGTTGGGGATGTAGAAGGAGAGCCGTCTGTTGAGGTAGGCTGGGCCGGTCTTGTGGAGTGCCTTATGTGCGTGGGTAAGGAGCTTGAAGGATATCCTCTTGTTGACGGGGAGCCAGTGCAGGTTTCTCAGGTGGGGGGGTGATGTGGCTGTGGCATGGTACGTCGAGGATCAGTCCTGCCGAGGCATTTTGGATGCGTTGTAGTCGTTTGATGAGCTTGGTCTGAGCTTCACGTAGAGGACGTTTCTGTAGTCAAGTCTGCTGCTGACGAGGGCCTGGGTGTCTTTCTTGCATCCGTCGGGATCCGTCAGTTGATCTTGCGGAGCATGCTGAGGGTGTTGAAGCAGGAGGAGGAGATGGCATTGACCTGCTTAGTCATTGAGAGCTTGAGTCGAGGGTGATCCCCAGGTTGCGTGCGTGGTCCGTGGGTGTCGGGGCAGCCCCCAGTGCTGTCGGCCACCAGGAGTCGTCCCGCGCTGAAGGGTTGGAGACGAGGAAGAGGACCTCCGTCTTGTCCACTCGGCGATGGCCATCATTCCTTCTTGGAGGTTGTCTTTGGCGGTGGCGGGGTCCTTGGTGAGGGAGAGGATCAGCTGAGTGTCATCGGTGTAGGAGATTATGTTGTGGTCAGGCTACGTAAATGTTGAACAGCGTCGGGCTGAGGGAGGATCCCTGGGGTACACCGCAGATGATCTCAGAGGCTTTGGAACAGAATGGGGTGAGGCGGACGCTCTGGGTTCTGCCGGAGAGGAAGGAGGTGGTCCAATCCAGAGCCTTGTCTCGGATCCCTGCGGCGTGGAGGCGTTCGTGTAGTGTGCAGTGGCAGATGGTGTCAGAAGAGTGTGGGGGACAAGGGTAAACAGAGGAAGTTCCAGAAAGGGCCCCAAAGTAATACCCAAGAGAACCAAGGGATGGGTGCTCAGCCTCCCCTGAGAAGAAGTCAGGGGCCATGACAGGTAAACATGTTCATAGGGGACCCCTGAAATGTTTTTTGTGTGTTGAAGAGGGCCACCGTTTCTATGATCCCCAGTGCCCACAGAGATGTAAGACAGCGCCCACTGGTGCACCGCCCCTGCAGATGGCTAGTGTAGCCCTGGGTGAGGAGATGGGAGCCCAAGGTGGGTGGGGTGCCGCGGAGATGTCCACAGTCTCTTTAGGAGACTGTGAGGTGCTCCCCAGGACCCAGTTGCCTTATAACACTAAAATGTTCAGGCAGTGGGTGACCATCAATGGCCATAGAGTGGAGGCTCTTAGAGACACCGGAGCCAGTGTGACAGCTGTCAGTTGTCGGCTGGTGTCAGGGGAGCTGCTTGAGCTGACCCATTGGCAGCAGGAAGGGGGACCCTCCAGGGAAGAGTTCTGTGAGGAGCAGAAAAAGTGCCCTTCTCTTGCGGGTTTGCAGCAACAGGCTGCATACCAGGCAGCAGGTTATCAGTCTGGATCACATTGGATCTACTGGGAGAAAGGTTTCCTGTATAGTGAGCCTAAGGTTGCTGAGCCTGGGTCAGCCCGTGTGCTGGTCACACCCATGCGCTTCAGAGCCTTCCTACTGGGTTTGCCAATGCCCCCACCTTAATTAAAATTTGCCCAAAAAATCCCTGGCGTCTACTGGGCTTTTTGCCCCCGGGGGGGCAGATTGGGGGCTACTGCACCATCTGCCCCCCCTGGGGGGGTCAGAAAGACTGTATTTTTTGCGGGGGAGGGAGTGGGGGCATGGGCATGCCCGTTTTGGAAGCCCTCACCCTAATTCAAATTTGCCCTAAAAAAATCCCTGGCGTCTTGTGGGCTTTTTGCCCCCCCAGGGGGGGTAAAAAGACTAAATGACACCCGAAAAATTTGGGGGGAGCAAAAGCCCTTGCCCAAGGGGCCCCTCCCTGGTGTCTAGTGGGTGGATCCCTTTCCAATGATACATTTCCCGTCTTTCTACGTGCCCAGGGGGCTGAGATAGCCCCCTGAGCCAATAGAAAGTGAAACTGAAATGAGCCTAAAGGCTCATTTCAGTTTCAGTTTCTGTGCAATAACGACAGCACAACATGCATGCTGATCGTCATAGCACAGAAACCAGGGAGGGGGCCTCAGGAGCTGGGGAAGCTCTACCCCAGCTCCCAAGCTCACAGGGGAATAATAGAAATCCCTCTGCTGTCTGCAGCAGAGGGATTTTGTGCCCCTAGCCTCATGACGAAATGGTTCCGTCATGAGCACAGGGACACCGATGCTCATGACGGAACCATTCCGTCATGAGCATCCAAGGGGTTAAGTAGCAGGCAGAAAAGAAGCAATGTACCACCAACGAGCAAGAGCACATGGGAAAACCCACCAAAGTCACTGGAAAAAATAGAATGAATAAAAGCAGGTATAACACCAAATGTAGTCTTAAATGATGACACCAGGCCGGTTCCCACAAGTTTGAAAAAATGAGCCAGTCCTTCGGTGTCAGACGCATTAAATATTTGGTGTATTAACTCCCCAAAATGGAGCAGGAGATTTGTATTCAGCAGTGACTTAATCTCACTTGAAGTTCTAGTTTCTAGCCACCTGCAATTTGAAGGTCTCTAGCGACTTCTTGTTGAAACAATTGTGCTTTGAGTCTGCTTAACTTGTTGAAGTCTGTCTTCAAAGTTGGAATTGAGGGCCACAGCGAGGTATCAAAAACTTCCCTGTGTAGGTGGAAAGAGAACATTGCTGCAACATGTAACACATTGGGAAATGGTTACTATATATAGGATGGCTGCCCGTAAGCCGCAACAATTATGGTTATTCAGGATAAGATAACTACCATTAGAAAGTAAAGTTAGCGTGGGAATTATCGTAGGGACTGGAGTCCCTTCTAAAAAACATGCCAAATTAGGAGCTGACACGTTGCAAGCGCCATGCAATTTAACTTGTTTACATACTTAGGAATTTCCTACGGTAGAATCACAGTCCTCCCCTGTAAGGTAATGATATAACCCCTTGTATTAACCAGACCGAAGATTCGGTCTCAGCTATAGTGAAAGGTAACTGATCCAACTTTTCAATGTGTAGCATAGTGTATGTTGCGTTTTTAATAGACACAAGTTTCTGTTTATCTGTCAGATTAAATGGTAAAAAATAAGGCAGAATCATTCAAATATTCCCATGGAACTTTCCCATTCTTCAACATTTGCAATGTCCAACCAAACTGCATTACAGACTGTAATTGATTTTGACCATGGTATAGCACAGATACATCATTTTGAACGATGTCAATCACAGATGAAACAATTTTATCCAGTGTATAAATCCAAGAAGACAAAGTGTTAATGCTATAATCAAACACATCAAGAAATTTGCATAAATTATCCTGATCAAATTTTTTTCTTTTTTATTTTGTCCTCGGTGCAAAAGGTGAGATGGAGGAAGACAGCTATCCCTCTTTTCGGAACTTTACCAGCTAGGGAATTTTCTCGCCTCATCTGGTAGATGGAAGAGCTTCTCATCTTGAGGTAAGTTTGTGTCTTACGATCTACAAATTCACCGGTAAAGTCCACCATGGTATCAATCCCAAAATTTGTTTATTGCATTATGTGTAATCCTTGGACATCCCTTCCTACCCTACCTCTACTCTCCGTCTTGGAGTTTGTTCCCATATCTCCCAGAATTTCATTCGGTTACTTCCTTCTCTGCTAAAGTACTATTTCTTAATCTTACACACTGAGGTCAGCCAGTCCTGTAATGTCGAGGGGGGTGGGGGTTGCAAGTATCTACTTTATACATATCTCCCGTCTGGCGAGAAGAATTAGTACAAACAATAGTTTATTTTGCTTTTCGTTTAAACAAGGTACAGCCCGATTTCACTCATAGTTCCAAAAATAGTTATATCTGTGCTTACCTCAATGTCTTGTCCCAAGACTTCACTTATAACATTACCCACGTTGGACCAGAATAGATGGAGTGGAGGGCACTGCCGAAGCATATGGATGTCTTTTGCATTTATTTCTCCACACTTTGGACATCTTTTCACCACTTACTTGTTCATCTTTGTCAGCCTTTCTGGCGACCAGTATGCCCTTTGTAGTGTAAAAATATGTTTTTTCCTAAGAGGTGCAGATTTTATTACACGCCATAATGTAGAAAAGGATACTTGCCTAGATGTTGTAAGTCCTGTGATGGCAGGTCTTTCGTCCATAACTCTAGTGGTAGAGTAAGATCTCCTGCTTGGATCATAAGTCGATACCATTTTGATACTTCCTTTCGCACTGGATCACTTTGTAGTTCTTCCTCGAGCTCCATATTCTCATCCTGATATTTCGCCATTCCTTTTGCCCAGCTTGTCAGTTGGTAATACTTGAATCTTTGAAGTTCCCACCCGTACTCGTTAGTAGAGACTCCCAGCTTGTCAAAGCTCCTGCTTGTATTAGCTGTCCCCACTTTGCTAAACCTGCGTTCTTTATGGGGACTGCCAGAACGTCTTTCAGACATTCTGGGGTACCTGGGGATTCCCAGATAGGTGCAAAGGTACTATAGTATGGAATTTTTAGTACTTGCTTAACCTGGTACCAGAGTTAAAGGCTGCACCTAAAACTTCCAGCTTGATTATTTTTTAAGTACTTTGGGTGGCCAAATTTGTATAGACAGAAGTCCCCTTCCACTATCACTTTGTAATACGGGGCATAGAGAGAATGTTCCTTGAGTGGTACCCTGATATTCTTGAACTGGAAAACCCTGTAGTAATATAGAAGGTCAGGCTAGCGATACCTCCTTGATCTTCTCTCCTACGTAGTTTTTTCAGGAGATTCTTACTCTTTTCTAGGCTCATATGAAACGTTTAGTTCACCTTGTATCTTTTTGATCCACTGCAGTTTAAATTCCAGAGGAATAGTATTAAAAATAAAAGAGAATTTGGGTAGGATAGCCATCTTAATTGCGTTGGATCTCCCCATGAAAAACAATGGTAAACCACTCCAGGTTCTTAGCAGCTTACTTGTCTCTTTCACTTTAATCTCGAAGTTTACTTGCGCAATTTTGTCAATGTTTTTTAGTATCTCTATTCCCAGATACGTAATTCTATTCTTTACTAAGGGAGATGGTAGTCCATGATTTCCGTTTTTTGGTGGTAGACTTGGTACCCCGAAACCTCTCCAAATTCATTTTGCAGTTTTGTAATATTAGGTAAGGATACCTTCAGGTCACAAGTAAACACCATTAAGTCATCTTCATATAATGCCACTTTCTTTTCCCATCCTTGAAAGTTAAACAGGGTTATTCCTTGTGAAGATCTTATGGCGTTAGCCAAGGGCTCAATATATAGGTTGATTAAAAAAGGCGAAAGTGGACAACCTTGGTTAGTGCCTCTTCTGATTTTTATTTCTTTAGTAAGGCTGCCATTTATCAGAATTTTTGCCACTGGGGATGTGTATATGTTTATTACTGCTTTAAAAAAATTCTCTCCTAAGCCAAATTGTGTTATTACTTTGCAAAGAAACATCCAGTTTACTCGGGCAAAGGCCTTCGCGGCGTCAAAAGTAAGAATTGTGAGAGGAATATTCTCTTGAGTGGCAATGTCAATAGTGTCAATCAATTTGTGTGTATTGCCATGCAGCTGTCTCCCCTTAATGAATCCTTTCTGGTCTCCATGGCTCAAATTGCTTGTAGTATGACCTAATATTGTTGCCAAGATCTGCGTGCAAATTTTATAATCCTTGTTTATGAGGGATATAGGTCTGTTTGATTCACACTTCAAAGGGTCTTCAAAGGGTCTTTTCCTGGCTTTGGGATTAGAGTAATAGTGGCATCATTCCAGGAATTTGAAAGAGTAAACCCTTTGAGAAAGATCTTGTTTATCAGAATAACCAATATGGGGCCCAGTATTTCTTGTAACCCCTTGGCGCGCGGCGCTAATTCCACGGCGGTGCTGGAGGGTTGGAGGGTGAGAGCACGACGCCATGCTCGTGACGGAACCAGGCCGCCATGAGTCACGGGCGAGCTGTGCTCATGACGGCGTGGTTCCATCACGACTCCACCCACTTACTAATTCACCCATACAGGTGGGGATTCAGTGACACGTGGGCGAAGCGGCCGCAGCATGGAAGAACCACGCCGTCATGAGCACACGCCGCCCGTGCCTCATGATGGTGTGGTTCCATCATAAGCAGGGAAGGGGTTTAGACCATATGTAACTCGTTTGGTAGTGGATCTGGGCCCGCTGCCTTCCCTCTTTTTAGTTTTTTCAACACCTCAAACACTTCTTCTGTGGTTATTTTTGAGTTGAGTGTTTCCCTATCTTCTGCTTCTAAAGTAGGGACACCCGACTTGCTCAGGTAGGAGTCAACTTGTTTGTTAGACTCCTGCAGAATCTCATTATATAGAGATAGAAAAAAATCAGTGCACACCTTCTCGATCCCTGAGTCATCTACTTCCTGTTTACCCAGATTATCTCTTTGTATTTTCCATGCTAGGAGTTTCCCACTGCCTTCCGCATATTCGTAGGTCAATAGCTTACCATTGTTTGCTGATTGTTTCATCTAGTATATTAGTCAAATCATTTTTTTTCCTCATGTAAATCTTCTATTTTTTCCTGATCTTGTATAGACAGCGCTACCTCAAGTTTTCTTTGTTGGTCTAGAATTCTGGCTTTTAGTTGGCAAATTTTGTGTCTAACCATCTTATTCCTTAAAGCAGCCAAACCAATTAAAGCCTCCCTAATCACTGCTTTATAGGCATCCCAGACTTTTGTTTAGGGGTGTGGCTGTTAATATTGATTTTAAAGTATTCTTCGGTTATTGATTTCAGCTTGACTATGATCTGCTGATCTAGAAAAAGGGTGCATCTACGGTCCATCTGGATGTTACCTGGGATTTCCCTGTTTTTATTGCCATGTAGACCAGGGAGTGGTCAGATAAATGTAAGGGTATATGTTCAACCTTTTTAACATTATTATTTAAGATTTTATCTATTAGGAAAAAGTCAATCCTCGATGCATGACCTTACTCTTTAGGTCGTGCATGCGCTGCTCGCCTTGGCGAGAGCTATAGTTGTTGTTTTTCTGTCTGTGTTCTTTGGAAGCTGGGTTTGTGTCCACCCTGTCTCCTTTAGGCCCTGCCCACCCTGACTGGAGATTCTGCTCACGCACGGCAACAATGCAACACAGGACCTTCAGGCAGTCTCCTAACACAGTCCGCCCTCACTCCCGCAGCCTGCCCATTCACCGCGGTGTCCCACATGTGCAGCCAAGTCCTCCGGCAGTGCAACAGGTCTGCTGCCGAAGCCCTGGAGCAGCGCTTCCGACGCGTCTTTTTCGGCGTGCCTGCCCAGACATGGCATGTGCACGCGCCTGGACTCCTCTTTGCTGTCTCTTCTTTGCCCTGTCTGCATGTGCCTGGACAGGGCATGTGCATGCGCCTGGACTCCTCTTTGCCGTCTCCTCTTTGCCGTGCCCGCAAGCGCCCGGACAGGGCATGTGCACGCGCCTGGACTCCTCTTTGTCTCCTCATGTTTGCTTTGCGGGCTCGGCACGCTTTCACTTTTTCTTCTCAGGAGGCATTAGCCCAAACACAGTGGCTTAAAAGGCGGCAGCGCAAGAGGCCATCCTTTTTGTTCTATTTTGAAAAGTTGTTTTCCATGCAGCAAAGAAATTGACGTTCAAAAAAATATATATATCTGTGACAGCGTCCCGGTTAGCGCCCCGGTTCGCGTACCAGACGCGTAACGGAACTTCGCGAGGAGAAGCGGATTGGCTCTCCGGTGACTCTCAACATTCTAAACAGTCCGGAGCGGCCGCCATCTTGTCTCTCGGTAGGATCGAGAGACAAGAGGTGGAAATAAACGAAGGGGGAAATGAATGAAAGGGGCAAGGTAGACCCCTCCTGACCCCCTAGGATTGATGTGGGGGCTATTAAAGGGCCCCGCGGGGCAAAAAAATAAAATACATTTTTTTTCGATTTTTCGCGGTGGAAGCGCTACCCGGTACGCGAACCGGGTAGCTCACCGGTAGCGTAACGGGAGTCCGCCATCTTGTGTTTCGGACGAATTTAGTCACAAGATGGAAGATAAACAATGTTGGGAATGGGTATAAGGGGGCACGGGAGACATATCCTGACCCCCTAGGTTTTCTGAGGGTGGCTGAAGAGGCCCATATATGTAAAAAAAAAAACCTTTTTTTTCAAATTTTCGCACGGTAAGCACCCGGTCCGCGCACCGGGTAGCGGTCAGGAAAGCGTAACAGGGGGAAAACCAAGGGAAATAGTAAAATAATATTTTAGAGTGCTTTGAGGTAGGGTAGCTCTGAATAGAGCTGTTGTGTTGTGTGGGTGATGTAAGTACCAACATGTAGGTACCAATGAAGAGTCTAAAATTCAATGTACACCGTCTCCTCTGTAGATATTTGTATGTTCTAATATGGGTTATTTAAATGTAAATGTGTGGAAAAGCACTTCATGCTTTAAAGCAATTGTATTTTTGAACTGATTGTTCTTTCCTCTTAGTCCTCCTCTTTGTTTTTTTTCCCCACACTCTTCTTCAGCATGATAGTTGATAAATTCGTTCCCTTACAACATTTATATACATAAAAAAATTATATTAAATACATATAAAATATATTTTTCCTTTAAAAGAAGAATACATTTTACAGCTTTTGATATTTGCTATTAAAAAACCATTGAAATTCACTGAAAAAACCATAGGTTATAGACCATATATAGTTAGGAATTAGCATTTACAAAACCTTGAAAATTCACTGAAAAAACCATAGGTTATAGACCATATATAGTTAGGAATTAGCATTTACAAAACCTTATTTTACTCACACAAAACCATTGAAATTCGCATATATAGTTAGTTGCACTAACTATATATCGCGCACCCGCAATCCACTGCTGATCATGTCACATATTACATCATTCATGACATGGTCAGTGACATCACTGATGACATCACTGATGACATCTCAAATGACCTCACTGATGACATCACTGATGACAACATCCAGTGACTGTATGTTTCTGTAAAGTTAAAATATGTCTTACATATTGAAGAATGAGTGGTTGTATAAGTGTCTGGATGAAGGATTTAGTAGGTGCATGACTGACTGTATGAGTGAGTGATTAAATGTGTCTCACTGAGTGCATGGGTTAGTGACTAAACTGTCTTAATTTGTGCATCATTATGTCTGTTGTTTTGTAAACTGCTGCATGTGTTGATCAGTAGCTATATGAGTAACTATATGGGTTATTGATTGGTTGCCCAAGTATTTGTATGGGAGACTGAGTGTGTGTGTGGGTGGCTGGGAGGTGTATGACTCTGTGCATAGATGTGTGAGCAGTTGATTCACTAGATGTATGGGTTCAAAAGTGCATGTGGAAACAGCTGTATGGGTGGTTGACTGTGTGCATGAGTGTATTGGTGAGTGAATGGATATCTCAGTGCTACATGTCAAAGTAAGTACATATGTAAAACACAGTACATGTGAGAGTTGACATATATAATAACTGTGCATAAGAGCCAGTGAATGTGTGAGTGGCTGTATGGATCATTGTGAACTTGTATCAGGGATTGTATAAGAGAGTAAATATTTGTTAGTATATGTTTGAATAAGTAAGGTGTGTATAACTGTATAGTTGAGGAAATGGAGGTGTGATTGATTCTTTGCATGACTGACTAGGTGTGTGAGTAACTTCATGGATGAGTGACAGTCTGTGAGTGTCTGTTTACACTGAGTGTATCTAAGATTATATTACAGTCTGAAGATGTTCATCGTATTATCACATGAATGATGTCATCAGTGATGTGATCAGTAATGTCAAATGAGATGTCATCAGTGATGTCATCAGTGATGTCATTTTAGATGTCATCAGTGATGTCATCAGTGATGTCATTTGAGATGTCATCAGTGATGTCATCAGTGATGTCACTGACCATGTCATGAATGATGTAATATGTGACATGATCAGCAGTGGATTGCGGGTGCGCGATATATAGTTAGTGCAACTAACTATATATGCAAATTTCAATGGTTTTGTGTGAGTAAAATAAGGTTTTGTAAATGCTAATTCCTAACTATATATGGTCTATAACCTATAGTTTTTTCAGTAAATATATATATATATATATATATATATATATATATATATATATATATATATTTTTGCTCCAAAGTTCCCGCGGTATCCCCCGCAAAGAAGACAAGCACTCAGGGTGGCGAGCTCAAAGATTTATTTTCAGAGCTCACGGTGTCCAGACGCGTTTCGGCATTCGCCTTCGCCGACCACCGACGAAGGCGAATGCCGAAACGCGTCTGGACACCGTGAGGGAGATACCGCGGGAACTTTGGAGCAAAAATATTGCGGAGAGTTAGGATTAATTCCCTATGGGATTTCTGAAAATTCTATGTCTAATAACTTTTGCGTTTGTGGACGGAATCGGCTGAAATTTTCAGGAAAATGGCACATTTTGTTTCTGAGCAGCCCCTGAAAATTTGGTGGGGTTTCGTCAAGGGGGGGCTGAGAAAAAAGGGGGGTCCCAAAACGCGTTTTTTGCATTGAGTTTTCCATAGGGCGGTTGGACTCACTTTTAGCTCGAACGGCTGAATGGATTTGCACGAAACTTGGCAAAATTGTAGGGACTGTTAGCCCGATGTGCCTTTGCTAGGTCTCAATATATGTGCTTCAGTGGATTTTGAGAAATTAACGTTTAAATCAAGATATATATCTGTAACAGCGCTCCGGGCAGCGATCCGGTCCGCTTACTTTTCGCTTATCGGAACTTTGCGCGCAGAAAGCTGATTGGCTCTCCGGTGTCTGTCAACATTCTAAACAGTCCGGAGCGGCCGCCATCTTGTCTCTCGGTAGGATCGAGAGAGAAGAAGAGGTGAAAAACGAAAGGGGAATTTAATGAAAGGGGGCAAGGTATCCCCCTCTTGACCCCCTAGGAATGTTGTTGGGGTTATTAAAGGGTCCCGTGGGGAAAAGAAAAAAAAAATGATTTTTCACGGTAGAAGCGCTTCACGGGCCGCGAACTGGGCCGCAAACTGGTAGCGAAACGGGAATTCGCCATTTTGTGCTTCGTTAATTAAATTATTAGGTATAAGGGGGTGCGGGAGACGTATCCTAATCCCCTATGTTTCCTGAGGGTGGCTGAGGAGGCTGATATATGTTGATACATCTCTTCCAGCGGCTGTGCGTGAGCTTTTTTTTTTTTTGCTGCGTGACAGTCCGGAGCGGCCGCCATTTTGTCTCTCGGTAGGATCGAGAGAGAAGAAGAGGTGAAAAACGAAAGGGGAATTTAATGAAAGGGGGCAAGGTATCCCCCTCTTGACCCCCTAGGAATGTTGTTGGGGTTATTAAAGGGTCCCGTGGGGAAAAGAAAAAAAAATGATTTTTCACGGTAGAAGCGCTTCACGGGCCGCGAACTGGGCCGCAAACTGGTAGCGAAACGGGAATTCGCCATTTTGTGCTTCGTTTTAATTGTTTAGAGATAAAAATTATCGCCGCACATCGGCTACAATGCATGAGTATCGTTGAAAAGTCAGCGATATTCATGCATTATCCAGCAAATGCTCTTAGCCGTGTTATCCACCTTCCATTGGATAACATGGTTAAAAACTGCTCTGTGCGTGAGCTTTTTTTTTTTTTTTTGCTGCGTGACGTTTGTTAACGTTCGATTCGATGGAAATCAGGAAGTGTTGACCACCATTTTGTCACTGCGAGTAAATATTTTGTTATAAATGAATCCTTATTGAAAAACATTGTCTGCGCCATCTTGCCTTTTTGTCCAATGCCACAATTTTGTCGTGCACGGCAGCCATTTTAGATGCCTTGACCAGGCCCACTCTCTGCACGCCGCCGATCCTCAGCATGGCTTCCCACCCTCGCAAGCATCTCCCCCACGCACTGGTCATCCCCGCTCTCTCTCTCATGCATGGGCCATATACTTCCCCCCATCTGCGCTGCTCTTCTCTGAGAATCACACCCTGTGCCCTCCCGACACCTCTCTTTCACCCTATTCACTACCGCACCCTCTGACACTCCTCTTCCTCTGTGTCCGATTGTCCAGGCCGGACCTAGGCTATCACCTACCCCTGCGGATGTAGTTTATGGCCCCAGCTGTAGAGAATTCAGACATGCCAACCCTCCCGATTCAGGCGTGTGACTACTGATTTCAGTGCTAGTCTCCCGCCTCCCGATTTCTGCAAGCAAAAACTCGGGGGCATATTACGAACAGCTAGCGATAATTTTTGTCTCTAACTTGTTTAGAGACAAAAATTATCGCCGCACATCGGCGATTTTTATCGCAGATAAACCTTGCTATTATCGCAGAAAAGTCAGCGATATTCATGTATTATCGAGCAAATGCTCTTAGCCATGTTATCCACCTCCCATTGGATAACATGGCTAAGAACTGCTCAGGGCAGGTGTTAGATTTTGGAGATATTCGCGCTTAGCGCGAATATCTCCAAAAGTTGGTAATAGGAGATAGCGATGTTAGGGACTGTTTCCAGTCGCTAACATCTTGGCACGCCTGCTTTGCATGTCATTAGTGATAAGTATCACTGACATGCAAAGCGGGGCCCAAGATGGTCGCTATCTCCTTTTAGCTGTCACTAACTGGTGTTAGCGACAGCTTGGTAATAGGGAGATATTTTTATCTCCGCTTTCTTGGCTTTTAAAGCCAAAAAAGCGGAGATAAACCCCCTTGATAATATGCCCCACGATTCCTTGGGGGTTTCAGCTGACAGGGCTTGGTATTGTGTTACATGGTAATTTTTCCAGGAAACGTCAGAGGGTCGATGCAGGGGTTCTAGAAGAGGTGATAAACCATTTAAGCCTCATGAACAAGCGCATGGTCTTTTAAAGATTTGTGAAGTACTCGGGGCAGCGGTGTGTGTCCTCTTTCAGGAGCGGGCGGGGGGGGGGGGGGGGGGCACTGCCAGCAACTTGCCAGGTCAGGTAGTGTTCAACACGTGCATCACCCTTTCTCTGCCTGCTATTGCGCTCCATGCTTCGGAAAGGTAAGAAAAAGAACGTGCATTTGAGTTTGAAATGTCCCATCCTGCAGCAGCACACTTCCAAAGCCCACACATGACAATAACCCGATTCAAGGCCCCATTCACCCGTTTTTTAAAAAATAGATAACACTCCAACAAAGTAAGATTATAAAACTTTATTAACTATTAACTATAACGAACGGAACAAAAACTAAAAACATTTAAACATTTTTCAACACAAAAAGCAACAATGGTTAGAAGCTGTCTTTTGTGCGAATAGTCCCAAGGCAGCACAACGTGCAGAGTTCTGGACGGCACCCAGGTGATGTCGCCTGGGTGCCGCACTGGTTTTGGGATCCTACAATGCAGCACAGAAAAACAGCGTGGGGCGTCCCGGGTGGTGCGGGGGGAGGCCTCGTCAGTAGCGGTCTGTTGTGCGAATAGTCCCAAGGCAGCAGAACGCGTTGAGATGTTGATGGGACTGTGTCCAGTGTCACATGGCTGACACAACATGTACGACAGGCACCCAGGTGATGTCCAGTAAACTGCCGCACTGGTTTTCGTATCCTACAATGCTGCTCCGAAAATTGGCGTGCGGCGGCCCGGGGGTGGGGGAGGCGGCGTGAACGGGCCTCCCCAGGTGGCGGCCATCTAGCTGAGTTGCGCTCGCTTTTGCGGCTACAGCGTCTCGCTCACCATGTTGTTGAGTTGCTTCCACTCTTGCAGTGCAGCGATAGGCGGCTGCCACATGGCTCTTAAAATGGCGGACGGCTCCTCGGTTTTGGGCCTGGTCCACTGAAATGGCCCTGGGACACCTTGGAACTCGGACGCTTGCCTGCTAGGGCTTGGGCTCCATTCTCGAAAAGCGTCCCCTCAGCCGTGAAGATTCTACAAAAGTCTTGGGGGCCCCCGACTCCCGCAGGCTTCCGGTGGGGAGCGGCTGCCATGATTGCTTGCGGAATGACCACGACGGAGCCACGAGATGGTGGTGCTCTCATGCTGACGCCAGCTTCAGTCTGAATGATCCAGAAACAAGGTGGGGCTTTCATCGTTTGGGAAAAAAAAATGTTCTAAACCAATGAAAAGTGTTATTTTTAGGTCATATGACCAAGCCTTCCATCTTTAGGAAACCAAAAGTAAAATGAACCAATGAAAAGTTTTATAAACAAGTCACATGACCTGTTATGCGGCATAGGGCTACAAAAAGCGTAGAAAATCCGTTGGCACGTGAGGCGGCGTCAGTAGCGGACCGATGTGCGAATAGGCCGAAGGCAGCACAACGCGCCGAGATCCGGATGGCACCGAGGTGGTGTCCAGCAAATTGCCGCACTGGTGTGGCCATCCTACAATGCTGCGTCGAAAGACGGCGTGTCCAGCTGAGTTGCGGTCACTGTTGCGGTACAGTGACTCGAACGCGCCGAGATCTGGATGGCACCGAGGTGGTGTCCAGCAAATTGCCGCACTGGTGTGGCCATCCTACAATGCTGCGCCGAAAGACGGCGTGTCCAGCTGAATTGCGGTCACTGTTGCGGTACAGTGACTCGAACGCGCCGAGATCCGGATGGCACCGAGGTGGTGTCCAGCAAATTGCCGCACTGGTGTGGCCATCCTACAATGCTGCGCCGAAAGACGGCGTGTCCAGCTGAGTTGCGGTCACTGTTGCGGTACAGTGAGTCGAACGCGCCGAGATCTGGATGGCCCCGATGTTGTGTCCAGCAAGTTGCCGCACTGGTGTGGCCATCCTACAATGCTGCGCCGAAAGTCGGCGTAGGGTGCCCCGTTGGCTTATGAGGTGATGTCAGTAGTGGACCGATGTGTGAATAGGTCGGAACCAGCACAAGGCGCCAAGATCCGAATGGCAAGTCCTGGATGTTGAGTGCCTCAGTTGAGAGTTCTGAGCAGTGCTTGTAAGACTATCTGAAGTTTATTATAAGAATCAGAGTAAGTTGAAGACTGTCTAAAGCTCATTTGCACCTTTTGCAGCTTCACTATTGCCCAAGGTGGTGTTCAGCGGAACTTTTTTCCTTTTCCTTTCTGCTTCTTTTCCTACAATCCGTTTCATCTGAAGACACGACCAGGTCCCTGAATGTGTGTAGGGGGACGCTATTGAGTGAATGAAAATGGCGGCTTGTCCAGCTGAATTGCGGTCACTGTTGCGGTACAGTGAGTCGAACGCGCCGAGATCCAGGACCGATGTGTGAATAGGTCGGAACCAGCACAAGGCGCCAAGATTCGAATGGCAAGTCCTGGATGTTGAGTGCCTCAGTTGAGATTTCTGAGCAGTGCTTGTAAGATTGTCTGAAGCTTATTTGCATCTGCTGCAGCTTCACTATTGCCCTTGTGTGGCCAAAGGTCGCACATGACATAGGCGGCCGGCTCCCTAGGTCCGGCGGAACTTTTTGCCTTTTCCTTTCTGCTTCTTTTCCTACAATCCGTTTCATCTGAAGACACGACCAGGTCCCTGAATGTGTGCAGGGGGACGCTATTGATTGAATGAAAATGGCGGCTTGACACAAAGCTGACTCAAGCGTTACTGTTGATGCTATACAGACAAAAATTGGTTTTCAGTTTGTACATTCTTCATGTTTTTTTTTTCCATCCAAGTCTGATTGAGAGTTTGTAGAAAAATGGCTTCAGATTTTCCACATACTACTCTTCAACATTCTTCCTAAATGTAACAATGTGAAACTCACTAGGAGAACGGCTGTTTCTGTTTCCTTTCAAAATGCTGCCAACAATATTTTCTGAATGGAAGACACCATCTTGTAGCATAAAGGGCCGAAAGGGGTTCTGGTCTGGCCGATGGTTGGTGGAGACATTTTGACTATATCTTGGACCTGCCCGGCCTCGCCCAAAATGGCGCCGGTATAAATGGGACTCGTAACTCCTTGCCCGCAAATGTATATCTAGAAAATGTTATTGTAAGTGGCCCTGTCCTATTTTAATTACAAAATGTATGTCCACCGATTCCGCAACTGTTAGACACCTTAGTTCTTGCAACCTAATGGCCCGCTCGTTACGTTCCTCTACAGTGTAAATGTCTCCTCATCATATACGATTTCAGTTTGCTCCGTGGCCGGCCCACGTGGTTATAGGCCCGTATTTGTACACTGACATTTTCACAATAAAGGTTTTTAAAACAAAACACGGTAGTAGTATTTACATTGGTAAAGTTTTTACTTTTAGTCACTGTTTTCGAATCAGTAAAAGGCAAGTGAAATAAAGCAGTCCAATTACATGACGGATAAAAGGTATAATATGTAGGAACGCAGTAAAGATAAATGGTCAAGGGCAGTTGTGTTTTTCATGTCTGCAACATAAAGTGATCGATAAGAATCTGATAATCAGGCGTATCGGCGACTAAGACAGCAGGCCGAATCTCTTTTACTCAACGGTTCCGTCATGGAAGGAAGAAACGCCCTTTTTCTCGAAAAAGGAATATATTTTACTTGCAAGTCAGTTGTAAATTTTCCGGGAAAGTACATTAGCCTGGAATATTATAACATATGTTTGAAAAAAAAATATTGTTCGAAAACAATAAAAAGCGTAATTTTTAGGTCATATGACCAAGCTTTTCATCATTAAATTAACAAAAGTAAAATGAACCAATGAAAAGTTTTATTAACAAGTCACATGACCTGTTATGCTTACGTTACGCGCTGCGCGCCGCGCCTCGGATCACTTCCGGGTGCGCTAACGCGGCGTGTCATATAACGCATTACGCGACAACGTAGGTCAAGAATATAGTCAAAATGTCTCCACCAACCAGCGTTCAGAACACAACCCCTTACAGCAGTCCAAAAAGTTCTGTTAAATGACAACAGAGGTGACAGGCAACAAGAACCATCAGTCAAAGAGGGGAGGGCAAGTTCTTCTCTTCCGGGTCATGTTGGGGCGCTACCGGAACTGATCGAATTGGTAGTCTACAGTGTTTCTGGATGTTTCAGACTAAAGCTGGCGTCAGCATGAGACCACTACCATCTCGTAGCTCCGTCGTGGCCATTCCACGAGCAATCATGGCAGCCGCTCCCCACCAGAAGCCTGCGGGAGTCGGAGGCTCCCAAGACTTTTGTAGAATCTTCACGGCTGAGGGGACGCTTTTCGAGAATGGGACCCAAGCCCTATCAGGGAAGCGTCCGAGTTCCAAGGTATCCCAGGGCCATTTTAGTGGACCAGGCCCAAAACCGAAGAGCCGGCCGCCATTTTGAGAGTCCTGTGGCAGCCGCCTATCGCTGCACCGCAAGAGCGGGAGCAACTCAACTACATGATGAGCGAGACGCTGTAGTCGCAAGAGCGGGCGGTAAACAGCTGAATGGCGGAAGAGGCACAGTGTAGCAAAAGCGGGCGGAATGGCAACTAAAACGGTAAAGGGGCGCCCCACTACAGCTTGTCTTCAGGTGAAACGGATTGTGGGACAAGGTCCAGAATTGAAGAGTCATCAAAAGGCAAAAAGTTCCGCCGGACCCCGGGAGCCGGCCGCCTATGTCGGGGGCGATCTCAGGCTACACCAGTGCTATAAGACTTGGGGAGGGTGTCGGAGCCAAGCGTCTTCTCCGAGTCCATGGCCATCACACCGCCCAAGTTTTCTAATGCAGTCAGGTCCACAAACGACACTCACATACTTTGAGAATAGTGAAGCTGCAGTAGGTGGAAATAAGCTTCAGACAGTGTTACAAGCGCTGCTCAGAACTCTGAACTATGGCACCCAACATCCAGAACTTATGCTATTTGAGAATGGCAGTGACATCGAAGCATCTCAGGGACCAAAACCATTAACGTACTTTCACGTATGAAAATCTTACTTGGGGAGGGGGCAGGAGCGAAGCGCCCCCTCCCAGTCAGCGCCACCACACCGTATGTTGAAAATTTGAAGCCATCGTTCTACAAAGTCAACCAAACTTGGATTGAAAAATCTAGAAAAATGTACAAACTGAAAACCAGTTTTGGTCTGCATAGCATCAGTAGCAACGCTTGAGTCAGCTTTGTGTCAAGCCGCCATTTTGATTCAACAAAGCACAGGCATTGAAAAAGGCTCAAATTCAGAACTCTAAACTATGGCACCCAACATCCAGGAGCTTGCCATCCGGATCTTGGAGCCTTGTGCTGCTTTCGATCTATTCACACATCGGTCCACTACTGATATCATCTTATAAACCAACGTTATGTAAATAGTTTTTTAATAAAATGTTTTACCCTGTTTCTTTGCTGGTGTGTTGTCTATATTTTTAATATTTGCATAGGGTTTGTCGTTATTTTGTGCGGGATGGGTGATGGAGCCGAGCTGTCTTGCAGCCCTCATGGTGTGGAGCTCAGTTCATCTCACTATTTTCGTATTTCTCATGTATGGTTGTTCCTAATATTTCTATTTTAGCGAGGTCAAAAAGAGATCCAATTAGTGGCCTACTGATTTTGCTCGATTACTTTTATTTTTTTTACACGATTTTTCACTATCTGCAAAGACTAAACAGAGTATTGCGACTTTGTGCTTGTTTGTAAATAGAGAATGATCCAAAGAGAACCAATTCTAAAACAGTAAATGCTTGGACAACAATCAATCAAATGGAGAGACAAGCAGGCACGACGGATTAAAAAGGGGGGAAAGGCTTGCGTTAACTACTGTTCACTATCTGCAAAGAGAGAGTACTACTAAGACAAAAGAGGGGAGGGGGGGGGGTGCAGCGTTCAAAGCACATCAGCGTGCATAAATACGAAAATGTTTTCATCTATCACGTACTTGACATTTTAAAGCTTTTCATATTTGCTATTAAAAAACCAATGAAATTCACAAAAAAAAACATAGGTTATAGTGGATATATAGTTAGGAATTTGCATTTACAAAACCTTGAAAATTCAATGAAAAAACCATTGGTTTTAGGCCATATATAGTTAGGGATTTGCATTTACAAAACCTTATTTTACTCGCATAAAACCATTGAAATTCCATATATAGTTATAAGCGCTAACTATATATCGCGCACCCGCAATCCACTGCTGATGATGTCACATATTACATCATTCATGACATGGTTAGTGACATCACTGATGACATCACTGATGACATCTCAAATGACATCACTGATGACATCACTGAAAACATCTCATTTGACATGACTGATAACATCACTGATGATATCATTCATGTGATAATACGATGAACCTCTTCAGAGTCTAATATAACCTTAGATACAATCAGTGTAAACAGACACTCACAGACTATACAGTTATACAAAATTTACTTATTCAAACATATACTAACACATATTTACTCTATTATACAATCCCTGATACAAGTTCACAATGATCCATACAGCCACTCACACATTCACTGGCTCTTATGCACAGTTATTTATATATGTCAACTCTCACATGTACTGTGTTTTACATATGTACTTACTTTGACATGTAGCACTGAGATATCCATTCACTCTCCAATGCACTCATGCACACAGTCAACCGCCCATACAGCTGTTTCCACATGCACTTTTGAAACCATACATCTAGTGAATCAACTGCTCACACATCTATGCACAGAGTCATACACCGCCCAGCCACCTACACACACACTCAGTATCCCATACAAATACTTGGGCAACCAATCAATAACCCATATAGTTACTCATATAGCTACTTATCAACACATGCAACAGTTCACAGAACAACAGACATAATGATGCACAAATTAAGACAGTTTAGTCACTAACCCATGCACTCAGTGAGACACATTTAATCACTCACTCATACAGTCAGTCATGCACCTACTAAATCCTTCATCCAGACACTTATATATCCACTCATTCTTCAATATGTAAGAGATATTTTAACTTTATAGAAACATACAGTCACTGCATGTTGTCATCAGTGATGTCATCAGTGATGTCATTTGAGATGTCATCAGTGATGTCATCAGTGATGTCACTAACCATGTCATGAATGATGTAATATGTGACATCATCAGCAGTGGATTGCGGGTGCGCGATATATAGTTAGCGCTTATAACTATATATGGAATTTCAATGGTTTTATGCGAGTAAAATAAGGTTTTGTAAATGCAAATCCCTAACTATATATGGCCTAAAACCAATGGTTTTTTCATTGAATATATATATATTCACAGAAAAAACCATAGGTTATAGTGGATATATAGTTAGGAATTTGCATTTACAAAACCTTGAAAATTCAATGAAAAAACCATTGGTTTTAGGCCATATATAGTTAGGGATTTGCATTTACAAAACCTTTTTTTACTCGCATAAAACCATTGAAATTCCATATATAGTTATAAGCGCTAACTATATATCGCGCACCCGCAATCCACTGCTGATGATGTCACATATTACATCATTCATGACATGGTTAGTGACATCACTGATGACATCACTGATGACATCTCAAATGACATCACTGATGACATCACTGATTACAACATCCAGTGACTGTATGTTTCTGTAAAGTTAAAATATGTTTTACATATTGAAGAATGAGTGGATATATAAGTGTCTGGATGAAGGATTTACTAGGTGCATGACTGACTGATTGAGTGAGTGATTAAATGTGTCTCACTGAGTGCATGGGTTAGTGAGTAAACTGTTTTAATTTGTGCATCATTATATCTGTTGTTCTACAAACTGCTGCATATGTTGATTAGTAGCTATATGAGTAACTGTATGGGTTATTGATTGGTTGTCCAAGTATTTGTATGGGAAACTGAGTGTGTGTGTATGGGTGGCTGGGAGGTGTGTGACTCTGTACATAGATGTGTGAGTAGTTGATTCACTATATGTATAGATTCAAAAGTGCATGTGCAAACAGCTGTATGGGCGGTTGACTGTGCATGAGTGTATTAGTGAGTGAATGGATATCTCAGTGCTACATGTCAAATTAAGTACATATGTAAAACACAGTACATGTGAGAGTTGACATCTATAAATAACTGTGCATAAGAGCCAGTGAATGTGTGAGTGGCTGTATGGATCATTGTGAACATGTATCAGAGATTGTATAAGAGAGTAAAGTAAATATGTGTTAGTATATGTTTGAATAAGTAAGGTGTGTATAACTGTATAGTTGAGAAAATGGAGGTGTGATAGATTTTTGGCATAACTGACTAGGTGTGTGAGTAACTCCATGGATGAGTGACAGTCTGTGACTGTCTGTTTACACTGATTGTATCTAAGGTTATATTAGAGTCTGAAGAGGTTCATGGTATTATCACATGAATGATATCATCAGTGATGTTATCAGTCATGTCAAATAAGATGTTTTCAGTGATGTCATCAGTGATGTCATTTGAGATGTCATCAGTGATGTCATCAGTGATGTCACTAACCATGTCATGAATGATGTAATATGTGACATCATCAGCAGTGGATTGCGGGTGCGCGATATATAGTTAGCGCTTATAACTATATATGGAATTTCAATGGTTTTATGCGAGTAAAAAAAGGTTTTGTAAATGCAAATCCCTAACTATATATGGCCTAAAACCAATGGTTTTTTCATTGAATTTTCAAGGTTTTGTAAATGCAAATTCCTAACTATATATCCACTATAACCTATGGTTTTTTCTGTGAATTTCATTGGTTTTTTAATAGCAAATATTAAAAGCTTTAAAATGTCAAGTACATGATAGATAAAAACATTTTCGTATTTATGCACGCTGATGTGCTTTGAACGCTGCACCCCCCCCTCCCCTCTTTTCTCTTAGTAGTACTCTCTCTTTGCAGATACAGAAGGGTAGTTAACGCAGGCCTTTACCCCCGTTGTAATCCGTCGTACCTCCTTGTCTCTCCATTTGATTGATTGTTGTCCAAGCATTTACTGTTTTAGAATTGGTTCTCTTTGGATCATTCTCTATTTACAAACAAGCACAAAGTCGCAATACTCTGTTTAGTCTTTGCAGATAGTGAAAAATCGTGTAAAAAAATAAAAGTAATCGAGCAAAATCAGTAGGCCACTAATTGGATCTCTTTTTGACCTCGCTAAAATAGAAATATTAGGAACAACCCTTCATGAGAAATACGAAAATAGTGAGATGAACTGAGCTCCACACCATGAGGGCTGCAAGACAGCTCGACTCCGTCACCCACCCCGCCCAAAATAACGACAAACCCTATGCAAATATTAAAAATATAGACAACACACCAGCAAAGAAACAGGGTAAAACATTTTATTAAATAACTATTTACATAACTATTTTATACTTTTTATTGCCCGATCCGGCTAGCTCAATCGATCGAGCATGAAACTCATGCACTCTGATAGCAAGCGTTGCTACTGATGCTATGCAGACCAAAACTGGTTTTCAGTTTGTACATTTTTCTAGATTTTTCAATCCAAGGTTGGTTGACTTTGTAGAACGATGGCTTCAGATTTTCAACATACGGTGTGGTGGCGCGGACTGGGAGGGGGCGCTTCGCTCCTGCCCCCTCCCCAAGTAAGATTTTCATACGTGAAAGTACGTTAATGGTTTTGGTCCCTGAGTTGCTTCAATGTCACTGCCATTCTCAAATGGCATAAGTTCTGGATGTTGGGTGCCATAGTTAAGAGTTCTGAGCAGTGCTTGTAACACTGTCTGAAGCTTATTTCCACCTACTGCAGCTTCACTATTCTCAAAGTAAGTGAGTGTCGTTTGTGGACCTGACTGCATTAGAAAACAATGTGATATGTTACCTTCCTAAACAGCTTGACGGAGGCCCCTGAGGGGCGGTGTGATGGCCATGGACTCGGAGAAGACGCTTGGCTCCGACACCCTCCCCAAGTCTTATAGCACTGGTGTAGCCTGAGATCGCCCCCGACATAGGCGGCCGGCTCCCTGGGTCCGGCGGAACTTTTTGCCTTTTGATGACTCTTCAATTCTGGACCTTGTCCCACAATCCGTTTGACCTGAAGACACGCTGTAGTGGGGCGCCGCTTTACCGTTTCAGTTGCCATTCCGCCCGCTTTTGCTACACTGTGCCTCTTCCGCCATTCAGCTGTTTACCGCCCGCTCTTGCGACTACAGCGTCTCGCTCATCATGTAGTTGAGTTGCTCCCGCTCTTGCGGTGCAGCGATAGGCGGCTGCCACAGGACTCTCAAAATGGCGGCCGGCTCTTCGGTTTTGGGCCTGGTCCACTAAAATGGCCCTGGGACACCTTTGAACTCGGACGCTTCCCTGATAGGGCTTGGGTCCCATTCTCGAAAGCGTCCCCTCAGCCGTGAAGATTCTACAAAAGTCTTGGGGGCCCCCGACTCCCGCAGGCTTCTGGTGGGGAGCGGCTGCCATGATTGCTCGTGGAATGGCCACGACGGAGCTACGAGATGGTAGTGCTCTCATGCTGACGCCAGCTTTAGTCTGAAACATCCAGAAACACTGTAGACTACCAATTCGATCAGTTCCGGTAGCGCCCCAACATGACCCGGAAGAGAAGAACTTGCCCTCCCCTCTTTGACTGATGGTTCTTGTTGCCTGTCCCCTCTGTTGTCATTTAACAGAACTTTTTGGACTGCTGAAAGGGGTTGTGTTCCGAACGCTGGTTGGTGGAGACATTTTGACTATATTCTTGACCTACGTTGTCGCGTAATGCGTTATATGACACGCCGCGTTAGCGCACCCGGAAGTGATCCGAGGCGCGGCGCGCAGCGCGTAACGTAAGCATAACAGGTCATGTGACTTGTTAATAAAACTTTTCATTGGTTCATTTTACTTTTGTTATTTTAATGATGAAAAGCTTGGTCATAGGACCTAAAAATTACGCTTTTTATTGTTTTCGAACATTATTTTTTTTTAAACATATGTTATAATATTCCAGGCTAATGTACTTTCCCGGAAAATTTACAACTGTCCTGCAAGTAAAATATATTCCTTTTTCGAGAAAAAGGGCGTTTCTTCCTTCCATGACGGAGCCGTTGAGTAAAAGAGATTCGGCCTGCTGTCTTAGTCGCCGATACGCCTGATTATCAGATTCTTATCGATCACTTTATGTTGCAGGAATGAAAAACACAACTGCCCTTGACTATTTATCTTTACTGCGTTCCTACATATTATACCTTTTATCCGTCATGTAATTGGACTGCTTTATTTCACTTGCCTTTTACTGATTCGAAAACAGTGACTAAAAGTAAAAACGTTACCAATGTAAATACTACTACCGTGTTTTGTTTTAAAAACCTTTATTGTGAAAATGTCAGTATACAAATACGGGCCTATAACCACGTGGGCCGGCCACGGAGCAAACTGAAATCGTATATGATGAGGAGACATTTACACTGTAGAGGAACGTAACGAGCGGGCCATTAGGTTGCAAGAACAAAGGTGTCTAACAGTTGCGGAATCGGTGAACGTACATTTTGTAATTAAAATACGACAGGGCCACTTACAATAAAAAAATTTAAATATACATTTGCGGGCAAAGAGTTACGAGTCCCATTTAAACCGGCGCCATTTTGGGCGAGGCCGGGCAGGTCCAAGATATAGTCAAAATGTCTCCACCAACCATCGGCCAGACCAGAACCCCTTTCGGCCCTTTATGCTACAAGATGGTGTCTTCCATTCAGAAAATATTGTTGGCAGCATTTTGAAAGGAAACAGAAACAGCCGTTCTCCTAGTGAGTTTCACATTGTTACATTTAGGAAGAATGTTAAAGAGTAGTATGTGGAAAATCTCAAGCCATTTTTCTACAAACTCTCAATCAGACTTGGATGGAAAAAAAAACCCTGAAGAATGTACAAACTGAAAACCAATTTTTGTCTGTATAGCATCAACAGCAACGCTTGAGTCAGCTTTGTGTCAAGCCGCCATTTTCATTCAATCAATAGCGTCCCCCTGCACACATTCAGGGACCTGGTCGTGTCTTCAGATGAAACGGATTGTAGGAAAAGAAGCAGAAAGGAAAAGGAAAAAAGTTCCGCCGGACCTCGGGAGCCGGCCGCCTATGTCATGTGCGACCTTTGGCCACACCAGGGCAATAGTGAAGCTGCAGCAGGTGCAAATAAGCTTCAAACAGTCTTACAAGCACTGCTCAGAACTCTCAACTGAGGCACTCAACACTAGCACTGAAATCAGTAGTCTCACGCCTGAATCGGGAGGGTTGGCATGTCTGGATACTCTACAGCTGGGGCCATAAACTACATCCGCAGGGCTAGGTGATAGCCTAGGTCCGGCCTGGACAATCGGACACAGAGGAAGAGGAGTGTCACAGGGTGCGGTAGTGAATAGGGTGAAAGGGAGGTGTCGGGCGGGCACAGGGTGTGATTCTCAGAGAAGAGCAGCGCAGATGGGGGGAAGTATATGGCCCATGCATGAGAGAAAGAGCGGGGGTGACCAGTGCGTGGGGGAGATGCTTGCGAGGGTGGGGAGCCATGCTGAGGATCGGCGGCGTGCAGAGAGTGGCCCTGGTCAAGGCATCTAAAATGGCTGCCGTGCACGACAAAATTGTGGCATTGGACAAAAACGCAAGATGGTGCAGACAATGTTTATCAATAAGGATTCATTTATAACAAAATATTTACTCGCAGTGACAAAATGGTGGTCAACACTTCCTGATTTCCATCGAATCGAACGTTAACAAACGTCACGCAGCAAAAAAAAAAAAAAAAGCTCACGCACAGAACAGTTTTTAGCCATGTTATCCAATGGAAGGTGGATAACATGGCTAAGAGCATTTGCTGGATAATGCATGAATATCGCTGACTTTTCAGCGATATTCATGCATTGTGGCCGATGTGCGGCGATAATTTTTGTCTCTAAACAATTAAAACGAAGCACAAAATGGCAAATTCCCGTTTCGCTACTAGTTTGCGGCCCAGTTCGCGGCCCGTGAAGCGCTTCTACCGTGAAAAATCATTTTTTTTTTATTTTCCCCACGGGACCCTTTAATAACCCCAACAACATTCCTAGGGGGTCAAGAGGGGTATACCTTGCCCCCTTTCAATAAATTCCCCCTTCGTTTTTCACCTCTTCTTCTCTCTCGATCCTACCGAGAGATAAGATGGCGGCCGCTCCGGACTGTTTAGAATGTTGACAGACACCGGAGAGCCAATCAGCTTTCTGCGCGCAAAGTTCCGTTTCGCGAAAAGTAAGCGGACCGGATCGCTGCCCGGAGCGCTGTTACAGATATATATCTTGTTTTGAACGTTAATTTCTCAAAAACTACTGGAGCACATATATTGAGACCTAGCAAAGGCACATCGGGCTAACAGTCCCTACAATTTTGCAAAGTTTCGTGCAAATCCATTCAGCCGTTCGAGCTAAAAGTGAGTCCAACCGCCCTATGGAAATTAACATGGGGAAAACGCGTTTTGGGACCCCCCTTTTTTCTCGGCCCCCCCTTGATGAAACCCCCCCAAATTTTTAAGGTCTGCTCAGAAACAAAATGTGCCATTTTCCTGAAAATTTCAGCCGATTCCGTCCACAAACGCCAAAGTTATTAGACATAGAATTTTCAAAAATCCCATAGGGAAAAAATCCTAACTATATATACCTACTGGCGATAGCCAGTAGGTAATATATATATATATATATATATATATATATATATATATATATATATATATATATATATATATATATATATATATATATATATATATATATATATTCACTGAAAAACCCATAGGTTTCACACCAGTTATAGTGTTAGCTGGAAGTTTTACTCGCATAAAAGCATTGAAATTCCCATGTTATAGTTAGTTGGACTCACTATAACTTGCGTGTGCAATGCACTGCTGATGACGTCACATATTACATCACTCATGACATGGTCAGTGACATCACTCATGACATCACTGATGACACCATCCAGTGAATGTGTGTCTTTCTGAAAAATAAATACGTTGTATATATTTATAGGTAAAGGTCGATGGAAGAATAAATGTTTAAATACATGTTTTAATGAATGTTTAAAAAAAAAATTGATTGGTTAATTGGCTTATTAGATGTTTTTTTAGTATCAGTATGAGTGTCTGTATGGTTTGGTGGGGGTATTACTTAGCACATAGATGCATCAATGACTGACTCACTGTTTGTATGTGTTTTGAAGACAGCATATGTGCAGGACTATATGGGCGGATGAGTGTGTATATGTGTGTGTTAGTGAGTGAATGACTGTCTCACTAGTAGTCTTTATCAGTAACTACATATGTTTTAATCTAATATATGTGAATATTCATGTATATAAGTGAGTATATGTGAGATTGTAAGAGTTCCTGTTTAAATAAGTATGTGTTTCTATAAGTGATTGTTTAAGAGAGTAAATATGTGTAAGTTTCCTTAGAAGTAAGGTGGTAGGGTGTGTATAGCTGTATATGCAAAGAAATGGAGGTTCAATAGTTTATTTGCATGTATGTGTATGTGTGTGAGTAACTTTTGGATGACTTGTTGTGTAACAGGATATATAGATGTATCACTACATATGATGAGTGAGTATATGTATAAGTGACTATATAGAACTGTTGGTGAATGAGTGGATGTGTATATAGATGGTGGAATTATTGAATTGTTTGTTGTAACTGGTATGGGTATCTCCATTTTTTTGAACATTTTAGTTTCTATTTTTGAATATGTGTTTCAAGGGTTACATTACAGTGAAAGGAGGTCTGTCACTCTGTCACAAGGATGGTGTCATCAGTGATGTCATGAATGATGTCACTGACCATGTCATGAGTGATGTAATATGTGACGTCATCAGCAGTGCATTGCACGCGCAAGTTATAGTGAGTCCAACTAACTATAACGTGGGAATTTCAATGGTTTTATGCGAGTAAAACTTCCAGCTAACTATAACTGGTGTGAAACCTATGGTTTTGTCAGTGAATTTAATCGGTTTTTTTAAATGCTAATTCCTAACTATAACTGGTGTGAAACCTATGGTTTTTTCAGTGAATTTCAATGGTTTTTTAATAGCAAATCTTTTTAGGTATAAAAAATAATAAATTTTAAAGCGAATTTTATATTTTATAATTATGTCATTTTTAATTATTTTTTTTAACCCCGGGGCGCTCCCGGGGCGCAGACCGGTGAACGTACGGATAAGCGCAATATTGCGCCGCGCCCTGTGGCGCGTACCGGGGAGCGTCCCGTTAGCGCTATTCTCGCGAACGAAAACAACATCGTGACGTTTCGCGTAGATGCGTGATGCATCATATGACGCACAGCGTAAGCGCACCCGGAAGCACGTGTGCGCATACGATCGCGCAACGTCTCGACGCGCTTACGCCGCGCCCCGGGGCGCGTAGCGTAAGCACGTCGGGTCATGTGACCTGAAACTAACACTTTCTATTGGTGCAGAACAGTTTTGGTTTCCAAATGAGTTAAGCCCGGGTCATATGACCTGAAAATAACACTTCTCATTGGTTCAGGACAGTTTTGTTTTTCCAAATGATGAAAGACCCCACCTTTTTTCCTTATTCTGACTTTGTCCTTTGACTGAGGAAGACCTGTTTCACTAATAGAGAGAGAACTATTTTGTACTTTATAATGGCTACTGTAGCTGCAACAGCTGGAGCATCTGCACCACCACCACCACCACAACCACCAAGAGGACCACCACAACAGTACCTTGGTGGTCAAGAAGAGGAGGAGGAGGAAGAGGAAGAGGAGGATGGGAGAAGATGGCTGCCTGAACAAAATACCCCATACAAGCCCAAGTCACACATTGTATGGGAGTTTTTTTCACTCCCAGAGGGGAAGAAAAGGTAAATTGCCTAATCTGTAACGAACAACTCTCAAGGGGCAACCCAAACAAAAAGTATTCCTTTGGTAACAATACCATGATTCGACATATGATCCGTAAGCACCCTAACAACTATTCTCGTGCAGAGCTCAGGGAACTGGCCAGTAACCTCCCCCAGTCTTCAAGGACCACCTCCCAAAGAAACGAACCCACTTCATCAGGACCAGAAACATCAGAGATGATGCCTTGTATTCAGCAACGATTTGCTGATTTTAAAATCACTAGTACTGAATGTGGCAAGCTTATCGCCTATGGTGAAAATAGCGTAAAGCTCATCGTCCTTGCAGGTGACAATCACAAGTGCCCCAAAAAGAAGTAATTTTTTCCGTTTTTTGGACCGGGGCGCCGCGAGGCCATTTTGAGGAAATTTTCAGGCAGATTCGTCAACCGGCGCCAAGTTATTCCAAATAGAATTTTGAGATTTAACATTGAAAAAAATCCTAACTATAACTACCTACTGGCGACCGCCAGTAGGTAATATATATATATATATATATGTATATATATATATATATCAATGTTATTTGGAATAACTTTGGTGCCGGTTGACGAATCTGCTTGAAAATTTCCTCAAAATGGCCTCGCGGCGCTCCGCTCCTTCCCTGAAAAGGTGGGGGGGATTCGTGAAGCGGGGGCCGAGATAAAAGGGGGGTCCCAAAACGTGTTTTCCCCATGTTAATTTCCATAGGGCGGTCAACCTCACTTTTAGCCCGAACGGCTGAATGGATTTCCACCAAACTTGGCAAAATTGTAGGGACTGGTAGCCCGATGTGCCTTTGCTATGTCTCAAGATATGTGCTCCAGTGGATTCTGAGTAATTTAGGTTCAAAAAAATATATATATCTATGGCAGCGCCCCGGTACACGCTCCGGGGAGCGCTCCGGGCGCGCCACGCGACTTGCGCACAGAAAGCTGATTGGCTCTCGGGTGTCTGTAAACATTCCAAATAGTCCGGAGCGCCCGCCATCTTGTGTCTCGGTAGGATCGAGACACAAGAGGTGGCAAAAACAAAGGGGGAAATTACCATAAGGGGGCAGGGGTAGACCCCCCTGACCCCCTAGGTTTGATGTGGGGGTCATAAACGGGCCCCGCGGGGCATAAAATTATTAATTTTTTTTCGATTTTCGCGGGGGGAGCTCCCGGTACGCGCACCGGGGAGCGGACCGGGGAGCGTACCATGGGGGAAAAAAGAAAGACAGTTTTTAAAAAATGTAGCATTTTCATATAAATTGGAGGTAGTTCTTTTTGTTGTTTTATATTTTTTTTTGTTTTTTGGAACTTTTTTTTTTGGATTTTCAGAACAATTTTATATTTTCTTGTAGTTTTTCTGGGGTGAAACAAAAGACAGGGAATTGCAAACAGCTCAACTGGAGCAAAAAATAGAAAAAATTAAAGTTGCTTGCTGCAGTGATGGTTGTCTGCAGCTCGATTAAGTAAAGTGATGCTCTGCTCACCATATGATATTGTTTTGTTGCAATATATGCAAACAAATTTAAATTTTGAAAACTTGGTTTGGACATTAGGGACCATCTCCCTAGCCTCTGCACCCGATGGAGTGGGTTGGTTGGAGGTGCTTGAAGTAGAAGGATGGGGTGGGTTCTTGGTCAGTTCCCTGACTTCTGCTCTTGAATAATTGTTTGGGTGCTTCCTCTGCATATGCCTTATCATAGTGTGGTTCCCAAATGAATATTTCTTGTTTGGGTTCCCTCTTGACAGTTCTTGGTCACAGATGAGGCAAGTCACCTTTGCTGCATTTACTTTTTTGGCACCCCTTGGCATCTTGAAAAACTCCCAAATAAAATGTTCCTTTGGTCTGTATGGGGGATTGTCCTCAGGCAGAAATCGCCTCTCCTCCTGCTCCTCTTCGTCCTCCTCTTCTTCATGACCTCCAATGTAGTCTTGTGGTGGTCCTTGTGGTGGTGGTGGAGGTGGAGGTGGTGTAGATGCACCTGCAGCTGCTACTACTGAAGCCATTTCTCACAGAATGCAGGTCTTCTTCACTCAAACAACAAAGTGAAAATGAGGAAAAAAGGTGGGGTCTTTCATCATTTGGAAAACAAAACTGTTGTGAACAAATCAAAAGTGTTATTTTCAGGTCACATGACCCGACGTGCTTACGCGACGCGCCCCGGGGCGCGTCGCGTAAGCGCGTCGAATGCTTCCGGGTGCATTTACGCCGTGCGTATCATGCGGACGCGGCTACGCGATACGTCACGATCATGTTTTGGTTCGCGACATTGGCGCTAACGGGACGCTTCCCGGTTCACGCACCGAGGCGCTTCAAACGAGTACGCTCTCTGGGGCGCTCTCCGGGGCGCTCACCGGGGCGCGCACCGGGAGCGCTCCGAGGCAAAAAAATAAATAAATAAATAAATAAATAAAAATGGGAAAAATTGTAGGGACTGGTAACCCGATGTGCCTTTGCTATACTCAAGTGGTTTTTACGAAAATTTACTTTGAAAAAAATATATATTGTGCTACATTGGGCTATATATATGTTAGAGCCCAAATGTAGCCCAAATGTAGCCCAATGTAGCCCAATGTAGCCCAAAGATGGCCACCCGAGACAAAAACAACAAATGTAGCCCAAATGTTAAAAGCCATATGTAGCCCAACTATAGCCCAATGATAGAATGTACCAGAGTGTTCTAAAAAACAACTAGAGCGTTAACAGTCTTACTTATAAAGTGAGACTTATAGTTAGGAATTAGCATTTAAAAAAACCTATGAAATTCACTGAAAAAACCATAGGTTTCACACCAGTTATAGTTAGGAATTAGCATTTAAAAAACCTATGAAATTCACTGAAAAAACCATAGGTTTCACACCAGTTAGAGTTAGGAATTAGCATTTAAAAAACCTATTAAATTCACTGAAAAAACCATAGGTTTCACACCAGTTATAGTTACCTGGAAATTTTACTGACATAAAACCATTGAAATTCCCACATTATAGTTAGTTGGACTCACTATAACTTGCGCTCCTGCAATGCACTGCTGATGACATCACATATTACATCACTCATGACATGGTCAGTGGCATCACTCATGACATCACTGATGACACCATCCTGTGACAGAGTAACTGACCTCCTTTTACTGTAAAGTAACCCTTGAAACACATATTCAAAAATAGAAACTAACATTTACAAAAAATTGGAGATACCTATACCAGTTACAACAACCAATTCAGTAATTCCACCATTTATATACACATCCACTCATTCACCAACAGTTCTATATAGTCATTCATACATATACTCACTTATCATATGTAGTGAGACACCTTTACTACCGTTAACACACCGACAGTCTTCCAAAAGTTACTCACACATGCAAATAAACTATTGAACATCCATTTTTTTGCATATACAGCTATACACACACTACCACCTTACTTCTAAGGAAACTTACACATACTTACTCTCTTAAACAATCACTTATAGAAACACATACTTATTAAAACAAGAACTCTTTCAATCTCTCACTCTCACATATACTCACTTATCTACATCAATACTCACATATACTAGATTAAAACATATGTAGTTACTGATAAAGACAGTAATGAGACAGTCATTCACTTACTAACACATACATATACACACTCATTCACCCATACAGTCCGGCACACATGCTGTCTTCAAAACACTTACAAACATTGAGTCAGTCATTGATGCATCTATGTGCTAAGTAACACCCCCACCAAATCAAACAGACAATTATAAAGATACTAAAAAAAACATCCAATAACCCATATACACACACATGTAGCTACTCACCAACCCGTGCAGCCACTTATACACAAAGTGAAACACTGATACATATATTTAAATATTTAAACATTACTCGCTAATATATGTATTCACTAAGATACACTTAATAAGCTAGTTAACCAATCATTTTTTTAAAAAAAAACATCCATTTAGGCACTTATTTAAACATTTATTCTTCCATTGACCTTTACATATACATATATAAAACATATTTATTTTTCAGAAACGCACACATTCACTGGATGGTGTCATCAGTGATGTCATGAGTGATGTCACTGACCATGTCATGAGTGATGTAATATGTGATGTCATCAGCAGTGCATTACACGCGCAAGTTATAGTGAGTCCAACTAACTATAACGTGGGAATTTCAATGGTTTTATGTCAGTAAAATTCCCAGGTAACTATAACTGGTGTGAAACCTATGGTTTTTTCAGTGAATTTAATAGGTTTTTTTAAATGCTAATTCCTAACTATAACTGGTGTGAAACCTATGGTTTTTTCAGTGAATATATATATATATATATATATGATCAATAAAAGAATACATTTTGGAATAATAAAAATTCTTCTGGTCACATGTTGTTATTGTATAGTATAGGTCCACTCTTTCATTCATTTCCTAGATGTCTATTTACAAATATTGATGTAACCGAATGCATTACGATCAATATCATGCAAAAGGGACACATGCTGCAAAAGCACCAGGACTATTCTTATAGCCCATAGGCAAACGTGTTAATCTTTTTTTTGGGGGGGAAATCTTTTTATTAACCTCATCACTGCAGCGCGAATTCCGCCACAGTGCTGAACATTCCTATCGTGGGCGTGGGTATGACGCTCCCGGCCGTCATCAGCACACGCCCACCGTGGCTCATGACGGCCGGGAGCTGTCATGAGCATGGAAGAGGTTAACATTGCCCGTGTTCTCATTCATTATACAGCTGTGTTCAAAAGGCATGAAGGATAACAACATTACATTGTACAATCACAGGCAAACTTGACAGTACAATAGTTATAAACTCCATCCCGCTTCCCACCCTGTGTGGCTCGATACCTCCACCAAGGCCCCCATATCTTCTTCCATTTCTTTACGCAGCCCTGCACTTGTATATCGTTTCCTCTGCCCTCTGACACCAGTCCAGATCTCGTAGCCATTTGTCCCATTGCGGGGGCGCCTGCGACCCCCAGCAACTGGCAATATTAAATTTCGCCACCCCGGCTGCCATGGCCAACCAAATCTCATTATACCTGGACCAGTCTGTGGGTCCTTTAATCATAAGTAAAAGTCACCCAGGCTCCCCCAGGACCGGAGATCCCACCACTGTTGCCATTGTATGTGCAACCTTAGTCCAGAAGGGCACAATGTTCGGGCATTCCCAGAGAATATGGTAGAATGTCCCCTCTCCCTGATTTCCCCTCACACACAGCGGGGACAGGTGTGTTCGCGGGTAATACACCCGATGCAAAAAATTTTATTGTACGAGGCGGAACCTGGTCCGGATTTCAATTTCACGGGGGCTTTGCAAGGCATCCTGCCAATCCTCTTCCTCCAGGTCTAAAGTGTCCCCCTCTCATCTCTCACACAGAGACACCAATGGGTTAGGCATGTTATTTATGAGCTTACAGTAGATAGTGGATAGTTTTCGAGAATGGGATCAAGGAGGAGCCTGTCTTCCATGGGAGAGTATTCTGGGATCGAAGTGTCCGAGTGTATATGAGAGCGCAGGGCGTGTGTGAGGCGCAGATGTTGGGAGTCGTGTAGTTGGTATTCTTGTTTGAGGTAATCAAAGGATCAAGGGGCATTTCCGTTAGCTGATCTCCGAGCCATAGTGGGGTCCTGCCTGTTAAGATGCCTGCCCACCCCAGAAATGTATTGGCCTCCCGCCAGCATTGGAACACGACCCCGTGTGTGAGGGTAGAACCCCGCGCAACCTTTGAGAGTATAGAAGCGGCTCGCAGTTTCCTCATGGCATAACATATCTATTGATTCTGTAAGCTGGGTCAGAATCTGGCGCGTAAACCCAATCGTTGACCACTTGCAGCTGGGAAGCCCAGTAGTAAAATTGGACGTCCGGGAGGGCAACCTCCCATCGTACACCCCTCTTGTGAGCTTTCACATCGCTATCTTCTGGTTCCCCCCTCCCGTAGCAGCGTTCACACGGCCAGTGATATATGCCGGAACACCCCACCTGGAACCGGATATGGCGCATTTTGTAGGATATATAGGATTCGCGGCAATGCCAACATCTTATATAGCGCGGCACATCCCATTAGGGAGAGAGGCAAGGACCTGCAGTGGGTCACGTCCGATGCCAGCCGCGCCACGTGGGGCTCAAGCTTTTTGGTGAAAAACTCCGGCCTGTCCCTGGTGACATACACCCCCAGGTATTTGAATCCATCTACTGCTATCGAGGCCGAGCAGCTCCACAGGATCCTCGGGGGAGGGCCCGAGAGGGGATGAATGAGGGATTTGGCCCAATTGATCATATAGCCAGAATAGCTACCAAACACTTTGAGGAGATGGAGCGCCTGCGCCATCGAGTGGTAGGGTCTGCCCATGTAGAGGACAATGTCCCAGCCTTATGGATGACAACAATCGTAGCTTCTCGCTGATCAGGTGGGTGCTTCCCCATTTCCCGTGCTTCAATGAACATCTGTCGTAGAGGATCAACGACAACGTTAGCCTGTCTCCTATATATTTCCACTGGGAGCCCATTGGGTCCCTACGCTTTCCCAGCCTGAAGGGAGTTAAGGGTTTCTCCTAGTTCCAACCCCGTGAGGTCAGCTTCTAGATGGTCTGTTTGTTCCTGAGACAGTGTAGGCAATGCGAAGTCTCGTAGGAACTCCTCGCAATCCTGCTCCGTCCTGGTGCATACCGGTGAGTAGACTCTCTCATAGTACGACGCAAAGGCCTCCGCTATGTCAATGCCGGTAGATACCAAGGACCCCGACTCATCCCTCACCTCCTTCACCCAGGATCCCTATCCCGGCGTTTGAGCCACACCAGTAGTTTCATGCACGTGTCCCACTCGTCGTATCTCCGATGTTGCGTGGCGAGGGAGTAGGCAAGGGCCTCACCCTCCGCCAGCGACCGAAGTTCCTTTTGCTTGAGGACGAGATCGTGACAATGATCCAGCGAGGGTGTCTCGCTGGCCTGTCGCTCCAAATACTCAATTTCCCTTTCCAACTGCCGAATCTTTAGTGATTCCTCCTTTTTCTGGGCTCCAATCAGCGCTTGGGCCTGGCCTCTCAGCACCGTTCTATCAGCTTCCCACAGGGTTAGCTGGGAATCGACCGAGCCCTGGTTCTCAGCGAAGTATTGTTGGGAGCAGTCTCCTAACTTGTTGGTTAGGGAGTCGTCTCTAAGGCGCCATGGATCTATCCCAGGGAAGGCTGCCCTGGCAGTTGTCGCCCCTTTGAGGACCACGCCCACTGGGGAGTGGTCAGATATTCCCTGGGCCATAATGCAGGGTTCCGCAAAGTCCCCCAGTTGGGCTCCCCATGTGAAAATGTGATCTAATCTAGAGAAGGACCCATGTCTAGCGGAGTAGAAAGTATAGTGCCTTTGGGAGGGGTAGTGTGTGCGCCATATGTCACTAAGACCCATTGCTGTAGCAAAGTCCCGTAGGCCCATTTCCCCCCTGTTGCCCGGCCTCTCCCCCGAGCGATCTAATTCGGCATCCATAACCGCATTGGTGTCTCCCCCATTACAAGCGTTCCCTAGGGAAGGTTTGTCAAGTGGGTTCCTAATTTTTTTAATGTCGGGGCATGCAGGCCGAGTGGGATGTAACACGAGCTAAGAACTATTGTTCTCCCCTTCCATCCGGCTTCCACGAACGCCAAACCCCCAGAGACCTCCGTCCATGTGCCTGTGATTACCGTAGGCAGGGTATTGCGGACTAGAATCCCCACTCCCCTGGAGCCAGATGTGAACCCCGAGTGGGCCACCATCTTATAGCTAAATCGGTCTAAGCATCGGCCTTGCATCTGTTCCCAAAAAGATGTGTCTCCTGTAGGAGCACTACGTCTGGGGAGTGGCGCTTCATGTGCTGCAGAACTAGTGTCCTCTTAACCTTCTTGCCCAAACCATTGATGTTCCACGTCCATATCTTTATTTGTGCCTGTTCACCTATTCCTGTACAGGGGCCTGTGATTTGAATTTAAATCCCCATGAGCCAAACATAAACTGCCCCTCAAACCAGCCCAAACCCCCCTCTCTGCCTCCCTGCTAAGTGGACCCCCAACCACCCACCCTTTAAACTTGCAGAGTGCCTGTCGCCCCATCATCCCCATGTCAACCGAACGAGGAAACCGAGCCTGCAATCTGCAGAAAGAGACATACCTGATTGCCGGAGTGCACACACCATGGAGGGAACATATTAAAGGACCCCATCTGCCCACCCCAGGCCAACCCCCCCCCCAGCCCCAATAACTAGTGCTGAAAACCTTATATATTCACAGTTAGTAACTATGAGGCCTGACCTTGCAACCTTGGAGAGAACCACAGTCCCGGAGCATCTTGCCCAGCTCCCAAGGAAATTCCAGGACCCAGGAAACATGCGGCCCCCATCCTCTCGTGGATGAATCGCCCATTGCGACCCTTGCTGCTATAGTTACTTAATTGAAGCCTGCTCGCTCTCTCGGGTCTCTCGTGGTGGCGTGTGTTTAGTCTGAGCCTCCTGGCCAGTGCGGTTATGGGTTGATCGTTGCAGACCACTCTGGCTGCCCATGGTCTGCCAGCCCTCCATCCAGTTGTTCGTCTCAGCCAGTGAGTCAAAGAAATATGCCTTTTCACCGTCTAGAATCTTAAGTCGCGCCGGGTACAACATCATATACTTCACTCCTTGGTCTCTGAGGGCTCTCTTGACCCCTTCGAAAGATCTGCGCAGTCGTTGGACATTTAGTGTGAAGTCCAGGAAGAAGCGAATTTTGGCATTTTTCAACTGCAAATCTCCGGACACTCGCGATGCCTGCAGGATGGCATCCCGATCCCTATAGTTCAGGATCCGGGCGATAATAGTGCGTGGAGGGGCCCAGGCTTGGGCCTCCCCCCAACGCGCGGTGAGCTCTCTTCACCGAAAAGAAGTTAGATAGGCACTTCGGCTGAAGACGCTTAAGGATCAGGTCCTCCACGAAGCAGTCTGTGGACGGGTCCTCCCTTCCCTCCGGGACCCCCATGATGCAGATATTGTTATGTCGTGCCGACCTTCTTGATCTACCAGGCGAGCCACAATGTCCATTTGATTTTTGGTAAGTTTGGCGGCCTGCTCCTCGAGTCTCTTCATTTTGGACTGTAGGCTCCTAATGCCGCTTTGCACCTCCGCTACCTTGTCTGACATTTTCCTAAAGTCTGCGCGGAGTAGGTTGACTTCCTCAGTGACCGAGTCCAACTTGGGTTCCATAGTGCTGCGCATCTCCTTTATGGCCATCATAATGTCTCTGAGCGAGGGGTCAGGCCCATCATCCTCTGCCCCGCTTTGCTGGCTCCCACCTTGGAGGCCCTCCTCCTTGCCCATGGCGACAGTGTATTTGTCAATGTGGTTTATTTGGCCTTGTGCTGTCAGCCTGTTGCGTCCCATGACTTAAGCTGTGCCTCAGTAGTCTAATCCGTCCACTGGTCCCCCAGCAAGGAATCCCCTCTCTTGCGGGCCTCCCAGACTTCCCTGCTGATCGCGATGTCCTCAAGCCTCTGCAGCAGCGCTGCCCGTACACCACTTACTCCTGGCTGGGGGGCACCAACACCAGGCCTTCAACTCGCTGGGTCCGTGTGTGCAACGACCTCAGCTAATGCTGTCACTTTAGGACCCGAGGCCGAAGGCCTTACAATGTAGCCGCTGCCGTTTTTTCCCCCAGTCTCTCTGCGGCGCCAACTGACACCACCTACAGTTGGACCTCAGCTCCGCCCACTAGGCCTGCCGCGGCGCTCATGCATCTGCTGTGCCCGGCTCATCTCGGTCTCACTTCGCCGCAGGCCCGCTGCAGAGCCCCAAGTTACACAGTGAGCCGTAACTGACAGGGTGACTAAAGCCCCCAGGATACGGGGCTTTCCTCTGGGACAGCGGTAGCCAACACCCCCCTCCCCTCCCGCAGCACTCCTCAGCGGCAGTGGCTCCGCGCCACAGTCGCCCACCATCAACTCCCCAGGCCTTGATGTCAGTCGCGGTCTTTTAGCAGCAGCACTCTGCGGCAGCGGGCACCATTTTCTCACTTCAGGATGTACAACCCGAGCCACGCTCAACGGCAGGAAAATACTTGCGCTCGGCTCCTGTCTTCCCCAACCGCTGTCCGCCAATATTCATCAGCAACGCAAGCTAGTAGATGTCCTCAGCACTCCTCAGCAGCAGTACCTCCACGCCACAACTTCCCGCCAGCAGCTCCCCAGGCCCGCCACCAGTCACGGTCCTTTAGCAGCGGCGCTCTGAGGCAGCGGGCGCTGTTTTCTTACTTCAGGATGTTCAGCCTGGGCCACCACGGTTGGAAAATACTTGTGCTTGGCTCCTGACGTCTCCAACTGGTGTCCGACAACTCTCCTCCGCCACACGAGCCGGTATTTGTCCTTTCTATGTCGGATAATATCGGATTGCTGGTGTTTCGCTGCGATATACCAGCGCAGCTTTCCTAGTATGCGGCCATCTTCCTGGCTGCAGGCCACGCCCCGGCGTAAATCTTTTTTGATTGCCGAGTGCAGTGAATGCTGTCCAGTTACAGCTTTCAGGAGTCAAATTGTGACTATGAAATCCATTGAAAATATCCAGTGTTGTTTTGTATTGTTTGCGAACTATGTTATTCACTAACGCAGAGCTTTGTGTGTTCTGGCCTTCAAACATACGAGTGTTCCTGTTTAAATGTCAATAATCCAAAACTGTATGATATGAACCATCCGGTTTCGAAATCAGAAAAAAAGGATTATTCATGGATGAAACACAGGGTTCAATGACACCCAGATATTCCAATTGGGTAAATATTTCACTTCCGGATGCTTTCGTGTCACGCTTGATCCGGTATTGTTGGGGCTGTGGCATAGATTGTAAATGGATTTCATGTTCTGGTGAATCCTTATCCCAGCCCACTTGATTACGATACACAGCTGGCACAAGGGCTAACGCCCATTCCGCTGCATAAGTTTGTTTATCCCCGTCCGAGACATAACATGAAAAACTGGGGAGTATTATATCCTCACCTCGAGAAGAAGCTAAGACAAATGGTGGAGGCCAATCAGCCTCCACCACCAAAATATCATAAGATGATGTATGGTTGTCCCAAAAGACTGCCTTAATCTTGCATTTTATATCGCTTCCAAGTTGGAGGCTGAGGTGCCGGGTTTTTAGGACCCGGTGGTGCCAGGGGGTACAACACCCGAAGACCTCTAGGTTCTCCCTGTTCTGGACTACAGAAACACAGAGTCTTCTAGTTGAAGTCAAAGATCAAGGTTTATTGGTTGCAACCAAGTAACATGAGTCCTAGAAGTACGACAGCACGGGCCGTAAGTTCTCAGGAGACTGTTCGTTTTTACAGAACCAGCCTTCTCCTTATATACACAATTTACAGCTTTAGGCAAGAATACCTTAGTTTATGGTATGGTCATACACATATTTTCTAAACAATACAAAGAGCGAAGTCATGCTGGTCAGCGCATATTTTTAGATGTCCAGTTTGTGATGGATTACCCAGTCGGGCTCAGAACTCCCATCAGATATCGATGAAACACCAATAAAGTCGGGCACCTCCTAGTCATAAAACTGGCTATAAACAAGAAACGTGGACAGGTGTATGTGTACGGAAAACATGTTCTGTAGGTGGTGAATGCTTTATGACATGTTGTGCCTTGATGCTATCTTACTCGGCCACTGGGTGAGGAGCTGCCCCAACAGGTCTGGCTCAAGGCAGTGGAGTCAGCTTTGGCCAGGTCACGGGGAAGTCAGCTAAGGTGGACGTGTCCTTCCAGATTAAACACGTCTTTAATCAATTGACTTATATGAGGGCAAACCCTAAGATGGATGCCGCTCACAAAATGGCGTCCGAGGGTTCGGACGGAAACCATAATTTAAGGGTGTCAGCATCACTTGATCGTGGCGCAAATGCATAGGAATGATGTCCTAATCATTACCGGTTCGCCGATACCAAATTCGTCATGGTACGAGGACATTTTATGACACGAGTATGGGATCTCGGTACCGGGGGGTAGCAGGTTCCGGAATTACAGTACCACAAGGCCTATCTCATAAAGCCTATCAGGGGGTGAAACTCGTGTGTCTGCCGTTTCCACTGTTACTCACGTGCCAGTTGCTTTCACCTCCAGACGTTGGTGGAGTGCCTCCCCCACCATGGTAACTTCCGCCGCTCTGTCTAGGAGTGTTACCACCCATGCCCAATCGAGAAGCAGGGTTCTCACCGTCTGAGACAATGGGGCTCGATACGGAAGTTGTCCCTCTTGTTTGGTTTTTATGTCAAAGTGGCACTGCGGATCACGTTGCTGTGGCATGGTGTAGCCTTGTCGGTGATCTTGTCGCTCTCCGCCACCAAATTGTGGATCCGATGTTTCCTGAAAGGAACGAGGAGAACCAGGATCAGAAACCTGAAACCTCTCAGGTGGTTTAATAGTAGAGCGGTCACGCAAATCATATCCGCGCTCAGAAGTTGTAGGCAGCTAGGAACCCACACGTGACGTGAACCAACACGTGATCCTTGCTTCTGTTGTATGTTGCCACTGATTTTTATTCCAAGCCTTTTTGGGAAAGACCGGACGGCCCTCCTTCTCAGAGGAGGCTTATTTTGAAGAGGCTGTGTATAAGGTCGAACTCCCAAACTATTGTGGGCCAATAATTTATACACATCCACAATAATAGGCGCCAACTTCTGTTGCTTGTTTACGTTAGCCATAGCCGACAGGCGTTGACGTACTTGTAAGCTAACTGCCTCACTTTTGAATTTGGCAAGAATCATATCAGAGACTACAGGGAACATACCCCCTAATCTCATCCCTAATTCCAGGGCTGACCCAGTCCATGCTCATCTTGAACCTTCTTTAGAACGGTCGGTAAAACTGTCGTGGAGGGGGTGCCAAAGTACAGCGAATAAACTGCAGCAAACATTGTCCCCCAGGTGGTGCAATCCATTAAATCTGGAGCTATACCTTTCAGTAAACTTATAGTCAAGATCCTGTGTTTCTCAACAGGGGTAGTGTGTGGAAAAACAGCCTCAAGTTGCTCAAATTGTTTCCGCTAACCAAAACAGTAAATCATCCCTAGTCTGAGGACACTTGCCAATCACAGAATTAACCATGACGGGCTAATGACTATAATACCACCATGCCCTGGTGGTTCTGGAGCAGCTCCTGCCGGGGCCACTTATAAATCACGAGACATATATTGTATAACACATCTGTGTATATGAATCAGAGATAAGTGTAATTGCCTGAGCTCTGCATGTGTAACACCAAGGTGATTTGGATGTAGTGTAAAGCCCACCAAACGGGCAAAGCGGCCCTGTCTACCGATAAAGGGCCTAAACCGACCACAGTAACAGGGTGAGGAAGGGTGCCATTAAACCATATGGTATGCTCCCAAGCTGACAATGGAACTACAAGTAAGTGATAAGGGCGGTACTATTGCGGAATCGCAGCTCGCGTATATTCATGTAATAAATAAATTATCATCTTCTACTGCCGGAATGTCACCCAAGAGTAAAAAACTTCAAAACGGGATGCCGCATTCGCCTCAGCAACAAATATAAAATCCCCTGCAGTAGGGACTCCCCTGGAGTAGGGACTCCATGCTGAGTCAAATGTGCTGTGACCGGCACCTGGTTATGTTCTGCAATAGCTACTGCCATTACTAAAACAGTATAGAAGCAACCAGATAAACGGTAGCGCAAAACTGGGTTCCGATGAGGACGACAAAACCTTTTAAACTTCAAGCTTGAAAAACCTATTATAGGAGGTGAAACCCGCACACCACGGACGTCTTCGTAAACGGTGAGAGGGTTTTATGGACAAGCACAAGCGCTATTCGGGTGCCTTGTGAATAAGAACCAGACCAAACGTTGGAGGTGCCATTTTGATGGGATTCTGCACATACACAGAACTATGCGCAGGATTATGGGACCTCTGTGTGTGGGGGTTAAGCCCTCTCACCACCTTAGTGCCCACGGGCCCAGGACCGACTAGCTATAGTGTCTCACTTGCTCTCCTACACAGTCACAGAGAAGCAAATGATTAGACACCCCAGGAAACAACACACCTGACTCTCAGGAATAGTGGTAACGAGACAAAACCCTTTCCCTCGCAATCTTGTTTTTGTCCATAATAAAGTCTGACAGAGACACGAAATAATTTAGAATATTGATTTTAACTATTGTGCTCTATAATGCAGTATATGTACCACAACAAGCAGAAAAATGCATAATACAAATATTATCAGCATAGCATCAAGGCCATATATCATGAATGGAGATGTCATAATGAAAAGACAATAGAGAGAAGACAGTTCAGACTAACCTCCCTCCCCTTGCTAGGAATTGGTATTATTATATAACAGAAGATCTCTGGCCTTTGTTAGTAGACCCCATACCTTAGTGCCTAGATGGTAGATCTACATCATAGGAACAGCATTGCTCTTCTCCCTGGAAAGGTCCCTCTCCAAGTTTGTGTTTCCCATGTGTGCTTCCCGTAATATCAAAATTCTAGTCTCCCACCAGCTGCATTGGTATGCTGTGTCTAAGTGCTAGGGCCTGACCAACACAGAACATAAAGGGGCATTGTTTATCGACCGTGCTCACAATGTTCGAACTAAACTCCAGGAACAGTCTGAGAACAAAAACAGCGAACAGTTCCCAAAGTGAAAGGCACGGACAGAGTTGTTGCAAAATAAAAGCATCTAGTAACGTGTGCAAAGCTGAATCATGGCTGAAGGGCTCATGCTAACTTAGTGATGTTGATAATGTCCCCACCGGCCACGTGACAGTCCTGCTGGATAGATTTCCAGGAGTTGGCTTCCTCTGGCCCCCTACAGCTGCTATGCATGCGCAAGACCTTGCTTCATCCAGGACAGCCTCGACCTCCTGTTGGATAGTCAAAATCTCTTCTCTTACCTGACAGGCAGGCAGGCAGGCAGGCTTCTAGGCTCTTCAGGGCCGGTACCGGCAATTAATTCAGCCTGCAGGTGATGTCACTTCAACATGGATAGACTGTCAAGCAGGCACCAGCCCTGGTGGCAAGCAAGCACATGAGTGCTTTGCAGAACACTTTATTCCTTGGTAACAGAGGACTTTTAACTGGGGCATAAAAGAGGGATCGATGGTTCCACTTGTATACACAACTGGCAGACAGGAGAGGTAGTTTACTCTGGCACACTCTCACATTCTGTGTATGCACCACACAGGCTACACACACCAACATGCTTAACACGCACTTGAGATGTTAGCGCAAAGCCTGGACAGGGACATAGAAACAGAGCTTTACATGAGTGGGTCAGTATGACACCATCCAATTATCTTGATGAAATGATCTCATCAGACTATTGATCCTTACAACAGGGTGCATTGCCACCACCGCTCTATCTGTTAAACCCATGCCAGTTCTCTGTCTTAGATACAGGCACACTTGGTGTGACCCTCCAGGTCACAGAACTGGTCCAAGACCTCTTATGGAGGCCACGCGGTGGTGAAGGAGCGACCTCTGTCCCTGCTCGCAGGCAGGTTGCTCCCCATGCCACTACACGGCTGCCAGCTGTTCCATTGCCTGATTCTGCTGCCTGCCTTCTCTCGACGTTTTCCCTGATTCTGCTGCCCTATCTCGCCATTTTCCCGCAGTTCCTCCTCCCGCCGCTGTGTCCCTGTGGCCCCGCCCCCCTGCCTCCCCATTGGCCACCCCGCTCCTACCTCCCAGCTGCTCCTCCCTCCCTCTCCCCCTTTTATGGAGGCCGCGCAGCGGGTCCTGCAGCGGGTGTGTGCAGCGGGCGCACCGCTGACACGCCGAAGGCAAGCACGTCTGCGCCCGTCCATGCCTGGACCGCGCCCAGCGCCAGAACCCCTGGACCCCATGAACGCCACAACACCAGACTCCACTACGACGCCAGCACCCTTCATGCACTCAACGCCGGCCAAAACCACACCTGCTTCCAGGCCACCCCGAAACTGACTCACTGACCTTTCTCCTGCCACACCTGCAGCTTCACCTGCGACAGAGCCACCAAACCTCCAAGGATTGGACCCAACCACCTCCGCTGCATACTCCTCAACACCCGCTCCGCACGCAAAGAGATCCTCCTTCAAAGACCGCCTGGATAACAACGCACACAACAGCAAAGAGCTCTTCAGCATCGTAAAGGAACTCTCCAACACCAGTGCCAACGACATACCGCCCTCACAAGAACTGTGTGGCTCACTAGCTATCTTCTTCCACCGCAAGATCGCTGACATCCATGACAGCTTCAACACCACGACCGCCCCAACTACACCAGACCCCACCTCACCGGTGAACACCACCTGCGCCAACCGCCTGACCTCCTGGTCCAATGTCAACGACAACGAGACACGCAAGATCATGAACTCCATCCACTCAGGATCTCCGTCAGACCCGTGCCCACACCATGTATTCAACAAAGCAGACACTACCAACGCACCCCAACTACAGAAGATCATCAACATCTCCTTGGAAACAGCGACATTCCCGGAAAGCTGGAAGCACGCGGAAATCAACGCCCTCCTCAAGAAGCCCAAGGCGGACCCCAAGGACCTCAAGAACTTCCAGCCCATCTCCCTGCTCCCGTTCCCGGCGAAGGTCATCGAGAAAATCGTCAACATGCAACTGGCCCGCCACCTGGAAGACAACAACATCTTGGACCCGTCCCAGTCCTGGTTCAGACGAAACCCCAGCACCGAGACAGCCCTCATCGCCGCCACTGACGACATCAGGCGCCAACTCGACAACGGCGAAACATCAGCCCTCATCCTCCTGGTCCTGTCAGCCGCCTTCGACATGGTCTGCCATCGCACTCTAAAGACATGCCTCCTAGAAGCTGGAATGCAAGAGAAGGCCCTTGACTGGACCACGTCCTTCCTCTCCGGCAGAACCCAGAGCGTACGCCTCCCGCCCTTCTGATCCGAAGCCACCGACATCATCTGCGGCATCCCCCAGGGCTCATCCCTCAGCCTGACGCTGTTCAACGTCTGCATGGCCCCCCTTGCACAAGTGGCCCGCCAACACGACCTCAACATCATCTCATACGCCGATGACACCCAGCTCATCCTCTCGCTCACCAAGGACCCGCACACCGCCAAAACCAACCTCCACGAGGGAATGAAGGCCATCGCCGACTGGATGAGGAACAGCCGTCTGAAGCTAAACTCGGACAAGATTGAGGTACTCGTCCTCTGACCCACCCCCTCAGCCTGTGACGACTCCTGGTGGCTGACCACACTGGGGACAGCACCAACACCCACCCACCATGCACGCAACCTAGGATTCATCCTCGAATCCTCCCTTTCCATGTCTAAACAGGTCAACGCCGTCTCCTCCTCCTGCTACAACACCCTCCGCATGCTTCGCAGGATCTAAAAGTGTATCCCGAATGAAACAAGAAGAACGGTGACACAGGCCCTCCTCAGCAGCAGACTGGACTACGGCAATGCATTCTACGCAGGAATCCCAGCCAAACACCTTCGATGACTAGATCGCATCCAAAACGCCCCCCGCCGCAACCATATCACCCCCACCTAAGAGCCCTACACTGGCTCCCCCTCGACAAGAGGATCACCTTCAAGCTCCTCACCCACGTACACAAAGCACTCCACAACACCGGACCAGCCTACCTGAACAACAGACTCAGCTTGCACACCCCCACCCGTCAGCTCTGCTCCGCCAGCCTCGCCCTCGCCGCTGTCCCCCGCATCCAACGAACGACCTCCGGTGGCAGATCCTTCTCCTACCTCTCCGCCAAGACCTGGAACACCCTCCCTACCCACCTACGGCAGACCCAAGACCTACTCTCCTTCAGAAAACTCCTCAAGACCTGGCTCTTCGAGCAGTAGCGACACCCCCCCACCCCCAGCGCCTTGAGACCCTCACGGGTAAGTAACGTGCTTTACAAGTATTGATTGATTGATAGTCCCTTGTTACAAGTTGCACAGTACTGGGGTGGCAGAAAAATCGCATGTAATTATTTTCTGTTACTTCGTGATAGATTTGCCCAGTAACGTACAGTTGCAAGGTTGATGGCATGGAATGGGGAACTGCCGCGAGGAGCAGATTTTTCTGGTCGTCAAACCACATGCAATTCGCCATTTCATGGGGTTTTCCCCTGCTATTATTAACCACCTGGTTCATCAGGTGGCAGATATAGAAATGTGTTTGGTTGGAGGGCGGTGGCAGCAGATGTAGGGGAGGGAAGGGGAAACATTTTCTAACAGGGCAAAGCATTGTGTGTTCTCCCAGTTAGTAAAAAACCAGCATAAGTCTTGGCAGCTACTGTTGCAGACAAAGTCTTATGCAGCTTTTCCTTCAAATATTTCCATCTGGAAAAATAGTGTCATGGTTTTCTACACCTGGTAAAATCCAGGTGCAGAAAAACCTAACAACTGATAATCAGCTGGAATGAAATTAATACATGAAAGTACCCTTTCATTTCTTTGCACTTGACTTAGTTGAGGGATAGGTCAAGGCATCGGGCTCGCAACACACAAGAGATTAGCATGAAGCAGAGGCCAAAAATGTAGGATACCAGATAAATGCAGTTGGCAACTCTGCAGGGGAAAATGCCTGTTGTCAATGGAGGGGACATTTTCATCCCAGAAGTCTACATTACAAATGAATGAATAGTTATTTTTTTTAAATAGATCAGTTTTGTGCCAGCCGATATGACTTAAATATCTGCCTCTGGGATTCTCATTACAACTCGATAGGGTACATGTTAGTTATGTGAGCCTATTAAAATTTTGAAAATTCTACAAATTCTCACTCTTTCATCCGAGAGCTCTCAGGTTACAGTTCTTTCATTCTGCTGAGTCAGAAATACATCTCAACATTTTCAAAATTCTGCATTGATTTGACTGGTAAATCATATTTTTGGAAATTTACATCTATTAACTGTTGAATTTTAAATCTACAGGTGATTGAAACTAAGAGAGCAAGGTTTAGCGATACGCAACCAAATGTCAGTGCCAAAAGGAGTGTTATTTTGAAAAACTGACGGACATCCAGCATTCTAAGTTTAAACAATTTCCAAAATCTAGGCGTGGTGTTGACGTGGGAGCTGAGGAAAGCACTATACCTGTAAGTTAAGTCTCTAATTTTGCATTTCATTAACCCAGAGCAAAGCCATATCTGTGCACACAGCATCAGAAATAATGTCATAAAGACTAGTCACTTCATCATCCTCATCTGAAATATTATCTGAAAGACAAATTGCCTCAGCATGACAGAATAAACGTTAATCTAAAACCTCATCTAATTCCAAAGAGGAAGCACACACTGCATAAAAGAACGTTATTGCAAAAGGTTTCTTCTCCATACCATCAAAGAAAAGACTTTGAAAGAAGACTTTGACGCCGACACATTCGACAGCCAAAGGCCCAGAGATTAAAAATCACTCTTGCTCAACAACCGTTTTTAACCAGTGACAACTTCGAGACTATCTGCCTCTGGGTACAACACCTCAAACCACTCGCTTCACTTTTGCAATACCCTTAAAGATACACCACTTCGTTATGTCCATGGCCATCTCAAATAAATATTTCCTTTTTATTGTTTACTGTTCTCTGATGCATTCTGCGTAATTCGCCCCAACATTATCTGTTAAGCAGCTGTATATGTAAAACTGTTAAATATAAAAACGGATTAATGGAACACCGGGGCACTATATCTAAGGTGAATCCCTGTCATCAAAACTACAAACTTTGCTCCATGTATAAGAAGTTTAAAAGGAACTGATGTTCTGCAACTGGTGATCCACAATAGTACTGTGCACGTACTAACGTCTTTAGTTACTCCCATTACGTCAGTGCAAAAAGGAACTTAACATTTAATATTTAAATATCCAACTAACACCTTATCACTGCTTTGCTAAGAACCTATATAAATGAATATGAGAAAAATTTCAGTAACAAAATAAGTTGCTGCCGGAGAGGCCATAACGTGAAGACCATTATCTGCGAGAAACCTTTCAACAGGTGTTAGAGGGCAGCTTCCAGATATATTTTGCTCAATTCAAGTTTTAAGAAGATTGCTCATGATTTCTTTTAGAGATTAATGCTGACCATTATCTAAACAAGTCAGACTGTAGAATTGTCTTCACTCTTAATATGGCATATAAGCAAAAGAAAAACAAACTTGGTGACATTAGCTCTAGAAATAAATCTTATAAAAACACGGGACTATGAGAACAAATTCAGTGTTCAAACCAGCCTTACTCAATGCAAAATAACCCAAGCTGGGGAAAAAAGATTCAGCCATAAATCTCATGTCACTGAACATGTGAGATTGCACACTGGGGATAAACTCTATCAGTGTTCTGAATGCCAAAAAAGTTTCTGCCGTAAATCACATCTCACTGAACATGTGAGAATCCACACCGGGGAAAAACCTTATCAGTGTTCTGAATGCCAGCAAAGATTTTGTAACAAATCAAGTCTTTCTCGACATGCAATAACCCACTCTGTGGAAAAACCTTATGAGTGCTCTGAATACCAGAAATATTTCATAGACAAAAGCAGTCTCACTCAGCATACAAGAACCCACTCTAAGGAAAAACGTTATCAGTGCTCTGAATGCCAGAAATATTTCAGTGGCCAAAGCACTCTCACTAGGCATACAAGAACCCACACTGGGGAAAAACCTTATCAGTGCACGGAATGCCAGAAAGGTTTCATTGACAAAAACAGTCTAACTTGGCATACAAGAACCCACACTGGAGAAACACCTTTTCAGTTCTCTGAATGCCAGAAATGTTTTGGTTACAAAAGCAGACTCACTGAACATACAAGAACCCACACTGGGGAAAAACCTTATCAGTGCTCTGAATGCCCAAAAAGTTTCAACCGTAAAGCAGTTCTAACTGAACATGTGAGATTCCACACTGGGGAAAAACCTTATCAGTGCTCTGAATGCCAGCAAACTTTTCGTAACAAACCAAGTCTTTCTCTACATGCAATAACCCACTTTTTGGAAAAACCTAATCAGTGCTCTGAATGCCAGAAATGTTTCAATGTTAAAAGCAGTCTCACTCGGCATTTAAGAATCCACACTGGGGAAAAACCTTATCAGTGCTCTGAATGCCAGAAATGTTTCAGTGAAAAAAGCAGTCTCACTCAGCATTTAACAATCCACAGTGGGGAAAAACCCTTTGAGTGCTCTGAATGCCAGCAAAGGTTTTCTAACAAAAATAATCTTTCCCATCATACAATTATCCACTCTGTGGAAAAACCTTATCAGTGCTCTGAATGTCAGAAATATTTCAGAGACAAAGGCACTCTCGCTCAGCATACAAGAGCACACACTGGGGAAAAACCTTATCAGTGCCCTGAATGCCAAAAAAGATTTTCTAATAGTCAGAGTCTTTCTCGACATGCAACAATCCACTCTGTAGCAAAACCTTATCTGTGCTCTGAATGCCAGAAATGTTTCAGTGACAAAAGAAGACTTACTATACATACAAGAACCCACACTGGGGAAAACCGTTATCAGTGCTCTGAATGCCCAAAAAGTTTCAGCCGTAAATCTTATCTCACTGAACATTTAAGAATCCACACTGGGGAAAAACCTTATCAGTGCTCTGTATGCCAGAAACGTTTCAGAGGTAGAGAGTGTTACATGCGCCATAAGCAAACGCATACCGTCCAAAATAATTTTCAGTGCTCTAAATGCCATAAAAGATTCAATTTCAAACGGAGTCTCACACTACATGAGCAAACACACACAGGAAAAAAACTTTACCAGTGCACTGAATGCCAGAAATGTCTCTTTGATAGGCATAGCCTCGCTAACCATGAGAGACTCCACACTGGGAAAAAAACCATATGAGTGCTCTGAATGCCAGAAAACCTTCAGAGAAAAACTCTTTCTCACTCGACATGAGAAACTCCACACTGGAGAAACTCCTTATGCCAGAAAAGCTTTTATCTGAAAGACAGTGTTACATGTCATGAGAGATCCAATACTGGGGAAACACTTTATGAGTGCTTGTAATGCAAGCAAATCTTTGGTTACAAAGTGCTTTTCATTCGACATGAGTGTACTCACACGGGGGAAAAGCCTTAGGGTGTTGAATGTCAAAAAAGGTTTAGTCACAAATACAATCCAATTCGACATGAGAGAACCCACACTGTACTAACGCCTTATAAGTGCTCTGAATGCAAGAAAAGGTTTAGTCATAAAAGAAAGCCAGTCTCGCTAAACATGAAAAATGCATCCACAACAGGTGAAGAGGAACCCAAATTCTGAGATGCAGAAACCCTTCTAATGCAACCTGACTTTACATGAAAGAGCAAAAATTGGAGTTGCAATAGGATTTATCAATAAAATCTTGCAGTATAACTTAGGCTGCTGACCTCCAAAGAAATTTGTGGGATTGAAAATAGTCAACAAATTGGCAAAAATCAGCAGTTTTAGTATCTGAAAGTTACAAAACTCTCAAGGTCACTACTCGACTCAGAGAAAATCAACTAATTGACACAAAATTCACAATATGAATGTCTAAAATGTACTAGACCTGAAAGGTTTCTTCTCACCCTTGTTAGCATGTGACTGAAATATATATTTTGGGTGCAGTGTTTTGTACACTTTGTGAACATTATTGAATACAGAATTTTCTTGATAAGATACAGCTGCAGTAAAACGTAATAAACAAGTTACTTACCTTTGGTAACGCAGTTTCTGGTGGATACTCCTTTATCTGCTAGTTCCTCACCTAGGGAATATTCCCCAGGCTCCAGACTGGATCCTGAAACTTTAAAGCAGTATTGCTGCACGCCGGTAGTAGACATCGCGCAGATCAGTGTCAACGTCATTCTGCTCCAGAGTGAGGAGCAGAGCTGCATATGAGCTCTAACCATTCTTATTGTGAACAAACTCAGGGGTTTGTGGGTTCATTATCTCTCAGGAATGTATCACATATGCAGGCCTTGTATAGAGGTTAATTTGCCTTTTTTAAATGAATAGAAATTCAGATGAGTCCTTTTCCATTTCTAAAAATTCAAATTGTATTCTCACCAACAAATGTATATATACATTTCTGAGTGATGTCAGCACAGTGCTCAAGCTGAAAGTGTTAGGATGATGAACCAATCAGATCCACATATTATACACAGAAACAGGACTGTGAATTAATTTTGTACAATACAAGTTAAGCAAAGCTGATTCTCAGGAGACATCGTTCATGTGAAACAGTCCCTGAATAGTCGATGTTTTGGCTGTTTTAGTTAATTAAATGGTCTAATCAGGACAGTACATCGCTGCCTCGCCCGTATACTTATCACACTGTATCCTGTGCACCTTAGCAAGGAATCTTCTGTTTCACAGGCCAGCGTACTCAGTAGGAAGTCAAATTCAACTAGGCAGTTCCAGCGCCCGTTCGCCTGACCAAACACCTGCAGCCAGTGAATGCTCTGCTCGCTGTCAAACAAGTTCAAGTCCTGATGAGGCCCTCATAATTGACTGTGTTGTCCGTGAGAAGCTGCACCAGCCCTCCTCTGTTGGTAGGCAAGAAGGCCTTCAGCACCAGTCAAAATGCTTGTAACTCCAACAGATAGATATAGAGTCTCGCCTCTGACTGTGACGAGGGTTCCCTAATATCCTTCTCTCCCATATGGCCTCCCCAACCCAGAAGGGATACATTTGTCTCCACTGTTAAGTCTGGGTAGATTAAGGAGAGGGGTCTGCCACTGACACAATCTCTGTTGCTGTAGGAAATGTTGGATCCTGGCCACAACAGGGTTACTTGGTGTCAGAATGTACACAAGAAAGATGCATTGCAGCTGCGTCAGCTGTAGCAGAAGGTGACTTAGTGGCATGTTGTCCCCAGTGTCTTTGTGTGCCATGGCCATGAAAGAACTGGAAGACATCTTGGGTTTGCAGCGGGGTCTGGCGTTGGCAGTATTGAAAAATCCTTCCCTATCCAGAGAGGGGACAACATTTGTTATGAAGTTGTCTAGTAGAAGCGGACGGACCGAAGGAATGTGCTATGGCTCTGCTTTCTGTCTGGGTCGAGTCTTTTTTGATTGCTAATGAGGGGAGAGCCATCCCATGGCATGTCCATTAACAGTGCTTGGATATCTGTAGAGAAGTCCATAGACTTAATCCAGGCGCTGCACCGAAGTGCCACAGTTGTGCCTATCGACTGACCCAAGCAGTCTACAGTGTCGAGCCACAACGAATCCCAAACTTTGCAGCAACACATCCATCCTGAATAGCTTTTGTTACATACACCGGCAGAGTTTAGGCCACTGTATCCCACAGGGCATGATTATATTGGAGAGCATACCATTCAGATCCTCTAGGGTTTACTGATATGGAAAAATACATCATTAAATCACCAGTTTTGTTAGAAGCCTGCGCTTTTTACAAAAATGCCAGTGAATGTGATCTCCTTGTTGTATTGGTTCAGCGCTCGCAACTAAAAGGAGGGGTCTGCGCAGCAGGCAGGTGAGGGGTTCTTTGTATATTTACTCCTCACCTTCCTGGCTGCAGCACAGACTCTTCTACAGCCAGAGGAGAGAACCGACTGCACATCAAAAACCAAGGCACTGAAAGATCAGGTCGGTTATCCTGGCCTGTTGCTGCATTGTGCATCGGTCTTTTCCAGTCCTACAGCTTGCCTGTGCTTCCAGTACCTCGCCTAGGGTGGCATAAAATGGTTACATTGGGCCCACAGGGTATATGGTGGCCCCTGGAGGGCCAGTATATTAATGCAGGGGTCCGCCTCCCACAGAGGGACCAGGAGCAAGGCAAGATTTTAATGCGGGCACACGCTGTCCATGGGCAGGCCCAAGGGGGCCACAGGGCATGTGGCGGTCCCAGAGGGGCAATATTTTACCTCAGGTCTGTAAAATATTTTACTTTAGGTCGGGCCCACAAAAAAACACCAGTGCCCCGTCCACTGCTTAAAAAACACAGGTTGAGCCCGCTGGCACCAGGCCCTTTGGTGGCTCCCACTCTCCCCTTTTCATCCAGCTGCTCCTCACCAGTGGTTTGGGGGTCAAGATACAGTAGTGAGGGTAGAGGTTGGTGTTTGGCACTAGGGACAGTGATAACGTGGGGGTCAGTTTGTTGGGGGTGTGTAGCAGGATAGAGGGCAGTGTTATGGCAGAAGCAGACAGGGTAGCTGTGCGTTGTTTTGAGGGTAGGTAGCAATGTGGGGGTAGTTTTAGGGCAAGTGGAAAGGGCCAGTGTTTTGTGGGAACTTAGGACAGCAGTGTTTTGGGGAAAGGTGCTATGGTTTTTAGGGTTGGTGTGGTGGGTGGGGTAGGTGGCAGTGCTCCAGGTTAGGGTGGCATGGAAAAGGGCTCGTCTGTTCTAACTCCTTTTTGTTCTTGTGTAGAGTCTTGGAGGGTAGATTCCGCTGGTTCTAGAGCTCTTGAACTGTCTGGTAACTACAGTATATGCTTGATGCTTTAAGGCACCGGTCAGTCTGGGGCTCAGTACACTTCTGAGGAGATAGTACATATGATAAAACTCAGAACCTTTTGGGCTGGATCCATATATTTGAAGTCCCACTTGCAAAGAGTGGAGGTAACATGGTGCCCCTCCCAGTTTGCATCATGCCTATCCTATCTATCTAAGGCAGTCCTTGCAAGAGTAACAAGCATTGGCATAGCCAATAGGTCTCGCCTTTGGGACCTTTTAAGTATTTAGCCATGCAGCATATTATCTTGGGTGCTATACCATCTCATGTTACTTCACGTGTCACTGGTGACTGGCCATGCTGTGGCTAGAAGCACTGCATCTCTCGCAATGGCAGCCTAATCAGTGCTAAATATTACTATTAGCCGGAACAAGAAAGTAATCAACATAATGTAATATTCTACTGTTTTTACATTGTTTACTCTTTGTTTATCTATAGTTGTCGCACTACTTACTTGATATCAAAGGTGAAATGTTTGCATATATTCTGAAGTAGATCGGGTTTAAATAAAGTCCTGTGATATACTGGTCCAGATTTCTCTGCGTTTTATGAAAAAAGGTGCAGAGACACCACTTAAATACATGTGTCTCTGGTAATGTTCATTGACGAGTATTTCCGGCTCCCACTGGTGGGTTAGGTGTCATCTACAGCTGACGCATTATTACCAAGCCCAGAGCCCAGTAGCCTAGGGTAGTCCTAATTTACCCAAAACAGATAACAGCTCTCCAATCAATGGTGAAGAATTTGCAAAGTTCACGAAATACTAAGGTGTTACTCGCTGGGAAATTACTCTAATGGCCGGGTGGAAAGATTTAGGCCCACTTTAGAGGGCCCTTTGGTTAACTAAGCTCTTTATCTGGTGCGAGGATTATGGAATTACAAAACATAGTGCTAGGAAACGTTGGCAGGCAGAGCTGGTGTCTGGGCATACATTACTAACTCACCTTCCTCCAGTGCCACTCTACCCACCACAGGGTAATATGAGGGCAGCCTGAAGGTCTTTACATCACGTGGTGCCAAACAGCAAATTCCTCAAGGCTAGGAGCCAAATGAAGATGGAATAGCACAAAAACCTGTTGTTCCATGCAAAGTGCCATCAATTTAAGAAGCGTGACTGGGCTCCATGTAGAGTATAAGGCCCAATCGGCTCTCTCTTTCTCCTTTCGCTCTTCGACTCCTCTTTTTGTCTTCTCCATGAAAGTGGGGAGGTGTTAAGTGCTCTCGGGAAGCCCCGGGCAGGGCAGTAAGTTGGGATCTGGACTCCGGGAGCTACTGAGGGGCGATGGGGGAATGAACGATCACGAGGGAGGGAGGTCAGCGGCAGAGAAAAGGAGGAAGGAGAGAAAGGGCTGCAAAATGAGGGAACGTCCTTCTAATTACTGCTCTCTGCGAATTCCGCGCTGAAGAAAGTCAAAGCGACAAATTTTCGAATTATGTGCAAAAAAAAGTCAGCATGGGGGCTTCAACCTGCTTCGTTGCTCGCACCCAAAGCCAGAATCACTGAAGCCGAAGGCCAGACACACCACAGCAGGATTGACACATTATATCAGTTTTGATTGGCATGTCTGATCCATTGACAGGACCATGAAACGGCCCGTGTAAACACTGTAGCTAATGAGCCAATGAGAGCACTCCCCAAGGTGACCCGAGCTCTTGTCCCCAAGATAACATTAGTGGTAATGCCAGCCATAAAGAGTCTAGCGCCTAGAGTCCAGGTGCCATAAAAGCTTTTGGGGTCATATTTCGGTACCTGAGAGTGCTAGGACCTTCTGGTTTGTGTGTGTGTGTGTGTGTGTGTAACTTATAACAGCTCTTCTAATGTTTGATTAAAGCTTCCCGTCATCTTTGAAGGCTACCTAGACAGAGTCATGTGCCTAAAGGAATTAACTCAATTTCCCTCTTGGAGTACAAAGTACCATTGGCTCTGAGCTATTAATTGTAAACACAGGAACCCTAGCAAACACTGACTGCCCTAGGCTCGATACTGCCACGCGGATGCTCGGAACAGACACTGGCATGTTCGGGGAACCGGTGTCCTGTTCACATGACAAATACGCCGTTACCTGCTCTTGTGTGCTCATTATCGATTGTGGCCAGTCCATCGGTTTCTCCCTGTGCAGCGTCTCATGTGACCCTGAGAGCTGGGAAGTCTCAGTCTCTCGTGAAGCCATCGGTCACCCCGACACTCCATCTAAGCATCATCTGCGTTCGCTTCTTCCAGTGACGTCCAAGGTGCAGGATAAAAGAGGCCCGAGCTGTTGGCACCATTTCAGATTTCACCCTCTTCACCTGGGCTCATGTTAAATGTACTGAATATAGCACAAGATTTGCTTTCTCAGGAGAGTCTGGACTCACAGAGTGCTTAGATATTTGTCTCATTAAAATCACAGCATCTCCTGGGAATGTGGCCTCACTATTACAATGACTCATGATTTAAATGCATATCTAGACGACCGCGAGCAGGCAAATGTAAACAAGCCATGCTAATTACAAACAGAAGGCCCCTGCGCGCCGCTGCTCGCTCCCGCAAGGTGCACGAGTGTGTGGAAAAGAGCTGACCAATGTCTAAAGGTCATCTCCTAGAGCAGCGCTAGGCTCGACCTAAGAACGGACCCCCTTTCACAGGAGCAGCACAACGGAAACATTTCGTTCTGCGTTTAAGTTCTGTATTTTTTTGTGTTTTTCAAATTATTTAATTTTGTGGACATTTAAGTGTTTACATCAGTGGTCTCCATTCTTTTCTTTAGTGAGGGCTACTTCTGATCAGTGAAAATTGTAAGCTGCTGGAGGCTAAACACATTGTTACCACCCCCAAGCCCAGCTTTGTTGCTTGAGGCCTAATGTCCATAGAGCTATACTGTGGCTTGAGCCAAATACTTTGACTAAGGGCCCTATGGCAGGGCTACCATGTGTGTCAGTTAGAGTGCGGCCATTGGGGATGCATGAGCATGTGTATGTATGAATGGGATGTATTTATAAGGGTGACTGAGAGCCTGCGTTGTATGTACTTGCTGCACAGGACATACCTTTCGTCATATTTCACACTGTTACATGTAGAACTCTATCATACAATCTTTTTTTTAAATGGGAGAAATTTAAAGTGCAAACAAATGTTCTTCAAATAATTTAATAATATGGAACATTTTTCTGCACTTTAAATTTGTCTCGTTTTAAAAATGGCTGTATATTTCAGTTATACTTATACAATGTCTACTGGCCACTGGGAGTAAGGGGCCTGCTGTATGTACATGCGAACCTTTTAAATGGTAGAAAATTAAAATGAAGAGTTAACGTAATCATTGAGGTATCTTCATTTTAATTTTCTCCCATTTAAAAGCATTCAGTAAACATCATTTTGTTCACAGCTCCAATATTGAGTTGTCAAGGTTTTTTTATTTAAGAGTTAAATACCTCAATGCTTCAGTGGTTCACCTCGGGTTCGCAGCCTGGGTCATAAATCTGACTGATCAGTGCTCATCACACCATAAATGGTATATTCACCAATAACATCAATTTAGCGGTCGGAAAAGTTCTGTCTTTGGTGAGGACTGATTACAGGGCAATTTTGTTTAAATTGCATGGTCCAGCTGTGCAATCCGTTTCCTCCAAGACACCAACAGTATTAAAATATTGTGCATGGAAGAAAATTGATAATAACAAACTAAATCATCTTCTATGTGGCTCTTAGCTCTCAATTGATAATGATGTGGAGCTGCTGCCAGGAGTGAGGCCTGGGTTGATGCAGCGGTCTCTCAAGTAGCGCTTTTTATATTAAAGACTAACCATCGGTCCACGCCATGGTACTCCTGTGTTATATAGCAAGAAACAGTGATTCTTGTGGAGACAATAGTCTTTGATACATGTAATAAAAATGCACAATGGCAATGTACAAGGGTCAAGTGGATATCAGACAAAAAGTAGCTGAGTACACCGTAGTTGCGTATTTGTAGTTTATAATAAATATTAAGACAAGTTTCAGATATACATAACAAATGGTGCTTTGTGTCCCCAGTGAGAAATTGGAATCAAATAAAGGGATAATAAGTGACATCTAGTGACAATTATAATATGGTTTCCATTACTTTGAAGAAACGACGATTTTAAACTCTCAACAATTTTTATACAACACTGTAAACAATAGTCAATGTTGGGATAGTGATTTGTTTCTTTTACTGTCGACGGCGTTTCGACCCGTTCATAAATCCTCGGTCTCTTCAGGACCTAATGATATAGGGGGCTACATCACTTGGTGGCATACGCGCCGTGAGGGCAACGCCGGTGCAGAGCGGCAGAGCAAACCACCTACCTGACACCAGAGACCCGTGAGGGCAATGGCAGGAACTGCAGCACAGCTCTCCCCCTAGCAGTGAGGGACTGCATTCCCCAGGTGCCCCAGGGTCGAACGGCATACCTGGGACGTCACTGGTTGCGCCCGGAGTCGCTACTAAACATCGGAACGCCTCTCGTCCTGCAGAACGCAAGCGGACTTCGCCGGGCTAAGGGTGGGCCGTCTGTGGCCGTCATGGGAAGGAGGAGGACGGGACGGGCCCTGTCCTTAACAACTGCGGATCTGGAAGTAACTGTGAACATCACTGGACAAACATCTGGTTAGTACAAGGAGCAATCTTGTATATTGAAGTAACGGGCAATTCTGTGAGTCACCACTGGGGCTAGAGACGCTTGGGAGTGGTAGTGGGCGGCTGTAATTGCTGGACATTTAGCTGTGTATAGTGTTTTGGAACCTGGGTAACCTCCTGTTGCCCGACTCACTAAATCTGATTAGCACACTAACATGGCAAGTGCGGTTCAAACCAGGTCTTCAAAGCTCCCTAAATGTACCTCCCCGGATCCACCAAAAAGTAGTAAACTTAAAGGAATCCCGACATCGATCCGGGATAAACCAACTGCTATCGATAGAATGTTGCGTAAAGCATTAGGGGAAGTAGCAACTGAGATTGAGCGCATGAGAGGCGCCTTTCATTAACCCCCCAGCTTGTTTTACCAACTCCGCAGCAGGATCAGGAAGCCCAATCATTTCCATCATTGCTTCCCCTGACCTCGGGATATTCGATATCCCTTGTGCTCAAGAAGGGACCTCACTGGTACAGGAGACATCATCAAGGGGGAAACACTACAAACAGGCAAGACTAGGAAAACTAACAGGAAAATAACCAGGCGTAAGAGGGTCACTTTGAATAAGGTCCCAATAGACACCTCCACCACAGAAGCAAGGCCTCCTGGAGGTATTGAATTAAACACACAAGTGCCCCCAATGTGGGTAGCCCAAATAATATCTAACCTACAGAACCACCTAGAGCAACTCGTCACCAACCAAACCAAACTGATCCTCAGTAGGTTGGATAAAGTAATAACCCTGGTTAAAAGAACTGGGTCGGTCGGTGGCAGCAATCCCCCCCCCTTGGGTAATACCCCATTTGGGGAGGGTACCAGCATCAGCTCAGATATACTATCTATAAACAGGCCCCATAACGAACAAAGTAACACTATCATACACCCCTTGATCCCCTCGAACACACAATCAGCAGGCTTGACACAGGCCCCCCCGAGTTTGCCCGCTATCAGTAGGGAAGTTCCCCAGGGAGCGCCAAAAGGCATTCACCGAGCTATGGTCCACAGACAAGCTTCACCCCCCCTGTGAGTCAGTGTCAATTAGAGAATTCCGGCACTAAGGGGCATCCCAACACGTCAGTAACCCTTAACCTACCTCCTGACTCAGCCCCCTACGTAATTATCCTCACAGGAGTTCCGGTGCTGAGATCAGATCAGTTGGAGCCCTATGGCGAGCTCAAAAATAAAACCATGTTCTGGTTAAATAAGTGTAGGCCCTTAGTAGGCAAGGAACAGGGGGAAATACTAATGGTACGACGGGTGAACTGGGTGGGAACCAGGCGCAAGGATAACAACGGGTATTGTGTGGTGGTGAACTTTCGAAATACGCAGGTTGTTGACCAGATACTAAGGTGGGGCCCAACCACAGACTCGAGTAATATCAGGTCTATGCCCCTGAGCTTCTTCTATCCCAGGGGGGCATACAACTGGGGGCGTGCCATGGATTGTCAGAGATGTAGGGAGTGGATCCTGGTCGGGCATAGTCGTAGATCTCACTATGTAGCAACGAGGACCCAGGGAGGGATTGACCTCCAGAATAGATTTGACCCTTTGTCGACCCTAGAAGAATTGGACTGACTAGGGATAGACACAAACCCCCGGTATAACCAAGACAGGGATAAGAGTCCTGAACAGGATAAGGCACCCCTGACTCAAACAGTGCGTGCGAGTTATTGAAGAGAGGGGACGATAAGTGGGTAACTATTGCAGAGAGCTCACAATCAAGTACCGCAGTTGAGATTGAGATAACTGGGCCTGATAGCAGTGCTCTAGGCACACAATTAACAAAATCATATAACTTAGCCGACCCAAATGAAACTCCGGTAATTGAGGGAAATGCAACGAGTCTCCCCCTCATGGCCAGGGCAAGAAGACCCGATAGGCTGGACGGATTAAAAATAATATCCTGGAATGTAGCAGGACTCGCGGCCAAATATGAGGAGCAGGAATGGAGGCAATACATTACCGGGTTTCACATAATATGTCTTCAGGAAACCTGGATGATTGATTGTAACCATTTCTCCCTGGAGGGGTTTAAGTGCTTCTCAGTGCCTGCCCAAAAGTCAGCTTCAGGGAGAGCCATAGGAGGGTTGATCATATACGTGGATCTTCTCATAGAAGGGGTTTGGTCCAACCTCAACTGGTCATCACAAAATATGCAGGCTTTGGGCTTCCGCTCAAAAAGTGTGAACATCACCCTGATCAACTGGTACAATGTGGTGGGAGCAAATGGGAAGGGAAATACAACAAAAGAATTGGACTCTCGCCTAAAAATGCCCAGTTGTCGACTGCGAAGTTGGTAGCAGCACCGTCTGTAGTCCTTGTAGGTGATTTCAATTGTCACCTGTGCGCAAACCTAAGACCACTTAATAAGGATTGGTCGCGTTGCACAGTGGAGAAAGGGCCACACTTCCTGCATTCACCTGAAGGGGCAGACTTAGATAGGGTGCTGAAAGGCCACAATTTGGTCCACACCATGGACCTGGTAGGACTGGGTAGCGGCGGGGAGCTTAATCCCACCTTTAAGGGCAGAGGTTGTCGATCTTATATTGATTATATCATGGTCTCGTCTATACTTAAAGCTTGGGTCAACAGGGCAGATATAGAATGGAGCATATTTAGCGACCATAACCCCCTGGTGTTAGAGCTAAAAGGCCCAATTATTAAAAATGTATCATGAGGGGCAGATTCTGTAGAGAAGATATCAGACATGGGGAGGAGACTTAGATGGTCTAAAATAGATGGGGATAGTTTCTATAAAACCTTAATAACCACAGGGGCAGACGCACTTAATGTATGCCTCGACCCCAATATTGAGGGGGCTGCGGTAGTAACTGCATTTGAAGAGATGGCGCACCTCATTGAAGGACTATTAAAGACCACTAAGACTAGGATAGTAACTACCACCCCTAGATGGTTTGACAAAGAATGTTCAAAGGCACATAAAGAGCTTAAATCCAGCCAAAAATTGCTTCCTAGGGATAAGTCATATATCGCCCAATGCAGGCTGATATACGAAGGTACTTAAAACCCTTATAACTAGCCTCCAAACGCAAGCCTGGGAGGACCTAAGGGAGGCGGCGGACAGAAGAGACTTGAGTGAGTTCTGGAAAATTATAAATAAACCGTGTTTCCAGGACTCAAATGCCCCACAGGTTTTAAATACTATTTTGCCAGAGCAGTGGTATTCCCACTTTAAAAACCTATATAATCATACGGGTGAAATTAATAATGATGAAGGGCAGAAGCTAAAATTGATTGCAAGGCCAGAGATCACCCTGGCAGAAGTAGAAGGGGCCATCCTGGAACTAACTAAAAATAAGGCGCCTGGCCCTGATGGCATACCTCCCGACCTATACCGTAGTAAAGTGGAGCTGTGGGCTCCCATTTTCACGAGGGTCCTGAACGCGACAGTGGAAGCGGGTCTGCCGCGCTCTTGGTCCTCTGCAACAATAGTTTGATATTTAAAAAAGAAAACCGGGATAACCCCCAATGCTATCACCCGATATCCTTGACTGATGTCACGGCGAAGGTACTGGGCCGTGTTATCCTAAATCGCCTGACTGAATGGGCAGATACCCACCAGCTAATAACGGACACACAATATGGGTTCAGGGAGGGAAGGTCAACTACGGACCAATGCATGAACCTTTACCTGCTGGTCACCAAGTACACCATAGCCAGCAAGGAGGCGGTCTACTTGGGGTTCATGGATCTCTCTGCGGCTTTTCATCATGTGAACAGGGAGAAGCTATGGGCCCTGATGATAGGCCTAGGGGCGGACCAGGACTTAGTTAACATCCTTAAAGCCTTGTACTGGAATACCACTTCGTCTGTCCATTTTAACCAAGACGGAAGTAGGACCTCATAATTCCCATGCACCAGCGGCGTGCGGCAGGGCTGCATTTTAGCTCCTTTTCTGTTTTCACTTTATATTAATAACCTAGATAGTGAACTAAGCAAACTTGGAGTAGACTCCCCTCAAGTAGGCACTCGTCCAGTCCCCGTCCTGCTCTACGCGGACGACGCGGTGTTGCTAGCCTGGACACCGTGGGGGTTACAGAGGCTGATTGACGGATTTGTAAGCTTTATGTCCACACTTGATTTATCAGCAAATCTGGACAAATCCTATGTCATGCTTGCGGGGGCCAGACCAGATAAGAAATTTTCTTATAGGATAGGTACCTATAAAATTGGTCTGGTTCAGTCCTTCTCCTATTTGGGTGTATTATTTGACGGGCTTTTAAAGTTTAGACTCCTTGTGGATAAACACTGCTCTAAACTGGTGGCCTCAACTGGTGCAATAATGAGTTATGGGCGAAGGCTGGGAAGATGGTCCCCCGAGAAAGTGATGAATTTGTATAGATCAATATGTTGCGCCAAGGCAGCCTACGGGGCTGAAGTTTGGGGATTTGTGAACATACATCAGGTTCAGGCAGAGGAAAATAAATTCTTTAGAAGGATACTGAAAGTCCCACATAGTACATCTGCCTATGTTACACATGAAGAACTGGGAGAAGCCTACATCGAAGATCAAATCAAGGTCAGGCCGCTTTTGGCCTGGGTGAAGATCTGGTCCAACCCCGAGGCAGGCCTTAGTAGACAAATTATCACAGATTGTCTGAATAGAGACAAAGGGAGCTCTATCCCCTGGCTAAAATATGTAAAGTGTACTCTAGAGGACATTGGCTGTAAGAACCTCATCACTAAGCCTGAAGCCGTTACTCCTCAGGATAAAACGAGAGTCAAGAAAATGTATCGGGAATGGACAACTGTAAGCAGGGCGGCCACTGAAGAGCGCAAACCCACAGTTGTTGCTTACAGATTACTGAAAATGGAGAGTGGAAGGGAACCCTATCTCTCACTGACCCATAATGCACAGGACAGATTTTATATGACCCGTTTTAGGTTTAACCTTTTGCATCACTTATTGTCCGGTCCCCCTGGTTTTGCCTTAACGGTTGAGCAGAAGGGTACCTGCGGCTGCAACAATAGGTCTCCGCAGGATACCCTTCATTTTGTTTTGTTATGCTCATTTTATACATTACCTAGGTGCAAGTTCCTTGTGGGAATCTTGAAAAGAGCTAAGTTTAAACATGCGAAGGTAGCTTTATTGTTCTTGCAAAAGGCCAATGACGCATATACCCTGTCCTGTATCACGAGTTTTATTAAGATGGCGGTGAGGATAAGGAATTCAAGAGAGATGAGTTAATTGCAATGCTCTTTAACAGAGAGACTCTTGACAAAATGAAATGAAATGTTATGAAATGAATGGCTTTTTAAGGTGTTTTTAACTGGTTTTATGCACTTTTATGGTATCTTTTTAAGTGCTGAATAAAGAAATATTTGATTTGATTTGATTTACCGCATTTAAAAGGTTGATGCACCGCCGTTTTGGCGTGTCCGGGTTCCGAGGGTGGTCCTGTGTGGGTGCCATTTTGAGTTGGGCTCAGCTTTCCAGCTACGGGCGCCATCTTGGAGCGTCCTCGAGCTCGCGCTGGGATTAGTTGGCCTATTTAAGGCGGATCTACCCTTCCAGCTTCCCTGACAGGTACTAGCACTGCTGCGCACGCGCTGCTGCTGGCGCTTCTCTATTTTAAAATACCCTTGTTTTGTATTTGATTTGATTGCTCATTTTGTCACTTTTCCCCTGCTTTTAGCGGGATTTGGCTGGGTGTGGCCCCCCTCCCTCTTACCGCATTTAAAAGGTTGCTGCACCGCCGTTTTGGCGGGTCCGGGTTCCGAGGGTGGTCCTGTGTGGGTGCCATTTTGAGTTGGGCTCAGCTTTCCAGCTACGGGCGCCATCTTGGAGCGTCCTCGCGCTCGCGCTGGGATTGGTTGGCCTATTTAAGGCGGATCTACCCTTCCAGCTTCCCTGACAGGTACTAGCACTGCTGCGCACGCGCTGCTGCTGGCGCTTCTCTATTTTAAAATACCCTCGTTTTGTATTTGATTTGATTGCTCATTTTTTCACTTTTCCCCTGCTTTTAGCGGGATTTGGCTGGGTGTGGCCCCCCCTCCCTCTTACCGCATTTAAAAGGTTGCTGCACCGCCGTTTTGGCGGGTCCGGGTTCCGAGGGTGGTCCTGTGTGGGTGCCATTTTGAGTTGGGCTCAGCTTTCCAGCTACGGGCGCCATCTTGGAGCGTCCTCGCGCTCGCGCTGGGATTGGTTGGCCAATTTAAGGCGGATCTACCCTTCCAGCTTCCCTGACAGGTACTAGCACTGCTGCGCACGCGCTGCTGCTGGCGCTTCTCTATTTTAAAATACCCTCATTTTGTATTTGATTTGATTGCTCATTTTTTCACTTTTCCCCTGCTTTTAGCGGGATTTGGCTGGGTGTGGCCCCCCTCCCTCTTACCGCATTTAAAAGGTTGCTGCACCGCCGTTTTGGCGGGTCCGGGTTCCGAGGGTGGTCCTGTGTGGGTGCCATGTTGAGTTGGGCTCAGCTTTCCAGCTACGGGCGCCATCTTGGAGCGTCCTCGCGCTCGCGCTGGGATTGGTTGGCCTATTTAAGGCGGATCTACCCTTCCAGCTTCCCTGACAGGTACTAGCACTGCTACGCACGCGCTGCTGCTGGCGCTTCTCTATTTTAAAATACCCTCGTTTTGTATTTGATTTGATTGCTCATTTTGTCACTTTTCCCCTGCTTTTAGCGGGATTTGGCTGGTTGTGGCCCCCCCTCCCTCTTACCGCATTTAAAAGGTTGCTGCACCGCCGTTTTGGCGGGTCCGGGTTCCGAGGGTGGTCCTGTGTGGGTGCCATTTTGAGTTGGGCTCAGCTTTCCAGCTACGGGCGCCATCTTGGAGCGTCCTCGCGCTCGCGCTGGGATTGGTTGGCCTATTTAAAGCTCTCCTCTCCCGCGCAGCGGACGCGCAGGTGGGACGCCCTCGCTTAGCCGGAGTCGTCCAAGAGTCCTGCCCGTCTGCGCCCGTCAGCGACGAGGAAGCGCGAGACGTGGTAGGGCTCGGCTCTTCTTTGCTGTCACTTCCATCTGGCATGCCTTATTAATGCCTCATTACTCCCGGGCAGAGTTGATATCTATTGGGGACAGGGCTGGGGTATGCTCATGTCATCCTGTGGACCCCTTATCTGGCCCATATGTCTGTGCCTGTAAGGCCTGGTCTTTAGCAAGCCCGTCCATGATCCATTCTCTGGAGGGTGTCAACCAGATTCAACATAATATCAATGCAGACCAGGGCCTCCGGATCTGGAGTTTGAATGTGAGGTCACTGGTCAAACATCACCAGTTTATTCATGACCTTATTGCAAAAGACGATCCTGATCTCTTTTTACTTACTGAAACCTGGCTTCAGGACTCAGATGCCGCTATCCTAAATTTTGCTTTCCCTCCGAATTATACGGTGTTCACGTTAAATCGGACTACGAGAGGAGGTGGCATTGCCATGGCAGTCAAATCCTGCTTTCCTGCGGAATGGAAAGCTCTAGGGCTGCCCGCATGTGAAAGCGCCCTTTTCAAAATTGCTTTTAGTCACCACTTTACGTTTAGCGGTATGCTCATCTATCGCCCACCTGGCAATGATTCTGTCTTCAAGTCCGCTCTTGCCGATATGGTAAGCTCCTTAGCGCTCGGCTGTGCGAATTTCAACATCATGGGTGATCTTAATACCCATTTTGATAATAGATCGTCCACAGTTTTAACACCTTGCTCGCGGATCTGGAAGCTCTTCAACTTGTCCAGCTTGTTACCCTTCCCACTCACACTGGAGGCCATATTCTTGACCCCTTTTTTTCCACTCTTGTGAGGGTGAAGGTGTCTGAACCGTTGTTGATGGGATGGACGGACCATTTGCTGGTGGAAGCCTTTTGCCCGATCCACGATAAACCATTTAAACCTGTGGATAGGCCTATTTTTATAAGGCACTGGCACAAACTCAAACTTGAAGAGTTCTATAGGCTGCTGGAGCAGAAACCCCTAGGCGCTTTTTTGGATGTGGATCATGGTTACCAGCTGTTTTGCTCATGGATTTCAGATGCGCTTGACTCTCTTATACCCATGCGCTGGTCGAAAGGTCATCTGAAGGTACCCAGCCCATGGTATAATGAGTCCCTTGCCGAGCTAAAAAAAACTTGCCGGAAAGCAGAGAGGGATTGGAGACGATCTTATGATCCTGCCCTGAAAACCCTGTATTTCGCCAAACTTAAGCTCTATCATAGGGCAATCTGCAAAACACGAGCCGCATTCTATGCGCAGGAATTTCTAGCCAGCACCAATCCATCTAAACTAATATTCAAGGTTTTGAAAGACCTTATGAAGAAAAGAGCTACCTCGGCTGAGATCTGCACTGACTCCCATTGCGAGAATTTGGCAACTTTCTTCTTGGAGAAAGTGCAGAAAATATACCGAGGTTTCGATACTTGTCGGCCGGATCCAGAGCTACTTGACCCTAATCTTCTGGGGTATGAGACGCTGACCTCTCTACCGGATTTGTCCACTGAGGCTTTTGACAAACTTAGCCTCAGCGTTAAATCAGGCTCTCCTCTGGACCCGCTGAAGCCAGCTCTTATTAGTACTCTTTCTCCGCTGTGCCAAGCTCCCATACTTAATCTTATCAACATGTCATTGTCAACTGGAACTGTTCCTTCTTCATGGAAGCAGGCGGTAGTCACTCCTATTCTAAAAAAGGCAAATTCTGATCCTCTTTTGCCAGAAAACTACCGCCCCATATCTTTATTGCCTTGGGTGGCTAAAGTTACCGAAACCCATGTAAACTCGATCTTGTCCGAACATCTGGCCTGTAATCAGATACTGGATTCCAGCCAGAATGGCTTCCGGCCAGGACACAGTACCGAGACTGCTTTGCTCTTTATTATCGAGCATTTACGCCTGGTGCTTGACTCCGGACGTACAGCAGCGCTCCTGCTATTAGATCTGAGCGCTGCTTTCGATACTGTGTCCCACCAGATACTGATTCAACGCCTAGAGGAAGCTGGAGTAGCAGGCACCCCCTCCAGTGGTTTCGATCCTTTCTCTCAGATCGAACCTTTAAAGTGGCAATTCCACCCTGCCAATCCACCATCTATCCCTTGGACCTGGGGGTCCCACAGGGTTCTTCATTAAGCCCCACATTGTTCAATCTCTATGTGAAACCGCTAGCTGCAGTCGTCAAACAGTGGGGTCTGACGATGACCTCATATGCAGACGATACGCAGCTGGCGGTGACACTTAGTGGAGACCCTGAAGTGGAGGCCCCCAAATTCCGAGCTGGACTTGTGGCAGTAGCGAGTTGGCTTCGTACCAATTGTCTGCAGCTAAATGCCACCAAAACCGAGGTGCTGGTCCTAGGGAAACATGTCGAGCTTTGGGGAAACCAGTGGTGGCCTCCAGAGCTGGGCATTATCCCTATCCCAGCTTCTGGAGTGAAAAACCTAGGTATTTGGCTGGATCCTGTTGATAGGGGTAAACCAGGCTGAGGCATCCAGGCTACAAAGGGTTCAAAATGCCGCGGCGCGAGCCATCGTGGGTCTTCCCAGACATTGTTCTGTGTCAGGTACCATCTCGGCCCTACATTGGCTTCCGGTCAGACAGCGGATCAAGTTTAAGGCGCTCTGTCTGGCTTTTAAAATCATGAAATTTTCCTCACCACCGGCACTGTCCAACCTGCTCACTCCCTACATCCCTCCGAGATCATTAAGATCTGAGGCTCTTCACCTAGCAGTCTGCCCCCGTTTTAAACTTAGCAGAATGGGTGGCCGCTCTTACCGCGTGCTTGCGGCGGGTTTGTGGAACTCGCTCCCGGTACACATTCGAGCCCTGAAGGATCTGTCCACCTTCAGACGTGCAATCAAAACTTTTCTGTTTCCCGCTTCCGAGTAGTCGCCATTTTCTTCTTTTCTCTTTGTGTGTTATGTTATAGTACCTGTCTAGCGCCAGGACGCCCCTTGGCTGGGGCATCTGTGCGCTATAAAAATATAAATAACATAACATAACAAATAACATATAGGGACATCTGGAACAAAAGATAAATTGTATGTGAATGGAGTGAAAACACCGGTCAAGTGCAGAAGAATGAAGGTAAGGATACTCAAACTGGACCCAGCCGGGTACTCAGTGTAAGGAAAGCGGGAGGGGCTGGCAATAGTAGATGAGGCAGGGCAGATGTTTGCGCCTGTAGCACAGCAACGGAGATGATATCCGAACAAGGTCTTCGAATGCTTGGCAGTTATGCAGAGACGATGATTTAAAACCGGGAACAGGATGTTTCCTGGCTCTTGATTATCTTCAGAGTTAATCTGTAGAACGCCGCGTGCAGCCGCTACGCGTCTCCTCTGCCGCGGCTATGATGGTAGTCCTGTGAGCTCAGAATATAAAAGGTAATGTAGGCACCAAAAACAACCTTGGAGGAAGAGTTATAGCCTAGAGGAAAAAAATTAATGCAAAACTATAATAATAGATTATAAAACTATAGTTCTGTTGACTAAAACTACAGATAAAAGCAGAGCAGCTGAAAACTCAAGTAAGGAGTTATTCAACACTGTTAAATCCCTTTCATCCTCAGGTAAAAAAATGTAGCGACTCCCAAAACAGACACCACCCAACTCGTTTATCTGGATATGATCAATTGTTTTCAACCACATTTGTGGTCAAATTCCTTTGTGTCTTTGCAACTCGCAGTTAGGCAGGCGAGGCTCCTTTCACTCATCATCCTGATTACACTTTGCAGTGAATCCCTGACACCATTTTGTGAGTTTGTAAAACCTTGAAAAACACTTATTTGTGGTTGCAAAATTCCCTCTCTTGAGCTGATGCTACTTTTTATTTTACTGTGTACAAGGTTTAAGCTAAGCTTAATACATGGTCATCTGTAATCACATGGGCCCTGTCAGGTGACACTTCGCATGATGAGCTAGAAGTTCAAACGGGCATCTGTACAGCAGAACTGTGAATGAAAAGTGGCTTAAGATATAAATACTTACCCTTTCATTGTACATTTAAGCATTTAAGCACAAAACAGTCCTTGAAATATCGGGATCAATTTAAGGGAAAACACTGTGTGCTAAGAAAATGTTTAAAAACAACGGAAAGTTGATGATCCTCTTTAATACCTTCTCATACCAGTTTTTTTCCAGAAGAGAACTCTGTTAATTCTATCAAATGTACTATACCACAAGGAATAAGACATGTATGTATCTTTACCAGATACCTTTGTCAGTAAAATACCTGAAATTATTGGATATAAAATGTTGCATGTATTACTTATATGAGAGAAATGAAAATGTTCGATATAATTAGAACTTTTTTAAAGATTATAGAAGCGCTATAATAAGTTTTTTGTAAATTAACCCCAATTTATTTCTCTACAATAACCACCTCTCTCATATCAAAATTGTGCTTGTTATAGTGAGAAAGCTAAATGATCTAGGAGAAATCGGGAACTGCGTGTCAGTATTTTCCTTAGGGAGCTTCAAGCTAGAGAGTGAAAACACTTTTGTAGAATTCCCCAAAAATTGTGATTAAGATATTTCAATATGTTTGACAAAAAGAATAGTTATATTTCATGATAATATTAAAATGGGAAATAAAATAACAGGAATAAATATTTACATCACAAGACAAAACTATTGGAGACTAAGGGCCTGATTTGGATCTCCGCAGACAGGTAACTGTGTCCCGTCAGCCGAAATATAAATTCCTTTTGTCCTATTGGAATATTATTTCTGCAGATGGGATATCCGTCACCAGTGTGATGGAGTAAACCATCCGCCCAGACCTAAATCAGGCCCTAAATCTCAGAAATATAAAATATATTAAACCTCCATCACTATTAATCCATTTGGTTAAAGTGGTTGATTTTGGGGTCAGCAGACTACCCTTTCTGTGATAGCTTTTAGATAAGGGAATCTTTCATTTTTTTAAATGCAACCCATTTCTCTTTCACATTCACAAAGGTCCCCTTGGGGCTCCTTCCCATTTGCAAATGGATTACCGCCTCCTATTAATAGTTTGAAAAGGGTCACAAAACTTAATACATATCATCAGTATGTATAAAAGTATTCAGAAGTGGCACAATTGATATCCCCTTCGAAATTCTGAATCGTTAAATTGGCTAACTATATTTCAAAAGGGGTTTTAGCATTTACAAACCATGTGAATTACTAAGTTGAGCGTAACCTGTGCACCTATCTATTTAATGTTAATTTTGCTTCAGATCAATTGAAAACCATCTCACATAACTCTGACACAATACTTCTTTAAATACAGGATTTCTTACATCAAGCTTTAATGTTTTGTTAAATATAATTCCAAATGTTGTCTCTCTATACAGAAAAGTAGCTAAATCTGTCTCTGGACCTTAGGCATAAAATAGGATGTAATCATATGTTTTAGATACATTATCTGATTTTTCGAAACCAGTATAATAAACATACTCAATCCTTTTAGATTTTATCTGTCAGTTCTGGTTTCTAATGCAGACAATAATCTAGATTTACACCAAGAATCAATTCCACCCATGCCTTCTAAAAGCTATTTATCATTGATCTCAATTATTATTATCAGAAATAAAACTGTAATAGAACTGATTTGATAGATGGACCTTCAAGTATTATGCTCAGTCAGTTTATGGAACGAAATATGGAGTTACGGTCTGAATACCTTAGATCCACAAGCATTGCCTGACCACTGTATTTTACATCAATAGATTATTTATCAGCACATATTCTTTGATTTCAATTAACTCATCTTCTAATTCACTCTTGTGCTGGGTCTGTTAGAAATATTTTCAATAGGATATTTACATTCCCAAAAGATAAGAAACTCTGGTTTCAAGTCTGGTCAAACCTTAATAAATGCAACACCTAAATATGCCCTTCTGTGTCCTTATGTTTTATTGTGCCGTATGATTCAGAAATGGCTTGTTTTCCCTTTCGGAGGTAACATTTTAAACATATTTTTTATTGTTGCCATCCGAAACATTATCACTGTTTGGGAAAATACCAATAAGTGTTCCTGTGATGCTTGTTGAAAAGGGAAGTGTCTAATCACAAAGTGAATTGAATCCAAGTTTATAACTTAATTACTGGTTTTGAAAAAGATATGATGTTGAACCCTATGAGGCATTTCCTCTCCAGAAAGTTTAATGACGGTAATCAAAAGTCAAATAACGCTGATGAAGTCAAAAAGCTTCCTTGAATATTCTAATTGAATTTTAATTACAACATAAAATGTTTATTGCTTACGATATTTCTTAGTATTTTAATTTTTGTGCTATATTACGTAAGATAAATTATTAGTATTTGTTTTTCTATATGTAAGAAGCATTACATAAATGAAATCCCTGTATCCCACCTTCTTTCTTTTCATGAACATTTCCATTGTTAAACTTTTCAGGTTGCCTGATATTAAGAATTTTGCTCTTCATAACTATGCTGTGTTACAGAATGCTATGTTACAATATGTTGAATTTTATGTACCACGTTTGTTTATAATATGTATGGCAGCTCATGTTTAGTTATGATTTATTAATTAGCTTATGTTTATTAGGTTTTATTATTAAATAAAAATTGAAACGTACAAAATGAAAAGTGATATCTATTTACAACTGCAGCATTTTTGTATTGTATGGGTGTTCTCAAACATTTTCCCAGGGGCCAAAAATATGGTCTGCGGGGGGGACGGAGGGCCACATTGACATCAGCAGGGAGAGTCGGGCAGGGCATTTGAAGTATACATAAGGTTGGAAGTAGGGGGAACAAAGCATGTACATTGTGTGGACTGTGACCAATGGAGGTTTTGAGGGCATACCATACTGCCCTCTAAAGTAATCCCCTACTGTTTAGAAGAAACATAGGTTTGACAGTGCTCTGTTGTGCTGCATCTCAGTTGCTATCCCTGTACTGGACCCTGAAGTAAGCCTTCTCTGCCTGCTAGTGCTACGTTTGGTGAATTAAGGAATGAATTACACAAGAACTGATGGACTACATCCACCTTCTTGAATAGAACGTTGTTCATTTTGAGAGTGCATGGGTGAACCCTCAAACGCTGAGGATCCAGTCCTAATTTAGCTGTTTTAGGAGCATTTCCTGAAGGTTGTAAATTCTGATAATCTGTTGGTGAACCCTCAAAAGCTGCAATACCGATAGATACATCCAACGGCAGATTTCTCACCTTTAGAATATTCCTCAACATCAGACTTGATCTTGAAAATCTTCAGCAGTACCTCTGCGTGCCTGTAGGTGGCACAATGCAGCTCTGCACCAATGTTGTTCCACTCCCGAGGGGTCATAATAGTAAGGAGTAGGTGAATGGCCCCTAACTGTGTCCAGGAATTTATTTAATAAAACATTTGAATATATTACTCAATTCTTAATGCATTTGTAGTCCGGTAAACCAGACTGAGGGCCTGATAAAGATTGTGGCAGGCAGGGTTACTCTCTCACAAACGTGAGGGATATCCCTTTCGCCAAATTACAATTCTATAGAATATAATGGGACTGTAATTTGGCAGACTGGATATCCGTCAAGTTTTTCACAGAGTAATCCTGTCTGTCTAGATCCTATTCAGGCCCTGAGTGAGTGGGAGGGGTAATAAGATGTGAAAAGGTAATGAGATGTGCCTGTGAGTAACCGTTCAATACACAGACTTTCTATCCTTAAGAGTCTTACATAGACCCATTGAGTACACTGCCAATAGAAAGACGCTACATACCCTGCATTACTTCTCCTTTAAATTACATATGTGCTTTATAACAATCACTACAAAAACATGTTTTGTAAACACTGGAAACACATAGGTTTTGTCTATTATGGGGGACAGGCAGCTGAGAAACACTGATAAGCACTGAATTCAAAAGGTTTGTAAAACACCACTGGAATCCACCATAAATAAACACTGTAAACAGGACAGCCAATCACATGAATGACCTGATGGATTTTGTGATTGTTGGGCAAGATGAGTTTCATGGTTCCCAGATTGATGATCTGTGAAATTGTGTAAGAACCCGAATCATGGGGGAGAGATGGAGGATAAGGACCAAGAGGTAGAGATCGTACATTTGGAAAGGGGATCTGTATCTCTTGTTGGTGCCATCCGCCCAAACCTCGGACCAAATACTTTGACGAGATTTTGAAATTCCTCTGACTTTTGCCCTAGAACTGTAACCTTCTATGCCATGAGGAGGTGTTACTCCTCCAGGACTAGATGGTGATCCCCCTACGGGTCCCTCAGAATGTGTTGTCTCTCTGGCAGATGGATTAGAAATTCCCAAGAAAGTTCCATCATCACTGAAAACCAGACTTGCGCTCTCCAAATCACCACCTGGTTGGACTTCTGCCGCTGGTTTTGCATGGCCATTCCCATCAACATCATGAATGGGGGAAGAGCGTATCATCTTTCGCACTGCAGCCCTGTTGGAAGGCCTCCGTCGCCTCCGCTTGCGGATCGGGCATCCAACTGAAGGACTTAACTAGTTGAGATGAAAGGAAAAGAGCGTCACCAAGAAAAGCCTCCATATTCTCTGAAGCATCTGGCACACCTCCGGATGTAATTGCCATGTACTGAGATCCTGAAGGTGACAGGAATTCCGGTCGGCAACTTTGTTGGATTTTCCAGGAAGCTATTCCATAGTCAGCAAGATGTTTAGTTTCAGGCAGTAATGCCACAATCCTTTTGGCAGCTCCTCTTGCATCTTGGATCACGGGCACCCCAAGCAGTTGATGTACCTCACTGCAGAGATGCTGTCCATCTTCAGCAGCACCGAGCAACTCAGTTTGTCCTGCGTCTAACACTGGACCTCAAAGGAGCCTGCCAATAATTCCAGGCAGTTGATGTTCTATATTTGTTCTTTGGACGATCACTTTCCTCCTGTGGACACACTGCCAGAACTGACCCCCTACCCGGTTTTGCTGGCATCGGATTAAATCACAATGTCCAGACAGGAACTGAAGATGGTTCTCCTATTCCAATCCTCCATCTGAGTCAACCACCTCCACTACCCCGACTAACACCTCTGCCCCCTCTGGAGCGCTGGAGCGATCAGAAGGGATGAAAATTACCAAACCTCACAGAGTCCTGGTATTGCCCTTGCCAGGAGCCTTGTGCTTTTTTGGAGACATTGGAGCTAAAGCGGCCAAACGAGCGCCCCCTGCCACGTCCGGCTTTGACAAAAATCTTGAGGTAAAAAGTATGTTAATAGATGGCTGCACTTTATCCAAAGAGTTGAATGTGGCAGCAAATTTGCTAAGTTCCTTTATAAAAGAGTCCCAACACCCTTTGCGCAGTAGCCTGCTTCTGAAACCCCAAGCTTTGGATCCACTTTAATTAAGAGAGAACGCTGTCTCACCCACTGAGTGTGCACACTTTACGTTGCCCAACAGGATTACAGCTCTCTGGGCCCATCCAGACAGAGACATTGGAGATATAAGGTCCCCTGACTGATTGGCTTCTTTAGCCGTATCTAAGATGTGTGTAATCGTTCCCATAAGATCCAATAACTTGTCTTGACATGACCACCACAAGCAAGCTATGCTTTTCTTTGGGTTCCTAAGATATATTTTGTCAAGCAAGTAACTGTGTGCTTGTCTAGCTCAGGAGTGAGGACCACCTTGCACTTCAGTGAGGACCACTTTGCCCTCCAGGGACGGAAGGGGACACTTCGCCCGCAGGAATCCCCTGGTAATGGTTGGCTCCTAAGGAGCTGGGGGGGGGGGGGAGGCAGAACAAAGGGGGCCAGTAGGATGGCCTTTCTGAGGCATTCAAAAGCGTCTATATCAAACCCCTGCCCCCCCCCCCCCCAGTCTGCAGGGCGCTTGCTGTGGTGTCTCTCTTCTAGCCTTACAATCTTTCTTCCTAGGGGTGCCAAGGATACAGCGTGCTGTATCGAACCATTTCGGTCACTGCACTGTGTATTACTGACCCCAGATAGGGTGTAGAGACTTCCAGGCTGTATAAGGGGCACAGCAATGTGACGCTCTCAGAGCCTGAGACGTGCCTCTGTCCCCTACGAGCGTCCTCTCGTGGCCGGAGCACAGTACCGCACACATACAGCCCCTTCAAAGTTTGATAGATGTGTGAGGAGTGCTGAGACGTGCCTCGGTCCCCTATGATCGCCCTCTAGTGGCCGCTGTGCAGCACCACACACAATGCGTCCCCGTCAAAGTTTGAAAGGAGTGCTGAAATGACCCTCGGGCCCCTAAGACCACCCTCTAGTGAAAGGTGTGCAGCATCACACCCATGCAGCCCCTTCAAAGTTTGAAAGCCGCGTGAGGAGCACTGAGACGTGTCTCGGTCCCCTATGAGTGCCCTTTAGTGGCCTGTGCACAGCACCACACACATGAAGCCCTGTCACGGTGATTCGCGCTCCAGCAGCTGCCTATGAAAATAAAGGCAGCGTTAGAGCGCGCACAGCAAAAACCTAAAAATCACTATGTAGACACCAGCAAAATCACCAAGCATTTAACTATGAATTTAAGTGAGGAGACAATGAAACGCACTTAACTGATAAACAGAGATGATGGACTATATTTTATGGAGTGTTTAATGATTGGTTACAATGTTTTCTCATTCCATAATGGTTTTCTAGGGAAGGTAGTTGTTTGTTAAAGGCTGCTGTATGAATTAAAGTGGAAAAAAAGATGAACTGAATCCTCGTCTCTGTTTCTGACATAGAATTTTTACCATTCTAAAAGGAAAGATATTGCTGCAGTCATCCCGATGACAGAAAAGATGAAACACAGATGAATGGATGAAATGCTTTACGAGGCTGAGCACTCTTAAGTAAGGAATCAAAGAAAGGTAAGAAGAAAGGAATAGAGAGAAACAGAAAAAACAATAAGAAAAGAGCAAAGAGTAAAATAAAGATAACTAAATAAGAGAAATAGATAGATGAACGATCGTTAAATGGCTGCGGTATATTATATTCAATGGCACTTGTAATACGGTGGCCAGGATATCTGTCACGTTTGTGATGGAGAAACCCAACCACCGAACTCTAAATCAGGCTCTTAATACTTTGCAATGAAGCTGCTGTTAACTATGCAACATTACTCATGACAAGGAGACATCTGGTCGTGCGTAACACACTTTTTATATTTACAAGGGCGTGAACACACTGAATGAACAACAAGTGTAGATTAAAATGCAGGGTTTAAATACACCTTCACAAACACCCAGAGACTAAACCTGTACTAAACACACAAGCCTCAGTAACAGGTAGATCATACAAAGAATGATGGACAAAATGAAGCAGACCTAGAGATACATGCGTAACACAGACAAGATAGGTCTTGATTTAGTGTTTGGTGAACTGGGTACTCCTTCGCAAACGTAGTGGAGTACCCTGTCCGACAAACTGATGGTCTGCCTGACCTAATGCAAGTCAGCTGCATTGTTGTGCGTCCAGCTTGACTGTGGTGCCGTAAGTGTAAATACATTGGACTGCTGAGCCTCTTTAGATCAGGCAATCTGATGTATTTTTCTCTCATTTGGGACCACCAGGGACACCCCGTTAGTGCTGAACAGAAAAAATGAACCCCTCTCCCTGGAAGAAAATGAATCCAGGTTAAAACTCCCAGGGTGTGAGGGTGATTAGTTATTTGTTTATAAAAACAATCTCCTGCTTTGGGAGCTTGTTTTTGAAAAAAAAGCAAAAGTTGGTTAATTGCCGCCTTAAACATGGCAGCCACTAACCAATCTTATGGTGCCTTCAAAGGAGGCACAAGGGCTGTGGCTCTGCTGAAGGTACAGAGCACCGCAGAGCCAGCGGAAATCTTTAAACAAGGCTGGCGGCCCTTTGGACTTAAGATCAGACCCAGAGTCTGGATAATTGATAAGTAGAGGTGTGGAGAAAAGAGAAAAAGGTCATTAGATTGCTGCCTGTATGTGATTTATTGTATATGACAAGAAGCTGATGTGCCCCTTACCTTAACACTGACTATTTATAGGAAAATTGCTATGTATGCTGCATTTGTTTGTTTCTCCAAATTCAGCCAAACAAGTTACTGGTTATGTTAACTCATGTCATACAGGACAAAAAATTGAGGTTAAAATAAACATCCTGTTGTCTAGAAACATGCAAGGACCAAACGCCTTAGCCTGACAGATTGTAATAAAAGTACCTTGCTAGGGTTTGTGTTCAATCCAGTTCATTCCAGTTCAGGGACCACAGTGTAGGCAGGAGCTACTGGGTTGAGATAATTTTCCTTTGATGTCCCGAGACCTGTCCTAGAGTGGCTGTGTGTAACACGGGCGGGAAGAATTGGCAACAAGCGGGTGCGAAGTAACTGTAAATTGATACTTGTATAGCGCACTACTCACCCGCAAGGGTCTCAAGGCGCTTGTACAAATACCGCTGTGGAACCCGTCCTGGCTTTCCCTGTGAGGCGTCCACTCCTGGGCACCCCCAGGGTGAAGGCCAGGCATCCTTAGCGTTGTGGGGGCCGTTGTGGAGATTAAGCAAGCTATTGCCCAGAGTTGCAGAGTGGGACTCTATGATTAGAATAGGCACCGAGGCGAGAATTATCATGTCCGTGAAATTTTTGAGCCCAAGACCCGCCGAGGCGGGGAATTGAACCCTGGTCCCGGGCTAGACCTCTGCATCAGGGTCTGCCGCTCTAACCATTGAGCCACACTTCTCCACTTCTAACTGGGGGTTTTATTTCAGATTGGATGGTGGAATACAGATAATCAGTGCAAGTAATGTGAAGGCGCCTGGGGGATCTGCTTCTACTGTGTTTCTTCTTCTTCTCTTTGGGTTTCTCCTTCCTGCGAAGACCTGCCGGGCTTCGTCTGGTCCGGGCCACTCCCTCTTCCTCCGTGGTGTAACCGCTCTGCAGCACCGCCCCGAAAAGGAAAGAATAACTGGTGAGGCACTATCCCTAGTAATATCTTCAGGGAAGGGTGTGAGGGAAACAAAAGACCCGGTGCAGCACTTCAGTCGGAATGTGAGGGGTAGTGCACAGGGATTCAAAACAAAGGGGAACACCGATTATGGGAGGGGAGACCCGGGGAAGGTAGTCGGACGGCTCCTCCTCCCCCACCAGCCCGCAATCCTCCCTCGTACCTGGCTTAGCCACACACCTCCCCTGGGTGAGTGGCTGGGCGACGCGTGGGGACGTTGGCCTCCTGGCTTCTCCTGCAACAGCTGGGCAGTATCTCCAGTCGCCTCCGTGGTTCCGCTTCCTCCCCACGACCTCCGCGCCTCTGACCGCTCCTCCTTCCTCGACCTCCGCTCCTCTGACCGCTCCTCTCTCCACGTCCTCCGCTCTTCTTCCTCTGATGACTCCTCGATCTCCACACTCTGTTCTCCTCTTGACTCCGCAACTCCCACGCCAAACTCCATCCGGGTGAACAAGCACACGCCACTGTGAGTGACTTCCGCATTTGACGGCACTCCGTCGGGATCAGGCTCCGCCCACTCATCGTGCTGCTCCGAGTTAAAGGGCCAGTACACGTTTTTGTCCTCTAGTGACGCTGCTTCGTAGTCCACAAAGTGTTGACCAGTCTGTGAGGGGCACATAACAGGGGAGGCATCCGGTGAGTCCTGACAAACACCCCCCTCCCTGCTACACTGTGCAAGCCCTTTTTGCACTTGACTCTCAAGTTAGTGAGGGCGAGCAGTCTCAGAATTCTCAGCTTGGTAATGTAAGCTGCTTGAACTCAGAGCTGAACAACAAACCAACAGGCTCAATAGAATGAATGTCCAGTACACTGCTTATCTTGCTAAGAAAATGTACTTTACTCACACAGTTGCACCCAATACTAAATTAATAAGAAACAAGTCAATGTCTCTGGCCTGTGAAGTTGGCAGGTGCTGCGCTTATTCATGTATATCCATCTCCCCCTATTATCAGGTTCCTTCTCCCTGTTCTGATCCCCTCTTCTCCTATAGTGGATTTTAGGAGTGGCATGAATACAGTACAGGTGCGGTTCATTCACCCCAATGCGTATGTGCTCTCAGTCCTAAGTGTTTATCCCCTTCACAGGATGAGTCAGCCCTGTCAAGGTCCCTTTCCATCTGCCCAGCACTCAACGGACACGCCGGCACACTCGAGAGAGCAGTGGCCTACCGACAAGCTTTTGTTGAACTCTTTCGTCCTGGGTGCATGGCTGCATTTAGTAGGGTACCCACTCATCCTTTTCATTGCAGTTGCCTAAAGATCAGCAGTCCCAAGGTATCGCGGTCACACCTGGCCTGTCGGTAAGAGCAGCCCCTCAGCACCCTCCCCACAGCAGCAATTGAGCCCACCCTGTGGCCGGCTGGACCACAGGTGTAACCTCAGGCAGGGTTTTCGACACTTGGGAAGTTCTAACAGGGTCAAGCATTGTGTTTTCCCCCAGTTAGTAAAAAAAACAGCATAAGTCTTGGCTGCTTCTGCTGCAGCCAAAGTCTTGTACAGCTTTTCAGTCTACCGGTAAATCCAGGTGCAGAATAACCTCACAACTGATAATCAGGTGGAATGAAATGAACACATGAAAGTAAGCCTTAATTTCATTGCGCTTGATTTGTAATCAGGGCCATGGTTGAGGGATAGGTCTAGGCATAGGCCTCGGAACACACATTGGATCAGCGTGAAGCTGGGGCTATCAATCGAAATCCCAGATACCAGAGACAAGTAGTGGGTAACTCAGGGCAGGGGAAAACAACTGTTGTCCATGGAGGGGACATTCCCGTCCCAGAAATCTACATTACAAATTAATTAATAGTATTTCTATATATCTGTTTTGTGCCAGCCCATATGACTTTAAAACTTCACAGGGGGGGAGGGTGGGTGTGTTCTGTTTTGGGGTGATACACGGAACCCCTATGGATGGTTGGCTAGATTCTGCTCCCAACTGATTGCCTGTATTGCACTGAAGCCTACTTTGCATTGCCTGAACGACCGTTCGCGGTCCTTGTATCTTGTTCCTATTGAAAACTTAATAAAAGATTTATAACATAAAACTTCACAGGGTACATGTAACCTTTGTAAACTTACTAAAATTGTGAACATTTTAAAAATCCTCTCCGGTTACCATTCTACTCTTTGCTGTGTTGGAAAACTAGCTCAAATTTTTCAAAATTCTACATTGATTTGGCTTGTGAATTATATTTTTGCAAATCTACATGTATTAACTATGTTATTTTAATACTACAGGTGATGGAAATTATAAACGAAGAAAGCAAGATTTAGCACCAGGCAACTGAATGTCAATGCCATAAGAAGGATTGTTTAAATAAAATTAAGGACATCCAGCGTTCTGAGTTTGAAACAGTTTCCAAAATCTAGGTGTGGTAAGGAACTTTTAGCTGATAAAAGTACTGTTCCTGTAAGTGAGTTTTCCAACTTGGCGTTTCATTAACCCAGAGCAGAACCATATCAGAGCACACAGCATCAGAAATAATGTAGAAAGACCAGTCTCTTCAGCATCCTCCTCTGAAATAGTACCAGAAAGACAAATTGCCTCAGCATGACACAATAATGTTCATCTAAAGACTCATCCAATTCCTGAGAGGAAGCACACGCTGGATAAAAGAAAGTTATAACAAAAGGTTTCTTCTGCAGACCATCAAAGAAAAGACACTGAAAGAAGACTCTGAAGCTGAAAGCACAGATTCAAAATCACCCTTGCTCAAAAACCAGTTTTATCTAGTGACGCAACTTTGAGACTTTCTGCCTCTGGATATAACACCTGGACTAAAACTCCTCACTTTAACGAAACCCTTAAAAATTCACCACTTTATTTTCTTCTTGACCATCTCAAATATATATTTCCTTTTTAATGTGTACTGTTCTGTAATTCTATGTAAATTGCCTCAAGATTATCTGTTGTGCAGCAGTGATGTGTAAAACTGTTAAATATAAAAACGAATTAAGTGAACACTGTGGTGTCATATCTAATGTAAATAGATCTCCATCATCTAAACTAGAAACTTTGCTCAATGTATAGGAAGGTTAACAGGAATGATGTTCTGCAACTGATGATCCACAATACTACTGTGCATGTTCTAACGTCCTTAGTTACCACCATTATGTGAGTGCAAAAAGGTACTTAACATGTAATCAGTAAATATCTGATTAAAACCTTATCACTGCTTTGCTAAGAACCTAACAAATGAATGTGAGAAAAACTTCAGTTACAAAATAATTTTCTGCCGGACAGGCCATAACCTAAAGCCCAATATCTGCGAAAAACATTATAGGTCTGCTTCCAGATATATTTTGCTCAATTCAAGTGTTACGAAGATTACATACAATTTCTTTTAGAGATTAATGCTGAACATTATTTAAACAAGCCCTGGCTCTAGAATCTGGTTCACTCTTACCATGGCATAAAAGCAAGAGAAAACCAAACTTGGAGCATTAACTCTACAAATTAATATTATAAAAACATGGACTGCAAGAACTAAATCAGTGTTTACACCAGCTTCGCTCATCGCACAGTAACCCAAACTAGGGAAAAAAGAGATCAGTGCCAAAAAATATTTAGATGAAAATCTCACCTCACTGAACATGTGAGAATGCACACTAGGGAAAAACTCTCTCAGTGCTCTGAATGCCCAAAAAGTTTCAGCCGTAAATCTTATCTCACTGAGCATTTGAGAATCCACACTGGGGAAAAACCTTATCAGTGCTCTGAATGCCAGAAAAGGTTTTATATCAAACAGAGTCTTTTCCGACATGCAATAATCCACTCTAGGGAAAAACCTTATCAGTGCTCTGAATGCCAAAAGAATTTCAAACGTAATTTTCTTCTAACTACACATCTGAGAATCCATACTGGGGAAAACCCTTATCAGTGCTCTGAATGCCAGCAAAGGTTTCGTACTAAACAGAGTCTTTCTCGACATGCAGTATCCCACACTGGGGAAAAACCTTATCAGTGCTCTGAATGCCAGAAATGTTTTAGTGAAAAAAGAAGTCTCATCCTGCATACAAGAACCCACACTGGGGAAAAACCTTTTCAGTGCTCTGAATGCCAGAAATATTTCCGTGACCAAAGTGGTCTCACTCAGCATACAAGGACCCACACTGGGGAAAAACCTTTTCAGTGCTCTGAATGCCAGAAATGTTTTAGTGGCAAAAGCAGACTCACTAAACATACAAGAATCCACACCGGGGAAAAACCTTACCAGTGCTCCGAATGCCAGAAATGTTTCAGTGAAAAAGGCACTCTTATTCAGCATACAAGAACCCACACTGGGGAAAAACCTTATCAGTGCTCTGAATGCCAAAAATATTTCAGTACCCAAAGCGGTCTCGGTCAGCACACAAGAAACCACGCTCGGAAAAAACCTTATCAATGCTCTGAATCCCAGAAATGCTTCAGTGGAAAAAAAAGTTTCACTCAACATACAAAAACCCACACTGGCTAAAAAGCCATAAGTGCTCTGAATGCCAGGAATGTTTCAGAGTCCAAAGAAGTCTCACTCAGCCTACAGGACCCCACACTGGGTAAAAAACCTTATCAGTGCTCTCATAAATGTTTCAGTGACAAAAGCAGTCTCACTCAGCATACAAGATCTGACCCTGAGGAAAAACCATATGAGTGGTCTGAATGCCAGAAATATTTCAATGACCAAAGCGGTCTCACTAAACATACAAGAACCCACACTGGGGGAACCTTATCAGTGCTTTTAATGCCAAAAACTTTTTTACCATGAATCTCTTACTGAACATGTGAGAATCCACACTGTGAAAAAACCTTATCACTGCTCTGAAAGACAGACAAGATTGAGAGTTGAGATTGTTACAAGCACCATAAGCAAACACACACGATCCGAAATGATCATCAGTGCTCTGAATGCCAGAAAAGCTTCAATTTTAAACACAATCTCACTCTACATGAGCAGACGCACACAGGGAAAAGTGAATGACAGAAATTCCTCTCTAACCATGGGAGACTCGATTTTGGGGACTGCCAGAAAAGATTCATTCAGAAAAGGTATCTCATTCTTCATCAGAGACTCCACAGTGGGGGGAAAAGTTTTTATTGCGACGAATGCCAGAAAAGCTTCTATCTGAAAGCCATTTTTATGTAACATGAGAGAATCCACACTGGGGATAATCCTTATGAGTCCTCGAAATACAAGTAAACTTGTAGTTACAAATTACTTCCCACTTGACATGAACAAACTCACACAGGGAAAAAGCCTGATGGATGTTCTGAATGTCAGATAAGGTTTAGTTTCGAATACAGTCTCATTCCACATGAGAGAATTTACTCTGGACTAAAGCCTTATTCATACTCTGAATGCCAGAAAAGTTTCAGTCAGAAAGTCAGTCTCACTACAAATGCATCCACACCAGGTGAATAGGAACCCGGATCCTGAGTTGCAGAACAGCTTTCAACGCAACCTCACTTTACATAAAGAGCGAAAATTTTAATTGCAATAGGATTCATCCAAAAAATCTTGCAGGATAACTTAGGCTGTCCACATGCAACCTCTGGAGATATATCAGGGTTTGTAAAAATCAACTAAGTGCCACAAAATCCGTAATTTAAGTATCGGAAAGTTACAATACTCTCAAGGTCTCTACTCGACTCAGAAATGTTAGTGCTTGAAAAAAATCAACAAATTGCCACAAAATTCACAATATGAATGTATTAAATGTTTTTAACCCCAATGGTTTCTACTCACCCTTGTTTGTTAACATGACTAAAATATATATTTTGGGTGCAGTGTTTTGTACACTTGTTAACATTATTGAATATAAAATTGTCATCATAAAATACAACAGCAGTCAATCAATCAATCAAATATTTGTAGAGCGTGCTAATCACCAGTGAGGGTCTCAAGGTACTGAGGGGTGGGGGGGGGGGGGCGGGGTGCAGCTACTGCTCGAACATCCAGGTCTTGAGGAGTCTCTTAAAGGTCAGCAGGTCCTGGGTCTGTCACACCTGTATGGGAAGGGTTTTCCACGACTTGGCCGTGAGGTAGGAGAAGAATCTGCCACCAGTGGAGGACCTGTGAATGCGTGGGACGTCAGCCATGGCGAGGTCGCCGGAGCACAGCTGGCGATTCGGTGTGTAGAAGTTGAGACGCCTGGTGAGGTATGCTGGTCCGGTGTTGTGGAGTACTTTGTGAGCTTGAGTGAGGAGCTTGAAGGTGATCCTCTTGTTGACGGGGAGCCAGTGCAGGTCTCTCAGGTGGGCAGTGATGTGGTTGTGGCGGGGTAGGTTGAGGATGAATTGTGCGGAGGTGTTCTGTATGTGTTGGAGTCTCTTCTGGAGTTTGGCCGTGGTTCCCGCGTAGAGGGCATTGCCGTAGTCCAGTCTGCTGCTGACCAGGGCCTGGGGGACCACCCTCCTAGTTTCGGTGGGGATCCATCTGTAGATCTTGCGGAGCATGCGAAAAGTGTTGAAGCAGGAGGAGGAGACGGCGTTGATTTGCAGGGACATTGAGAGCGATAAGTCTTGGTTGACTACCAGCTTGCGTGCGCGGTCGGTGGGTTTGGGTGTGGGTGCGGTTCCCAGTGCGGCTGGCCACCAAGAGTCGTCCCAGGCAGAGGGGGTGGATCCAAGAATGAGGACTTCTGTCTTGTCCGAGTTAAGTTTCAGGCGGTTGGCCTGCTTCTAGGTGACGACTGCCTTCATTCCTTCGTGGAGGTTGGTTTTGGCGGTGGCAGGGTTATTGGTGAGAGAGAGGATCAGTTGAGTGTCATCGGCGTAGGAGACAATGTTGAGGTGCGAGCGGACGATGTTGGCAAGTGGAGCCATGTAGACGTTGAAGAGGGTGAGGCTGAGAGATGATCCTTGGGGTACGCCGCAGATGATATTGGTTGCTTCGGAGCAGAAGGGCGGGAGGCGGACCCTCGGGTTCTGTTGGTGAGGAAGGTCATCCAGTCCAGGGTTTTGTTGCGTAGTCCGGCGTCACTAAGGGTGTGGTGGCAGACGGTGTCGAAGGTGGCCGAGAGGTCCAGGAGGATGAGGGCTGCGGTTACGCTGTTGTCCAGTATGGTCCTGATGTCATCTGTGGCAGCGATAAGGGCGGTTTTGGTGATGTTGTTGCTGCGGAAGCCGGATTGGGGCTGGTCCAGGATGTTTTTCTCCTCGAAGAAATGGGTCAGTTGCTTGTTGACGATCTTTTGATGACTTTCGCCGGGAACGGGAGGAGGGAGATGAGCCGGAAGTTCTTGAGGTCCTTTGGGTCCACTGTGGGTTTCTTGAGTAGGGCGTTGATCTTGGCGTGCTTCCCGCTTTTGGGGAAGGTGGCGGTCTCGAAGGAGCTGTTGATGATATTCCGAAGTTGGGGGGCGATGATGCGGCCTGCTTTTTTGAAGATGTGGAGAGGGCAGGGGTCGGTAGGTGAGCCGGAGTGGATGGTGTTCATGATCTTGATGGTATCCTTGTCGTTGACGTGGGTCCAGGAGAGCAGGTGGTTGGTGAGGCTGGGGGGCGTTCATTCTGCAGTTTTGGCGGCTGTTGGGGAGGTCTGACTATTGAAGCTGTCGTGGATGTCTGCGATCTTGCGGTGAAAGCAAATGGCTAGGGAGTCGCAGAGGTCTTGCGATGGCGGGATGGCGTTGGAGTTGGAGCTGGGGTTGGAGAGCTCCTTCACGATGTTGAAGAGCTCTTTGCTGTTGTGTGCCTTGTTGTCAATGCGTTCCTTGAAGGTGGTCTTTTTGGTGGCTCAGATGAGTTGGTGGTGCTTGCGGATTGCGTTCTTAAGGGCTGTGTGGTTTTCCACTGTCTTTTCGTGGTCCCATCTTTTCTCGAGTCTTCGGCAAGTCCGCTTAGTTTTCTGGAGGTCGGTGGTGAACCAGCTGGCCTTTTGGCTGTGCATCTGTTGGAGGGTTTTTTGATCAGGGTGAGAGTGTTGGCGCAGTCGTTGATCCATTTCCTGAGGTTGCTGGCGACTGTATCTGTGTCCGTGGTGTTTGTCGATGGGTCCCGAGCGAGGTTGGTGATGAGCTGGTCTTCTGTGACCTTGTTCCAGCTGCGGTAGGGGATCCTTGGCTGGTGGTGGTGCAAGGCGGGTTTCTTGAAGGTGTAGTGGATGCAGCGGCGGTCAGTCCAGTGGAGTTCGGTGGTGTGGCTGAAGGTGTGTGGTTGCTGGCTGAGAGGATGGGGTCGAGGGTGTGACCGACGGTGTGGGTAGGGATCGTGACGAGCTGTTTGAGTCCAAGGTTGGCGAGGTTCTCAAGCAGAGCGGAGGAGTTGCTGTCATTGGCATTCTCGAGGTGGAAGTTCAGGTCACCGAAGAGGATGTAGTCTGCGGACGCGAGGGCGTGTGTGCTGACTATGTCGGAGATGGTGTCGATGAACTGTGGCCGGGGGTCTGTAGACGAGTGTTCCTCTGAGGGTGGTGTTGGGGTCGGTGTGGATCTGAAAGTGTAGGTGTTCAAAGGCGCTGGAGCTGTCTGTCCTGCAGGTCGAGACTCTGAGGGTTCTTCTGTAGACGATGGCGATTCAAACAAATTACACTTGATAACGCTCTTTCTGGTGGATACTCCTTTACCTGCAGATTCCTCACCTGGTGAATATTCCCCAGGAGCCAGACTAAATCCTGAAAGCTGAAAGGAGTATTGCTGCACCTTCGTAGATGACTTTGTGCAGCTCAGTGTCTATGCCCTTCTGCTCCAGAAGTGACGATCGGAGCCGCATATAAGCACTACACATGAGAATAAACACTGGGGTCCGAGGGTTTGATTATATCACTGGCCTATATCACATATGCAGGCCCTGGGCAGATGTTAATTCACCATTTGTATCATGAGTAGAATTCAGACGAGGCCTTTTCCTTTCTAATAACTCAAATTGTATTCTCAGCAGCAAGTGTATATATACACATTTGTGAGTGATGACGGTGTGGTGCTCAAGGTGAAAGTGATATGATAGAACAATCTGATCCACATATACACAGAAACAGGGCCGAACATTACTTTTGTACAATACAAGTTAAGCAAAGCTTATTCTTAGAAGACCTAGTTCATGTAAAACAGTCCCTGTATAGTTGATGTTTCAACCATTCGTTAATCAGTTATTTATCATGGTCTCATCAGTACAGTAGATTGCCACCTCTCCCGTATACCTCTCAAACTGTATTCATTACTCCTCAGTATGGGATTTTCTGTATCACAGGCCAGCATTGCCAGGAGGAAGTCAAATTCAACGAAGCAGTTCCAGTGCCCCGTTCGCTTGACCAAACACCTGAAGCCATTGAATCTTCTGCTTGCTGTCAAACAAGTTTGAGTCTGATACGTCCTGATGAGATCCTTGTAATTGACTATGTTGTCCGGGAGAAGCTGCACCAGCCCTCCTCTGATGGTGGGCAGGAATGCCATGAGCACCGAGCAAAATGTTTGCAACTCCCAACAGATGTGGAGTGAGGCTTCTGCCTGTGACGAGGGTCTTCTAATCTGCGTCTCTCCTGTAAAGCCTTCCCAACCCAGAAGTGATGCATTTGCCACCACTGTTAAATCTGGGTGGAGTAGGGAGAGGAGTCTGTCGCTGGCACAATCTCAAAATGTTAGATTCTGAATCCAACAGGGTGACTCTGTGTCAGGAAGGACACAATAAAGAGGTTTTGCGGCTGCGCCCGCTGTAGCAGCAGGTGACTCAGTGGCGTGTTGTCCCTCATGTCGTGGACATTGTCTTTGTGCGCCATGTCCATGAAAGAACTAGCATACCTTTTGGGTTTGCAGTGGGGTCTGGCATTAGCAGAGTTGACAAACCCTACTGTATCCACTGAGGGGAGAACATTTTTGATGAAATTGCTTGGTGGGGGCAAACAGGTCCAAGAAATGTGCTGTGGCTCTGCTTTCTTTAAATCTGTCTAGGGCTTAGTCCTCTTTCTTGTTTAAAAGACACAGCCATTGAACGGCAGGTCCATTAAAGATGCTTAGATGTCTTCAGAGAATCCTATATACCTAATCCAGTTGATGCACTGAAGTGCCACACTCGTGCCTATCTCCTTACCCAAGCAGTCAACCATGTCCAAGCTACAACGAATTACAAACTTTGCAGCAACACGTCCATCTCGAATAGCTTTTATTAGGATCACCGGCAGAGTTTGGGCCAATGTGGCCCACAGGGCATGATTATATTAGGAAGCATAGTCATTCAGACCCTCTAGGATTTGGTGATGTACTTAAAAAATCTCTAAATTACCAGTTTTTTAGCAAGCCTGCACTTTCTACAAAAATGCCTGTGAATGCAACCTCCTCCTTGTATTGGTCAAGCGCTCAACACTGGGCCAATAAAAGCAGGGGTCTCAGCAGCAGGTAGGTAAGGTGTTCTTTGTTTACTTACTCCTCACCTGCCTGCTGCTGTTTTGTATTCTTTTGGAGGGCCGCAGACACCACCACCTGCCGCCGGACTGGTGGACCTTCCTGGCTGCACCCTGGACTCTTCTGTAGCTGGAGGGGAGAAAAGACTGCACGTCTGAAACCGGGGCACCAAAAAGATGATTTCTTAGGTTTTCCCAGCCTGATGCAGCAATGCGCATCTGTATCCTGCAACATGTCTGTGCTTCACTTTCCTCGTCCGGGGCCTTAGGTGACCTGGGTGTGAAAATAGAAGGGAGCATGGGCCTAATCAAGGGGGGGGGGGGGCAAATATAATCAAAATCAGGCCCACCTGGCCTATGGTGGTAAAAAAAACTATTGTGCCCAGAGGGCAGCTCTCGGGCCAGTAAATTAATGCAGGGGCCTGCCTCCGACGAGGATACAGCAGGCACAGGGGGCTAATAATTTTTTTAATGAGTCAACTGCTCATGGGGTACGAGGCTGGCCCATAGGGGCAATATTTTACTGAAGGTTGGGCCTACCCAAAGTTTCAGTGCTCCCACCACCCCTCAAAAGGCCAGGTTGAGTCACTGGCATGAGGCCCTTTGGTGGCTCCCGCACACCCCTTTTTGTAGAGTGTTGGAGGGTAGAATCTGGTGGTTGAAGAGCTCCTTGGCTGTCTGGTAACTACAATACACACATGCTGCTGCAAGGCTCCGGTCACTTCTGTACACTTCTGGGGAGATAGTGCTTATGTTAAAAATCAGAACCTTGTGGGCTGCAGTCCTATTTTTGAAGTCCGACTTGCGAAGGGAGGAAGTAATGTGGGTTGCCTCCCCCCACCCCACAGTTGGTATCATTTCTGTCCTATCTATCTTAAACAATTCTTCAAAGTATAGAAATGGGTCCCCTTTCCAGTAGTAGCCCAGCAGAAACTTGCCAATTTGCATTGGAGTTCTGTATTTTATTGTGTTTCCAAATATATAATTTTGTGGGTATTTAAGTGAGTACAATTTATAACAGTTTTCCAAAAGCTATCCAAATAATAATGTTTTTTTGAAGGCGGGGGGGAGTTGATTGTGATTTTGAGCCCTTGCATTCATGCTTCATCCTTTTTACATCTTGAGTTCTAATGCACACATGGCATTCCTGTTTAAACTGTATCCTTTTTTTGGTGTTTTTAAAACCCTTTTTCAAGAACCAGAATTGACGAGGTTTCCCTTCTCCATTGAGCTGTTTTAACCCTGCATTTGTGGACCTGTTGCAAACTGTTCCATATTTTCCATTCTTTGGCGCCACCAGAGTTGCATAGTGCTTGCTTCAGTATTTATTTCCCGTTTTTGTTGAGGTTAATTTTGGTACGAAGTCAGAGTTCTTTAGACACTTCTACTCTGACATTTTTCTAATCACGTTGAGTGGAGAACTTGGCCTTATGGGCTGAGCGGCGCAGTACACGCCTAAAATCTCCGGGTTCACCTGCCTTGCCAGAGACACGAGACTCTCTGTTAGGCGTAGAAAATCAGGTTTATTAGCTGCAGCTAAGCACAGTGGTCCTAGAATTACACCAACGGTAAGTTCTCAGGAGACTGCCACTTAATTCTGTGGCGCACAATCTTTTTGTAGTATACATATTTACAATGCCTACTCCCAAAACATACAAAATTGACAAATAGGAAGAGTTTGAAAACAAGCTATCAAGTATCTTGAATACGCCCTTCTTTTAGACCCCATGTTCTCCCCTCCCCTCAAGTTAATCAATGCTAGTGCATGTAATTCAATTTGCAGGTGGCAGGACGTATTTGCGTGTTTCAAAGGATAGTTGTGTAATAAGAGAATACACAAAGAGAATAGCGAAGGCCAGTCAAATAAGATAAAGTAAGAAAGAATGGTGGGACCCAAACAGTCGACTAAGACAAGGATCAATCAGTCTCGACATGGATTAACGAACTCGGCCAGACCCTGACATCGGTTTCGTAAACAAGGACAAAGGGTTACCTTCTAACAGAGGAGACGCATAGCAGCTGGAAATGCAAAAACACTATGTTCGCCGTGCAGCCTGAATAAAGGCAACACAAAATGGCGACTATCACAAAATGGCGGCTAGATACGGAGCGAAGTCAAAAACCACAGAACACTTTCCATCCCCATGTGGACAGTAGTCCCCAAAACCAACCCATCACAGACCAATCTCCTGTGTCCTGATGAATAGACTCGGAAATCACGTGTAACTTTGAAATGGCTTGGTATACTGTAGGGGCGTTATCAGGAATGTAAATGCAGCAACTAGACCCAAACAATTTACAGACTCCTCCTCTATCTGCAAGGACAATGTCTAAAACCATTCGGTTTTGCAAAGTCATAAGGCGCCTGAAGTTCGGCTGTCAAATTACTCAAGGTTCCGGAAGTTACATTTATCGTAGCCTCAACAACACGAACTAGCTGTCTAATGTTTCTGCTATTGGCCATTGGGCCCCAAAAGGGAAGAAACCCTTTAATAAAATCTCCTCCCTCTTGTCCAGCTTTGTCTCCAGAATCAATAACCCCTCTGCCATATCTCTTTCTGTGATGACCTGAAGGAGCAGTATATGTCGGAGGAAGGAGGAAAGCCACGTAACATGTTCCTGAAAAATAGGCGGGAAGCCATGTATAGGCTCTATCATGACAAACAAAATATGTACCTTGAGATGGTACTAGCGGTGAAGAAACCAAGGGTGAATAGATGTATTTATGGGAACAAACACTCCTTTCCTGTTTGTTCTTATTATTCTGACCGTTTATCTGCAGACATAAGTTACCTTTATGAGGTACGGTCCAAATTGGCAAAGATCTTCTTTGTCTAGACTTATCAGTAAGGCTAGTAACGTAACGAGTCACATTCCAACCATCATATGCTCGCTTCTCATCTACGGGAATCTTTCCAATGTCGGCAATTTTAGCCATGGTCACTATTCCCTTTATCAAAGGACTATGACTAAAATCCGCTCCACCATTATATGGACCATCAGGAGGATATCGAAGTTGATTCTGGTATGCATTGGAAAACATAGCCAAATAAGCCCAAGCAGAACCTTCATAGGAAAATGGAAGGACTAAATATGGCATCCCTTTCTCAGCATTATGGGGCATTAGCCCACAAACCCAACAGTCAGTAGTGTTGACTACCAGTTGATGCTGATGTATTAACTGGATGAATGAATTGTTGAAGGATTCTGTTCCCCTAATTTGCTCATGATCTGGGAGTGTATAGAACTTATGCGGGGAGGTAGTAGTAGGAAAAGACAAGGAAACAGAAGTTAGAGCAGGTGTTTGCTGCATAGTGTGGGCAACCCAACCCACACAGGCTAATAAAATACATAAACATACTAGAATACACAATGCTACGTTACATCGATTAAACAATAATTTCTTCTACTTATTTCTCTTTACAATCTTGATATCATTCCCTTCCACTTTATTATCCATTCTCTAAAGGCGTTGCTCACGGTAATCTTCCTGGATCACTAAGTTGTGGGTATTAGCCGTCCTATGACACTGCAAGTCCTGCTGACCTAGGTCACTACTCAGGTCACAGCCTAAGACTCATACCGTGACCCTGCAACTTGATGGATAGTGGAAAAGGAAATGTCTTTCAACAAGAGTAATCAAAAGGAAAAAGGAAAACACAAAAAGTTCAGTTGTCCTTTAACAACCTAGGTCTTAGGTTGTACCGTGTCTTGCCAGGTATCGTTTGGTCTCGAAACAAAGTTTCTGGATTTGTTGTGTTCAGTCCCTTATGTGATGGTTCAGCCTCTTGCAACATGTCGTCGTCTTCTTTCTCAGAACTTGTCCAGTCCAGGCGTGCACTACTGAAAGGTACAAACCGGGGTACTTTTTCACTTTCACAGTAAGCTATGCCTTCTTGGACCCACTGGTCGTAAGGTAAAGGCAAAGGTACCCTCTTACAGTGCACGCCGTGGACCCAGTTTTTCTTCCTGACAACCTTCACTGCTGTACACGTAACCAAAAGCACTTGTCGCAGCGGCCCCCAACGAGGTTCCAGATTCTTCTTCCTCTGGAAGTTCCTTAAACAGACATAGTCGCCAGGTTGGATGGAATGACCTGGATCTGAGGAAGCCTCCGGCAAAGTGTTTTGGACCTGTTGATGAATAACACGTAATTTAGTGGTGAGGTCATGTAAATGTAAATGTAAATGTGTAAATGTAAATGTAAATGTATTGGCATTTATATAGCGCACTACTTACCCGTAGGGTCCCAAGGCGCTTCGACCGCTGCGAAACCCTTCCTGGCTTCCCTGAGAGATGGTCCCTTAATGGGTATCTCCAGGGTGAGACCAGGCATCCCCGGCGGTCTGGTGGGGCCGTTAGTGAAGATGAGGCAAGCTAATGCCCAGAGTTGCCGAGTGTGATCACTGATCAAAGTGGGCACCGAGGCGAGAGAATTATCGAGTCTGCTGACCCTGGTCCAGAAACCTGCCGCGCCGGGAATCGAACCCTGGTCCCGGGCCCTCCTCTGCTCTCGGGTCTGCCGCCTCTAACCAGTGAGCCACACTACTTCACTTCGTTAGTAATCAATCAACAATGGGTATGGAATATTGGAATACTTTTTAGGTCGAGGGACTCCCCAGACATTGGCTGGACGCCCAAAGACGACCTCATAAGGGCTAAGTCCTAAACGAGAATGTACAGTTGTTCTTGTAGAGAGAAGTGCCAAAGGTAAGGCATCGGGCCAAGCGAGGCCCGTGCTGGCCTGAATCTTTGCTAATTTGAGCTTGAGAGTGCCATTATAAAACTCTACCAAACCCGCTGACTGAGGATGGTTTGCCGCATGGAATTTCTGCCTAATACCAAGACCCGCACACACCTGCATAATTTGACCAACAAATTCACTTCCATTGTCACTCCAGACAGTGCGCGGCAAACGAAACCTCTGGAAGAATTCCTTCAAAAGGACTTTGGCAGTGGACAAAGCAGTATTATCCTTTACGGGGTAGGCCTCTATCCATCTGGAAAAAGCACAAACCACCACCAGGACATACTCGAGGTTGTTGGAACGTTCCATATGAATGTAATCAATTTGTAATACCTCAAAATGATACGTATGGGGAGCAAAATGACCTGCCGGAGTTGGGGTTTCCTTTCCTGGATTATGCATCAAACAAACAATGCAGTGCTTTACCACGTTCTCCGCACATTTGGGGATACCCTCATTCTGCCATACTGGAGCCAAAAGTTTACATATCCCTTTCGCACTGATATGAGCTGGACCATGAGCCATAGTAACTACAGGTAGTACATAGGCATCTGGTAACAACCAATGTTGGTGTTCTGACAACTCCGTCCAACATCCCGTCGCATCCAACATTCCCCTACTCTCTCTCTCCACTTACTCAATTCCTTCTCTGTTGCTTCTTCTTGGATTTTCACACTTTCTATTGTGTCCTCACACATACCTACTTCTCTGACCCATCTTGCAGGACCTGCAACATACATACAACTCTTGACATCTTTTGCTGTTTCTTTCGCTACCTTGTCTGCAAAAGCATTCCCACCACCCACATCATCGGTGATCCTTTTATGTGCACTGCACTTTACAATCGCTATTTGAATAGGCAAGGCAAGTGCTTCGAGAAGTTCAGTCACCAACTGACCATGCTGTATTTTGGGTAACATGGGAAGTAAAGAATCCTCTTTTATTCCACAAACGACCAAAACTATGAGCCACTGGCTATCGGTGTAAACAGTCACTCTCTTTCCTTTAGCCAACACACACGCTCTCGTCAGTGCAATCAACTCAGCTGCTTGTGCTGAATTCTGTGTAATGCGTGCAGTTTCTACTACTGTATACAAAGTAGTAACAGCATAAGCTGCAGTCGTCTCACCATTAGGAAGTTTGAAACAAGACCCATCCACCCATAGGATCCCATCCGGGTCCACGAGTGGTGTATCTTCAAATCTATTCTTCCTTTTGTTTCCTCCTCTGTACGAAGAAAACAATCATGCTGTTCTTGTGTATCTTTCTCTTCTGGAATAGGTAACAATGTTGCTGGATTTAAAACATGACATCGCTTGATATGTATGTGACTAGCCAAAAGCGTCAACACATACATAGACAAGCGAGCACTCGTGAGATGTTGCGTTTTCGTTCTGTTCAAGAGAGTATCCCCTGAATGTGGTACCATAACAACAAGAGTGTGATCCAATACCAATCCAGCAGATTGGCGAATGGAGATCGCTGCTGCTGCTGTTGCTCTGAGACACCTAGGCAATGCCTTGGCTACAGGATCCAATGTAGCTGAAAAATAGGCACATGGCCTTTGTTTGTCTCCAAATTGCTGTGTCAAGACTGACAACGAGCAACCTTCTCTTTCATGAACGTAGAGTGTGAAAGGCTTACTATAATCAGGAGTACCCAACACAGGAGCAGAACACAAAGCAGTACGTAAATCTGAAAAACTCTTCTGACATTCATCAGTCCAGGGAAGAGGTTGGGGTGTGTCTTTCAGAGTAAGTGCCAACGAGGGTTTAGCCAACAAAGAAAAATTCGGAATCCACTGTCTACAATAAGAGGTAATGCCCAAAAAGGCACGTACCTCCCTCTGTGTGGATGGTACAGACATTCGTGCAATTGCATGAATACGTTCTGGGGTCAATCGCCTTCCCTCCTTCGACAAGAGAGGACCTAAATAGGTAACGTTTTGGCGGCAATATTCTAATTTAGAAGGTGACACCTTATGATGTAAATCAGACAAATGGTACAAAAGCGAAACAGTCGCATTTATACAAATATCCTCTGAATCGGCAGCCACTAACAGATCATCTACATACTGAATAAAAGTAGCACAAGGAGGCAAAGAGAAAGCGTCAGGCTGGGATTTTAAATCCTGACTATAAATGGAGGGGCTCTCACAATAACCTTGAGGTGCACGCTTAATTCGAAAACTTCGGCCTCCGAGAGAGAAACCAAAGAGATCTCTACTCTCCTCAGCAATAGGAATGCTAAAGAAAGCATTTTTGAGATCAATAACTGGGAACCAAACAGCCGAAGCAGGGATCATTGTAAGCAAGCAGTAATATCTGGGACAACAGGAAACTGAGGGACAACAATTTTGTTGACCTCGCGAAGATCAATCACAAAACGGTATACAGGAGGCTTAGAATGATCAGTACGATTAAGAACTGGCAAAACAGGACTATTGCAAACATTTCCTCTTGTTTCTTCAACCACACCCTTCTGGACTAAATCATGAACGATAGCCAATAAAGCTCTTTTGCCGTCGTTAGAAATCTTATATTGAGGAATGCGAGGCAATTTAACATCAGGCTTGACAGTGATCACGTAAGGTGGAATTTTGAGCAAACCAACATCATTCGGACCTGTGGCCCTAAGTGTAGCAGGAAGTAAACGCAATTCAAGCGGCAGTTGATCCTTAGACAAATGCATAGGAGAAACCAATTTAGCACCCAAAGTAAGATGTACACCAGAGGGGGAACAATACAATGTGGCATTTTGTTTGGTTTTCTATGGGGGCGCACAAGAAAGAAGTCCAGAAACGTTGTCACTGTGTATATAGAAAAGTTCTTTATTTATTATTATTCATTCTTTTAAAAAGCAGTCACCGTGCAATTTACAACCAAATCAGCCAACGCGTTTCACTCCCTACCAGGGAGTTTCTTCAGGGCGACTAAGGTTTACACCGGTGGCGCACGCCCGGATCCTCCAAATTCTTAAAGAGAGTTTTTATTTCTTACTCCTGAAGGTTAAGTTTCCTAATTGTCTTGTTGGTTCCGTGGTTTTGATTTTCATTTAGGATGGTTCGAAGGTCTTCAACAAATCTCACGAAAAGGGTAGTGTGGAATCCCCTGTTAGCGGCGTCTCACGCTACGGTGCTTTAAAATTCTGGTAAGGGAAGTCGTGTCGCTTCCTTCTCCCACAGTCGTTTGTTCGTTCCAAAATTGTGAACCTGGAAAAGTTTCCTCGATCGCCTCACAGTAACGGCATGGATGGTCCCAAGCTACTAAGGTGGAATTTTGAGCAAACCAACATCATTCGGACCTGTGGCCCAAAGTGTAGCAGGAAGTGAACGCAATTCAAACGGCAGTTGATCCTTAGACAAATACATAGGAGAAACCAATTTAGCACCCAAAGTAAGATGTACACCAGAGGGGGAACAATACAATGTGGCATGTAGACGTTTCAATAAATCCAAACCCAACAAATTCTCACCGCAACCAGTCGTTAAAATGAGCGAGGCTTCCAAATCATAAGGACCAATGGAAAGAGGCAGAGGGCAAGAAACCGGGTTGCGAACTGGGGCGCCAGAGAATCCTACAGAAACATTTGTTAAGCCAGACAAAGGTGCCCCAGGAAGTTTGGAGTGAATAATAGAACTCCTCATTGCACCAGTATCCAAAAGAAATGGCTCTGAAACACCCAATGCAACAACGTTAACATAAGGCCCATTCTGATCAACTGGAACTGATACCACTCCTGTGCTTTGTCCATGGCTGTCCTAGCTAGTATGAAAATCAGGATTTTCACTTTCTGTATAATAATAGTCGTTGTAATATTATGCAGACTGAGAATTTTGCTGATCGAAATAATTCATAGTATTTTGAGGGGGGAAAGGAACGCTGATCCTGAGACAACGCACCTCACCCTCTACCCCTAGGTGCTGACTGAAAACCACCACGGCCTCGTGGCCCTGGGAGTCCACCATTACGCTGCAATAAAATCAGACAACTACTATTGAAATGACCTTCCTCTTTACAATAGGCACATTGATTAGGACCCAGCAAAGGTCGCGGAACAAAAGGTGTAGATTTCTGCAACAATCTTTGAAACTGTGGAGGCTGTTGCGATTGGCGCTGAGCAGAACGAGGGGGATAAGCTTGTTGCAAAAGAACCTTCGTTTTCAGTTCTTTAGTCTTTTTCTCCGCTCTATCCTTTTCTTCCTTATCCCTATTCTCGTAGTTCTGAGCAGTAGCTAATATCTGGGCGGATGAAGAAACGGCCCACGCACTCTCAGAATCTTTCAATTTATGCGATAATTCTGGAAGTAAATTAAACACAAATGTATCCACAAATAATCGCTGTCCACCTTCAGTACTCATATCTTGACCACTATGGTCGATGAACGTCTCCTTGAAACGGGTAAAGAAATTGGAGACACTCTCATCTTTCTTCTGTTTATACGCAGCTAACTTATCCCAATTAACGCGTAAGGCAGGCATCATCGTTTTCATTAAAGTGATGATTCTACCAGACAATTCTGTAATCAAAGCATCAGGTTTACCTACTTGTGCTGTATCCGCGGCAGTAATAGCAGCCCAATTACCACCTAAAGCCTGATTGTGATCTTCCCTGCGAATCCGAGCCCATAATGCTTGAGGGACTACATTTCCCATCAACATATCAATATCTGCCAAATTCATGATACCTGCATCAACAGTCTGGGACAGCTGTTTATAATACCCAGCAGGATTCTTACGAGGGTCAGGTAAAGAGTGTTTAAGCGCCAAAACTTCCGATCTTTTCCAAGGGACATGTACCCATATACGCTGAAAATGAGCTGGCACACCCTGAATAGCACCGGCCTGTGGGACCGCATCTCTCCATATCGGAGGAACTTCTCGCACAGGATAGTGTTTCATTACGCCGAACCGCAGGATCAGGTTCAAGAGAAGCTTGAGAGAAAAAGGAAGACCTAAGATTGGCAAGTGTCTGTACGGCATCCTCAACATCGGGACCCACAATAAGTCCTTTATCAAATGTATCCTGTATGTCAAACAAACCCTGAGGAGGTAATTCCAAATCCATATCTTCCCATCCTTTAAGAAGCGTATTACACATAACATTAAAAGCATATCTCTGCGTAGTCGCATTCCACTGAAGAAAAGTGTCCAAGATATCGCGCACACTGTACTGTGGACCACTCATGATCCAATTGTGAGCGAGAGAGTCTAACCTAACTCGTTCGTCGGAATCTGGAATTTGACTACGAGATTGTCTTCGGGACAAAGCAGGAGGAAAATTAAGAGACCCAAAGAAAGGTGATAAAAGACCAGAAACAGTATCGACTAGTCGTTTACGAGCTGTAGGAGAATCTGACAATAAAACAGGAGACAATATATTAGGCGCGGCAGGAGAAGGGCTAGTAGTTAGAAGAGAAACTGACGGTAAAGGAGACTGAGGTACAGAAGTCGGCGGCAAAGGAGGTGGAGCTGGAATTACTGGAAAAGGCAATTGTGGAAGATTCGGAGCAACCGGCTGAGCAGCAGGTAGCTGAACAATAGGTTGCAATGGGGGTGCATTAGCACCTAATACATAAGGTGGGGGTAATCTCAACAAATGCGACATTAAGGGATCTTCATCCAGATCTTTAGCATGTGGGGAAGTAGGCAACACAGGATAACATCTATCTATTGCCATACGATGCTGTCTTTCTGAGACTTCAATCATCTGATCAGTCTCATTATTCTTAAACTGTTGAGCAGCCTGTAAAATCGTCATATCTTGGGTTTTCTTATCTCTTTTTGCCTGTTTAATTTCTTTCTGTTTGGCTTCCTTACGCCATAGGCGGAAAGAGTCAAACATTGCGGCCGGGCTTTTCTCTTAAACAAAATTGATTCTAAGTTATCTAAGATATCAGGCTCAAAGCTACCATTTTGTGGCCACTGCAGAACACCATCTTTCTTTGTATATCGAATCCATGTTGCTTTAAAAATAATGGGACCAAGACCATGTTTCAAATAGAGCTCATAAGTTGGAGTTCCAACCGGAGGAATCGGACAAGAATCCTCTAGCTGGGAATCCCTAGTACAGTCAAAACAGCAGAATTTCCTAAACTTACTAAGCCCAGGCATTTCGTAACGAACTGGACTATTCTCAAACTTCAAGGGGGTTAAAAGCAATGGTCACAGTACAAACGTACTTACACCTTGGCTTCGACTAATTCATTTGTCGAATAACAAAAACAAGAGAAAAGAGTGGGTGCTACCCACGAATACTAAACTAAATGTTTTCGCACGCCAACAGGTGTCCGCCTAACGTCTTGCGATACCAATCATCACCAGAGCGCCAAGGCAGGGCGGCAGTCAGGGCAGCAGTCGTCAGCAGCCGTCGGAAAGGAGTAGCCGCGCTGCAAAAAGACCTTCTGTCCACTTCGACATACAGGGGTCGCTTGACGTGGTTCGCGATTCCTCCAGAATTTTCTTGCGAAGCTCCTCACGATCCTTGGGCTGAACCTCTACCACTGAAGCCGCCCACACGTTGGGACGCCAATTGGAGAACTTGGCCTTATGGACCGAGCGGCGCAGGGCACGCCTAAAATCTCCGGGTTCACCTGCCTTGTCAGACAGAGACACGAGACACTCTGTTAGGTGTAGAAAATCAGGTTTATTAGCTGCAGCTAAGCACAGTGGTCCTAGAAGTACACCAACGGTAAGTTCTCAGGAGACTGCCACTTAATTCCGTGGCGCACAATCTTTTATAGTATACATATTTACAATGCCTACTCCCAAAACATACAAAATTGACAAATAGGAAGAGTTTGAAAACAAGCTATCAAGTATCTTGAATACGCCCTTCTTTTAGACCCCGTGTTCTCCCCTCCCCTCAAGTTAATCAATGCTAGCGCATGTAATTCAATTTGCAGGTGGCAGAACGTATTTGCGTATTTCAAAGGATAGTTGTGTAATAAGAGAATACACGAAGAGAATAGCGAAGGCCAGTCAAATAAGATAAAGTAAGAAAGAATGGTGGGACCCAAACAGTCGACTAAGACAAGGATCAATCAGTCTAGACATGGATTAACGAACTCGGCCAGACCCTGACATCGGTTTCGTAAACAAGGACAAAGGGTTACCTTTTAACAGAGGAGACGCATAGCAGCTGGAAATGCAAAAACACTATGTTCGCCGTGCAGCCTGAGTAAAGACAACACAAAATGGCGACTATCACAAAATGGCGGCTAGATACGGAGCAAAGTTGAAAACCACAGAACCTCATGAGTTACCGTACAACAGACTTTGTATGTATTTGAAATTCATTTTCCCCTAGGGCATTGTCACCTGATCTGATTCAGTTTTTTTCCCTGACTATCAACAGACTTGTATGCTAATGTATTTAAGCTTGGCTTGTCCTAATTTGCTTCAAAAGGTTTTGGGTTTCCCTTTCTTTGTAGGTGGTTGATCTTGCCCTTTTTCCCTTTCTAAGCGTTCATGCAACATTCATTTGAAAAAATGTAAAGTTTCCATTGTGATTTCATTTCTGTTGCTTATTACGTTTTTTTTAGTTGCACATAATTTAGAGCAGACCTGGTTGCTTTTTTTGAAATAAGTTTTGTCATACATTTCTTTATGTTGTTGTTTTTTTCTGATTGCATTCTTTCTTTCTTTGAGTATGCGAAGTAAGAATATATTTACTAGATAGTCCAGTGACACCCTCATACATCCCTTACCCCTCTGCGTCCACAGACTATGCAAACTTGCCTTCGGGGATCAAAAAACGTGTGTGCATCTAACTGCAGTGGAAGTCTGCCGTCCTGTATGTATTTTAACTTGACAATTAACCTTCATTTTCTGGCTGCTGTGAAAAACGTGTATAAATTGGCGGTGCTTAGATTTTAAAAACAGCTCTTGGGCCTGCCAGCTACTGGGCAATATAAATGAATGTAAAGCCCTACATTAGTTCATCTTTGACATTTTATTTTAGTACATCAGCTATATCACAAAAATGTTAAGTTTTATATAATACATCATGGGGGAGAGAGTTTTGTGTCTCATATTTTACAGAATGAAAATGGTCATTTCTGGCTTTACCGCAGAGTTAAAAATATCATTAACGTCCGATCAATGGCAAATATTATTTTAAGCAAAAGCTGCACTTTTTTGGGAAATGAGATACAGAAATAACTAAGAATGTAGTTGCTCATTTCACTTGTCTTCCTAATATACACGTTTTTGACTACAGGAGGGGACGAGCAAATTTGCATTTTTCAAATCAGTGCGCTGCTGGTTGTTGTGGTGGCCCTCATATTGTGTGAATGTCATGGTGTCCTCTGTTGTAATCTCTGTGGGAAGCTCTTGGAGTGCGGTACGAGGTTGTAAAAAGTGGTTGTACCCCAGCAATAAAAATAAAAATGTACTTCCGTCAACTTCTCATGTTCAAGCGTAAATGGACATGGCCTGCAGTTGTGCTCTGTGCAAGCAAATATTTGTATTTCAAGCAAAAGTTCTTGCAGCTTTTTTAATGTTCTCATTTTACATTGCTTGTTAAACATTATGTACCTTTCATATACTGTGTGCACTGTGTTTACTGATGCTTCCAGAAATCTCATGAGTTTCCGTAATACATAATTTACACAATAACACCTGTTTACATCCATTGTAAGCAAATTTGAGTTTTTAATTGAGTTAATAACTCAGCTGAGACAATTGATGCTATTCATTTTGTGGTCTAGTTGCCACGGTGTGCTCAGGTGCACCTCAGGTAGTATAACTGTTTAAGTCATTTGCCAGCTAAAATAAAAAATTAACGATTAATGTCACTTTCTAAAGTCAACGTACTGGGGTTTATATAATAAACAACTTGCCACCAATAAGAAATAACTTAATTTCTTTTAGCTTTTTGTTTTGTTTTTCAAAAATATTGATATCTGACACTTTTATCTTTGTTTAAAAAATTGTTTGGTAAGCTCAAATTTAAAGAATTCTGTATTGTGACCTTGTGATAAAATAAAGAAATATATTATCGGACAAAGGATAGTACAGTTTTGCTAGATATTTTTAGACAACTGTATGCAATTGTGAAACTCTGTTGAGCAAATAGTATGAGTTTGATTTGGACATGTATGTTAAAGAGCTAAATAAAGTCAAATAAAAAATGTATTTTAACTCCATGTGTGCAACTCCACATGGAAAAATTTCAAGTTTTCTTTTTGCAACTTAACGTGCTGTTTTTACACCGTCTTTGCTCAACTCAATTTGAGCACTTTCAGTTTCCATTGCATTTTGTTTCAAAGAATTTTCATGTTATTTTCTTTAATTGCAAGTTCTTTAGAGCAAACATTAATGCATTTTGAAATCGCCATTTCCGTTAATGTTTTTGTGCAACAATTGCGATGCTTTTTTCCCTTCTTTGGACCATGTCAAATAACAGAAAATATATTTGCATACCAGTCCAGTGACTGCACCACACCCCACACAGGACAACTCAAACTTGCCTAGAGGGGCCAAACAAGTGTGCCCTCGTACTGTAAAGGACTTCTACCTTCCTGTATGTTTTTAAACTCCATGTAACTTTGCTTGAGAAGGTTTCAGATTTTTCTTTCTTTGCAACTGGCCATGCTGTTTTCAAACTGTCTTTGCTCAACTCCATTTGAAGACTTTTGATTCCCATTGGGGCTTTGTTTCATAGAGTTCTTATGCGTTCAGAACTCTAAATTCCATAGAAGATTTAGATTTAAACAGAGATGACTCCACGGGAGAGATCCCACTTAACAGAACAAGTTGTTCCCAGCACTGGCGGTGGCCCCGTGTCCAGTGGAAGTGGTCTCCATAGTAACTCCAAGAAATTCTTAGCAATGACCACAGACAAGTAGGGAAATTAAGTTTGATGGAAGGTCATTTTAAAGTACACATCTCAAAATTATGAAAAGACGAGCACATACTTGTTCAAGCGGTTAAAACAGTATGCAGTCATCAGTGCCTATATCAGAAGATAAGATCCTTCAGTACAAGACTAATACCATGTCTGGGCAGATTGTCTATCCACAATGTCTCTTTCAACTACACTCCCTTCAGCGAGCATGCTATCTAATTACACCATTCGAAAAAATTACAGTCTTAAATGCCTTCATATCTTCACATCTGGATTATTGTACTTTCATTTACATTGGATTACCAGTGCTACATATCAACAAACTGCATCGCGTCCAAACTCCTGCTGCAAGGCTAGCAACTGGTATTCAATGTAGTTTTCCCATTTCCCCAGTTTTGTCCAGATTGCGCTGGCTGCCATTGAAGGAGAGAATTTTGTTTAAATCATTGTACTTGGTACATAAATTGGTTCACTAAAATTCCCCTCTCAGGCCTCTTTTCAAGTTGTCTTACCCTACCCATACTTTGAGGAGAGCTTTTTGCCTAAAACATGTAATCCTTAAATTTGCATGCTAGACAATTGGTAATAGGGCCTTCTCAGTCATAGCTGCCCACAACTGGAATATGCTCCCAGATCCACTTACAATTAATCTAATCTAATGAGGTTCAGGGGGTGACTTTAGACCTGGCTCTCTCCTTGTATTTAATTTGGAAATTGAGTAGCAGCCTTACAAATTGGTTTATGTTATATTTTAGTGCCTTAGTGACTAGTGGCATGATAGATACCCTTTATAAAACAAATAAGCATACATTAATATTGAAACAGCAGCCAATAGGGGTCTGATGTATTAATAATCATTTGCAAACCAGCATGTGGAATTTGCATACTGACTGGATTGCATACAGGTTAGCAATTTTCAATGAGAACTATATACAAAGAGCTCATATTTCAGGAGGTTGCAAAACCACCTGCTAAATGGTGGGTAGGTAGGTTGCGTTTTGTGACTATCTAAGATTTGCTGAAAATACAGAGAAGGTGGCTTACTAGCGACAGTACTACAGCTTCTCTGTATTCACTTTGCCAAATTAATATATTTTTTATTTTAGAGGCACCCCTTATTCATTAAAAAGACAGAAAAAAAGTTATCAATTTTGGAAGACATCACAGAACTTTGCATTGGCCAACCGAACCAACTGTCTGTCCTCTCCTTTCCCTAAGGCCATCAAGCATGGTTCCCAAAGAGTAAACTGCCCACATCAAGAGATTTACTGAACAGTCACCACCTCAAATCTTGTATCCGAATATGATCAATAGTTTGCAATCGCCATTGTGGCCAAATACCTTTGATGTGTCTTCGCAGTTAAGCAGGCGGTGCTCCTTTGGTCACCCTCCTAATTGCACTGTGCAACAAATTACTGGCACCTTTTTGTGAGTTAGAAATCCTCGAAAAGCATTATTTGTAGTCGCAAAATTCACACTCTTGAGATTATGCTACTTTTAATTTGACTGTACAAGGTTTAAGGTAAGCTCAATACATAATCATTTGTTATCACATGGACACTTTCAGGTGGCACTTCGCATGTTGAGCTACCAATTTAAACGGGCATCTGTACAGCTGAACTGTGAATGGCATGTGGTTAAAGATATAGGGGCCAGATGTATCAAGCCTTTTTGTACTCACAAACAGGCCGATTTGCAGAATCAGCCAGTTTGCAAACAGAAAAAGCACTTTTCCTATGAATTAAATGCCTAGGCATTCACAATTTAGGTAATCATTATTTTTTGTGATTACCCAAATTGCGAATGCAAACCGGGAATCGCAATTTGCGAATCCCTATTGCACATGTAAGAAGCCTTTCCTAAATGCGAACTGTGCATTTAGGAAACGCTAATTACCATCAACTTCTAGTTGATGGAACCATGTGCGAATGTTGAACAATACGAAATAAATGCATTTTGTCAAAGTGCAATGTTGTGCACACATGCCCGTAAGGCATGTGTCCCCTTTAGATGTGCACTATTTACATTGCTTCAGGGGGGCATTAGGCCACCGGGCACCCTTGGATTTTCATTCTCTAATTTGCAGTTACCAATTTGGTAATTGCAAATTAGAAAATGCAATACCATTCATTCCTATGGGCCTGTAGGCACATTGGAATGAATGGAGTCATACTACCTAATCGATATTTGTTATTTACCGAATCACTATTAGGTAATAATAAGAATCTCAATATAATATGCGATTCCAAAATAGTGATTCCGTAAAAATCGCTATTTTAGAATCGCAAGATTCTATTTTTTTTTATAAATCTTTTTATTATTTTAAACATGGAAAAAGGAATAGACATATCCGGTGCCATACATACATACATTGATAAAAGGGTGAACTGGTACGATAGCAGGATAAACGTGGAGCAACAGAAGAATCCCTGAGAGGCCCGCGCTATTGAGTACAGAATAAGATTTGCAACAGTACGATCGATAAACGTTTAAATGCGGACTCTCAAGACCCTCCCACCCTTAAAATCAAAACAGCAGGAGAATCATGGCAACCAGACACTAGAATTTAAGGAACAAAATCAGGATATTTCAACAATATTGATAGTAAAGGAAAAACTAAAAAGAAATTGAAAAAAAGAAAAACCATATGAGCGATAACAGAAAGAAAACAATAAACCCATCCCCCCACCCTGCACCCCTGCAAACGGCTATCGCCTAACCCCCAGTAGCAGTGTGCCTGTCGCCCCAACTAACTAGGTTCCAAAAGTGGAAAAGAGAAAAAGTGGGGGAGGGCATTTCCATATGAGCTCCCGGTCCCCTTTCCCCCTGCCAGAGACTAGCACCCCCTTAGATGAAAATTCAATAATATCTAAAATCACAAAGAATAAATTAGGGGGAGCCGTAATGCACCGCCCAACCTCCGGTGGTACCAACAGCCACTACTTTTACATCCAGTAGGGCCGTAATACCAAGTACAGTCAATCACTCTCAGCCCTGGCCTTTCCGAACCATTATGTGAACCCCTCCCGGTGGGACCATTACTTCGATAGGAGAAGCAAAGTGAAAAAAAGAGTCTGAGTAAATGCAGTACAAAACAATTCAAAGTCAGCAAGTTCTCAAGGACTTCAGCAGCACAGGAACACTCATTCATGGAAGGATAGTTCCAACGTATTTTCCTCCAAGATCGTACAGCCACTGAAGAGGGAAAGTATGGGACAGAAGTCCAAGAATAATCACCCACAGGATTCTCCGGGAGGGGTACGCAAATCGATTCTCCCAAAGTCAGTGATAATGGTAGATATGTCAATTTGTTCAAAACGCTGGGTTCAGGATTTTCCAGGAGACCATCTTAGGGATGCAGCTCAGCTTGTCGCACAGGGTCCTCATTCAGAATCAAGATATTTGTCGTTGAAATCATAGCTTGCGACAATACCTGAGTTGTAACAGGGTCCGGTTCCACGCACTCCATCTCCAATAAGCCCGTCATTATTTTGTTAATCAAGGCATCCACATGTGAATGGAGTGCCCCGATGGCTGCCAATACCGTCTTCAGCGACGGCTCACGCTCCATCCGGTCCATTTCTCCACGCTCAACACCGATCACGTTCACTTCCCCCGGGGAGCCCGGTTTCCCCGGGGGGGACAGGCAGGAGCGGAGCGGGCAGCGTCGGAGGGCGACTGATCGGTTTCTGCGACAACCATATGTATCTCGCTTCTGTGAGCAAAGACCCTGACCCACCGAACCCCGGCCGGACTCCACCGGGTCCGCGGACCAGGGACCTCCACCCCCGGACACTGTTGTGCCACGTCACTCCTCCCTCGGTGTTGATCAGGCAAGATGAGCGCCGTCAAGATCGGGCAAAGAAAAAACCTCCACTGCGGTAGACCGGACCCTGAACGGATCTCACGGCCGATGTTGTTCAACTACGACACGGCCAGATCAAAACTCGAGGCCTCGGCTCTCCTGCTGGAGTAGGCCGCAAACCTTAACTCGACGCAGCTCCGTCACCCAAGCAAATTAGGTTTTCGGAATTGCACCATCGGAGTGAGCATCGGTTCATCCACACAGAGGTCGGGCGTTAACTCAGGATTATCGACAGGATCATCTGGCAGGATACGGAGGTCGGTGGACCGGGAGCCTAAGCTGCCATCTTGGTTGCTAGCGTAGCTCCTCCCCGAATCGCAAGATTCTAGGCACATACATCTGGCCCCTAAATTCTTACCCCCATCATTGTAGTTTAAGCACAGCACACTGCTTATAATATTGTGATGTAGGGAAACACTCTATGTACTAAGAAAATGCATTAACAATAATGGAAAGTTGATAATCCTATTTAAAACCTTATCATACCAGGTTTTTCCAAAAGAGAAGTCTGTTCATTCCACCAGATGTGATAAGGCATGAAACAAATAAGATGGAATATATTAAACCAGGAGAGTTGTTTTTCATAATTCCCAGCCTCCCCTTATGACAAATTGTTTTCTCAAGATCTATCTCTTCTTTTTTTAACAGTATTTGGAATAACTTAAATCAAACATGCATGCAAGCAATTGCCATTAGAATCCCAGGAATTATGTGACTCCATCGCCGACTTTTTTCAGGAAAAAATCGCTAAAATCTACGCAAATTTCCCAGCTGTAGACATAAACAACATCCAACTAAACAATAATTCGGAAACCCCCTCTTAACAAATTGTGCCATGCTCAATCAATTCAATCAGGTCTCACTGGTAGAGACAAGTAAACTATTATCAGCTGCCAAATCTGGGTCCGCTCAGGATCTATGTCCAGCTGGTACGATGGCCCTGATCTCCCCACTTTGTGCCCCAATATTTCAATGCATTTTCAATGCCTCAATTGAGACTGGTCTCATCCCGGAGACTTGGAAAGAAGCTGTCGTACGGCCAATCCTGAAAAAGCCATCTGCAGATCCTCTGGAACTGTGTAATTACAGGCCGATATCTTTGCTACCCTTATTAGGGAAATTATTGGAAGCAAATATAAATACTCAACTCAGTCAATATCTGGAAACAAATAACATACTCGACCCATCTCAATCAGGGTTTCAACGGGGTTTCAGTACTGAAACAGCTACGCTGGCAATCACCGACTCACTAAGACGCACCCTGATGCTGGGGGCTCTTCTATCTTGATCCTTTTAGATCTCTCTGCGGCCTTCGATACAATATCTCATCGGAGGCTAGCAGAGAGACTAAGTGAGTGTGGTATCGGAGGCTCTGCCCTAGAGTGGCTGAGAAACTTCCTACAGGATAGATGGCAAACCATCATGCTTGGCCCCTATGTTTCCAAACAAAAGTTCCTACAGGATAAGGGGGTACCACAGGGCTTGTGTCTCAGCCCCACCCTATTTATTGTCTATTTAGCTCCCCTGGCCAAGGTGATCCAGTCGTTCGGCTTTGAGATTGTCTCTTACGCCGACGACACGCAGCTATATTCCCAATCGGTAAAACCATCACTGAAGAGAAACAACGTTTTACGGGTGGTATGCTGGCGATAGCAAATTGGATGAGGGAGGAATGTCTCCAACTTAACCCGGAGAAAACTGAGTTAATGCTGTTGGGGAATTCTGCAGGCCTGTGGACAGCAGATTGGTGCCCCCCCCCCCCAACTGGGACTAGCACCAACACCCTCTACCTCAGTAAAAAACCTGGGAATCCAATAATCCGATTGGATGCCAAACTAGACATGAAAGAAAATGTGAAAAACATTGCAGGCTCATGCTATTATAATCTACGCCTACTACGCAGAACTATCCCCTATCTTCCCCTGGAGCACCGCAGAACAGTAGTGCAGGCAATGATAGGAAGTAGGCTGGATTATGGCAATGCCTTACTAGCAGAGGTAGGAACTTCTACTCTATCTAAGCTGCAAGTAATACAGAACACCGCGGCCAGAATAGTCTTGAACTGCCCCCCCCCGGTACCCCCTCCCTTCCATTGATCAAACAACTGCACTGGTTGCCAATCCAAAAGCGCGCCATGTTCAAGATCTGTTGTCTGTCTTTTAAGGCCCTAAGAGGGGAAGGCCCAGCATATCTTAGGGACAAACTTGTCAAGCACACAAGCGAGTGCAACCGAAGATCAAATACCCTTGCTCTCCTGAATATACCTCGAATCCGGCGCACTCGCACAGGCGGCAGAGCTTTTTCATTTATAGCACCAAAGTACTGGAACTCGCTTCCAGTGTCACTGCGAAAATCCCCAACCTACCTGATCTTCAGGAAGCAACTAAAAACCTGGTTGTTCTGAACTTTCTAATCTCTGGATTTCCCCCCTCTCTGGTGAGCGCTGAGATGCCCCTGGGTGAGTCATGCGCGATAAAAGAGCCATAAAAAAAACTAAAAAAAAAAACGAAACACTTTAAGTAAGTGTATGACGGAAAAACAGGACTGTAACCCAACAGTCCAATTAATTTTACACGTCTCAGAGTGCACTCACTGAAATATGATGTAGTGAGATTATTATTGACTGAGAAACAAGGAGACTTGTGCTGTGGAGTTAGGACTCCTACTTCACCACATTGCTTGATCATGGTCAAACCATGTGCTTTTTATGTTTTTGTCCATTGAATTGCCTAAATGTGATAGAGGCGGACAAGCCACAGAAGGCTTGAATTGTATGCGTGGCTCTGGCTCACCATAAGTGTTTTTGTATCCTTGAGCACAAAACAAGCCAAGCTTTTGTATGTCTTCTGCCTACCACTTGGGGTCACACCTTGTTCACGAAGAATTAAAGACAAAGAAATGTTTGATGTAAAATGGGAGAGAAATAGATACCCATTTAGTGGCTGATTAGCACAATGTCAAATGAGAAAACTTGGGTTCATTGTAAGCTACCCCACTTGACAAAATTATGTGATCTTCTGCCATTCTTCTATTTCACCTTGCCTTCTTTTCCTTTTATATAATATATGAGAGCATCTTGAAATATGAGATCAAGATGTGCTTTGAACAAAAACTGTTCTTGTCTTTGAGTTAATGTTCACTTTCACTCATTATTGGACCTACATGAATCAAGTTGTATTTCAGAACAAACAAGGTATTTAGGTGAATTAATGAATGAACTACATAAGAAACTGATGAACTACATCCATCTTCTTGAATAGAACACTGTTAGTTTTAGGAATACATGGGTGAACCCTCAAAATCCATAAATAAATGCTCTAAATGCCAGAAATGTGTTAGTGAAAAAAGAAGTCTCACCCTGCATTCAAGAACCCACACTGGGGAAAAAACTTATCATTGCTCTGAATGCCAGAGGGTTTTCCGTGACCAAATTGGCCTCACTCAGCATACAAGTACCCACACTAGGGAAAAACCTTTTCAGTGCTCTAAATGCTAGAAATGTTTCAGTGGAAAAAAAACGTTTCACTCAACATACAATAACCCACACTGGCTAAAAAGCCCTCTCAGTGCTCTGAATGCCAGAAATGTTTCCGTGTCCAAAGAAGTCTCACTCAGCCTAAAAGATCCAACACTGGGGAAAAACCATATGAGTGGTCTGAATGCCAGAAATATTTCAATGACCAAAGCGGTCTCACTAAACATACAAGAACCCACACTGGGGAGAAACCTTATCAGTGCTCTTAATGCATAAAACATTTCAGCCATAGATCTCTTACTGAACATGTGAGAATCTACACTGGGGAAAAACCCAGACTTACTAAACATACAAGAATCCATACCGGGGGGAAACCTTAACAGTGCTCTGAATGCCAAAAATGTTCAGTGAAAAAGGCACTCTTATTCAGCATATAAGAACCCACACTGGTGAAAAACCTTATCAGTGCTCTGAATGCCAAAAATATTTCAGTCCCCAAAGCAGTCTCGGTCAGCACACAAGAACCCACGCTCGGAAAAAACCTTATCAATGCTCTGAATGCCAGAAATTTTTCAATGGAAAAAAAAGTTTCACTCAACATACAAGAACCCACACTGGTTAAAAAGCCCTATCAGTGCTCTGAATGCCAGAAATGTTTCCGTGTCCAAAGAAGTCTCACTCAGCCTACAGGACCCCACACTGGGGAAAAAAACCTTATCAGTGCTCTGAATGCCATAAATGTTTCAATGACAAAATCAGTCTCACTCAGCATACAAGATCCAACACTGGGGAAAAACCATATGAGTGGTCTGAATGCCAGAAATATTTCAATGACCAAAGCGGTCTCGCTAAACATACAAGAACCCACACTGGGTAGAAACCTTATCAGTGCTCTTAATGCCAAAAACGTTTCAGCCATAAATCTCTTACTGAACATGTGAGACTCTACACTGGGGAAAAACTTTATCACTGCTCTGAAAGACAGACAAGATTGAGAGTTGAGATTGTTACAAGCACCATAAGCATAACACACACAATACGAAATTATCATCAGTGCTCTGAATGCCAGAAAAGCTTCAATTTTAAATACAATCTCACTCTACATGAGCAAACAGACACAGGGAAAAGTGAATGACAGAAATACCTTTCTAACCATGAGAGACTCCACACTGGGGACTGCCAGAAAAGATTCATTCAGAAAAGGTATCTCATTCTTTATCAGAGACTCCACAGTGGCGAAAAACGTTTTCATTGCTCCGAATGCCAGAAAAGCTTCTATCTGAAAGCCATTCTTATGTAACATGAGAGAATCCACACTGGGGATAATCCTTATATGTCCTCAAAATGCAAGTAAACTTGTGGTTACAAATTTCTTCTCACTTCACATGAACAAATTCACACAGGGAAAAAGCCTGATGGATGTTCTGAATGTTACATAAGGTTTAGTCTCGAATACAGTCTCATTTCACGTGAGAGAATTTACTCCTGACTAAAGTCTTATACATGCTCTGAATGCCAGAAAAGTTTCAGTCAGAAAGTCAGTCTCACTAAAAATGCATCCACACCCGGTGAATAGGAACCCGGATCCTGAGTTGCAGAACATCTTCTAATGTAGTGTAGTTCCTATATTCCTATTAGGCTCTGCGTATTGGAATAATATATCCTATAGATGTGACATAGGACTTAGGTCGACTAGGTCTCTATCGAATATATTAAACTTAATAGTGAGTGCCAGCTAGCTCAGAGGTCACTAGAAACTTTCTCGAATAAACAAGAATGTATTAGTTTCTGACAACCGCATAAACATAACAACTTTGTTTTCCAAGAATAAGAAATGTATCTCCAGAGTCGCAGAAACAATAGATAGATATTTCACTTAGTCAATCGTGCATGCTTATTTTCACCAGAGGTGCAGAGAAATAGAGAAACAGGCGTTTTCAATAAAATTATTTATTGAACAGTCTTCTTTCTCATGCAGAAGAAATGAACTGCTGCAATCGTAATACTGGTTGCAAAGTACAATGCGTACAGTAAGAAGAGTTATAAAATAATACTGTAAAAGCATGGTATGGTTTCTAAGCCCAAAAATACATACATAAATAAATAAATACTAAAAGTACTCAACTGGTGCTTCTAAAATACGCCTACCCCGATGTACCTAATCTAAGTTAAGTACGAGGAAAGTGTGGTGTATCATAGGTTTAGTATTCTTTGCCAAGAATCTATCCAAGATTTCTCTTACGGTCTAATCAGCTCCGTACCTTGTTTTAGAATGAAGGAGGTCTGGTATCTCTCTGTCCGGGGACTCGATTTCCCAACACCCCGTAAGGAGAGCTTGAAAACACTGGAGCTGGATTTCTCGGCTTGAGAAAAGACAGCGTCTCTCTCAGTGCGTCTGCTGGAGGGTCAGCTTCCTTCGGCACTTGCTGTAGCGAGCTGCGTCGGGCAAGTAGATAGTCTAACTGCTCCAAACCACTGTGTGTTTGCTAAGGCAAGTGTGGGCATATTTATACCTTGAAGGTGCCGAGTTTGACGTAAGGTTGGACATAATAACATCATCAAAGAGTCTCAGTTCTTTGAAACCTCCATGAGTTCTTGGACAAATCAATATTCAAGCAAGGGGAAGTCCCTAACTGCTGAAGCCGAGTTTTCAAAGAAATCGTTGTGGATATTCGGAACTAGTGGAAGTAGCCATGCCGTATTTGGACTGCACAGGCTATGTCTTAATATGGTTATGATTTCTATGCCTATATAAGGATATGGTGATTTATACCTATATAAGGGCATGAATTGGGAAAATTACATTAGGGTCCTATAAGGGTACATAACACGAATGCAACCTCACTTTACATAAAGAGCGAAAATTGTAGTTGCAATAGGCTTAATCAAAAAAATCTTGCAAGATAACTTATGCTGCCCACATGCAACCTCTGGAGAAATATCAGGGTTTGAAAGAATCAACTATTGCCACAAAATCTGTAATTTATGTATCGGAAAGTTACAATACTCTCAAGGTCTCTACTTGACTCAGAAATGTTAGTGCTTGAAAAAAATCAACAAATTGCCATACAATTCACAATATGAATGTATTAAATGTTTTCAACCCCAAAGGTTTCCACTCACCATTGTTTGTTAACATATGTTTTGTACACTTGTTAACATTATTAAATACTAGCAGCCCGTCCCGACCTTGTCCGGGAGCTTTCAGGCTTCCCCCTACCCCCGCCTGCCCCGACATTGCCCAGCAGCCCGTGCCCCCGCAGGCCCGTCCTCCGCCTGCCCCGACCCTCGTGTTGCCTGAGTCAATCCCCGTCCCCCCGCCTTCCCCGACCCCCGCCTGCCCCGACATTGCCTTTTGGCCGTTCCCCGCCTGGCCCGACACCCGCCTGCTTACCTTTTCCGGCACTCCTGAATTCACAGCTCCTCGCTGCTCTGCTCCTCACCGCTTGTCCGCCGCCGCTCCTCCCCCGCACCATGTCCGCCTCTTCGTGCTGCTCTTCACGTGACCGCTCCTCCCTCGCGCCATGGCCGGAGCTTCTCTGACGCCGCTCTGACACCGCTCCTCGACGTGAGCACGCGCGTCGCGGCCGGTGCTACTTTGGGGGGGACTACTTTTTTTTAAATATTATTTTTTAAATAAGGTTTATTTTTAAACTTTATATAGCCTATAACCATCTACACACCCTGACGATTTCTACGGTGTATCGGGTGTGTAGATTGGCGCAGTTGTTCCGGAGTTTACCCGCCTCAAAGCCTGAAACTTTCTCCTTTATTATAGTAGTATAGATAGAATTTTCATCATAAGATACAACAGCAGTAAAACGTAACAAACAAATTACGTTTGATAACCCTCTTTCTGGTGGATACTCCTTTACCTGCAGATTCCTCACCTGGTGAATATTCCCCAGGAGCCAGACTGAATCCTGAAAGTTGAGAGCAGTATTGCTGCACCTTCGTAGATGACTTTGTGCAGTTCAGTGTCAACATCATTCTGCTCCAGAAGTGACGATCGGAGCCGCATATAAGCAGTACCCATGAGAATAAGCCCTGGGGTCCGAGGGTTTCATTATCTCACTGGCCAGTATCACATATGCAGGCCCTAGGCAGATGTTAATTAACCATTTGTATCATGAGTTGACGAGGCCTTTTCCTTTCTAATAACTCAAATTGTATTCTCAGCAGGTAGTGTATATATACATTTGTGAGTGATGCAGGTGTGGTGTTCAAGGTGAAAGTGATATGATAGATCAATCTGATCCACATATACACAGAAACAGGGCTGAACATTACTTTTTACAATACAAGTTAAGCATAGCTGATTCTTAGAAGACATAGTTCATGTGAAACAGTCCCTGTATAGTCGATGTTTCAACCATTCTAGTTAATCAGTTAATTATCATGGTCCCATCAGTACATTAGCTTGCCATCTCTCACGTATACTGCTCACACTGTATTCAATACTCGTCAGTACGGGATTTTCTGTATCACAGGCCAGCATTCCCAGGATGATGTCAAATTCAACGAAGCAGTTCCAGCGCCCCATTCGCTTGACCAAACACCAGAAGCCATTGAATCTTCTGCTTGCTTTCAAACTAGTTTGAGTCTGATACGTCCTGAAGAGATCCTCATAATTGGCTATGTTGTCCGGGAGAAGCTGCACCAGTCCTCCTCTGATGGTGTGCAGGAATGCCATGAGCACAAAGCGAAATGTTTGCAACTCCCAACAGATTGATGTGGAGTCAGGCTTCTGCCTGTGACGAGGGTCTTCTAATCTGCACCTCTCCTGTATGGCCTTCCCAACCCAGAAGTGATGCATCTGCCACCACTGTTAAATCTGGGTGGAGTAAGGAGAGGAGTCTGTCGCTGGCACAATCTCAGTTGCTGGACAAAATGTTAGATTCTTAATACAACAGGGTGTCTCTGTGTCAGGAAGGACACAATAAAGAGGTTTTGCGGCTGCGCCACTGTAGCAGCAGGTTACTCAGTGGAGTGTTTTCCCTAATGTCGTGGACATTGTCTTTGTGCGCCATGTCCATGAAAGAACTAGCATACCTGTTGGGTTTGCAGTGGGGTCTGGCATTAGCAGAGTTGACAAACCCTACTGTATCCACTGAGGGGAGAACATTTTTGATGAAATTGCTTGGTGGGGGCAAACAGGTCCAAGAAATGTTCTGTGGCTCTGCTTTCTTTAAATCTGTCTAGGGCTTAGTCCTCTTTCTTGTTTAAAAGACGACAGCCATGAATGGCGGGTCCATTAAAGATGCTTAGATGTCTTCAGAGAATCCTATATACCTAATCCAGTTGATTCACTGAAGTGCCACACTCGTGCCTATCGCCTTACCCAAGCAGTCAACCATGTCCAAGCCACAACGAATTACAAACTTTGCAGCAACACATCCATCTTGAATTGCTTTTATTAGTGTCACCGGCAGAGTTTGGGCCAATGTAGCCCACAGGGCATGATTATATTAGGAAGCATAGTCATTCAGACCCTCTAGGATACGGTGATGTACTTAAAAAAATCTCTAAATTACCAGTTTTTTAACAAGCCTGCGCTTTCCACAAAAATCCCTGTGAATGCAACCTCCTGCTTGTATTGGTCAAGCGCTCAACACTGGGCCAATTAAAAAAGGAGAGGTCTCAGCAGCAGGCAGGTGAGGTGTTCTGTGTTTACTTACTCCTCACCTGCCTGCTGCTGTTTTGTATTCTTTTGGAGGGCCGCAGACACCACCACCTGCCGCCGGACTGGTGGACCTTCCTGGCTGCACCCTGGACTCTTCTGTAGCTGGAGGGGAGATAACACTGCACGTTTGAAACCGGGGCACCGAAAAGATGTTTACTTAGGTTTTCCCGGCCTGATGCAGCAATGCGCATCTGTATCCTGCAACATGTCTTGAATTTTGAATTTGAATGCAGATTTGTAAAGCGCATAGCTACCCTGGGGCGTCCCAGCGCTGACAATCAACCTGAAGCTTTTCAGAGGGGGAAGTAATAGAGAGGAGTTATGTAAATGTAAATGTAAATGTAGTTGAGCTTATATAGCGCACAGCTACCCGCAGTGGGTTTCCCGGCGCTTGCTTAGGGAACCCGTCCTGGTATTCCCCTGTGAGATAACCCCGACAGGGTATCCACAAGGTGAAAGTCAGGCATCCCGCCGCGAGGGGCCGTTGTGGAGATTAAGCAAGCTATTGCCCAGAGTCGCAGAGTGTGAACCCGTGAGTCGAGAAGGCACCGGGGCGAGAATTATCGAGTCCGTGGAATTTTTAGCCCAAGACCCGCCGAGGCGGGGAATTGAACCCTGGTCCAGGACCGATCTCAGCGTCCGGGTCTGCCGCCTCTAACCCCTGAGCCACACTTCTCCATCCTGAGCCACACTTCTCCATGGGAAGAGCCATGTTTTTAGTTGCCTGCGAAAGGCTAGTAAGTTGTGTTCACTTCGGATGGAGAGTGGGAGGGAGTTCCACAGCTTTGGAGCATTGTAAGAAAACAGTCGCCCCCCAGAGCGGGCCTTTCTTATTCTGGGGACGCTGGCCAGAGAGAGGGAGTCTGATCTGAGTTGTCTGTTCGAGTGATGAGGTTTGACGAGAGATCTCAGAATAGGCGGGCCTCTGCCTTGTAGTATTTTGTGTGAGATGCAGAGGGTCTTAAATGTGATCCTTTCCCTAATCGGGAGCCAGTGTAGGGATCTGAGGGCTGGTTTGGCAGAGTATCTAGATTTGGTCCCGGTCAGGAGTCTCGTGGCGGCGTTTTGGGCGCATTGCAGTCTGTTGATGACCGATGCGGGTGCCCCTAGATAAAGGGCATTTCCGTAGTCCAGTCTGGAATTAACGAGCCCCTGCATGAGCAGTTTCTTGGATTGAAAGGGGATCAAGTGAAGGATTTTTCGCGCTGTCTTAATAAGGCCGAAGCATGTGCCTGCGGTTTTTCTGGCCTGGACTTTAAAATTGAGGTCTTGGTCCAACCAGATACCTAGGCTTTTAACTTCGGACTTGGGGGTGGGGGGTGATCCCATGCAGGGTGGCAAGGAAAGGGATGGGGGGAGTCTGCGTGTGTTTCCTAGAAGAAGGATCTCGGATTTCTCCCCGTTTAGTTTCAGGCGCGATTCGCACATCCATTGAAAGATGTCCTGGAGGCATGCTGACAAGTTGTCCAAGTTGTCTGTGCTTCTATTTCCTCGTCCGGGGCCTTAGGTGACCTGGGTGTGAAAATAGAAGGGAGCATATAGAAGGGAGCATGGGCCTAATCAAGGGGGGCAAATATGATAAAAATCGGGCCCACCTGGCCTATGGTGGTAAAAAAAAACAATTGTGCCCATAGGGCAGTACATTAATGCAGGGCCTACCTCCGACGAGCTCACGGCAGGCACAGGGGGCTAATAATTTTTTTAATGAGCCAACTGCTCATGGGGAACGAGGCTGGCCCAGAGGGGCGAAATTTTACTGAAGGTTGGGCCTACCCAAAGTTTCGGTGCTCCCACCACCCCTCAAAAAAGCCAGGTTGAGTCACTGGCATGAGGCCCTTTGGTGGCTCCCGCACACCCCTTTTTGTAGAGTGTTGGAGGGTAGAATCTGGTGGTTCAGGAGCTTCTTGGCTGTCTGGTAACTACAATACACACATGCTGCTGCAAGGCTCCGGTCACTTCTGTACACTTCTGGGGAGATAGTGCATATGGTAAAACTCAGAACCTTGTGGGCTGCAGTCATATGTCTGTCCTATCTATCTTAAAAAATACTTCAAAGTATAAAAATGGGTCTCCTTTCCAGTAGTAGCCCAGCAGAAACTTGCCAATTTGCATTGGAGTTCTGTGTTTTATTGTGTTTCCAAATATTTAATTTTGGGGATATTTAAGTGAGTACAATTTATAACAGTATTCCAAAAGCCATTCCAAATAATAATGTTTTTTGAAGGCGGGGGAGTGTTGATTGTGATTTTGGGCCCTTGCATTCATGCTTCATCCTTTTTACATCTTGAGTTGTTATGCACACACGGCATTCCTGTTTAAACTGTATCCTTTTTTTTGGTGTTTTTAAAAACCTTTTTCAAGAACCTGAATTGAAGAGGTTTCCCTTCTCCATTGAGCTGTTTTAACCCTGCATTTGTGGATCTGTTGCAAACTGTTCTATGTTTTCCATTCTTTGGCGCCACCGGAGTTGCATAGTGCTTGTTTCAGTATTTATTTCCTGTTTTTGTTGAGGATAATTTTGGTATGAAGTCAGAGTTCTTTAGACACTTCTACTCTGACATTTTTCTAATCACGTTGAGTTACCGGACTTTGTATTTGAAATTCATCTTCCCCTGAGGCATTGTCACCTGATCTAATTCAGTTTTTTTCCCTGACTATCAACGGACTTGTTTGCTAATGTATTTAAGCTTGGCTTGTCCTAATTTGCTTCAAAAGGATGTGGGTTTCCCTTTCTTGGTAGGTGGTTGATCTTGCCCTTTTTCCCTTTCTAAGCATTCATGCAACATTCATTTGAAAAAATGTAAAGTTTCCACTGTGATTTCATTCATTTCAGAGCAGACCTGGTTGCTTTTTTTGAAATAGGTTTTGTCATACATTTCTTTATGTTGTCGTTTTTTTCTGATTGCATTCTTTCTTTGAGTATGCGAAGTAAGAATATATTTACTAGATAGTCCAGTGACACCCTCATACATCCCTTACCCCTCTGCGCCCACAGACTACTCAAACTTGCTTTGAGGGATCAAAAAACATGTGTGCATCTAACTGCAGTGGAAGTCTGCCGTCCTGTATGTATTTTAACTCGACAATTAACCTTCATTTTCTGGCTGCTACGAAAAAATTGTGTAAATTGGTGGTGCATAGATTTTTAAAACAGCTCCTGGGCCTGCCAGCTACTGGGCAATATAAAGGAATGTAAAACCTTATACCAGTTCATCTTTGGAATTTTATTTTAGTACATCAGCTATATCACAAAAATGTTAAGTTTTATATAATACATCATGGGGGAGAAAGTTTTGTGTCTCATGTTTTACAGAATGAAAATGGTCATCTCTGGCTTCACCGCAGTGTTAAAAAAATCATTAACGTCCAATCAATGGCAAATATTATTTTAAGAAAAAGCAGCACTTTTTTGGGAAATGAGATACAGAAATAATAAGAATGTAGTTGCTCATTACACTTGTCTTCCTAATATACACGGTTTTGACTACAGGAGGTGACGAGCAAATTTGCATTTTGAAAGAAGTGCGCTGCTGGTTGTTGTGGTGGCCCTTATATTGTGTGAATGTCATGGTGTCCTCTGTTGTAATCTCCGTGGGAAGCTCTTGGAGTGCGGTAAGAGGTTGTAAAAAGAGATTGTACCCCAGCAATAAAAATAAAAATGTACTTCCGTCAACTTCTCATGTTCAAGCGTAAATGGACACGGCCTGCAGTTGTGCTCTGTGCAAGCAGATATTTGTATTTCAAGCAAAAGTTCTTGCAGCTTTTTTAATGTTCTCATTTTACATTGCTTGTTAAACATTATGTACCTTTCATATGCTGTGTGCACTGTTTTTACTGATGCTTCCAGAAATCTCATGAGTTTCCATAATGCATAATTTACACAATAACACCTGGTTACATCCATTGTAAGCATATTTGAGTTTTTAATTGAGTTGATAACTCAGCTGAGACAGAGAATTGATGCTATTCATTTTGTGGTCTAGTTGCCACAGAGTGCTCAGGTGAACCTCAGGTAGTATAGCTGTTTCAGTCATTTGCCAGCTAAAATCCAAAATGAACGATTAATGTCACTTTCTAAAGTCAACGTACTGGGGTTTATATAATAAACAACTTGCCACCAATAAGAAATAACTTAATTTCTTTTAGCTTTTGTTTTGTTTTTCAAAAATATTGATATCTGACACTTTTATCTTTGTTTAAAAAATAGTTTGGTAAGCTCAAATTTAAAGAATTCTGTATTGTGACCTTGTGATAAAAGAAAGAAATATATTATCGGACAAAGGATAGTACAGATTTGCTCGATATTTTTAGACAACTGTATGCAATTGTGAAACTCTGTTGAACAAATAGTATGAGTTTGATTTGGACATGTATGTTAAAGAGCTAAATAAAGCCAAATAAAAAATTTATTTTAACTCCATGTGTGCAACTCCACATGGAAAAATTTCAAGTTTTCTTTTTGCAACTGAACGTGCTGTTTTTACACTGTGTTTGCTTAACTCAATTTGAGGACTTTCATTTTCCATTGCATTTCGTTTCAAAGAGTTTTCATGTTATTTTCTTTAATTGCAAGTTCTTAAGAGCAAACATTAGTGCACTTTGAAATCGCCATTTCCCTTAATGTTCTAATGTTTTTGTGCAACAATTGCGATGCTTTTTTCCCTTCTTTGGACTATGTCAAATAACAGAAAATGTATTTGCACACCAGTCAAGTGACTGCACCACACCCCACACAGAGAAGTGTGGCTCAGGGGTTAGAGGCGGCAGACCCGGAAGCTGAGATCGGCCCTGGACCAGGGTTCAATTCCCCGCCCCGACGGGGGTTGGGCTCAATAATTCCACGGGCTCGATAATTCTCGCTCCGGTGCCTACTCGACTCACGGGTTCACACTCTGCGACTCTGGGCAATAGCTTGTTTAATCTCCACAACGGCCCCTCGCGGCGGGATGCCTGGCTTTCACCTTGTGGATACCCTGCCGGGGCCTCTCACAGGGGAATACCAGGACGGGTTCCCTAAGTAAGCGCATAGATGCCTGCGATGTGGGCGATTTGCGCTATATAAATACATGTACATTTACATTTACATTTACATTTACATTTACACAGGACGAAACAAACTTGCCTAGAGGGACCAAACAAGTGTGCCTTCGTACTGTAAAGGACTTCTACAGAGTCTGTTGTTTTCTCTATTGGACGAGCTTAGAGGTGGTGCTGAAATCAATTCCCCTCAGGCCCTGGTTCTCCTGGATCTGTCCGCTGCCTTCGACACGGTCGACCATACCAACCTGCTCGATCGTGTCAGTTGGCGGGTTTCTCTGCTCCCTCCCGTTCGGTCTCCTGTGGTGTCCCCCAGGGATCGTCTCTTTCTCCCCTACTCTTTAATGTTTACATCTTTCCTCTTATCTCTGCCCTTCAGACTTTGGATGTCATGGTGTTTAACTACGCCGATGACCTCCAACTCATTTTCAATCTCTCCTCCTCTCCCGCTCTTAACTTTCAATCTAAAATGATTTTTTATCAGGGACTGGATGCACTCCAATCACCTTAAATTGAACCCCGATAAGACTGAGCTAGTGCTCACAGGTGGTATCTCCAGTCCCTGGTCCTCTACATTCTAGCCCCCCTCTTTGGGCCCCTCTCCCCCTCCCTCTACCTCTGTTAAAACGCTTTGGATAAGAGTCAGTGCTGACCTCTCTATGCATTCTCAAATAAGTGCTGTGGTGTCATCCTGTTTCCTCAAGCTCCGCATTATACAAATGATTTCCTGCTTTTTCTCAACTGCAGCTTTGAAAATCATTCTACTTGCTATGATTGTCTCGCGCCTAGACTACAGCAATGCGCTATATGCCGGGGCTCCCGCATAAGAGCTGAGACCTCTCCAACTGATTCAGAATCAAGCCACTCGTCTAATTTTTAAACTGCCAAAACATCATCATGTCACTCCTCTCCTAAAATCCCTACACTGGCTCCCTCTATCTGAACGCTCTTTTTTTAAAATGGGATTGCTTGATCTTTCAGGAGTTAGCAGGCAGTGGGCAAGCATTTCTAGCTTCTAAAATCACAGTCTATGTTCCGAATAAGGACCTGCGGTCCTCCTCCAAGCTCCTTTTGTGTGTTCCCCGATTTAAGAAGAAAAAATATGGTGGTATGAGGTTCTCTACCCTGGCTCCGATCTTTTGGAATGCTCTTCCTTTGAGCATCAGAACAGCTGCTTCCTATTCGATCTTTCGCAGGGCTCTCAAGACCCAGCTCTTTTCACGCGCTTTTTCTCAATAGATGGCCTTCCTCTCTGCTTTCTCCGGTATGTCCGTCCCCCAGCGCCAAGAAACCGTTTGGTATACGAGTGCTTTATAAATGTTTTAACTTCAACTTCTTCTACCTTCCTGTATGTTTTTAAACTCCATGTAACTTTGCTTGAGAAGGTTTCAGATTTTTCTTTCTTTGCAACTGGCCATGCTGTTTTCAAACTGTCTTTGCTCAACGTCATTTGAAGACTTTTGATTCCCATTGGGGCTTTGTTTCATAGAGTTTTTATGCATTCAGGACTCTAAATTCCACAGCAGATTTAGATTTAAACAGAGTTTACTCTACATGCGAGAAGCCACTTAGCAGAACAAGTTGTGCCCAGCACTGGCGCTGGCCCCGTGTCTGGTCGAAGTGGTGTCCATAGTAACTCCAAGAAATTCTTAGCAATGACCACAGACAAGTAGGGAAATTAGGTTTGATGGAAGGTCATTTTAAAGTACACATCTCAAAATTATGAAAAGATGAGCACATACTTGTTCAAGCGGTTAAAACAGTATGCAGTCGTCAGTGCCTATGTTAGAAGACAAGATCCTTCAGTACAAGACTAATACCATGTCTGGGCAGATGGTCTATCTACACTTTGCCTTTCAACTACACTCCCTTCAGCGAGCATGCTATCTAATTACACCATTAGAAAATATTACAGTCTTAAATGCCTTCATCTCTTCACATCTGGATTATTGTAATTTCATTTACCGAGGATTACCAGTGCTACTTATCAACAATCTGCATCGCGTCCAAACTCCTGCTGCAAGGCTAGCAACTGGTATTCAATGTAGTTTTCCCATTTCCCCAGTTTTGTCCAGATTGCATTGGTTGCCATTTAAGGAGAGAATTGTGTTTAAATCATTCTACTTGGTACATAAAGTGGTTCGCTAACATTCCCCTCTCAGGCCTCTTTTCAAGTTGTCTTACCTTACCCATACTTTGAAGCCAGCTTTTTACCTGAAACATGTAATCCCTAAATTTGTACGCTAGACAATTGGTAATAGGGCCTTCTCAGTCATAGCTGCCCAAAACTGGAAGATGCTCCCAGACACGCTCACAATTAATCTAATCTAATGAGGTTGAGGAAGCGACTTTAGACCTGGCTCTTTCCTCGTATTTAATTTGGAAATTGAGTAGCAGCCTTACACATTGGTGTGGCCTACCACGTAGATGCTCTGCTAGAGCCACCATCCGTAAGCTCCACTGGCTGCCCGTGGAACACCGAGTCAAATTTAAGGCTCTTACCACAATCTTTAAGATCGTTAAACAAGGAAATCCCCCTCTGTTGCGGAATCTGGCCCGACCGTATGTCCCAGGTCGTGCACTCCGTTCTTCCAATCCACTCCTTCTGACCGTCCCCAGGATTAGGCTTTGCCGAACTGGAGGCCGCTCCTTTAGCGTCCTTGGTCCCAAACTATGGAACGATCTCCCCCTCAGCATTCGCTCCTTAGATTCCGTAAAGCTATCAAGACCTACCTCTTCCCTGCTCATTAAGCCCCCTCCCCCCTCTCCCCCTTCCTTTTCTGTTTTACTGGTGCGTGCTCGTCTCATAGCGCCGGGACGCCCCATTGCTGGGGTAGCTGCTGCGCTTCACCAAACCTAGAAATAGAAATGTTATATGTTAGTGACATTGTGCCTAGTGGGCTGATAAATACTCTTTACCCTTTATAAAACAAATAAACATAAATTAATATTGAAAAAGCAGCCAATAGGGGTCTGATGTATTAATAATCATTTTCAAACCAGCATGTGCAAGTTGCACACTAGCTGGATTGCATACAGGTTAGCACTTTTCAGTGAGACCTATATACAAAGAGCTCATATTTCAGGAGGTTGCAAAAGCACCTGCTAAATGGTGGGGTAGGTAGGTTGCTTTTTATGACTATCTAAGATTTGCTGAAAATACAGAGAAGGTGGCTTAATAGGGACAGCACTACGGCATCTCTGCATTCACTTTGCCAAACTAATATATTCAGGGGGGCCTTAGGACTCCGGGCACCCTTGGAGTTTCATTCGCTAATTTGCAGTTACCAATTTGATAATTGCAAATTAGAAAATGCAATACCATTCATTCCTATGGGCCTGTAGGACCATTAGAATGAATGGAGTCATATTACCTACTAGTGATTTATTTACCGAATCGCTATTAGGTATTAATAAGGAATGGCGAAATAATATGCGATTGTAAAATAGCGATTCGGTAAAAATCGCTATTTTAGAATCGTAAGATTCTAGGCACATACATTTGGCACCTAAATTCTTACCCCATCCTTGTAGTTTAAGCACAGCACACTGCTTATAATATTGTGATGTAGGGAAAACACTATGTTCTAAGAAAATGCATTAAAAATAATGGAAAGTTGATAATCCTATTTAAAACCTTCTCATACCAGGGTTTTCCAGAAGAGAAGTCTGTTCATTCCACCAGATGTGATAAGGCATGAAACAAACAAGATGGAATATATTAAACCAGGAGACTTGTTTTTCATAATTCCCAGCCTCCCCTTGTGGCAAATTGTTTTCTCAAGATCTATCTCATCTTTGTTTAACAGTATTTGGAATAACAAATCCAACTAAACACTTTAAGTAAGTATGTGATGGAAAAACAGGACTGTAACCCAACAATCCAATTAATTTTACACGCAGGGAAGGGACATCCCGTCTCAGAGTGCACTCACTGAAATATGATGTTGTGAGAATATTATTGACTGAGAAACAAGGAGACTTGTGCTGTGGAGTTAGGACTCCTACTTCACTACATTGCTTGATCATGGTCAAACCATGTGCGTTCTATGTTTTTGTCCATTTAATTGCCTAAATGTGATAGAGGTGGACAAGCCGCAGAAGGCTTGAATTGTATGCGTGGCTCTGGCTCAGCATAAGGGTTTTTGTATCCTTGAGCACAAAACAAGCCAAGCTTGTGTGTGTCTTCTGCCTGCCACCTAGAGTCACGCCTTGTTCACTAACAATTAAAGACAAAGAAATGTTCGATGTAAAATGGGAGAGAAATAGATTTAGTGGCTGATTAGCACAATGTCAAACGAGAAAACTTGGGTTCATTACAAGCTACCCCACTTGACAAAATCATGTGATCCTCTGCCATTCTTCTATTTCACCTTGCCTTCTTTTCCTTTAATATAATATATGAGAGCATCTTGAAATATGAGATCAAGATGTGCGTTGAACAAACACCTTTCTCGTCTTTGAGTTAATGTTCACCTGCACTCATTATTGGACCTACATGAATCAAGTTGTATTTCGGAACAAAAAGGTATTTAGGTGAATTAATGAATGAACTACATAAGAAACTGATGAACTACATCCACCTTCTTGAATAGAACGCTGTTAATTTTGAGAATACATGGGTGAACCCTCAAGAGCTGTGGATCCCTGGCCTAATTTAGCCATTGTCGGAGCAATTCCTGAAGGTTATAATTTCTGAGTATCTATTAGTGAACCCTCAAAGGTTGAACTACTGACACTTTTAGCTGCAGGTTTCTAACCTTTTGAATATTCCCCAGCATCAGAGAAGATCTGTTAAATCTTCAGCAGTACCCCTGCGTGCCTGTAGATGGTACCGTGCAGCTCTGTGCCATTGTTGTTCGACTCCAGAAGTGTCATAATAGTAAGGAGTAGGTGAGTGGCCCCTTAACTGTGTCCATGAAGTTGTTTATCAAAACATTTGATTATAACACTCTTTCTTTCTTAATCCATAAGCAGTCCTATAACCCAGACTGAGGGCCTTATGACTATCTTGGCAGACAAGGTTACTCTGTCACAACTGGACAGACATCCAGTCCGCCAAATTACAATTCCATGGGATATAATAGAATTGTCATTTGGCGAATGGGATATCCTTCACGTTTGTGACGGAGTAACCCATCTGCCAAGATCGTAATCAGGCCCTGAGTGCGTGTGAGGGGTAATGAGATGTGCCTGTGAGTAACCGCGCAATACACAGACTTTCTATCCTTAAGAGTCATACATAGATCCATTGAATACGCTGCCAATCGAAAGACTTCACATACCCTGTATTATTTTTCCTTTAAATCAAATATGTGCCTTATAGCATGTTTTGTAAACACTGGAAAAACGTAGTTTTGGAAAACCCTGAGAAACGCCACTGAAATCCATAATAAATAAACACTGTAAACATGAGAGACAGGGTAGATTTGGTAATTGTTGGGCAAGGTGAGTTGGTTTGATTAGCTACCTCATTTGGAATTTTGTGTTTGTGAAATTTCTTAGGAATTTATTGTAAAAGTCTACCATGCCAAGGATTGGCCGTAGTTAATTTTTGTTGGTTCAGTGCCTTTCCTGGAGATCTTGTGCCCCACATACGTTATTTATTTACATGCAAATTTGCACTTGGCTGCTTTTACTGTGAGTCCAAAACTTTCAAATTTCTCTAGTATTTTCACAGCCCTCCCATCGTGTTCTGTTTTGGTTGACCCACGTACCAATACATCTTCCTCGTAGAAGATACTCTTGTAATGTCTTTGAGCATTGATGACATTGCTCTCTGGAACACTGATGCTGCAACTACCAGCCCAAAAGGCATAAGTTTGAACCTGTAAGTGCTTGTGGGTGTGATTAAGGCAGTGAGGTCTTGTGATTCAGGGTGCAACCTTATTTGGTAATAGGCTGATGCCAAATTGAGTGTTGAAAAACCGCTTGCTCCCATTAAGGCTGTGAACATTTCATAAATCGTGGGTAGGGGAAATCTTTAAACACTACTTCCTTGTTCAGTGCTTTTAAGTATACGCACAATCTCACCTTGCTGTCAGCTTTCGTGCTCCCACAATGGGAGCTAACCACTCTGTGGCTTCGACTGGCTCAATGACATTCTGATCACATAATTTCTCCAATTACTCTTCTCACCAAATCATTTTATGTTCACTGGTAGTCTACAGACCTTGGATACAACAGGGGTTGCATTACGTTTTAACTTAATTTTGTGGATGTTTGATTTGAGGCATCCTAATTTTCTGTTAAATACTTCTGGACATGTGTGCAAAACAGTTTTTCTTGATCACTTGAACTTGGATTTGTAGTGAGGCATTAGGGTCAATAACTACACCTAAGATTTTCTAGACTGGCCATCCTAAAATGTTGTCACCTTTCTCAGACAAGTGTGCTTAGGGTTTTCTTCCAACAGTCCTGAATATTCCCCAAAAAGTAGCCTTTCATGATGTGTTGGCCCCCACACCCACCAGATTGCATGTCCAAGTTACTCAACTGGGCTCTATCTTTGAACTTGTATCTGAATACTGGTCAGAAATAATGGTTAGTCTGGAGCAAGAAACAAACATTGCATCTACAATATCATCGGGACTACCTTCACCTGACGCATTCATTTGCAAGACTATTTCATCACATATTTCAGATACTTTGGGACTTTTATACCTTTTCTCATTTTTCTTGTACCTTCAACATGGAACAAAATGCCCCTTCCTGCCACAACCCTCAGACACAGCTTTCCATTCTGGGCATTCTCTCCAGTTAGCCAAAGGGCCACTTATACCACACCTGAAGCACTGCCCTTTGAAGCTCTGGTCATTCATTTGAATTCTTTCCTTCTTCTCTTTCACAACATTTACCTCCCTCTTATTTTCAAGTGAACTGCTTTTGTTCTCAGCTTTTGCTTTTACGGTGGACAACATGTATTCTACTTGCTTTGAAACCATTAACACTTCATTCACGGGGGGTCATCTTTGAGCCGTAATTCTTCATGTATCCTAGCTATGTTACAATTGAACAAAAACTGGTCACAGATTCGTTCATCTAATGAAACACCAAAACATACACATCACTGCTAGTCTTAGATCAGAAACAAATTCTTCTATACTCTCCCCCTCTTTCTGACTTCTTTTACCAAAATGATATCTATCCAGGATGGTGCTTATTCTTGGTAAAGAATGTTTTCCAGTGTTCTACAGATATTTCATAAGCATGTTAAACATCTGCCTCATGCTCATATCTGATACGTATTCATAGAACCTCCTGCCCCTCCACTCCAAGGCAGCGTGCCAATAAAGTTATTTTCCTGTCAATATTCACATTTGGACCACATACACTGAGATAATTATCAAACACAGTTTTCCATTTATTCCATAATATTGGGGGTTCGCCGGGCATGTTGATATAGAATGGAGGTGGTGTGATGTTTTGCATTGTGAGTAATGATAAACAAGTAAAGAGCCACAGGAAGAAATGTACAGGTTCGTACCGTAGGTTGTTACATGTGACAATAAGCACATTTAAGTACTTTACAATTCTTAATGAGGTGTCCACTTCGAGTCACTAGAGCTATAGTGTGTGAGTTATGTTCCTTACTGTGTGCTCCACTGTAATCAGATGAAGACACCAAAAGGTGGAATGAAACGATTAGGATAGTGTGTTGATCACTAAAAGTGGCTTTAATTAAGTACTGTTCTGGAAAACACATGCTACTATAGTGTGTGAATCACTGTGTGATCCACTGTGTTTTGAAGAAAGTTTACCCAGTGGGCGGATCACTGAAAAATATTTGCATCAACTTCCAGAACAATTCTGCAATTTACACAAGGTTCCAGTAGATAGTGCAATCGCCTTTTAAAATATATTTCTAAAGGCCGTGACGGGTACCACAAACAGAGCGTGGGGTCTCTAGTTATCCCCAGTGACCGGCTCCACACTGTGGTGATCCGGGCTGTGCTGACCTCCTTTCACTCTCCTATGACTCCTATGTTAGCTAACCTCGACTTTTTGCCCGGGATGCACTAGGAGAGGTTTTGGCGATGGCGGGAGGGAGGATGTAAGCGCATAGGTTGTTAGACACCCAGGGGATAATCCCATTTCATGGATTACAGACAGATTATGGCCTGGTGGAGGCAGACCGCATCCAGTGCTTACAAATACAACACTGGGTGATGCAACTGTCTATCTAACCCTATGCAGAGTGCCCCCTTACGCCCTTTGAGAAATAGTTTTCTTCAATACAACGATCCCGGGGTTCCCGGCGTAAACCATTCTGACGCTTCCCAACCCTGCCACATACACTCCGCACTCATTGAGCGGGTGACAGATGGCCCTGGCCTTAGTTGTCGCTCACCAGGTCATACCTTTCACATGCGGTTCTGACAGGGTCCCCGACTACACAGCCTGGTTGCGTAAACTAAGGTACATTTTGGGTATGGAAAAGCAATCCTTAAACATAGAAACGAAACATGGCTCCTACCCTGCCCTGTTGGCACCAAACTGTTGCTCCTGTTCCCCTCGGTGCAGACGTCGGAGGGAACAGCACCGCTTTTGAGGACTATACAACAACACACATCTACTCAGGTCCTTATAACGATCAATTGTATCAAAGGTGTAGGCCACTATGGGTACCTCTGGAAGCAGCATTGGGGATGGAAGTTCTGTGGGATGTTGTCTGAGTTATGATTCTGATTGTGCCTTGATGACTCTGCTAGCCCCAGGGTTGTAGTCGGACAGTCGTGTACTTGACTGATTTACTTTTGCTATAAACAATAAACAGAATTGATCCATAAAGGTGTCTCAGGCCTCCCATTGTTGAGCTTGTGTGTGCAGTTTTACACTGTCATGTCAACCTGGCAAAATTAACCTTTTGACAGGCCCAAACCTTCCTTTTTAATAAATATGTAATCCCAGGGTAGGCTTTAAACAGCCTAAGCCATAATAATTTAATGGAGTAACCCAAGGTAAGCCACAGGACCTGGGTAACGTATGGCACATGCAACAATATGGTCCACTGGCAAATTATGTACAAGATAGTGTACAATATTGTATAACGTAATGTAGTCATGGCGCGAGTGAAATAAAAAAAGACCATACAAGGAATATTCAACTCAATTCAATTTATATTTTTCATTTCCAAAAATTCCCTAATGAATGAATACATATGTTTAAGAAAATCACATCACAGTTGCTCCAAAAAGGTACATAGAAAAAGTGATCATAGAGGTGCTCATGTGCAGGGTGACGTAAAGAAGAAAAAAAATGCTTCATCCTAAAGGTTTAATTTTACAATTTGAAAAATGGCGAATGTGCTTCAACTAAGCCACTGTAACACGCCTGTTTGAAAACACAGTTAACCATCAAAAATTATAAACCATTGCTATGATTCGGTGGTCATTGAATGCTGGATGCATATAACCAGAGATATGGATTTTAGAAGAAAAATATAAATCACTGCAATTCACTTCTGTAAAAACATTATCACTACGGACAATGGGAAAAAGCACCAGTGACAATCGGTCATTTGCAGGTCGTGTTACTCGGAATCCAGGGGGAGTTGAGGTGATGCGGGTGTCAGGACCAAGCCACAACAGTGAGTTCAATAATAGCTGGCTCAAGAGGCCACCGTGCAGAGTTGTCCTGGTTGTCCTTTGTGCTGAAAATTGAAATGCGGGAGAGCTGGGTTTTCCCTTAGATGGTGCTGGGGAGAAAATGGATGCTAAAGATCGACAACAGGACCACTTGATCCCGGTCCCATGATATACCTCTGTAAAAAAATTGTTGTTCAGAGATTTTCATTTTTGATTTGTGTTTTTTGGATCATTAGAGAAGTAATTTAGCTTGGGTAGACATTGCTGATGCGGGCAGAATTTTTCTGGACAAAAAATGGTTAGTATTTAGGATATGCGATAATCTGGAGCAAGTCGGTATTGTTCATCGTCTGGGGTCCGGTCCCTCGTCTCCCAGTTAACTGTAAGATCGAAGTGGCGAAGGATGGCTTCCGCTATCTGGGAATCTTTGTGACATCTGACCCAACCCTTTCCCACAATCATAATTTAACCCCCCCATTGGCTCGGCTGCTAGCAGACGTGAAACACTGGAGGTCTCTACTTATTTCCCTGGTGGGCTGTGCTGCCCTTTTTAAGATGCTAGTGCTCCCGCGGTTCCTATATATTCTTCAGAATTGCCCACACCGTGTCCCTGATACATATTTCACAGCAGTGGAAAGTGAAGTCCGAATGTTGTTGTGGGATGAAAAGACCCCGCATGTTGCGATGAAGAAGCTAACAAAAGGATGGTACGATGGAGGCATAGCCCTCCCAGACCTTAAAATGTATTATTGGGCCTCGCAATTAGTAGTGGTAAACCACTGGGTATACCACTACCTCCTGATGATCCAGCACATCTATTGGACAAATACCAAACTGGACGTGCTGGATAATTAGGAGCACTGTATTCCAAGCCTAATCAAAAATAGATACATTGGGCCAACTGCACACACCAAAGAGATCTCGCATCAGGCGAATTCACGCGTGGGCTGGGTTAAAACCCTTACAGAACCAATACTGTTGTGATATACCCATGAGCTAGGTTTATTATGTCACCAACCAGGCTTTGACAGATGGGTTATGGTCGGGATCTCAGTAGTTGGAGACCTGATCAAAAAGGGGTCTATCATGAGCTTCGAGGAACTTTGGGACCAATATCAAATGGCCCAGGGAGAATTCTTTCGACACCTACAAATCAGACATGCCATTGTTACAGCTTTTCCACAACCCAAAGATATACCTGAGATAGACTGCTAGATGGGCCGCTACACTCGAAAGCTGTATCATTAACCTATAAGAAAATATGTAATAATCTGCCTGATACCTTTCAGACACTGAGAGAGACCCGGGCCCTATAGATGATGAAGACTGGCAATTGGCCTTAATGTCCCCTAAAGAGGCAGCAATTGCCCTCCGCTTCCGATTGATACAACTCAGGATTCTGCATAGGTCATATTTGATAGGGGTCACTTTGGCCAAAATAGGCGCCAGAGCAGATGTACGGTGCCTAAAGGGGTGTCGACAAGCGGCTACCTTATACCATATGATCTGGGACTGCCCTGAGACACAGCATCTATGGCAGGGGGCTACAAACTACGTCCAGGCAGCTCTTGGAAAGGAATTAGCTCTCACACCACAGCTAGGCATACTTAATATATGGACGGCTACAGACCTCACAGAAATCGAACAGCAACTGGCTACACTAGAATTTACGCTAGTAAAACGTGAAATAGCACGAAAATGGGGGGCACCGAACTTAACATCTAGGCAGATATGGGCTACAGAATTAGACAAGTGTATGATAGGGGAGAAGGAAGTTTTTATGACACGTGGGTGTCCAAAGAAGTGGGACAAGAAATGGAATGAATATCGAGGAAATCTGTGTGTATCCCCTTCGGTGGAACTGGAAATGCGAAGAAGTGGTGACAGAAATGTATCAGTATGTAATAAGGATATTCTGCTCCCAGACATTGTATGATGTAATAGATATATGGATGTAGGCAATGAACGGTACTATATATGTAATTGTCATGATATTCAATAAAAAATATTTTATTTTAAAAATGGTGTATGTGTTACAGTGTTGATATAATATTTCAGGAACCATGAGACCTATATACTTCATTTTGATGTCAAAACATAGGTTTTGGGGGGCAAGTAGTCTTATAGAGATAGAAAATAACTCCTCAGAGCAACCCTTCTGCCATTTTCCAATATGACATCTATTTTAGAGGAAGAAGAGACATATACAGAAATTAAACATAACATTGTTTTTTTTAATCTGTTTATGTATACACCAAGCAATGTTTATGGTCTGAATATGAAAAAAAATGTGCATCACTCATGTTTTAGACAGATTTTCATAGTTCACTTTATTTATTTGTTTCAGAAATCGCTCGTGGTACATTTGTAGAATGTTGTACTTGTGAGAAGAGCATATCGACAGGGACATCTTTTTTGTAGCACAGGTTTTGCAAGGACATGTACGTGTAAGTTTTGTGGGTAGATGCTTTAGAAATTTTGCAGGTTTTAACACACCATCAATATCTTCCCAAAGAAATTCACTCAGATCTTTCTCTACATATGCATGAGCCAAAACACGTACACATCTTCCGATCAAGTAGAATATGACGTCAGTTTAGGGTTATATGAAGCAAAAACTTCAGGAGTCCAATCAGCTGAGAACACAGGTGGGTCATTCTTTTTGCTAGACTGACAAAAACGAATTCTGTCTTACATTCTCACCAGAAAAATCTTAATTTAATTATTATGGATCAATATGGTTTAATCAATCTTGACCATTATTTCTCTGATCTCACTGAGCGTGAACCCGTAGCTAGCATTCAAGAATGGCTTTCAAACTTAATTTGCTTTTTCACAGAGTGGAAACTTCATTGAAGACTGGTGGTTATGTTGCTGCTGGGAGCTCTTTGTGCATTTATATTTTCAAATGTATGTACGCATGCAGTTCGGGTGGACACACAAATCTGCTGTAAATACATAAACCTAGTAGTTTGGAGGATCAAGATAAAAATAGACATAAACTTGAATAGTATTTATGTCCTTTGTTCAGCCGGACAGGAATTTATTTGGCGATGCACTAAATCAGAAAGGAATGTCAAGGGGGCACTGCCCGTGACCTACAGTGAACAAGACAAAACAACAAGTATAGGCAAGAGCGAGCAAATCGGTCTGTATACTTATAATCAGTGAACAGACTTGATTGTAGTTTGAGTGACCATTGTACATAGCATTCACAAGCATATACAGTACATATGATCCTATTGTGTCGACGACGTTTTGATGCAGAAAAACAAGATACATGGCATCATCTTCAGGACAAATATATAAATCATGTTTGTCTTGGAATTATAAACAGTTGCTTTCATGCTACACACAAATGACATTTGTGGGGAAAAAGGAAGGGAAAAACAATGTAAATACGTGGCCATGTGTGTTAAATTAGAACAAAAACAACATAATTACACATAGTGGTACAGTTTACTGTTCACACCTCAAAGACCGTTTTGGCACGCTGTGCACTTAAACATCGGTGCAGTGATTGGCTTAGGGTAGTGAAGTGTGCTCGGCGCAGGCAGCGAAAATAGAAGGAGAATTGACGGCGCAGTGCGAAATGGTGTTGGAATTAAAAAGAGTTTAAAAATGGAATAATAGGGGAACCAGTTCAGAGAAAGGGCGATTAAAAAATTTGTTACATATGGCGCAGTGCGAGTCAGTATCCAGAATAGAAGTGAGAGGGTCAAGAGTGGTTGGTGCATTAGTGAAGACTAAACAATGTTGGGTACAGAGTTGTGTATACCGTGAGCAGTTTTGTTTAACTGGCGCGGTGACATATGAAGGATATTGTCAAGGCTGATCCTTACCAATACCAGGTACACGATTGTCTACACACTGAGTAATTTTGTGTAAATGGTGCAGTGACATTTGAGGAAAGAGGTATTACCAAGGCTAACCCTTAAGGTGGGGACAAATGTCTTTACAGTGAGCAATTTTGTGTAAACGGCGCAGTGACATTTGAGGAGAAAAGTATTACCAAGGCTGATCCTTAAGGCAGGGAAGGTAGTTCAGGTCGGGAGGAGTAGTCCGAATAAGACCTATGGAGAAGGTAGCCTTTATAAGTATAGTGCAGTCATGGCACAGTGGGCGTTAGAAAAATGGGCAGAGTATAGTTACTATCCAGGGGCGTAACACAGGCTCCCGCAGCCCCTGCAGTGCGGGGGGCCCCTAGCTCCAAGAGTCCCCCTCGGTACTGCACTCTGGCCGGAGAGTGCCTGATTGAGCACAGAGGGGGCCCCTCTAAGTACCGTGCAGGGAGGCACCCTCGCTTTTCGTTATGCCAGTGTTACCATAAGCATCGCGTTAATGTCAGGAAATGCCGCGTTTAGGGCAAGGAGACCGTCCAGATCACGGCTCGATGGGGAAGAATATCTGACAGTGGGGCTGGAGTAAGGCTATGCGGGTTAGGGTTGGGGTACTTACAGTTGTGCCGGTTGCATTCTCTACTCCAAGATACCCTAGTTACCTGAACACCATTCCAATATGGCCACCGCCTAGGTAGCGTTAGTCCCTCCTTTATTTTTCCTAACCACATACCCCGTGCTAGCTCATTCTCCACTCCAAGATGGCCACCACGTCCTAGTTTCCTGGCTATCATTCCAATATGGCCACCACACAGTCAGCGTTAGTCCCTCCTTTATTTGTCCAGACCACATGCCTTTTTAGACTATCATCCCAATATGGCCACCACACAGTCAGCGTTTGTCTCTCCTTTATTTTTCCAGACCACATGCCCTTTTAGGCTGCTCTCACAGTACAGTCCAACAGCGATCCCCGCCAGAGAAGCCGCGTTATGCGATTCTGCAACCGGCACAACTGTACATATAAAGGCTACCTTCTCCATAGGTCTTATTCGGACTACTCCTCCCGACCTGAACTACCTTCCCTGCCTTAAGGATCAGCCTTGGTAATACTTTTCTCCTCAAATGTCACCGCACCGTTTACACAAAATTGCTCACTGTATAGACATTTGTCCCAGCCTTAAGGGTTAGCCTTGGTAATACCTCTCTCCTCAAATGTCACTGCGCCGTTTACACAAAATTGCTCACTGTGTAGACAATCGTGTACCTGGTATTGGTAAGGATCAGCCTTGATAATATCCTTCATATGTCATCGCGCCAGTCAAACAAAACTGCTCACAGTATAGACAACTCTGTACCCAACATTGTTTAGTCTTCACTAATGCACCAGCCACTCTTGACCCTCTTACTTCTATTCTGGATACTGACTCGCACTGCGCCATATGTAAGGAATTTTTTTTTTAATCGCCCTTTCTCTGAACTGGTTCCCCTATTGTTCAATTTTTGAACTCTTTTTAATTCCAACACCATTTCGCACTGCGCCGTCATTTCTCCTTCTATTTTCGCCGCCTGCGCCGAGCAAACTTCACTACCCTAAACCAATCACTGCACTGATGTTTAAGTGCACAGTATGATATCGTTGCTCTAGCACTAAGCATGCCAAAATGGTCTTTGAGGAGCGAACAGTAAACTGTACCACTATGTGTAATATGTCATTTTTGTTCTAATTTAACATGCCTGGCCACGTATTTACATTGTTTTTCCCTTCTCTCCCTTCCTTTTTCCCCACAAATGTCATTTGTATGTAGCATGAAAGGCAACTGTTTATAATTCCGAGACAAACATGATTTATATATTTGTCCTGAAGATGATGCCATGTATCTTGTTTTTCGGCATCAAAAACTTCGTCGACATAATAGGATCATATGTACTGTATATGCTTGTGAATGCTATGTGCAATGGTCACTCAAACTACAATCAAGTCTGTTCACTGATTATAAGTATACAGACCGATTTGCTCGCTCTTGCCTATACTTGCTGCTTTGTCTTGTTAACTGTAGGTCACGGGCAGTGCCCCCTTTACATTACTTTCTGACTTTGTGCATCGCCAAATAAATTCCTGTCCAGCTGGACAAAGGACATCAATAATATTCAAGTTTATGTCTATTTTTATCTTGATCCTCCAAACTACTAGGGTCTACTGTTTTTTGTAATAAGTTAATGCCCAAGGTCCCTAGTGTACTACCTTCGGGTTCCCTTGCTTCTTATAACGGTAAATACATTACCATCTCTGTTTAGATCAGCTATTCAGCTGAAAACTTCTTCTTTGAAAAAACTAGCTGCAGATAAAAACATGTTTGCCCTTTGAGACTCACATACTCTGCATTAGATTCGGTTTTTGTCACTTTCTTAGAAGGCTCGGATTCTTGTGATTCACTAGTTTTGGCTATTTGTTTCCCACTTTTTCCAGGCTTTTTTCCATTGTATACAACTCGTAGCACTTGTTGTTACAATGATAAAATATTTGATCCTCTTCACCCATCAGTTTCAATCTTGTGTGAACTTCGTCTTGCCGTATTTCTGCAGCATCTCAAGCTCTTCTGTCCAGCTGCAGATGATGTTAGCTTTTCTTTCCGATTAGTTTGGCATATGACACATTTTTCTTTGTTGAAGGAGTCTTCAGATTTTGTAGTGAGCAACATTCTGCCAGTAGGTAAAGATCCTCTGCTACCACCTGCTTCGCTCATGTTTACGAATTTGAATCAATTGAAAACCTGAAACAAAAACAATATTATAATAAATTACCAATATGATGATAAAACACATAATTGTGGAGCCACTAGTTAGGTAAATGGCGGAAAGGTTGCTCTGAGGAGTTATTTTCTGTCTTTATAAGACTACTTGACCCCAAAACCTATGTTTGACACCAAAATGAAGTATATAGGTTTCATGGTTCCTGAACTATTAGAGCATCACTGCACCACATCCACCATTTTTTAAAATGTCCAGAAGAATTCGGCCCGGATTAGCAATGTTTAGTTAAATTACTTCTTTAATGATACAAAAACACAAATCAAAAATGAATATCTCTGGACAACAATTATTTGACAGAGGTATATCAAGGGGCCAGGACTAACTGCTGTGGTCGGTTGAAGTTGCTACATGGTTCCCTCTTGCTGCAGCATCGAGTAAAAAATTGTGGAACCGGACTGGTCACCAACATGCCTAGGTAGTGGTAAGGTTAGGAAGATGATGCTTTGACGTCTGAAGGACCGCAGGGAAATGGTAGCTGCCTAAAACTTGCGGGAGGTCAGGGCTACATTTCCCACAATGCCCTGGACCATCTACTTTTGGACAATTCCTAGGAGACCCCGATAACCAAAGATTCTTTGGTTCCTTGATGTTAATTGTAAGTATGGGCGAATTTTGCAGATCTGTGGTCCGCGAATTTGCGCGAAATCGCAAAAAAGTCCGCGAATTCGTGGATTTTCCCACAAAAGCGCAGATTTTTTTGCGATTTCTTCTACTCAACTGGAGTACTCTCTACTGGCTAATCAGTAAGTGCTACCTCGTTGGGTAAATGTATAGTGCTTTTACTACACTTCAGCTGCGCTACGGGCCAGAAGAGTTTTCTCCATTGACCATGTGTGTAGCTTTGCCATCGCGCCGAAGGGCACCGGGGTCCCTTGAGTGAGCTGTTCATCATATTGGGTAAATGGCGGGAAGACGGTGCACACCACTAGTGTGTGGGGGGGGTGGGTCAAACGGGCGGGGCTTCTATGCGAGTCCCACATGCCTCTTGTGTTAGGTCAGAGACCGATCAGAGCAGCAGATGAGAAAGAAGCTCCTGGTCAGAGGAACTGCACGGGGAATGCGCTTGTGAAAGTCAGGGATGCAAAGGCCTCCATCAAGCATCAGCTAATTTACAATGGTAGATATGGGGAGAAAGCACATCTGCCCAGCCTCTACAAAACTCACGATTTTTTGGGCTGATTAATGCGTTACTGAATTTGAGTTTTTTTTCAACTCGAGCACCTGCTTTATTTAAATCTGTAAGTGCTTCCTGTTTAGGTTTAATTTTTGTGACTGGAGCATTGTGGCAATATGAATCCTGCCCTGCATATTTATCCAATTAGACGTCACAGTTTTGTGCGATACCTCTACTCAACTGGAGTATTTTCTACTGGCTAACCTCGTTGGGTAAATAAAAATATGTGGAAAAAAAAAATTGCCTGCTAGCTGATTTGTGTATTTTTCGTCAATTTCACAAGATTTGCGGACCGCGAAATTGCCGAAAATCCGCAAATTCCGTGTGCGGAACTGATTTTCAGCCCACCCGTAGAAATTAGATCACTTCTGGACAAAAAACCTTTCTGCCAAGGAGAAGAACCAAGGAAGCTTCAGGAGTTTGGACTGCCCCTCTGCCAGTGTGCCGTTTGCTGGGTTGGCCTGCAGTGGTTGCTTCATTGCCAAAGGGAAGGGAGAAGGAACTTTGTAAGGACTTTCATCTACAGAATATTCTCCAAGGGCTTGAACTATGCTTGCCTCCTGCTGAGATCTCAGGGACAAAAGACTTCACCTCCAGCTCCCTCCTGAATTTCCTTGCTGGGAATTCTGACTCCAGTCACTTGCGTGCCGCTGGGAGCTGGAAGCGCGGCGCATCGAGAAGAAGCGTGTCGCCGCCGCAGCTGAAATCATCATAACACCGGAGAAGCGAGCCTTCGCCGCATCTCCCTGGAAGCATGTGTTCATCGAAGCTGCCTGCTGTCGCATCACCGGAGAAGCGTGTCACAGGGCCTGTCGCTGCTCCAAAGTACAGAGTCATCGCAAGGTTGCCAGGGCGTCATCGCATCATCATCGCATCACCACATCAAGGGCGCCATCTTCTCGCATCGTAACCGGATCATCGCATCGCATCAAGGTGTCATCATGCGCACCGCAACGGGCCCGCAGGCCGAGAATCTACGCATCACCTCCGCACCGGTAAGAAGCACGACGCATCCCCTACTCTGCGCAAGCATTGAGGCACGACGCATCATCTCCCCGGATCACGGAACCGACGCATCTCCCCTTTTGCGAGCCTTTTGTTTACTGTGCGTTACGCATCCAGGTACTTTGTTGAGAACTTTGTCGCATTTAACAGCAACTTTAACTAAGAGACTTTAATCATCTTTTAAGTAATCTTAAGTGTAGTATTGTGGATTTTTGTCGTTTGTGGTCTTGTGTTTAAGTCTATATAAAGAATACTTATTTTTATAAAACCTGTGTTGTATACATCTGTAGTGTTTTCACTGTATTACTGTGTATATTCACAATTGCTTAACACACTGCCTCTGAGATAAGCCTGTCTGCTCGTGCCAAGCTACCAAGGGGGTGAGCAGGGGTTATTAAGGCGTGTAATCCCCTTATCCTGACTTAGAAGTAAGGGTCCCTATTTGGACAAAGGTGAATACCATTGCCAACTAGAGATCCCCAGATCTAACATTGGTGGTCAGCAGTGAAGATTTGGACTTTGCATGTGTGTTCATATACAGTGATTGGTGTACACTACTAATGAGTGCAGACCAAACGCGACCAAATACTTTGTTTAGAATCTTTTTCCTTGGACTGTTAGTTTTTCCTGAAAACTCCCAATTTGTACTACCATGAGTAAACTGTGTTGTATATAAAGGGGGTAACCCATATATACTACCTGACCTGGGTCAATGAGTACAGTATCAAAAAGTGTGGTCGTCGCAGCAAACCAAACTTTTCATGCAATTATAGTAGCATTCCTTTTCCTACCTCACCCAGAGCACTGTAAAATATTGCACATTTGTTTCAATGAGCAATTGTATCGCTCCTATCTGTAAATGCTTTGAATTGAATTGCATCAGAAATCCTTGAACAATATAAAGTCACGGAAGTGGACTTAGACCACATTTAAATTTGTGTTGTGTTTTTGTGCTACTATAATTGCATGAAAAGTTTTGTTTGCTGCCGCGTCCTCACTTTTTGATACTGTACCATGAGTAAACCAGCATCTGTTGCATCTATGGATCTTGAATTTGAGGAAGAGAGGTTGGAAATCTACACTGTGAAACAGCTCAAGTATCTCTGCAGGAAATTGAAAGTTGCTACACCAGGCATTTCTAAAAAGGAAGACTACCAGAAGGCGCTGAGGGCCTGGGTAGAAGCAAGAATTGCCCCATATCTTGTGGTGGCGCCAGTTGGGGATGAAAATGGGCAAATTGATGGGCCAGAGTTTCCAGCCAGGGGAGGGGTGCCGTCCCTACCTGGCCTGAAAAGCAACACAAGCGCCTCTGCTGAGAGAAGTTATTTGGAAAACCAAGATGAATCTAACTGGTGTTCAGAATAAAGCAAAAACCACCTGCTGAATCATTAATCAACTGGAAATTTATTCCTCTTTTCAAAAAATATATTTTTGTTTATACGTGACACAATGTTTTTTTAGTGCATGGATAGAATGACAGTTTTTTATATAAATATGTACAGTGAACAGTAATTACAAGTGAAAAAATTATTTACACACTCTCAACATTCGTGGCCTTCCAATCGTACAAAACACTTGCATACACAGAAAACAGTAAAACAATACGAGCGACAGTTAGGTACAAAAATACAAAATACATGAAACCACGTATCGGTCATAAATCAGTCGGATAAATCCCTTGGTGTTTTTAGAGAAATAATTCTAAAGTCTTTTCAACTGAATTTCTGAAAAGGAGTCCCTACCTGGCAGCAGCATCTCTTGCAAAGACCTGTCCACCAGACAGTTGGAAGACAGGGAGAGAAATAGGGCACTAAAGCTGGAGTTGGCTAAGCTTAAGATGGAGTCAGAGGGAAACAGAGAATAACAGGTTGTCTTTGGAAAGAGAGAGAATGAGAATGGAGCATGAGAGAATGTTGAGGGAGTTAGAAATCAAGGCCAAGGGCTTAGAACTTAGTTCCTCTGGTGGCAGCGCACCATCTGTGCCTTCAGAAGGCAGAGTACATATTCCGGCGACCCGGAGGAGGGACTAGCGGTGTGCGGTCCATTGCGGTTTTTTCTACATAAGGGCTCCCATGAGCCTCCTAAGCTGACGAGCTTTTGGACGACGCACCTGCGTGCTGGGCATGAAGGCCTGTGACGGTTACGAGGCAGCCTTCTCTTTCACCCCTATTGACTTTCTCTACTCATGAGGGAAGATATCCCGAAAGCCGGGCCATATCCCGGGTTTAGAGATCGGGGGAATAAAAAATATGTACTTGCATCTACATAGGTGAACCACTTAAGAACTTTGCAGTAATTCTTCGAACTTTACGCACTGCACATGCCAGAGTGCTTAGCGGCGACCCGGAGGAGGGGCTAGCGGTGTGCGATTTTTTTCTAAGCTTAAGATGGAGTCAGAGGGAAACAGAGAATAACAGGTTGTCTTTGGAAGGAGAGAGAATGAGAATGGAGCATGAGAGAATGTTGAGGGAGTTAGAAATAAAGGCCAAGGGCTTAGAACTTAGGGGCATATTATCAAGGGGGTTTATCTCTGCTTTTTTGGCTTTAAAAGCCAAGAAAGCGGAGATAAAATTATCTCCCTATTACCTAGCTGTCGCTAACACCAGTTAGCAACAGCTAGTAGGAGATAGCGACCATCTTGGGCCCCACTTTGCATGTCAGTGATATTTATCACTAATGACATGCAAAGTGGGCGTGCCAAGATGTTAGCGACTGAAAACAGTCGCTAACATCGCTATCTCCTATTACCAACTTTTGGAGATATTCGTGCTAAGCGCGAATATCTCCAAAAGCTAACACCTGCCCTGAGCAGTTCATAGCCATGTTATCCAATGGGAGGTGGATAACATGGCTAAGAGCATTAGCTCGGTAATGAATGAATATCGCTGACTTTTCAGCGATATTCATGCATTGCAGCGATTTTTATCACATTTGCGATAAACCTTGGTAATACCAAGATTTATTTGCGGTAAAAATCGCCGCAGCTCAGCTGTAAATTTTTCTCGCTACCAATAGCGATAATTATCGCTATTGCTTGGTAATATGCCCCCTGGTTCCTCTGGTGGCAGCGCACCATCTGTGGCTTCAGAAGGCAAAGTACATAGTCCAAAGAATGTCATCAAAGATTTTCACAAGAATGAAGATATTGGGCAGTGGTATGCAGCCTATGAGATAGCAATGTTGGCCCACCAGGTCCTGAGAAGGATTGGGGAGCGGGGTTGTGGGGCTGCTTTTTAACTGAAGAGGGGATACTTTGTTAGACTTGCCCAGTACTCTTAGGATGTCTTATGCCCACATAATAACGATCATTTTTAAAATCTGTATTATATTTTAAACAGTGTGCTTTTAAATTCGTGCCCCCACCTTGGTGCGAGATTACTTCGCCTGAGGCCAATTTGTACGGCATTTCACAGCGCCGCCGTTACCAGGCGCTGGTTACTTCACTCTGCAACTTTAGGCGCCATCTTGGGCAGGGAAGGCTGGCGGTATAGTTCATCGCCCCTCCCGCCCTCCCAGGATACTTAAGGGCGAGGCGTCTACTCCCCCGAGGTATCTGTTTGTTTTCTCCTCTGAGGCGGAAGCCGGAGGAATCTTGTGCTCTCTTGTGCCCTGTTTAATTTGCTGACTCGAGGTTGTTATTGACTTAACGATCATTTTTAAAATCTGTATTATATTTCAAACAGTGTGCTTTTAAATTCGTGCCCCCACCTTGGTGCGAGATTACTTCGCCTCAGGCCAATTTGTACGGCATTTCACAGCGCCGCCGTTACCAGGCGCTGGTTACTTCATTCTGCAACTTTAGGCGCCATCTTGGGCAGGGAAGGCTGGCGGTATAGTTCATCGCCCCTCCCGCCCTCCCAGGATACTTAAGGGCGAGGCGTCTACTCACCCGAGGTATCTGTTTGTTTTCTCCTCTGAGGCAGAAGCCGGAGGAATCTTGTGCTCTTTTGTGCCCTGTTTAATTTGCTGACTCGAGGTTGTTATTGACTTTAATAATAACGATCATTTTTAAAATCTGTATTATATTTTAAACAGTGTGCTTTTAAATTCGTGCCCCCACCTTGGTGCGAGATTACTTCGCCTGAGGCCAATTTGTACGGCATTTCACAGCGCCGCCGTTACCAGGCGCTGGTTACTTCATTCTGCAACTTTAGGCGCCATCTTGGGCAGGGAAGGCTGGCGGTATAGTTCATCGCCCCTCCCACCCTCCTCCCACCCACCCAACCATGAATATAAACAATAGACCCGCCCGCCCGCGCAGCGGGCGGGCGCAGCGGGCGTGCCGAAGGCACGCCAAAGGCAAGCCCGTCTGCGCCCGTCCGCGCCTGGCCCGGGTCGAGGGCCATCCCCCCTAGTCGTTACCCTCTGCCCCTACGAGGCTTCTACTCAGCAACCCAGCTCCTTCAGCTGTGTCCCCCTGTCCTTCACTCCTGCCTTACACTTGCTTCACATTCCCTTGCCGGAAGTCCGGTCTCACTATGCCCAGGCTGCAAAACTTCCATACCCCTTGTTTCGAAACTGCCCCCCTGTTACAAGGATAAATCCTTGAAATCCTACTCACTTGCCCTCACCAATGTCCGCTCGCTCGGTAAACACCGACAGGACATATTCGATCTGATAGAGGATAAAAACTTGGACTTACTCTTTATGACAGAAACCTGGATGGATAATGTGTCCGATCCTGATTTAGCGATTGCTGTTCCTAAAGGGTTTTCCACACATAGATTGGATAGACAACGTAAAAAAGGTGGTGGAATTGCCATCATCGCACGCGATGTATTCTCGGTAAGGACTAACATGATTACACTATCCTCCTGTGAAGCCCTTCAATTTTCTATCAAGTTGACCCCATCTTATACCTTTAAAGGCATTCTCCTTTATCGTCCACCGGGGTCCAGGACTGAATTTATTTCTGACCTTAGCTCCACTCTTGAAGCGTCTGCTCTTGACAGCTCCCTCACTGTACTAGGCGATTTCAATTTTCACTTTGATAAACCCGAAAACTCAGACACCGCCACTTTCCTAGCGGACATGTCTACCTTCGGTCTCTAACTTCTGGTGAAGTCACCTACGCATGAAGGGGGCCACATATTGGATGGCATCTTTACTAATTTGGTGGGCTTAAAAGTCACCCAAATCCTTCCCCTTATCTGGTCAGATCATCATGTCATCCTGGCATCACTGTCTATTCATGACTCTGCCGCCTCTAAGTCACGCCCCAATCCTCGCCAACCGTATTTGGCGTGGGGTGATATCGATAGTTCCAGTTTGGAAACTCTTCTGACAGAATCCACCCCCCTTCTATCAGCTGATCCTAACACCGCTACTACTCAATTTTATGAGTGGGTGGGCTCTGCGACCACCGAATTGATCCAGGCCAAACAACGATCTCGTAACAGATCTGTCCCGTCGGCCCCTTGGTACTCAGAGGTGTTACGTATCCACAAACAACAGTGTAGGAACAAAGAGAGGCATTGGCGGAAAGATTATTCAGAAGAAGCTAAAATCAAGTACAAAGAATCAGTGGCTAAATATAAAATCTTAATTAGTGAGGCGAAGAAAAAGTACTACTGTGAGAGAATTTAATCAGTAAAAAACTCTAATAAAGCACTATATGAAACCACCAAGCAGCTAGCTGGATGTTCCCCCAACCTGACACCTCCCCCCTCCCAATCACTCTGCGACGATCTATCCAATTTCTTTTTTAGTAAAGTTGAAGACATTTATCGGGTCTTCACGAATAACACCAATACCTCCACTAAACCACCCGCCTCCTACACTGGTCCCATTTTCTCGCAGTTTGCAGATGTCTCCAGCTCCCAGATCCAGCACATCATATCATCTATCAAATCGGGCTCTGCACTAGACCCATGTCCCCTGAAAGTCTTGCTGCCGGTCATTGAAGTGGTTCTTCCAGCTATGACTGCAATCTGTAATGCTATGTTTAGTACAGGCACATATCCAGATGTCCTAAAAAAGACCCTTATTAAACCATTGCTCAAAAAACCAAACCTCGACATGGAAGAACTAAAAAGTTATCGTCCTATCGCTAGTCTCCCAGTCTTGGCGAAAATAGTCGAAAAAGCTATGAATCTTCAACTATCAGCCTTCATCGAGGAACATAATCTACAGGATGAATCTTAGTTTGGCTTTCGCCAATACCACGGAACGGAGACGGCCTTGGTTAAAGCGGCGGACGATATAAGATCTTTCCGTGATGTTGGAGGAACAGCAGTCCTGATACTGCTTGACCTATCGGCGGCCTTCGACACGGTCGACCATACCACCTTGGTCGACCGTGTCGAAAGCATGGGTATTCAACATAATGCCAAGAAACTTCTTGCAACCTTTCTGGCGGACAGGTCCCAGGTGGTTACTATTGGATCTTTTCGCTCCCCCTCCTTGTCACTGCCATGTGGAGTCCCTCAAGGCTCATCCCTTAGTCCGACACTATTTAACATTTATGTGTCGGACCTTGCCTATGTCATTCGGGCACATGGGATGAGCCTTACATCCTACGCAGATGACACCCAGCTGGTCCTCGCCGTCATGAATGATGGGCATAAAATAGCTAATAACTTTAATCTGGGCATGCTGGCAATAGGGAATTGGATGGCCTCCAACTGTCTGAAATTAAATTCCGACAAGTCGGAAGTGATCATTTTCGGAAATTTGACCCCGGAATGGTCCTCCCTTTGGTGGCCGCTATCACTGGGCCATCCCCCAGCTCCGGTCAGTAAGGTGAGGAATCTGGGAGTCATGTTCGACAACCGTCTTACTTTCCTTCCTCACGCAAATCAGATCTACTCTTCGGCCTTTCACAAACTACGGCTGATCAAAAAAATCTTGCCATTTCTTCCTGAGACAGCTGGAAAAACCTTGGTGAGCTTCTTGGTATTGTCCACATTAGATTATTGTAATGCACTGTTTCTAAGTGCCCAAGAAAGAGTGCTATACTGCTATACAAAATGCAAATGATCCAAAACGCAGCCGCCAGGCTCCTTGGAAGAATCCCCAAACATCAATCTGCGTCAGAAACTATCAGGAAGTTACACTGGCTTCCTGTTAGAAATAGAATCAAATTTAAGGTCCTCTGCATAGTGTATAAGGCTCTACGCAACGTGGGACCAGCCTTTTTTACTCAAAATCTTATTCCCTACAGTCCCTCTAGAACACTACGCTCCTCCAGTTCACATGAACTGGTGGTACCCCGTACCAAATCTGTCTTATGGGGAGACAGAAGATTTCTTGTAGCAGCACCCAAACTATGGAACACCTTGCCGCACTTGATTAAAACAAGCCCCTCACTTTGGTCTTTTCGAAAGCAACTTAAGACCTGGCTTTTTAATCTGTAAACTCTAGCTCCCCTTTGATGGTTAAACACTGCAGATATTCTCTTAGCACCGAGATGCCCACGGGCCTTCGTTCGCGCTCTATAAATGCTTTTAATAAATAAATAAATAAATAAAGGAAGCACTGATGACAAGATATGGGTTAACTCCAGAGCTCTATAGACAGAGGTTCAGGAATTGTAAGAAACTGGAGGGAACCAATTGGGTAGACTATGTGTCTTTCTTTTGCAGAGCTAATCAAATGCTGCTGGTGGGCTTGCAGCACTGGTGTGCCACCCACACAAGCAGCTTGTAATGTGTGTCTCCGGCCTCCCATTGCAAGGCCTGTGTGCAGCCTAGCACTGCCATGTCGACTTGGCCAAGTGCACCCACTTGCCAGTCGCTAAACCTTTCCTTTGCATCATATTAGACACCCCTATGGTAGACCCAAGGGCAGGGTGCATTGTAAGTATAAGGTAGGAATGCTCTGATGGGTGTAGCATGTTCTAGTAGTGAATTACAGCCATTTTCGTTTTTCACTATTGAAGGCTACCTGTTCTTATAGGCCAGAATGAGCAGCTAGAATATTACACTCTTATAATCCTAACTGACTCAGGGAACACAGTAGAAATTCGAATTTAGTATGCCTGAACTCAGAATAATAAAATACATCTTTTAGTAAATTCAAATTCAAATATAAAAATTCTTTATTTCGGCAATAAAAGAGTACACAATGAAAGGAAAAGGGGAAGAAAGGGGGAAGGGAGGGCAGGTAACATTTAAAATTCATTTATATACACATGACAATATCAACTATACCACATTAAAATTCATTAAAAATAGCATCATATTCAGCACGTTTGTTTATAAGCTTTGAGGCTAGCAATCAATTTCTATTAATTTACGTCTCTTACACCACATAGCTAGCAGAAATTTAGAAAGTGCAAAAACAATAGGGCTCAGTGTACTGGTTTTAAAAGTTCTAAAAGCATCCAAGCAATGTTTAAAACCCAGGTTTCTGCACAATGGTATCAGCCAATATTTTCTTGGTTTTGTGTATGCTGGACAAAAGAAGAGAACATGGAGTGCATCTTCTAAGTCCCAGCTGCAGCCCGGGCAAGACTTATTAGAGGAGGCCGTCCACTTGGATGTAACGGCCTTAAGGGGTAAAGTGCCATGTCGCCATTGGATAAAAAGTTACCGAGCTAAAATCGGAAGACAACATCCATCAAGTCCTCGAAATAATAAGAATTTTTGAATTCAAAGAAGGAATTGGTGAGGGTGCCTGCATTAGGGGCTGTAGATAAAAGTTCCAGCTTTTGCCCTTTGTAGATTTTAGTGAACATTTTTCGTGAGATCCTGCCACAGGCCCTGTCTGGCTCTTCCCACATGGGCTGTAGTCCTAAACTTAAAAACTCACGCTTGATGAACGCGAGCCAGGGAATTTTGCCCACACAGTTAAAGCTCAGGGTCTGTTTGAGTTCATCCCTGTAATTTATGAGATCTGGAGTGGTCCATAGTCTGTGCCAGCACCTTAGAGGTTTTACTGTTAACTCGTCTGCAATGGGCATCAGTCCCAAGTCTAACCTCAGTGGTGTTAATGGGGTACTCTGGGGAAGCGATAATAATCGCCTTACAAATTTGGACTCAACTTTTGTGATTTCCGGGGCAGCACAGTGGCCCCACAGCTCACCTCCATATAGAGCAGCTGCCCTTGCTTGCGCCTTATAAATCTCCAGGGCAGGACTCATTGGTCTAAAGCTTGAAGAGTTGGAAACCTATGAGATGGCACCCCACAACTGTGACAGTTTCATATGGGATTTCGCCTTTTGCAGTCCCCATGACAGATTTTCATGAAGTGTAACACCCAGGTACTGGAAAGTCGAGACCCTTTCCAGGCATACATCGCCCAGTGATGGATTAGCGCGAGTCGACACTGGCGGGTTAAAAATCATGAATTTTGTCTTGTCGGCGTTGATCTCAAGGCCTCTACTGTGACAAAAGTCCCCAAAACCATTCAGTATCCTCTGAATTCCCATGGGAGATTTGGATAGTAGGAGGGTGTCCGCGAACATGATCGCCGGCAGCCTCCTACCAGCCAGCCTCGGTGCGTCATTGTCGGGGACGCTATCCAGATGTGAGATTACCCTGTTGACATAAAGGCAGAACAGGGTCGGTGCCAAGACACAGCCCTGTCTCACCCCCCTGTCAACGGGGAACCTTGGTGACAGCATCCCGTTCTTGCCACAACGGACCTGGGCAAAGTTCCCCTCATGTAATCTCATGAGCAGTGCTAGAATCTGATGTGGAAGGCCCAGATCATGAAGGACAGCCCACAATTTCCCCCTAGGAACTAGGTCAAACGCGGACCGAAGGTCCATGAAGACCATGTAGAGGCTGCCACCCTCTACCTTTACCGTCTTCCAGTACAGTAGGATCAGTCGGAAAATTTGGTCCATAGTGGACGTATTCCTTCTGAATCCTGCCTGGAAGGGGCTCAATACATCGTGTTCCTCCATCCACGTCAACAATTGGTCCAGGACCAGTCTCGCAAATATTTTTTGTTGTACATCTATCAAGCTAATTGGCCAGTAGTTGACTGGGAGCAGAGGTGACCCCTTCTTAAATATCGGGACTATCTCTGCCCCCAGCCAAGTACTAGGAACTTCCATACCTCTCGAGATGGCGTTACATACCACAAGGAGATAGGGGCCCCAGATTTCAGGTTGATGTCTAAAGAGATCCCCCTTTAATTTATCAAGCCCCGGGGCCTTTCCTGCTGATAGTTTGCATATTGCACTTATCACCTCCCCCAAGGTGAACTCCAGGGGCTCCTGCTGATCTTCTGAGACTTGTAGGTCGGGCAAACTAGACAACACAGCTTCCCCCCCACATAGACCTTTAAAGTGGGCCTCCCATGCTGATGCTGCAATATTCAGTTCTATCGCAGATTTTGGTTCACCCGAGCCATGATTAACAAGTGACCAAAATCTGCGCGCATCTTTTGTGTCCAGGGCTAACTTTAGGTCCAACCACCTTTCCATATCCCATTCTTTTTTTGCATACCCCATTACCTCTTTGTACTTCATCTACAATCTCGGATCACCATTTTACTTTGTCCTGCCTTGATTGCTGTAACAAGATTGCACTTTGCCTTCCTGCATGCTGAGTTATACCAGGAAGAAGCAGGTTGTCTGGGCCTTCTTGTCGGTGCCTGAGGGTAGAAAACTTCAGCCAGGTTGTTGGCCAATTCTGAATGAATTAAGCTAAGTTCTTCATTGATGTCCCTGTGAGAATCTTGGGAGATTAGAGTTTCGACCTCCAGGAGTCGTGGTAGAACTATATTATCGACTTTAGCTAAGTTCTCTTCCGAACCTACTATTCTACCCCACTTTACCCTGCGCCTGTTATTGGATAGAGTCAAACCAGTACCCTCATCATCTTCTCCTGCGTTAGCTGAGTCTACTTCTTGTTGCCCTGGATATATCAACTCCAGGCCTAACGTGTTGTGGTCACTGAAAGCTCTCTCGACTACCCTGAAATCAATGAATTTCGACCACATCTGGGTTTCCACCATGATGTAGTCGATTCGGGACTCTTGCCCCTTTTTGTTGTAGGTACACACTGACGGGCTATCGGACGCTGAGCGTCCATTACAAGCCCTAAGGGAGTTGTTTAATACCAGGGCTGTAATCTGAGTAGCCAAAGGGTACCACACCTTAGGGCGAGGGGACTGGCATTGGGGAATCGCCCAGTAGTCATCCTCTCCCAAAAGGGCACCTTTGCTACTTCCATAAACGGCTCAAATTGACAGTTCACATCCCCTGCAACCAAAAGCCTAAAATCCCCTGACAATGTGCTCAGGAATTGGGATAGATCATCGATTGTGGTGGACTCAAGGCCCTGCCGTACTGGCCTCGAGTAAACATTCACAACCGCCAGTCCATACCCGTTGGGCCATTTTAGCACTAGACACTGCACATCATCTGAATCAGTGGGCATGCTTTCCACCACACAACCCAGGGAGGAGCAACTCATATAGCCAGCCCCCAGATGGTCTTCCTTTCCCTCCCCTCCTTGCAGGTACATAAAAGGTGGCAAATCCCACTCTAGAGTGTTCCTCCCTGGCCCAAGTTTCCTGGAACAGACATAAATCCATCTGGTCTACCAGGGAGCCCCACTCTGTACAATGTAGCTTGTTTGTAATACCCGCCACGTTCCAGGATAATATATTAATTGATGTCAGTGTCGTGGCTACTTTTATAACTGGAGCGCGTACAGTTTGTGCCCCACAGTCAGGTGGAGCTTGGAGCTCTGGCACCATACTTTCTCGTATCACAGGCCCTTCTACCATATTCGGTGCCCGGGTCTGGATAATTGGGAACACTCTACCTGGACCACCATCTATCCCCTCTGCACTTTCAGTAGACTTTTTAAGATCCATAGTCTGAAAATTACCCACCCTCAGCTCCCTATCCGCATGAAGTCAGTCTACCATTTCGAGGGAACTAAACCTATTGTGGGTCGCTGGGTAATTATGGGTTATTAGGTCTCCGTGGCCGCCCCTGACCGCCCTTTGGCCCTGCCTTTGCATCACCAGTGACCAATCCGGTGTGCAGTCTTGCATTGCGGGTCTGGGGTAGAAGAAGGACAGAGGATAGAGTTTAATCCTTGAGTCTGCATTGTCGTGAGCCCAATTCCAAATGTGTTCTACTGTGCGCGGGTCCCTAAAGTTAACCAGAACACAGTCGCCTGAGATGGTTTTTCTGCTGCGTCCCACCCAAGCTATCCTGCGTACCATCAATACTTCACTTTTGACATTGTGTGGTAGGGGCCTATTGTAATTGAGCCATTGGGTCACTTTATTTTTTTAGAGACGTTTGTGATTCTTGGCCATGGTTGCTAATTTCAGGAATACCTGTCGATACCACCACATACGGGCTGGTTTCAGGCGGCAAAACAATTCTTGCTACAACTTTAGATGTTGGATTAGATAGAGACTGACTCCTTTCTGGTGCTTTCGCAGCGGGGTCTGAGGTGGGCGCACTTGATTTGGCTGCCGGTCCAATCCCAGCACCGACTCCTGCAACCACGGCTGTCGAGTTGGCAGCAGTGTTAGGAGGCCCGGCAGTGGAAGGGGGAACAAGATTGGACACAGAACTGGTTTGGACTGTATCTACCGGCTGCATTTTTTTCTTTCTTTTTGCCCCATTCCCCACCATAGCCTGTTGTAACTGGGAGAGCTGAGATTCCATGCAAGCAAGTCTCTCATCTAGTGGTTCAAGCGCTAACTTTAGTAGGGACCCCAGTCTCTCTAGAATGAGACCATCCTCCCCCTTGACCTCCCCCGTGCACTGGGCCTGCTCCAGAGTCAAGGGTCCTTGCGTATCTGGAGGTGACAAAGATGTGTCAGTGCCCGGGCCAATTGAGTCGTTCAAAGTAGGACCTCCCTTGATTTGTGAAGATGTAGCACTACCAGACCGGCCCTTCACTGTTCTAGTATTCCTGTGACAAGTCACTTTGGTGGCAGCCCGCTTCCTCCTATGTTTTGGCCCTCTTTTAGTACCCCTAGGTGGGTAATATGATGATTTCTCTGGCGAGGTAGGCGGGGATTCAGCCTCTGGGAACACTGTTGCCTCTGGAGTTGGGGAGCTTGTAGTTGAAGAGATGTGGCGTGTACCAGGACTGGAACGCAGGTGGTGCTGGCATGGTTATCGTGCACGGGTGTCCGAGCATTTGCAAGGTGGCCCATAGATGAGCGTTTGGCCATAGCAAGGTCCTCGGACACTCTACGCTCCATGAGGATAATACCCTGGTCGATCACTGAATTTGCTCTGATGATGAAATTGTCTAGAGTACCAGTAATCAACCCTCTGTTGGCCATTGTGTTACTCCATGTCCCCCGGGCAGCCATATTAGTGATATGCAGGACCCCCCCCGTTAGGCTATGCGCGCTGCTGACTTTCGGGACACCAAGTCCCACACGCTGTGGTTAGCCCACTGCTCTGCCTCTGCCGCTGCTTCCAGGGGCCGTTTGCCCGCCTGCTGAGCCCCAAATCTGTGAGAGCGGTTGTTAATCTCTTTGTTGATCTGTCGTCTGCAAACTCGTAGCCAGTCAGCAGCATCAGCGTAGAAGTTACCAACAATGTCTCAAGTGGTTTGCGTCAGAGCACTTTATAGCACTTTATAGCCAATGCTCTTACACGTCTTCTTCCACACAAATAGAAATAAATGCACTCGCTATTGTGCTATTATGCTCCAGTGCTCACTGTGTGTTTAACTACAGCTTTCCAAGCCTAATTGCAAGCTCTCCTCTCCTCCGGCTCCACACACAAACCATCCGACTCCAGACGACCTCAGATGAGCTGTAACGCGTTTAGCAACTGCCGCACCACGCCGCACTCCGCTCCGCTCTACTCGCCCATGGACACATTCCTTTTCTTTAATACCGGCAAAAAGTGCATATATATTTTTTATCAATCTGACTGCCCTTTAGTTTACTTTAGTCCCGGAGGCAGGGGCAGATTCATGTAATTTATACACAACTGAATTGTCACTTATGCAGTCTTTCCCCTCACCTCACCTGTGCAACTCAGGAGTTTTGAGCCACTTCTGCTCCCTCCTCTTGTCCGCGGGAGCCCCTCGGCGGCACCGAGGCAGAAGACCCGAGTCCTGCAGCACAACTGGGAGACGGCCTCCAGGTGCGCCGCACACTAGCCTGGAGCAACGCCCAGAGACCGCGCCGAGTCCGCACTCACTCCGCGGCCGAAGGAATCAGTGGCTCAAACACCGTCACCTGCGGCCCGCGTCCAGCACAAGAAACCTCCAGGTAAGCTCTGTTTTCTCCGATTCGGACTCCGCCGAAGAAACCCTTGCAGGTTCGAAGAATTAACGCTTATTTTAATATTCTGTGTTTGCAAATACCACTTTTAGAAAGTAGGTATTTGCTTGCCTAACCATTTGAGCCTTCCTCTGCTGTGTTGTGTATTCCTTGTCTGGGTTTGTGAGTGGTAGGCTGGGGAATTCCAGGAGACAGGCAGGGGCAGCCCGGTGGTGAATAGAGAGATCTGCATCTAGATGGGTGGGAGGAGTTGCACCTGGGACCTGAATAGGGCTGGGCCTTCCCTCTACAATGCTGGCTCCACCTCCTGTGGCTTGTCTGATGTCTCTGGCCTGCACTGTGAAAGGAGAGGAAGAATCATGTCAACAGAGTGCTCCAGAGCTGTATCTTCCCTCCCCCGTGCTGGCTCCACCTCCTGTGGGGCATCTGATGTCTCTGCCCTGCACAGTGAAAGGAAGAAGAGAGTTATGTAAACAAATTGCTCAGGAACTGGTTTGGACTAGGCAGAGGCCTCTCTGCCTTCAGAGAACAAAGGATTCTGGGGTATAAATATTGGGACCCTGATCCCAAGAAATTAGATCTTTTCTGGAACAAGAAATCGTTCTGCCTAGGAGAAGAACCAAGGAAGCTGCAGGAGTTGGATTGCCCCTCTGCCAGTGTGCTGTTTGCTGGGTTGGCCTGCAGTAGTTGCTTCATTGCAGAGGGAAAGGAGAAGGAACTTTGTAAGGACTTTCATCTACAGAATATTCTCCAAGGGCTTGAACTGTGCTTGCCTCCTGCTGAAGTCTCAGGAACCAAAGGCTTCACCTCCAGCTCCCTCCTGAATTTCCTTGCTGGGAATTCTGACTCCAGTGACTGGAAGCTGGAAGCGCGATGCATCAAGATGAACCGTGTCGCCGCCGCAGCTGAAATTATCGCAACGCGGGAGAAGCGAAACGTTGTCGGATCTCCCTGGAAGCGTGTGTTCATCAAAGCTGCCTGCTGTTGCATCACCAGAGAAATGTGACACCATCGAGAGAGTCGTCATCGCATCACCGGAGAAGAGTGTCGCAGGGCCTATCGTGGCTCCATAGTACAGAGTCGTCGCAAGGCTGCCAGGGCGTCATCGCATCGTCATCCCATCGCCGCATCAAGGGCGCCATCTTCTCGCATCGCAACCGGATCATCGCATCAAGGCGCCATCTTGCGCACCGCAAAGGGTCCGCAAGCTGAGTATCTACTCATCACCTTTGCTCTGGTAAGGCTCACGACGAGTCCCCTACTCTGCGCAAGCATTGAGGCAGGACACAACCGTTCCCCCGGATCACGGAACCGACGCAACTCCCCTTTTACGAGCCTTTTGTTTACTTTGTGTATCGCATCCAGGTACTTTGTTGAGAACTTTGTTGCATTTACCAACAACTTGAACTAAGCAACTTGCATCATCTTTTAAGTCATCTTAAGTGTAGTATTGTGGATTTTTGTCATTTGTGGTCTTGTGTTTACAACCTGTGTTGTGTCCATCTGTAGTGTTTTCACTGTATTACTGTGTATATTCACAAATACTTAACACACTGCCTCTGAGATAAGCCTGTCTGCTCGTGCCAAGCTACCAAGGGGATGAGCAGAGGTTATTAAGGAGTGTAACCCCCTTATCCTGACTTAGAAGTAAGGGTCCCTATTTGGACAAAGGTGAATACCATTGCCAACTAGAGACCCCCAGAGCACTTGTAGTTCTCACAGTACACTAGCTGCACATCAGAATCGGCTTGTTCCTATGCAATCCCTCTGTGGCTTCCTTGGTCTTGCGACCTGAATGTCTAGGCCACACACTTTCAGACCACAACCACCTCAAAACGGTGATTCAGTGGAGCAGAAGACATGCACCAGTACCTACTAGGAGGCTGTATGCTCCGGCCCTGCAGGACAGAGTCTTCTGTGATACTGTAAGTACACATATTGCCATCTTTGAGGAGAACAAAGGGACTGCTTCTACGACAGTGATAGAGTGGGATACCTTTAAGGGTGTCACATAAGGCCTGTGCATCAAGATGTAGCATGGTGTAAAACATGCCTTGTGAGCCAAGAACCTCTCCCATGAACAAACAATATGAACAGCGGAAAGGAAATATATGTGGGGTAGCTGCATGAAACGAGAACATAATCACCCCTCTCCGAAAGGAGTAAAGAGAGGCAATGGTCAGACTAGGAACACTACACTATCAAATAGTAGCAAGGCTCCTATGGTTGTTGACCCCAAAGACCCCAAGAAACGGCAGTAGATCCCCGGTGGGAGAGATATTGAATGTGCAAGCAGATATAAACCAGGCTTTTCTGTAGTATCACACATCTGTCTACCAGGCCGAGGAGGGAGTGCAAGCTCCTCGATTAGATGAGTATTTGACTAGACTGTTGATTCCCAGACTTAAGCCCCTTCGGGGACATGCAACAGATGAAACCCTGACCACTGAGGAAATTGGCTTCATGATTGACTATATCACGTGCAACAAAACTCCTGGGATGGACGGGTTCTCTGTAGACTTTTACTTCACCTACAGAGCAACCCTCACTCCAAAGCTTCTCCAAATGTACCAACAGGCCCGGCAGGAGGGCACATTGCCGGGATCCCTATGGGAGGCTATGAGATTGGTCCTGCCTAAGCCCAACAGGGACCCCTGGAGATACGGTCCTACTGGCCACGGTACACCGACCACAAGAGTCGCAGGAAGGTCTTTGCAAACAGGCTGCTACCCTGCCTCTTTACATTGGCACCAAGACCAGAATAATTTTGTACCTGGGAGGAAAATGTATCCAAACCTATGACGCCTCTTGCGGCTGATGGAAGAGAATCTTCATGAATTGCCTCCATACAGAGCACTCTCACTAGATATAGAGAAGGCCTTCGACACCCTGGGGTAGTTTTACTTAGCGAAAGTGCTGATGTGCATGAAACAAGGAGCAGAAATACTGCATTGGATAAATCTCCTCTACACCAACCCGCTGGCCCGCATCTGGACAGGCAGAGATCTCAGTTTTTTTTTAAGCATGCAGCAAAGATACCCGCTGTCAATTACTTTTGCCCTAGCCATGGACCTGTTTGCTGGCCTGTTTTGTTCGCAGGACCCAGCAATCAGTATACAGAGTGAGCCAAATTGAGAGGCCTTATCACTGTATGCTGATGATGCATTTGTGTACCTCAGGAATGTGTATGCGTATCCATCGCAGGTGATGAAGGTTCTAGATGACTTTGGTAGGACTTCCGGACTGAGGCTAAATTGGACCAAATCCAGCTTATATCCCAAGGGCAAACTCACAACTTAGAACAGGAAGTGCTGCCCTATTTAGCACTGGGGTGGCACCATGACCTCTTTAGGTATTTAGCGGTGAACTTACTACACCGAAGAAGATGTTATAGAGGGCAACTTAGGTGATGTCCAATGTTTGCAGCTCCCTGTCATTTTGGGGTTCGTTGCCACTATCAACCCATGGGTAGAGTGGAAGTTGCAAAAATGCTATTAATACATTTATACTGCTTCTCGACCCCTCTAGTTTACCTGCCCTGGCGCTTCTTCAGGAAATTGGACTCTGTTTCTGTTCTTATGGAGAAGTGTGGCTCAATGGTTAGAGCGGCAGACCTTGATGCAGAGTGCTGGCCAGGGACCAGGGTTCGATTCCCGCCTCGGCGGGATCGGGCTTAAATTCCTCTGACTGGATATTCTCGCCTCAGTGTTGAATCTAAGCATGGGCCCCACGCTGCAACTCTGGGCAATAGCTTGCTTAGTCTCCACAACGGCCCCCGATACACAAGGGATGCCTGGTTTCACCATGGGATGCCCAGGAGTGGACACCTCACAAGGAAAAGCCAGGAGGGGTTCCCTTGTGGTAGGAGTACAAGCGCCGGGATACTTACGGGTGACTGTTCGCGCTATACAAATACAACACATTTACATTTACATTTACTTATGGACTTAATCTGGGGAGCGGGCCACAAGAGAGTTGTGCTTTGCAAACTATACACTACCTTGGAACGGGATAGAGGAAAGGACATTTAAAAGACTAATAAAGAATTACAAACTACTGTGTGACTTGGAAGCCTATTATTTCTCAATACAGCCCTTGTTTGTGATCTTGTTACAGTTCTCATATTATCATCCGCACTAGAAGAAATGGGAGCCTGGGGTGTCTGATCACAGAAACTCATTTACATACAAAAGGGGGTGAAAGCCTGTTCACAAAGCACAACACAACTTGTTTATGTAATAGTTTATACATTGCACAAGGAGTGTGATTCAGGTAACAGTGTGGGTGTGACGGGAACGAGCAGTCTTAGTTGCTGAGACATGAATGTCTGACGGGTGCATCTTTAGCTCTTTCAACTGATTGAGAGAGGGTGGCAGTCTCAAATTCTGGGGGCATAGATACCAACAGCTTCCCTCATAATATTTGCTTTTTGCATCTACAGTTGGTGCAGATGCCACCTAAGAGAGTAACCTTTCCAGCTAAGTAGTATGCTTCCTGGAGTGAGCCTGCTTTGCTTTTCCCAAACTTTGGTCAGCAAAGGTAAATGTGTCTTCTACTAAAGTGTTCTTAGCTCGCTTTTGGTAACGTGGCTTGAGCAGTATGGCCTAAGGCGCGCTCAAAGGAAAAGCAAAACAGTGGAAGTCACAAATTTCAATACAGTTTATTAAAAATAGACAAGGAACTTTAAGATTCAAACCAAGTTTAGATAAAAAAGAATATTTAACAATTATTCAGAAGCAAAATCTAAAGGAGGGCTGTGATTTAACGATTATTAATTAGCAACTGTCAAAACCAAACAAAAAAGTAAATGAATTTTTAAAAAAAGCTGATCCACTGAGTCGATCAGGAAGTCACATACAAAATTGTAGCTGACTTCACTAGCTATGCTTGAGGGGTCAAAGGTAAGTTTAGTCCCTGGTGATGATCAACACTTGAATTTGATGCAAGGCTTTTGGCTGAATCTGTCTCACAAGGTGACGAGCTGCACAGAAGTGGCTTGAAGGGCAACATTCCCAGTTGAACCTGAATTCACAGCAATCAAAATCAATGAAACTTCAGGCAATAACAACAGCTGCAAAGTCTTCGGAGCTTCCAAGTTATGGAGATGGTTCAAGGTTGATGATACAAAGCTTGGAGCGCGGTGTGAGACAAGCAGCGTACTGGAGTTCACGCTGGCGGTTCAAACATGAAACTTGTAACCGCCAAGGTGTATCACAGCAGGTTCAAAGGTTGTTCAGCGATTCAAACCCATATCTCACTTATCCAAGTGGAAAGGTAGAATACCAATAAAGGCAGATCAAGGTGCAGGAATCTCAGGGTTTGGGCTCTCAGTGCTTACATTGTAGCCGTACAGCGAGGGTAAAAACTGTTCATCGTATAAAAATGTACACAAAGGATAAGACCTCAGAACCAATTAACAGCAAAGTACATTTCTGGGCTAATGTTGTGGTAAAACCAACAAAATCAGGTAAAAGGAAGAGGAGAAGGGAAAAACAAAAGCAAATCATGATAACATGGCTAACAACACAGAGAAATTACCTGATCCTACTACGGTAATGATAAATCACTGCTACACGAGGCCCTCAGGAGGCCCAATGATGTATCAAATCCAGGAAAATTACTTCAAGATATTTGTTGCCGCTCCCCAGCTAAACAGACACATCGGACGAGTGCTCTGGTGTTCGCGCAGGATCATCCAATTCACTCTAATAACAGCCCAAGTGCCCGTGTCCACTTTAGAGTTACCACAAAAATGACACACCCAGGCGGAGTTAGACACCTCGAAGGCTATTCACAAAGGTACCTTACACCTGTGAGTAATCTGTACATGCAAGGATGCTCGTAGAGTAACTTTGCTACTTGTATCTATTCACTATTACGATAACGTTACTCAAAAGTGTGGACTTGCACGTCTGCACACCCTTAAATAGATGTGGAGCAAAATGTACAAATGTAACTTACTGAATCATAAATGGAGCATTAGAAAGTGCAGCATAACCGACCACTGGTAATGCCTTCTAAAACTGCATATACATTCAAAAGAATGTTACAAAATTACCTATATTTTAAAAATAATTTTTGCATGATAAAATATGTTGACCTTTTAATTCATATTTTTTTTAAACTATTAAATAAATAATTTCAATTAATTCTATCCATAACTTTTTGTAAGGCAGTTCCACCTCTGAACAGAGTTGTGAAAGGAAATTTTGTAACTATGAGTACATAAAAAATAGAATGATTTTACTGTAGGTGGGATTATTCATACAAACCTTTGAAAAAAGATGTTTAAAATGAATTACATTTCAAGTAAATAGTGTTGCATCATTTGTATTTGTTATAAAGTAAATTTACATTCATATTTAACATACAAATATTTTATTTTTTCAAGTTTGATAAACTTGTAAAATGTTCCCTACATTTTGTACACAGGGAGAGCTTCACCCAAGTTGAATATATATAAAATTGTATTTTTTCTAAAGCCTAAATTAAAAGTAAGTAACATTTTTATTATGTATTTATAATTATTCATTGTGAGGTAGAGACATAATTGTAACAAGTGTAATTATACCTTACTAAAAATGATTGTTATATCAGTGTTTAAATTAAATAACACATTTTTATTAAAATAATCAAAAGTTTACTTTTGAGATATTTTTTGCCATTGAATTTTTAATTTTTAATTTTTAACTAGTTGCAGTTCCAGTGGATGGCTATGTGTGATATTGGACTTACTCTGGCTCTGAGCAGGAGTACATTTACGACTCTTTAGGTACATTATGGCTGTATTGACTTTAAAAGTATGGTTCGTAAATAGAAATGGGCATACTCCTAACCCCCTCCCTATACTCCTCTTTACCCCTGCCTTACCCCTCCCCTTTAGTATTTCACATTTTACAGCCACTTCCCTCTATCACTCCCACATTTACTACTAAAACTATACTAACTTGTGCGGAAACTCTGCAGTCGAGGCAGACAACTCCACAAAGAAAAAGACAGGAGAGGCAGAACGACTGCACATAGTTTGTGAATCACATTTTGTTGTACTTTAGTCGTCCTATAGTAGTTTATGAATAGGCCTGATTATCTGTGAGACTTTTTTGGACGTATCTGATGTGATTCTAAAGCTGTGAAACTGTCCTCAGCAGATGAGAAGCAGGTTCCATTTGTAGCAAAAAAGAACATTGAAAAAGGCCGCTAAAGTGGATCTTTGTAATATGAGGCTGTGTCCTATTGGAACAGAAGTCATTAGAACAATTTAGGGTGGGGCCAAGAATGGTTTGCATATGGTTGGCCTTGTCTTTAGTGGCACGGAGACTAGAGAATAATGTGGTGAGATGTTGCCGAGAAAAACGACCAGTCCTTCCATCACTGTTAGTTTTTCTCAATGATCAGCCCTCCGTGGCACAGAACAGATGTTGGTTCCATAGAGACCTAAGACAAAGGGACTCCTGCTGCAGACCCCTGGTGAGGGTCATTATGGCTGCAAACAGTTTGATGTTGCAAGCATTCCTGATCCTAGCAGCGTGGCCTCAAAGTTCAGGATCGAATGGCCTTTGTGGGTCAGAGCTCTGCATATAAACACTCAGGGAGGAAAACACACTGAATGGAATGATGCCCCAAATAGTGGCTTAGGAATGATTTTAATTCAAGCATTTCCATCCCTCGCTGTGTGCTTTTCTCAGTAGACAGTTTGTAGAACAATCAATAGAGTGGAGTCTTTGTAGCTGCTTCATGTAAATGTTTTTTGATGCTGAAAGCTCCTCCTCAGTGTTTACAGTGAGCACCTTTTATTCTACCACATTGTCTCTCTTACGTAGAAAGGTTACATTTACAACTGAAGTTTTTGTCACATTGAGAGCACGGATCATTTTCTTTCTCATTGTGGGTTCTCTCTTGTTGAATGAAACTGAATCTCCAGCAGACGCTTCCCAGGCATTTAGACCAAAGACAAGGTTTTTACAGGTAAGTTCTCCCAAATTGAGTGAGTCCAGATTCCAACTGAAACTTTTCCAGTATTCAGAGATCTAATAAGGTCTTTCCCCAGTATGAGTTCTTTCATGTCTAGTGAGATTCCTTTTCAGTCGGAAGCTTTTCTGGCATTCAGAGCACTGATACAGGTTATGCCCAGTGTGGGTACTTTCATGTGCAGTAAGGCTGGATTTCTGACTGAACCATTTCCAGCATTCAGAGCACTGATAAGGTTTTTGTCCAGTGTGAGTTCTTTCATGTAAAGTGAGAGTGGATTTGCAACTGAAGCTTTTACAGCATTCAGAGCACTGATAAGGTTTTTGTCCGGTGTGAGTTCTTTCATGAAAAGTGAGAGCGGATTTGCTACTGAAGCTTTTACAGCATTCAGAGCACTGATACGGTTTGAGGCCAGTATGGATTCTCTGATGTACAGTTAAAGCGGATTTGTGACAGAAACTTTTTTGGCATTCAGAGCACTGATACGGTTTATGCCCAGTGTGGGTTCTTGCATGTCTAGCGACACTAGATTTGCGAATGAAGCTTTTAGAGCATTCAGAGCACTGATACGGTTTGAGGCCAGTATGGATTCTCTGATGTACAGTTAAAGCGGATTTGTGAAGAAACTTTTTTGGCATTCAGAGCACTGATACGGTTTATGCCCAGTGTGGGTTCTCTCATGTAAAGTGAGATTGAATTTGCTACTGAAGCTTTTAAAGCATTCAGAGCACTGATATGGTTTGAGCCCAGTATGGATTCTCTGATGTACAGTAAAAGCGGATTTCTGAGAGAAACTTTTTGGGCATTCAGAGCACTGATACGGTTTATGCCCAGTGTGTGTTCTTTCATGTACAGTAAGGATGGATTCCTGACTGAAGCTTTTCGAGCATTCAGAGCACTGATAAGGTTTGTCCCCCGTGTGAGTTCTCTCATGTCTAGTGCGAGTCTTTTTCAGTCTGAAGCTTTTGTGGCATTCAGAACATTGATACGGTTTGATGCCAGTATGGATACTCTGATGTTCAGTTAAACTGGATTTGTGATAGAAACTTATTTGGCATTCAGAACACTGATACAGTTTATACCCAGTGTGGGTTCTTTCATGTTCAGTAAGGCTGGATTTACGAGTAAAGCTTTTCAAGCATTCAGAGCACTGATAAGGTTTTTGGCCAGTGTGAGTTTCCTGATGTTGAATCAGACTGGCACTAAAACTGAAGCTTTTTTGGCACACGGAGCACTGATACTGTTTACGCCCAGTGTGGATTCTTTCATGTATCGTAAGGTTGGATTTGTGACTGAAGCCTTTCTGGCATTCGGGACACTGATAGGATTTTTGTCTAGCACTAGTTTTCTCATGTTTAGTGAGGTGGGATTGATGACTAAAGCTGTTCTCACATTCATTGCTCTTATTCAAGTTGTTTGTTTCTCCAAATTCGGTCTGTTCCTGAATACATGCCATCTTCAGACTAAATCTGATTCCAGAGTCTGTTTTTGTTTGTGTTACACTCAGCATTAACTTCTAAACTACACTGCAGAAGTTCTTCTTCACATTTGTATTTAACTAATTATAGTTTTTACCTGGAGATCATTTTCCTACCTTTGAAGGCACCTATCTAACTTGTCTTATTAACTTTCACTGAGGAGCCCCGTGTATTGATTAAGAGGCCTCTCAGGGATTCATTTTCTCCAAGTTATGCCCGGGTGAATTCTCTCTTGTTTAATTAGTCTTATTTAGTGATTCTAGTTTATCACCTTTGATTTAGGAGTTTTAAAAAAACTGATAAGGTCTTTGGGCTTTTGTGTTTGCCTGTTAGGTATGTTTGTTCATACAAGTAATGACAGCTGATTAGGGCATGCCAGGGTGGTTTATGAATTATTAATAGCGTAACACCGGTCCCTTTTATACTTGCTGTGCCAGTATATGCTTTTTTGCTCAGTGGCTAAGACAGGTACATGATCCACTTTGGAAGTTACAGGACACTTTGAAACCACTCGGATCAACCCAAGAGACAGAGTTGGTGGGGGAAAATCTTCCTATATTGGAAAAGATAATCCAGCATCTTTGCTGTAACGACATCTGAGAAAGTGTATTTAGAATGACTTTCTTTTAAAGGATCTTTTTCTTCCTCTTGTCTCCAGGAGACAGAGACAAAAGCTTGCGCTTGTAAACCAAGGATATTAGTCTTTTTGACCGTTCTGTCACATCACAACACGTCTACGGGTGCTGATCTGTTGTGGAGGGTTTGCGTCTCCAAAGCATTTCTCATAAACCATCAAACAGAATTTAAATCACTGACTTTTCTCAAGTGCACTGCGTGGGGATCAATTGTGGCCAATGTTCTCCTTAATCTCAGTTACGGACATTTGGTAAACATTTATGGCCATTTTACTTCAGGGATTTGACTACTTTCACATTCACCAGATTCTTCTGCTCCAACATCCTCACTATTTCTGGCACGTAGAATGTGTTTCTTCTCAAGAGCTTGAGAATGTTTTAACTTTCCTTGAAATAATCCTTTTCGTTGTGTTTCACAAAATTTAAACCTTCTTTTTTCTGTTCATGCTTCAGTCACCTGTAGAAATGGAGTCAGATATTGTAATTGAACACAAAGAAAACATTTATGACTGTATACTTTGCACAAAGAAAGTATTGACAAAAACAAGATAGGAAATCAGTTGAGTAGCATTTCTGATAGTGGTGAAACAGCTCTGGACACTGTGTGGATCGGGAGCTTCGGATCACTGGAGCTCATGGATGTGAGAGCAAACGTACAAGTTGCACATATATTGTGACACCGATTCTCAGCCAACACTATCAATTTACAATTTTTGTGGCAAAGACTGGCATCACAAGATATTTGTAATTCTTTTAATGAATTATCAGCTGTTATTTACTCCAATGCCCACCTAGACTGTTAATCTATTCCCTTTTCCAGTGATCTAGGAAGGGACATTTTGTTGAACGAAAGAATTGGCCTTGTTGCACTCAGTACTTTAAATGCCACTGTGGACTGATGCTGTGTCCAGTTAGCTCAGTGGAATTCACTATTTCAAATTGTGCAGATGATAAGGACTTACTTTGTGGCCCAGAACTCATCACACTCCTCTGACAGGACGCGGGTACTGCAACACCTGAACAAGAGAAAAAAACAGCACAACAGTAAAGAAAACCAAAAAGGGTCAAGAAAAGAAAAACACAAAACAGAGGAAAGAGAAAAAAGGCTATCTTCCACTCTCACTACAGGGGTCCAGCATAGGAAACTCTGAAGCAGATGCGTGTGAACCCATAAGTTACTTCTAAACCCAATGCCCCCAAGGTCAGCACCAGGCGCAGCTCCACCGGCCGCACCACCCTAAAGCAAGCCCTGTGTGCATGTGTGTCCACGCACATGTACTGTGTCTTTTGCTTGTAGTAGATAAGACACAAAAGGATAGTTTAGGAGGACGCAATGAGATGGAAGTCAGATCCAGAGATGAAAGATGCTGAAAGAACGGACAGAGGGAGGATAGTATCATGTGGTCTGGAAGAGGAGACAAATGTGCCAATAGTTAAGGAGCTGATGGGCAAAAATGACCTAAAAAGGAACTGGACTTGCACTACACCCCCCAACATGTTCCAAGAGTGGAATGTGGCTCCATCAGGTGATTATCAGAAGTTTGATAACAACAAGAATAGTGCACAGAGGGAGTCAAATATTGTAGTCGAAGAGACAGAAAAACAGATCAAGAAAGGGAATAGAGAAAGAAGAAACAGGGGAAAAGGAAACTTAGAGTTATAGGAATACTTACCAGACAATTATTTTATTTTTTGTTCCTCCAAGGGTGGCAGCCACGCTGCACTGCCTGGTCATCCCAGCATACCTTGAAAGGAAGTAAAGAAATGGTTTTGCGTCAGACGACTATCAAACTTCATCACATTTTACAAATAACCGTCCTGAACTTACAAAACAAAAGAATCTCTTGTTCTCTGGAGGCCATTGTGAAGCAACTCTGGTTATGAATACATATTTTTTTTTGGTTCAAGAACCATGATCCTTTGCTGGAAAAGGTCCTTGTGAATATAGAGAGCACCCACAGTCTCAGAGAACAAACCCTAACAATCCAGTCCACTTCTTCATAACCCCCATCTTTCCATTTACAGACCATGAAACTTGCAAATCAAAACAATCTGGTTTGCAAAGGTATGTTAATGTCCTTGTACATAATTCTACCCACCGTTCATAAATCAGTCTAAGCAGACTCAGATTTATACAAACCATGCTCTCGGAGCAACAGCAATTTAAGTTCAAGCTGATGCAGAGTTTGAATGCTGAGCAATGGAAGCAACAAGGCATCAATGTGTGGGCGCTTTTTATCTATAACTTATCTGAAGGGATGATGCGGAGGGTCAGTATAAATAAACCCTTCACGAGACAAAGCTTGGAACATTGAAATGTTTAGACCTCCATTGAAGACAACGGAGCAGCAGCAGCCTATACAACCTGATCTAGGCCCACTGCTCTCAACATTACAATGTCCTAATACACAGCCTCTGCCTCTCTGAAATATAGGGATTGGACAGGAGAAGGCAGAAGATACAGCCTGCAGCAGGGCACACAGGAGCCCTCCCTTCCTTCCCCCGTATCTCACAGTGTCACTGGTGTCTCGGAAGGTGGGGGTGTTCTGCTCATCTCCTACATCTCCCGGCTCACCTGAATGATGAAAAGCAGTTTAGCCGAGCCCAGAGAGAACCGGGGGCTGACTTCAGCCTCCTTTCACAGCTATTGCTGTGAATGTTCAACTATTAACCGCAGTGGTCCTGCATGCGGGTGTTAGCTGTTCAACATTACCACTTACAGCAGTTCGGAGTACCGGAGGTGTTCCAACCCCCTCGGTCTATGGGACACCGTTGTTTTTATTAACACATTCTGCCCTCATAGGGCAAACAGTTTAATGACCTTATAGTCAGCCATAGCAGGCAATACTGCCCATTAAAGGACCGCTCCCTTGGTAAAGGCCCTTGCCCTTGAAGATGCAACAAGCTACAAAGCTATATTAAAGGTTTCAAATAATTACTGAAGGCATAAACATGGGTACTCAGTCAGAGAAATAATTATCATAATATTTGCAGGCGGATCACATAAAAGTAACATCTAAAGTATATCAAAAGCCAGAATCAGAAATAACTCTTGATGTAAAGTCAATAGACAGACCACCACAACAAATGTGTGCTAAGAAATAAGAAAAAGTTTTTCTATAATATCAAATAGCAAACTGACATAAAATCTGCTTTTTAAAAATCAAGAAAAAGTTCTTAAGTCCAATATCAGTAAGAGGACTGACATGTAGTCTGCCTTTAGGAAAAGGATAAAATAAAACAATTCCAGCAAATATCCCAAAACAGTCATTTTATACGTTTTTAGACAGAGAGAACACATTATTGACATGGTTCATGATGAGGTAAAAATGACAGCAATCAATGAATGTTCATGAAAACATGGCACAACAAAATGAAATTTAATAAACCACACCTACAAAATGAATAATTAATTGTGACTCTTCAACTAAAAGCCACAAGTCATTTTACATGGTTATTTCCTAACATAATAACTGGATCTTAATCACAGTTTAAGTTTTTAGCCGTTCATCATTGACTCAATTTGCATGGGAACATTTGCTGACAGCTCATTGGTTGTTTATTAGAAATGCCTACAACTTTGACTCCTTTCCCAAGAGGGGTGGGTTGGGCGCTCTCGTCAGTCTGACTGTGGAACGGGAGGCACATTTATTGATTAAAGTGATGCCGGATTCCCATTTACTTCTTCTACAAAAGAGCCACTCTGGGTGACCTCTAGGACTGCACCAAGCATGCAATCCTTCTCCCGTCTCAGGCACCGTCATTGTGTCTGATTCAGTCCAGTAGAAACTCCTAGTGTTGATGCAAGTTGTGGAAAATCCTTATTAATTAAAAAAGAATTTTGTTGAAATCTTAAATTTGTTAAGAATTTTGGCGTTCTATTCTACACTGGGCTTTGGGACTATCGGGACTGAAGGCATGTTCTAATATATCTGCCTTTGACTCTGCATGCTCGGCACAGAGGCCAGTTGGGCTGGGACCATTGGCTGTGACATCCCATTCTGTGCCATCTGATTCATGTTCCAGTTTCCCAGGTTCCTGCAAACCTCACAAGGATCATGTCTTGTTCTGCACATTATTTGTGTTTGAGGTATTTAAATTGCCTCTGTCAGTAAAACCTATACCCTAAGCAGGGCCAGACCGGCCGGAACCGGCTTCGGGTGTTTCTCCGGGGGGCTGGAAGAGTGGGGGCCGATTCTTCAGTGCTGGGAAACGTATTTCTTACTGGCGGCTGCTTTTGCTGTGGTGCTGCTATATCGCCCCCGGCAACAAAAGAGGCAGGGAGCTGGGCCGTAAAAATTGTCAGGCCTGGTTGGGGTTCCCAGTCCGGCCATGACCCAGAGGAACAACTTTTCCTCCATGCATATACTGAACATCATTACTCTGCACCCCAACGCCGTGCATATCCAAATTCACAACAGCAACAAACCCAGAATCAAAGCGAGAATAGCATCCGCGAGAACCACTTTCGTCACCCTTTTGGAACATTTTTGTCTGAGCCGTCATTATTTTTTCTTTGATATTTTTCTGCTTAGTAACAAAAATCTCACTACAGAACTTTGCGTAAAACAAAATCTCATCCGGAATGTTAGTCTGCAGCCCCTCACATTTTTCTGGATATGTGCACTACCTCTAGATGCAACGCTAAAAGATGCGCCCTCTTTTACCCGGTCTTTGCCTTTGCAATATTGTCTGTAACTCTGCATTAATCTCTTGTAATATAATAAAATATTTTGAGGCACTTCACTCTGTGGTTCTTCAATTGGCCAGTTTACAAGCAACTTACACTCATTCCACAAATCTCTTGGGACAAATATTAACAAACTTAAACTCAGCTCTCGACCACCCCGCCTGGACGAACAGGCCTCATCTCCACTGCATCCCTCCTGGAGAGGCCCCACCTCCTTTGAACCACCCAAACACAGGACAGGCCTCACCTCCTCTACACCTTCCTGGACAGGCCTCTCCCCCTCTGCATCCCTGGACAGGCCTCACCTCCTCTACACCACCCTGGACAGGCCTCTCCTCCTCTGCATCCCTGGACAGGCCTCACCTCCTCTACAACGACCTGGACAGGCCTCACTCACCTCCTCTGCACCCCCTGGACAGACCTTGCTTCCTCTGCATCCCCCCAACAGGTCTCGCCTCCTCTGCACCTACCTCCAAACAGGCCTTACCCCCTCTACATCCCATGGACAGTCCTCCCCTCCTCTGCACCTGCTGGACAGGGCTCACCTTCTTTGTGCCTCCCCCTGGACAGGCTTCACCTCTTCTAACCTCCCTCCGACAGGACAGGTCTCACCTCCTCTGCACCCCTGGACAGGCCTCATCTCCTCTGCACCCCTGGACAGGCCTCACATCCTCTGCACCCCCTGGACAGTCCTCGCCTCCGCCACCCTCCTGAACAGGCCTCTCCTACTCTGCACTCCTGGACAGGCCTCACCTCCTCTGCAGCCCTGGACAGGCCTCACCTCCACTGCACCCCTGGACAGGCCTCACCTCCTCTGTTCCCCTGGACAGGCCTCACCTACTCTGCACCCCTGTACAGGCCTCACCTCCTCTGTTCCCCTGGACAGGCCTCTCCTCCTCAGCACCCCTGGACAGGCCTCTCCACCTCTGCACCCCTGGACAGGCCTCAGCTCCTCTGCTTCCCTGGAGAGGCCTCTCCTCCTCTGCAGCCCCTGGACAGACCTTGCCTCCTCTGCACCCCTGGACAGAACTCTCCTCCTCTGCGCCCCTGGACAGGCCTCTCCTCCTCTGCACCCCCTGGACAGACCTCTCCTCCTCTGCACCCTTGGACAGGCCTCACCTCCTCTGCACCCTTGGACAGGCCTCACCTCCTCTGCACCCCTGGACACACCTCTCCTCCTCTGCACCCCTGGGCAGGGCTCACCTCCTCTGCTCCTCTGGACAGGCCTCTCCTCCTCTGCACCCCTGGACAGACCTCACCTACTCTGCACCCTTGGACAGGCCTCACCTCCTCTGCACCCCTGGACAGGCCTCTCGGGGCTTTTCACAGGAGCTCTTTGTGAAGGATCCTCATCAAGGACAGAGGAGCCCAGAGTTCATTGCACCCCATACAGCTCTGACTCCGCCCTGAGCCCAGGGGCGATATGCACAGGCCCCGAAGAAAGACACTGCTCCCCTGGACAGGCCACTACTCCTCTGCACTCCTGGACAGGCCTCACCTCCTCTGGACAGGCCTCACCTCCTCTGCACCCCTGGGCAGGCCTCATCTCCTCCCGACCCCTGGACAGGCCTCTCCTCCTCTGCACCCCTGGACAGGCCTCTCCTCCTCTGCACTCCTGGACAGGCCTCACCTCCTCTGGACAGGCCTCACCTCCTCTGGACAGGCCTCATCTCCACCCGACCCCTGGACAGGCCTCACCTCCTCCGCTCCCCGCTCAGCCTCAGCAGCTCTCGTGATATCACCATGAATGCCAGGGAGGGGGGAATCTGATCCATGGATTAAAAATTTTAGCCAAGTGAGTTAGCAGCTCTCCTACCTGAGCAGAAACCTGTCCAGGCTCTCTCCTCCTTCTGGAGCTGGGGGGGGGAGGGGCAGGTGCAGATTTGAGGTCTGAGGGGGGTCTGTAGAAGGTGGTAACTGCCCACCAGACAGGGCTCCTTCCTCCTCTGCAGCAGGCTGAACACACCAAGAGAGGGAGGAAGTAATGTCAGCACTGCTGCTGGTGCTGCCGCTGACCCGGAAAAGGAAACCCTTCTCCCTTCCACCTAATGTGCAGCTCAGTGGTTTCATCAGCAGGCGAGGAGCGCCCTCTGGTGGCCGCTGACTGAACCGCCACTTCCAGGCTCCAGGATTGAATGCATTTCACGCAAACAAGCATTTATACCTGTAAAGACCTGGGATTTCAGATGTCACAGACGGGAATGTTTTTAAGGGTCAGACAGTTCAAGTACAGGGCCTCACACTTTGCTGCTGCTGTAAAAAAGTATTTATAGCTGCACTTCAGATGAGCATCTTCCAAACACTGATGTAGAGGTCTAAAGAGTATTTACAGAAAGGTGACAACTGGAAGTGGCAGTCTGTATTTCAATGAGCATATCTGTATTTCAATGAATATATCTGTATTTCAAAGAATATATCTCTATTTCAAAAAACATATCTGTATTTCAATGAATATATCTGTATTTCAAAGAATATATCTGCATTTCATTTGGTATTTTAATGAATATATGAGTATTTCGGTATTTCGGTCAGTTTTGCAATTAAACTGGGCAGCTTATTTATTCTTTTAAATAATTTATTTGCAATTTTTCAAATCCACAACGTGCTAGATAGCAAAGTAAATAAAAGTAAATACCATGGAGTTTCATACACCAGATCAGTGACAATGAGGCATAGATCATGTGTCAAAGCGACAATTGAAGGAACAGCTTATTTCTAATTTTCCTATGTCTGTGGCTTATTCCTTATATTTAATACGGTTTTATATCCTCAAACAAGACTGAAATGTAGGTTCTAATTAGGTTTTGAGTTTCTGGTTTAAGAGCACAACTGTCTCGTAAATTATTAAGATAGCGGTCTCTTCCAGGCTTTGGTGTTTTGTATCCAGTAACCAGCATCCTCTCTCAACAAAGATTCACTGACAAAAAATAAAGCAATATATCTTTGAAACAATTAATTCCTAAGATAGGGCAACCAAGTATGAACCAGAAATTTTTCACACAGTTTGCATTGAAATGAGTGGGTGTTACTGGTCTGAAGAACAGGGGAGGGGCATTTCAATACTCTAAAATATTCTACTCCTTCACATAGGCCCCTATATCACAGTACACTCGTCATCAGTACACCATTGATTAGTGAGTGCGTCAACTCTTTGTAGCATTGTCATGCAAGCAGCCTTGAATGCCTCGACAGCAACATTAATTCAGACATGCATACATCAGAGCCCTCAAGCCTCACTCATCCCGAGTGACACTAACACATTTGGAGGTCGTGCTGAAGTATCACTCAAACCTGGCCCTTTCTTCCAAAATATGGGGATTAACTAGAACTTCACACATGACTATTCTGCACAGAGCAGACCCTCTGTCCCACATTTTGGTGGCAAACGTTTCTCATATTTCACCATGAGTATTGCACACAGTTCAGTAGAATGTTAAATTGAATGTCTATTTTAGTGAGACTTGGTTGTCAATCATATCACTTTACATGTGTTCTCATCATGTCTATAAATTCAGTAATGTTTCTTCCTTTGGTATTGTCAAAGTCAAATGTTAAGTGACAACACTCCCTGTGTCTTTGTTTAATACCTCATTTCTCTATTGATTTTTCATATACAATGAGCATATTACAGGGATGGAAGTTTATCGACTCAGCAGAGTCCAAGATACTGTGTACACTAGAACTTGTGAGAAGACATTGATAACCGGAAAACAATAAATGAAAAAACCCCTCTAGATAGAGGTGATGCAGCCCAGAAGATCCTGCAGATTATCATGGAAGGGACGTGGGAACAGGAGAGAAAAGTCAGGGTGCCAGGCACCATGGTCACCCCCCAAAAAGCCAACTCCCAATACGAAGGCCATAGCCAGAAAACTGTTACCATGGTGTGTTAAATCCTGGAATATTGACATTTTGTGAAGCAAGGTCAGACGGGCCATTAATTGTGGTGCCAGTCCTAGGTTGGTCATCAAGGTATCCCAAATGGAGCCGTAGTAGCACAAAGTGCTGTACAGTCCGCAGGAAATGCAAAATGTCACAGGCAACTGCGTCAAACCTTCTGCACCTCCAGCATGTGGAATAGTCTGCCGTATGTGCTTTATAGACGCACTCCAACGTCCAGTGCCAGTGGTGTAGGGACTTGAAATAACTGAATTTCAACCTGACCGCCCGGAGGAAACTGCCATGGTCTTTCCAAAGGTCGTGCCTGTCCTACTCAGAGAGTACAACGGTACATGAGTGGGGAAGACCCTGACTATTTTTTCAATAATTTCAAAAGGATGGCCACGGCAGCATCTTGGCCATTTGATAAATGGGTCCAGTACTTGGGACCTCTCCTGTCTGGTGACTTACAAGCAGCCTACCAGGCCGCTACAGTTCAAGGGATAGCTCCTTATGCTGATATAAAGAGTAACTCTGGGCTTAATACTTCACTACGCTGATGGAGCATGCAAAGTTTGTGCTAATACGCACATAGCATCTAAATGAACAATATTCTCAGATGCTTTGAAAAAGCAATTTTACATGCTTAACAGCATATAATCAATTCACAAAAATGAACTTTTACAATGAAAACATTAGGTAATGAGAGAGCTGATGATTTTGCCCCCCCCCCTAACCTAGGGGGAGCACCAAGCAGATGCCTTGAACACAAAGAGCATAAACAAAAAGCACATTTTGTTGAACTTCAGTGGTGATCCCGTCATTTTAGGACCACCCCAAGCACAGTTATTGGCAAAAAACAATCCCAACCAAAGGCCCTGCAAAGCATTATGGGACAAGATTAGCAGTGGCAGTGAATATTATAGTATCCAATATCAAAATAATTCTACAAAGAGCTGCAGTTCCACTGGTCGTCCCTAGATGTCCCTCACAAATCAAATGCAAAGCATTGAAATTATTCTTACTCAAGCTGCAGTTCCACTGGTCGTCCCTAGATGTCCCTCACGAGTGAAATGCAAAACCATTGAAACCCTTTTATCAAGCATTTGCATTTGACTCGTGAGGGACATCTAGGGACGACCAGTGGAACTGCAGCTCTTTGTAGAATTCTTTTGATATTGTATACTATATAATATTCACTGTCCACTGCTAATTTCATCCCATAATGCTTTGCAGGGCCTTTGGTTGGGAATGTTTTTTTGCCAATAACTGTGTTTGGGTTTGTCCTAAGAGATTGGGACCACAACTAAATCGTTCAATAAGATGTGCTTTTTTGTTTTCAAGGCATCTGTTTGGTACTCCCCCTAGGTTAGGGAGGATCTCAAAATCATCACATCTCCCACTGCTTGCCAATTTTTCAGTTTCACCATTGTGAAAGTACTATATGCATTTTAGCATATAAAGATAGAAAAGCTTATTTTCTCATATCTGGTCATGTACAGGAAGCTTTTTGCAATTATATTGCAATTTTAGCACAGTACAGACAAGTACACAGTGTATTCAGCTACGCGCAGACTACGCAAAGTTTTAAGTATACTACGTGAAGCTACGCCAGTCACTACAGATAAAGATGGCATCATGGCCAAAATATATTTGGAGCAATATTTGTCCTCACTTCATCCGCCCATTCAGAGGTGGGCGCGTCAACAGGCTAATTTGACCCTAGAAACTGCCGTAGAGATTGCTAGTGGCTACAACAGAGCCCAAGAGATTCAAAAAGGGCGAGAGGAGTCAACAGGGAAAACAGGAGGCCCAGGAGTACATCGTCAGCCCCGTCCTACCCTAGCAAAGAAGTCCAAACCTGTAATCATAATTCCTGGAACCCCTATTATCAGACCTCCTACTATGGGTCCTCAATGTTTCCAGTGTGGAGGGATGAGACATATTGCCCGGTTTTGTCCCCAAAAGGAAGACCCCATGTAAATAGGTATGGCCCGCAACTACTATTGCTCCCCTTCAGAAAAAAATCACCTCCCTATCGCTGTACAGTATCAGTGAATGGACACCCCGTGACAGCTCTGGCTGAAATGGGATGCCTACACAGCATAGTCCGACCTCAAGACCTGGGATCCCGCCTTGGCCTGATTGATGGAACTGTAGCTATACGTTGTGTTCATGGTGACACCAAACCGTACCCCACGGCACAAGTACAAATACAACACCCCCATGACCCAGGAACCACTTTAACTGTTGGACTTATACCCCAGTTACCAGAACAAGCTATACTCGGAAACGATTACCCAAAGTTATCTCAGTTGTTGCACGGCACTAAACTCAAAAATGAAGAATGGTGGGCCACAGCACCTTTTTCACAGGAATACAGACAAGGAGTGACCACCATCAAAACTAGGAAGAGTAGAAAACAAAGTAGGGCAGGAATCCATTGGTTTTGCCCGTTCCACAAGATGAGAACCCCTGGGAAACCAAAAGAAATTTCCTTGCGGCACAAAGGGAAGATCCGGTGTTGGAACAAGGCCCTAGAGGACAAAGACCCACACCACGTAGGTCCATATTTCTTTAAGAAAAAGCGGTTGTTGTATAGAAAAGGGAGCCCCACTCAGAACCCCCAGCTATTGATCCCTGGTCCATTCAGGCAAAAAATGATGTATCTAGCCCACAGCCACTTATTGTTGGACATTTTGGGGCAGACAAAACTGAAAAATAGATCATGGAATGGTTTCATTGGCCCGTCATATACCAACATGTAAAAATATACTGCAGAGAATGCCCGGTACGCCAAAAAAATAACAGATACCATCCTCCCACAGCACCCCTTCAACCACTTCCCATAATAAAACCACCCACAAGATACTTTACAATCCTCAACTGCCAACCTCCTCATGATTTCCCGCACAAATAAGGTCTCCTGGGGCGACAAAAGATTCACTGTTGCTATGGCCAGACTGTGGAACACCCTACCTCAGCAAATTAAATCTTGCCCAACGCTACCGGCCTTCAGGAAGCTTATAAAAACCTGGCTTTTCAACCAATGAGCAGCACACCATTTGACTACTGCCTCTTTCGTCCATAGCGCCGAGACACCCACGGGTATTTGCATGCTCTACAAATTGCTTAAATTGCTTAAATAAATAAATATAACCCTTCAGTCGAATAGGTATGGACAAGATAGGTTCTTTGTTACCTTTCCGCAGTGGATGTTGTTATGCTCTTGTTATGGTAGACTACACCACCCGTTTTCCAGAAGCCATACCCTTACGCAGACCGGATGCCTCTAACATAGCCAAGGCCATGATAAAGTTTTTTAAAAGGGTGGGATTCACAAAAGAGATCTTGACCGATCAAGGGACTCCCTTTGTGTCCCGATTGATGAAGCAAGTCTGTGTGCAGTTAGGGGTCAAACAAATCAGGACAGCTGCCTATCATCCCCAGACAGATGTGTTAGTTGAAAGATACAATGCCACTATTAAAACCACCCTCAAGAAACTCCTAGCTTTGGAGTCCAGGAAATGTGAGGACATGTTGCCCCTGTCATTATTCGCCATTAGGTGCAAAGAACAAAAAAGTACAGGGTACTCTCCCTTTGAGCTGTTACATGGTCATAAACCACATACCTTTCTAGAGATGGCCCAAGAGAGATGGGAAACAGAACCAAATGATACCAAGCCACTGACAGATTGTCTCTAATTTACGTACCCACCTGGGACAAATCAGGGCTATCGTGAGGAAGCTCAGATAGCACAGAAGGGCCAATATGACAAGGGGACTAAGGAAAGGTCTTTTGAAGTTGGTGACTTAGTGTTACTAATGATGGCTTCATCAGATCATCAGTTGTTGGAGCAGAGGCAGGGTCCCTATACTATCGTTGAGAAGGTCACTCATGTGACCTACCGGGTTGAAACGGATCCGGCCAGACATACCTCTCAAATCCCTCATGTGAATTTGCTAAAGAAATGAGAGGGATCCTTGCCAGCAGATGTGAATACGACGGAAGCACACACTCCCTTGTTTAGCCAGTGTATAGACCCCTGTCTTCCACCTGTACTACGATGTAATCTGTCAAAAGTACTAAATCCTTTTCAAGATACTTTCTCTTCATCTCCTGGTAGGACCACGCTCTTTGAACATTCTATAAAAACTCCCACTGGGAAACGGGTACGCCTTAGGCCCTACCGTATCCCTGAGGCTCGTCGCCAGACCATTAGAGATTAAATCCAAAAGATGTTGCAGATGGACATAATCGAACCCTCTGTGAGTGAATGGAACTCACCCATTGTCCTTGTGCCGAAGCCAGATGGCTGGATCCGATTTTGTATTGATTTCAGAGAAGTCAACAAGATCTCTGAATTTGATACATACCCACTTCCCAAGGTAGATGAAATTGTTGAGAGAATCATGCAGGCAAAATATATCAGTACACTGGATTTGTGTTAAGGGTATTGGCAGATACTTCTGAGGGAGTAGGGTAGAGAAGACAGCCTTCTCTACCCCAGATGGGTTATATCAGTTTAAAGTGCTACCCTTTAGGTTGCACGGGGCTTCAGACACATTTCAGAGAGCTATGAATATAGTACTACAACCCCATGAGAGATATGCTGGGGCATATATTGATGACATCATTATTTATAGTGATACCTGGTAACAGCACTTATTACATCTCTCCCAGGTGGTACAGACCTTAGGGCAATATGGTCTCAAAATTAATCCAGCTAAAAGTCATCTAGCAGCCCAGACCGTTCGATTCCTCTGGTATCTATTAGGGGAAGGAGTAATAAGACCACAAAACTCTAAACGGTCTGCCATTTCCCAGATACCTTTACCACAAACCAAGAAAGATCTTCGGGCGTTCCTGGGGGTGCTTGGGTACTATCGCCGGTTTATTCCAATCGCAGCTCCTTTGACTAACCTGCTCCAAAAAACTGTCAAAACAGAGGAAATGCTAAGACACCCAACTATGAAATAGTACAGGCTTTCGAGTCCCTGAAAACATCTCTTACATCTGATACTGTATTAGCTAGTCCTGACTATTGTCATCCCTTTGTCCTTCAAACCTACGCCTCAGATCAGGGATTAGGGGCTGTTCTGTCACAAGAAACACCCCAGGGTGAAAGGCCCATACTATATATAAAACATAAGCTTTTTCCAAGAGAAAATAATTATGCCACCATAGAAAAAGAAGCTCTAGCCATCAAGTGGCCACATACATTCTGAGATATTATCTTGAGGGTCGGGAATTTACCTTATACACAGATCATGCCCCTCTAGAATGGCTAGGCAGGAATAAAGGCAACAATGAGAGAGTCCTGACATGGTTTTTGTCGTTACAACCATATTGATTCCAAACAAAACAGTGGAAAGGAAGCAAACAGGGGAATGTAGATTACCTGTCTAGATTTCCCCCAAAACAGACCCCTAGTAGAAAGACAGCAAGGGAGAGGGGATGTGAGAAACAGAACACAGGGCTCACCTTCGGCTCGCCATGGAAAGAACATTCCGACCTCCAAAATCAGCGAAGTGCATTTTGGAACCTGAAGGCCAACTCGAACAGCCAACAACCATCCCTGTATACTGTCTCTTCACAGAGGGACTACGAAACGAGGCCGGAAGTGTGCACAGTCGAACCCAGAAGTTGTTGCCACGCTCCAATGAAAGGAGGGCGAGACAAGAAGGAGGCGTCTTGGACCAATTGCGGAGAGGAAGCGAGATTGAAGGTGGAGGAAGACGGAGACTGTGGAGGACCCGACGAGGACGGCGCGGAGGACGAGGACGCCAGTGGAGGAGACGAAGATCCTGACGAGCGGTGGAGCGAGGAGTAGTGGTGCCCACCGGAGTATGCTGGAGAGCAGCCGCAACTCAGGAGAGTTGCGGCAGAGCTGGTGAGTGCTAGCATCTCGGGGGGCTAAGGGGAGGATAAGCGGGAGGAGGGAGGCATACACAATAGAGGGCACGATTAGTGAAATTGAGGACACAGCCTCAGTAGTACTCGTGTGTGGAACGTCACTTACATTCCCTGCAGAATCAACACTTTACCGGTGTGGGCATTGAGTGTTGTTGTCACCTTCTTTTCCCTTTCTCAGCATGTTTCCAACTAAGGACCGTTATGGCACGATATTCCCTATTGTTTAAAGCACTTTTCCTTAGTGAGACTGAATCTGAGGAAACCCTTGCACCGGACCCCTACGCACTCCCAGGTGTGGTGACTGGTAGAACCATAATACCTCCCTAAACAGAGTGATTGACGGCTCTCTTTTCTCTCCTCTCCAATGAGCCTCTGGGGAGACACCATCAAGACCGAGGAGGAGCCGGGAACATCTCCCTCAGAATCCCCGTCCAGCTCAACCAAGAGTGAATTTGGAGAAGAACAGGAGGAAATACACTCTGAGAAAATTTTCCAAACCCATCCCTGATAATAAAAAACTTTTGGAAAATATATTCAGCCTCCTCGCCTGTTTATCAAACCTGCCCTCCCAAATGGGGATATCTTCGACCTCTGTTGGGCGGGGAGGACGCGAAGCAGTACTGTTTCCTACTGCGCCATAGCCTTGTGCTCCTGCTGCGGAAACACAAAACTTGCGGCCTAGCGGTGATACCTTGCAGACTTATTGCCTGGGTACCGGACACTCACGCTGCGCGGATGGCTTTGGATTACCCCGCAGACCAACACCGCGATGTGGAGGTAAATGTAGGTATTGTCGCTACGCTGGGGCACTACATGGTGGCTGGATGGTCACGCTGCAGTGGTGGCAAAGAGTAAGGCAGTGTCACTGTTGGCTGTGAGACTCAATTCGGTGAGGTGACTGTCAGAACCACACGCAGACCCCGCGAAGGTGATACAAAGAGGAACTGTTCCTGCATCGCCACTGCGCAACAACTAGCTGCTAATATCGCCTTCAAGATCTGATGAGGTGGCCAACAGCAAACAGTACTGGGGCCCGGGTGCACCAGTTTGTATCGGAGGAGGTCTTCTGACTGCGCTGTTGCCCTGCGAGCGCACGCCACCGCACCACCACTGTACGGCAAGACTGTCTCCAACACATGGGTGTATCTACAGGGACTTGGTGCGGCTCCTGTGTGTGCGGCCATCAGTTATCCGAGGCCTTCCTGCTGCAGTGTCCTAGAACATAGCTGGGATTGTGACCCCCCCCGGCCTGCATACATTCCAGTGCAGTCTGGCTTGGATGGTCAGTGCTGCTGCCCGACACTAAGCTACAGTAAGTGGAGCGAGGGCGGGTTTCCCAGCTTGTGGTTCCGGAGGGAGTTGTTGTATGGGGTCGCAGCTCCTCTACATCATGGGTCGCACCAGGGTCAGTCAGGCAACCCCCCTACATCTGATGACACACATACTACAACGAGCGGGGATCAGTCACATGGCTTCCATACTGCTGTGGTACCGCTCATTGGAGCTGAACAACACACTGATAAGCTGGACTTAATACTAATAGAAATCAGAGATTCACGTACGGCGATTGAAACGCAAATAGGGCCGCTCTTTACTAGCCTCAATCTCGGACCACAACAAACTGGCAGATGAGGTAAAATCCAACAAATTTGCTCTAGATGATTTGATCCCACAACAAACAATGCATACTTCCCAAATGGAACAACTAAAACGTCACCTATGGGGGCTTTAAGACAGGGTGGATGATGCCGAAGGGAGATCATACAGAAATAATGTCCGCATACTGGGAATTCAGGAAAAGAGTGAGGGGCGTAATCCCACCCAATCTGTGAAAAACTGGCTGCGAGAACATGTAGTGAAGGAGGGTCTGACGGATCTCTGTAGTGTGGGAGCGCCACCCATCCCACTAATAGCACGCATTCTGAATTATGAGGACCGGGACACGATACTATGTGCTGCAAGGGAGAATGCCCCTATCTGCTTTGAGAATAAAACGATCTCCCTATACCCGGAATTTTACACTAGTGGTTCAGAAAGTGAGAGCTACTTTTCAGGATGTTAAAAAGAAACTGAGAGCACACAATCTGAAGTACGCCTTACTTTTTCTTGCCCCATTTGAAAGTCATTTCTGGCCAGAAAACAATATTTTTTGATAACCCTGAGGAAGTGGCGGACTGGCTGGACATCACCTTCGCACCTCCTGTCTCCCAGAACTCGATCCTGCCGAGCAACTCCGCACGATCCTTGTCACAATGTGAATATGCAGTCAACATGGAGGAGAATCGACACCGTTGCGATGGGCCTGATGTGAGCCCATCTCTGGAACAGATCTCGGGCAGCCAGAAGGATGCTCTTTTAATATCAGCAGCCCTGTCGGAACATGATGTCCAGTCCTGTGCGGTGTCTGTCCACTCCTTGGACGAGGTCACAGTTTGCTCAGACTCTGAAACCAGTCTAACATTATTTCAATTAGTTACTCCACAGACTGCGAATGAGTATTGAGGTGGTATGACAGGCCCTCCGGAAGTTGGTATAGTATGAAGTATTGATTAGTATGACTCAATGTTCACAATGACACTTGGTAACCCCGTTCTTTATGCTTATTTCACGATGATGGGGATTGTGCTGGAGCGATGAGAATAATGTAACTAAATATGGGGAAATGTGTGTTACGACCGTGGTGGTTGCCACCCCTCTACGGTGACTGCACTGTGGAATTGTTTATGTAGAGTTCTTGTTGAACTTTTTGTTATGGTTTGGTCCTCGGCTGTTCTCTGGGGGAACCTAGTATTAGTGAGTTTTTATAGTTCTGCAGGCTCAGCTTCAGTTTATATGACACCAGATTGGCCTAGTATCCTCTTTGTTCACAACAGATCACCTTACATAGGACCTGATGACACATCCTAGCAGATATAAGTGCAGCTCTTGGAATGTAAGGGGCTGCATTTTGCTTGATTTACGTCAGGCCTTTGATTCCATACATTAGAATTATATGTTCTACGCCCTGTCAAGATTTAACATACCAGAGGGCTACATAAAGTGGGTGAGGCTGTTATACCTAAACCCCACAGCGCGGGCACATACGGGACAGCATATTTTGCAGCAGTACAGTGTTGCACGACCACTAACTCATTGTCAGTGAAATTGCTCTCCCTCACTCGCAGCTCCACCATTAAGTGAGGCCTTCCCCCGAGCCCATACATTCTCGAGTGTTGGTGTTCGAGGCCATCTTCCACTGGCAGTTTTCACCTGCGCCTCATCCCTGGTATTCCAGTGAACCTCTGTCTCCATTCTCTTGCTCTGCTTTTTCTCTCCTTTTTTACTTATTTTCTCCCTCACTTCTATCTCCCCCCCTTCACTCTCCTTCTGGGTCTTTTCTCCATTTTCTGTTGTTTTCCCCTCATTTCAAGCTCCCCCCTTCACTCTCCTTCTGTGTCTTTCCTCCATTTTTCACTAGTTTTTTACCCTCATCTCAATCTCCCCCTTTCACTCTCCTGTGTCCTCTGTGTCTTTCCACCACTCTTTCTTGCACTTTTTCTGTTGTTTTCCCCTCATTTCAAGCTCCCCCTTCACTCTCCTTCTGTGTCTTTCCTCCGTTTTTCACTTGTTTTTTACCCTCATCTCAATCTCCCCCTTTCACTCTCCTGTGTCCTCTGTGTCTTTCCTCCACTCTCTCTTGCACTTTTGCTGCCTTATTTGCACTTTTATCTCTCTTTTTCCCTTTTTCCTTTTGCCTTTATCAGCCTGTTTTTCCCTGCCATTGCTGCCCCCGCGGCCCCTCACCCCAGCACGACCAGTGCGACCGGCCCAATCCAAGTCCCCTCCCCGTTCCTGCCTTCCAGCAGTCCAGCCCTCCCCGAGCCCTACTTAATGGAGTGCGCGCCGCCGGAGCACCAAAGGCAAGCCCGCATGCGCCCATCCGCGACCCGACTGCGACTTGCGCCAGGAAACCTGGATCTCTGCACCACCAATGCTACGACCCAGCGGCACTCCATGCTCTCAACCCAAGCCGCAACAACAACTGCAAGCTAGCATCACCAGCCGACACCCACGGACCCTTCAGCTGTTACCGCTGCCAGCACAACCGAACGGAAGACCCTGCAATGCATCCTCCTCAATGTCCGTTCCCTCCTCAAACACCCCACTGAAATCTGGGACCTCCTCGACAGCACTACCGTAGACGTAGCATTCTTTACCAAAACCTGGACCAACACCACCTCGGGACCGGACATCGCCATTGCCATTCCCCAAGGATACAAGATCTCCAGGAAGGACCGCCCCACCCGCCCTGGTGGAGGAATCGCAATAGTCCACAAATCCACCCTCCGCCTGAGCACACTCCGCGACGAGTCCACAGACCTGATGGAACACCTTCACTTCAAGATACTGGCCAGCCCTACATCCACCCTCCGAGGAACCCTCATCTACCCACCTTCTGTACCATGCAGACTTTTCGCCAACTCCATCACGGATATCATCTCCCTACATGCCATCGCATCCACCAACTATACCCTACTGGGAGACCTCAACTTCCACCTCGACAACTAACTGGACCCCAGCACCACATCCCTCCTGGACAACCTCCACAATATTGGACTGCGCCAGATCGTGACCGAACTCACGCGCTCAGCAGGACACACCCTCAACCCCTTCTTCACCTTCAGCCACAGCACCGAACTCCCTTGGACTGACCATTGATGCAGCCACTTCACCTTCAGAAGATCCAGCTTACACAGACACCAGCACCTGCTTCCATGAAGAAAATGGAACAGAATCACCAACGACCAGCTAACCTCATCACTCAGCAACTCCACCCCAACCATCGTGGAAAACCGATGCAGAAGACACCGCAGCCCAAACCCTGCACAGATGGATCCCCGACAGCACCAACACCATAGCCCGTCTCAAGAAAAACAACAACACCCACGGCAAGAAAGCTAGATGGTTCACCACCGAACTTCGAGAGTCCAAACACACTTGCCGCCACCTCGAAAAGGCCTGGAGAAACACCAAATCGACAGAAGCCCACAACTTCATAGCCGCCACCAATGCCCACCACCAACGCCCACCACCAACTAATCAGAAAAACGAGGAAAAAAGCGATTGAAGACTGAATTTCCACTCATGCACACAACAACAAAGAACTCTTCAAAATCATCAAGGCTTTCGCCCAACCCACCAGCGAGTCCACCGACATCCCTCCCTCACAAGACCTCTGCGACAAACTCAGCACGTTTTCCACCACAAAATCAAGAGCATCTATGACAACTTCACCGAAGACAACCGACAAACTGAACCCTCACCAACCACCTCCGAAACCCAGAAGCCAGCGATCGACAACTGGACAACCCTCACCACCAAAGACACACTGAAGACAATGAAGTCAATCCACTCCGGGGCCACCACGGGCCCCTGCCCCCACCACATTTTCAACATCGCACCCATGCTCTGCCACACCATCCACCACTACCTTGCAACTGCCTCGTTCTCTGATGACTGGAAACACACTGAGATCACCCACCTCCTGAATAAACCCTCGGCGGACCCCACCGACCTCAAAAACTACAGACCCATCTCCCTGCTCATGTTCCCGGCGAAAGACATTGAGAAAGCCATCAACAGCCAACTCACCACATTCTTTGAAGAGCACAACATCCTTGACTCCTCCCATTTCGGCTTCAGAAAAAACAACAGTACGGAAACCGCCCTCATTGCCGCAACAGACGACATCTGTACCTTACTGGACAAAGGAGAAACAGCAGACCTCATCCTCCTCGACCTCTCAGCGGCGTTCGACACAGTCTCTCACCACACCCTGAGACGCAGGGTTCCAAGACAAGGCCCTCGACTGGATCCGCTCCTTCCTCTCCAGTAGAACGCATCGTGTCAGACTCCCCCCTTTCCTCTCGGACCCTACACCTACCACCTGTGGAGTCCCCCCGAGGTCCTCCCTCAGCCCTACGCTCTTCAACGTCTACATGGCTACGCTAGTCCCCATTGTCAGAACCTATGGACTCAACATTGTGTCATACGCAGAGGACACCCAACTCATCCTCTCCCTATCCAACGAACCCAACACCGCCAGACACAATGTTTGAGAAGGCATGGAAGCCGTCGCCAAATGGATGAAAAACAGCTGCCTACAACTAAACACCAACAAAACAGAAGTACTCATCATGGGCCCAAATCCAGACGCCTTGAACGACATCTGGTGGCTCCCTGCCCTCGGAAGCCCGCCCACCCTCACTGACCACGCACGCAACCTGGGAATCATCCGGGACTCAGAGCTTAAAATGGACCGCCAGATCAACTCCGTCTCATCCTCCTGCTTCCACACCCGTCGTCTCCTACGTAAGACCTTCAAATGGATCTCCCTCGAACACAGAAAGATCGTCACTCACACCCTGGTAACCAGCAGGCTCGACCACGGCAACGAACTCTATGCCGGAATAAACAAAAACCTCACCCGCAAGCTACAGAACATCCAAAACGCCGCAGCAAGACTGGTCCTCAACCTGCCAAGACACTGCCACATCTCCAAGCACCTGCGCACACTCCACTGGCTCCTCATCGAAGCTAGAGTTACCTTCAAGATGCTAACCCACGCTCACAAGGCCCTCCACGACACCGGACCAGCATATCTGAACAGCCAACTCAATTTCCACGCACCCCAAAGGACCCTACGATCAGCCCAGCTCTTCTACGCCGTGGTCCCCCGCACCAGAAAGACCAGATCGGGAGGCTGCTCCTCCTCCTTCCGCATGGCCAGAGCCTGGAACGACCTTCCGCCCTACCTCAGACAGATAACATCGCTCCCCATCTTTGCATGAAACGTCAAATCCAGGCTCCTTGTCAGACCCCCTCCTTGATGGACTGGAACCTGCGAACCTACCCCCACACCCCGAGTGCCTTGAGACCCTTTTGGGCGAGTAGTTGCGCTTAACAAACACCTGATTTGTATCTGTGGCGGGCAAGGTGGTAATTGCCAAAATGGTGATGCATCCTAGATTGTTATATTATTTCACTAATGTGCCCATTATGGTCCCGGCACTGGTATTTAAATTATTGTCCTCCCTATTGATTGATTTAATATGGGGAAGGGGCCGGAGGTGCATTGGAATCGCGAACCTACAATTAGACACTAAACAAGGATGGCTGCGTGTCCCGGACCTGGAAGCTTACTGCTACGCAAGCCAGTTACGCTGGCTAGCGTATTGGGTGGCGGGACGTAACCTGCAGAAGATTGGTATGTCTCAACTGACATGGAAAAGGGGAGACCTGCATATACTCTTATTACCCAACAGCAAAATTCCCCGACGGCGCCTCATTTGTTGAGGGTCGCGTTGTTGTATTGAAGGAGTGCGATACCAAAACGGTGGCTCCATACGCCCCCACTATTCCCCTTTTGGGAATCCCCCAACAATCGGGATCAGTTACAAATAGAAGAATGTTGGCCTGGGGTGATGCGGGAGTGCAAACAGTGGGCATGGTTTTTCTGGACGTACCCTGATGCCTCATGATATCTTTGTCTGAGAGCATGGAGTACCGAACACGCTGTGTTTCTCCTGCACGCTAGTGTTTCTCACTACATACGTAACACTTGGGCCCCAGGGGGGATAGAACCAGCAATGCACACACTTCATACTATGCATTATTTGATGGGGAACGGGCGTCGTTTAATGAGGTGGCTATACAGAGGGATCCGCACGATAGCAGTGGTGCCACTCCAACCCCTCCATAACAGATGGGACACGGATGTGGGCCAAGATCTCACTGACAAAGAATGGGGCAGTATTTTGGAATACCCTAGGAAAGTATCAAGGAACCCTAAGATTAAGTTTAAACAGCTCATGCTCCTACATAGGGCCTACCTGACCCCAGGCAGGCTGAGTTCTATGTTTCCAGATGCAGTGGATGTTTGCCAGCGCTGTCACTCCTCGGAAGTGGGTCTGATACAAATGTTGTGGAGCTGCCCATCACTACAACACTATTGGGCATCCGTTTGCGCGATACTGAGGGACATTGCCCCGATGCGAAATAATGTCTTGCTGGAGTTCTGCCTGCTGGGGATGGGCCCAAAAGGGAAGAAGGGAAACCCTGTTAACAAATTTGCTAACCTTGCTTTAATATTAGCTAAACGTAACATTACCATGAGATGGATGACCGCCAGACCGCCATCGCTACAGGAATGGCACAATGAAATGGTTAGATGGGGAAGGGCAGAGGGTGCTGAGCTGAAGAGGGAAGAACACAGGGGGTTGCGTAAGAAGGCCATTTCTATGGAATGGAATATGTTGTTGGAAGAGTTTATTGCTGTTGATCTGCAAAGGTACTGACGGATTCCTTATGCACCCCCCCTGCCCCCCTTGTGATTTCTGGGCAGAGGCTGTGGACAATTGGAGCTAAAGTACATCTTTATAATACAATGATGGTTGCTGTTACGGTGTGAAAGATTAGATTTCCATGATTATGTTGCACTAGGAGTGGTCAATTAGTTAGATATACGCTTTCACTCCCGATTGTTTGCACTTTTTGTGTTTGTTGCGTGCTCCTGGGTGTGCACTCCATTGTGCACGTTGGTTAACTTTTAAATGGCGTGCCCCTGAATTGTAGACGTCCCCTGGTCACAGCTGTGTCCCCTGTGGGGGCTATAGTGTAGTCAAAATTATGTTTAATCAACCTCTATTTCACTGGTTTAATTCACTGTTTTTTAATTCATTTCTTTCTTTTCTTTGTTTAGAGTTGGAAATTCACTCTTATTTCAAATACTTTCATTTTCCAAATACATGTTATTGATTGATCCAATGCATTTCGGCTATTGCTAGCCTTCGTCAGGGAACATGTCTAAAATTAAATGTATGGTTTTAGTACACGAGGATACATATGATTACTTATTCGAAACCATGTTTTGTTGATATACGATGTGAAATTGTGCCATGAAGGTGAACAAAAAACAGTGACAGAATAAATTACAATCTGACGGGTGTAATTCTTAGTGCTCTGTTGTGCCACAGACTCTAATGCATTCGGTTTTGATGTCAGTTTTATTAATCCAACATGGTAAAATGCTCACTGAATCTGTGAACCATATTGAATTGGTGGCTAAAGTTACATTAAATATCACAATAATGATGCTTGTCTTTATATTTTCAGATGTCTTTAATTCAAGATCTGTAATCCTTCTTAGCCAACACGTGTTCAGATTGCTGATTTGCACGGTGAACATGCCACGGCCTGGAGATCTGAAGGGTTCCACCTAAATATTGGTGGATGGGGCAACTTTTCTAAAAGAAACTCCCTTATATTTGGAAGCAAATTTAGCTCTCCGGGCAAGAGACTAATTGGTCTACCTCTCCAGGAGCAGTACTTATAGGATCCCCTTCGGGGTTGGAATTATCACCGGAACTAAGAGACTACTTGAAACTGACCTCAGCCCTGAAGAAGTCGCATGGTAATCCCATGTAACAGCGACGAAACACGTGATGGCTAAGAAGGCTTAAATATCTTGAATTAAAGACATCTGAAAATATAAAGACGAGCATCATTGTGATATTTAATGTAACTTTATGGACTTACTTTTGAACATGTGCAGAGAATTTGTATATATAGCATTAGTGGTCGGCTGGCCACAAACGTGGGGATCTGGTGATTTTTTCCCTATCTTATGCACCATGCCAGATTACCTGCTTTAACTGATTTGTACTTGTTATAGACATTAGAGCACCATCTTTGCCTATTGCTGACCACCGACGGTTTAACTAATATCACTGCTGCTTGCGTTTGCAGACGATGGTCCCTGTAACATCTCACAGATCAGGTTGATTCAGCAAAGAGGATTTTCTTCAGTTCCCGCAGCCAATGCAAGGGAAGTATTCGAAACATCCAAAGCCTGTGTGCCTGTAGGAGAGCCGGTATCCAATCCAACTGGAGAGGAAGCATCCCGTGGTTGCTCTACGAATGCCGACATCAACATGGGAATATGCTGAAAACACTGCACTACGTAGGCCTTTAACGGTATGACCACACTGACATCCAGAATTTATTCACTGGGCAGTGTTGTATCTTCTGCTATTGATATAATGGAACAGGATCTGTCCATTTTACAACACAGACAGTCACAGTTACGATCCATTCTATTATTAAGCTGGACGCTACAATCTTTGCGCTCTGGTCATGTGCCCTGGCAATATATTAACAGTATGTCTCTATTCTCCGCATATAATCTATCGGAGAGACAAATGAGAATGGCACAAAGAGATGCAAAATATACAATGCTGCACATTGAGAAAATAGACCAATTACCTTTCATTGTGGCAGAGTCACCGTCCACAGAATGGTTAATTCATGGCCACATAACATTGTCAGTAACGCATTTATGTAAAATCTTAGGAGCAGGATGATTGGTTAATGGGGGATAAGGGTGGGGAGTAATTTAAAAATATTTATTCAATTTGTTTTACTTTTTTTAATTTTATGTAAAAAGTTGGAGCCGGATGTTGGGTTTATAGGGGGAAGGGTGGGGAGTAATTTAAGAATGTTGGTTAAAAATATGTTTTAGGGGCGTGGCCAAGATGGCGGCGGAGTAGGACGCCTTTCCGAGCCGCTCCGGCGCCGATCCAGCAAAAGCATCTAATAGCACGATCCTGAGGGAGCGGCCCGCTTCAAAAGTGGAGTAGATGTCTTCCTAGCGTAGCGGAGTGGTTTGGTGCCGTCGGAGGGGCGGAGAAACAGCGAGATCGCCCACGAGAACGACTGAACTCCGTGGCCTGCGCGACCCCGGCCTCTCTTGATCTCGGCGGCCGGCGTAGGAGGAGGGCGGAGCCACTGAGAACCCGCCTGGAGCCCCCAGAGCTTGCGGAAGGTGGAGAGTCGCGTTGTATTTGCGAAGCGGCGGATCTCGCTGCGGAGGTGGCTTGGAGTCTCCCGGATTGTGAGGTGCAGCGGACCCGCGGAGCTCGGTTGAGAAGGCTCCACAACGGGTGGTGATGGTCGTCGTGAGGTGGACCGAGGCGACTGAAGGCCGGAGGTGGTGACCCTGGGCGGTGGCGGTTCCCTAGCCGAGGCTGGTGGTGGTGAGCGGTGCCGAGTCAGCGGATCCCGGCGAAGCCCGGACCACGTGTGGGACGGAAGCAGTTTGGGGGATAGCGACGGCGTTCATGGCCGCCTTTGGACCCCTGCTCATCCACGGGGCTGAGCTTTGCCCCGTGCACCTGTGAACCTAGGACGCAAGCCGCAGTATATGTTGTGAACATCGTATCTGTCATGCCGGTCATGCCAGGGGGCTGCGGACTATAGTTTGAGGCCTGGCATTTGAGATCGTAGGCAGAGCGACAAGATCCGCCATCTTGCTTGACCGCGTGGTGCTCGAGTGGAGCGTTGCTTGCCGCCATGTCTAACGCGCAGCGCAAAGGGCGCCTGGGGAAGGATGGCGCTTTGAAATCTTCCCAACAGCCGGCGTCCCCGGGAGCTGGTGGATCGTCGAAGCAGTCGGACGATGAAGCGCCGGCGACGAAAGCTTTCATGACCGAACTCTTTGCCTCTATCAAGGAGGATATCTCCGAGCTGCGGGCGCAATTGGCTTCAGACCTGCGGGAGGTGAGGAGGGATGTGAACGGTCTAGGTGAGAGGGTGGCAACCCTGGAAGACCATGATCTAAGTATGGCTAACGACGTGCACTTGCTGCAGCAGGATATCATCCGCCTCACCGAGCAGAACCTGGACTTACAAACGCACACAGAGGATCTCGAAAACCGCTCACGCAGGAATAACATTCGTATCCGGGCTGTGCCCTGGGATGGTGAGGCGGGGGACCTGCGTGGTTATGTCCAAGAACTGTTCCTCCAAATACTGGATGAGGAGGATACACGGGAAATCCAAATGGACAGAGTGCATAGAGTGGGGCTGCCCAGGCGCGGGGGCCCCCCCCCGATATCCTTGTGTGCGTACATGATTTCCAGGTGAAAGAACGGATCCTCCGCAAGGCCAGAGCACTCACGTCATTGCAGTTTAGGGACCACCACCCCCAATTGTACCAGGACTTGGCGGCCTCCACCCTGAGGAAGAGAAGGGAGTTCCGCCCGGTGACCGCCTTCCTGCGAGAACGGGGCATCGCTTACTCATGGGGGCATCCATTTCGAATCATCTTTCGGTGGCAGAATCGTCTCGCACAAATTCGCACGCTTCAGGCAGCAAAAGACCTTCTGGGCCTGGAGGATGTGCCACCCTCACAGGACACAGCTACTTCTCCGTCGCGGAGGCGCCACCGCTCGTCTTCCTGGCATAGGGTGGACGCCTCTCCTGACCGGCGGCGGCCGGACCTCACTACCAGCTTGCAGGAGCGGGACGACGCTGTGGCTTCGGTGGCTTCGGCCACGTTGGCTGATACGCAGCACAGCTCCGGAGCTGCGTGACCTCCTTCTCATTGATGGATCGGCGCCGGAGGGGATCGGGCTATCTGGTCTGGGGGTATGAATGTACTCTTGGAGGAGACACCCTCGACTGTGGCCATGGGGGATAGTGTATTAGTCCCCCCGGCCTGCTTCCTGGAAGGAAGGCCTCTTACGGACTCCGGCCTTCTGGACACGATGAGTACTGTACTTGCTTTCATATTGTTGCTTTTGCTCTGGTTTTTGGTTGTGTTTCCATTGTGGGTGGGGTGGGAGTTGGGGAGTTTGGGGTGTGGGGGGGGACTCGTGACGGTTGGAATGGGGGATGATTGATGTGTGGCTGCGGAAGCGTGGATACAATGACGTTGTAGATATCATGGCAATGGTTGGAGGGCGGGGGTTGGTTGTTTCTTGTTTGAGTGCTGGCCTAGATGTGGGGAGGGGGACACCTGGGGTGATGAGAGCAGATTTCGGGATTGGTCTTGGCTATGCCGATTAGCATAGGAACATGGAACGTTAAGGGCATGAATTCGCCACAGAAACGGCAGAAGGTTTTGAAGTATGTAGTGGACCACCACCTTGACATTGTTGGGTTGCAAGAAACCCACCTGGCGCGGAAAGACGAGATGCGGCTCCGACATAGGGCCTATCCCATTATTTATAGGTCTTTCGCTGCTACGAAACACAGGGGAGTAGCACTCCTTTTCCGGGCTGCGCTGCACTTTCAGCCTGTGGAGGTCCGTCATGATAAGGAGGGCCGTTGGTTGATGGTCAAGGGGCTTGTGCAAGGTCGATTGTGCACCTTCGTGGTGGTGTATTTACCCAATGTTGGTCAAAATAAGTATTTGCAGGATCTGTTGGTGAAGGTGGGGGACTTTGCAGAAGGTCATTTGTTCCTGTTGGGGGATTTCAATCTGGTGTGGGACAAGGATCTGGATAGCTCAGGGGGACATAGGGCGGGCACGGGAGTGTTTTCTGATTCGGCACAGCAAGGGGTGGGGGACTTGGGGCTTGTTGATGGCTGGCGCTTTTTCCATCCTACCACGAAAGATTACACATTTTTCTCCCACGTGCATCATTCCTACTCCCGTTTGGATTTCATTTTCCTTAGTCAGTCCCTACGCGGGGACGTGGTGGATGCCGCCATTCTCCCGATCTCGGTATCGGACCACAGTCTCCTGGTGCTTAATCTTCGTTGGTCGCCACATGATGCATCCCATAGGAAGTGGTATTTCCCGGCGTCAGTGATCAGGGACGATGTCTCTAATCAGGAATTACGCCTTGCTATCCGGGAATTCTTCGACCTCAATCCCCCGTCGGACACCTCGCTGTCGAACACGTGGGACGCCTTTAAGGCCACGATCAGGGGTACATGCTTGGGACTTAACTCACAGATTAACGCATTACGGAGGAAGGAACGTGAGGCATTGGAGGCTGAGGTGGTTGAGCTGGAACGAGCTCACAAGCTCAACCCCTCGAGAGTGACTCTCCGCCCGTTGACGGCAGTGAGGGGCAAATTGAAGGCACACTATGCCAATAGGGCCGAGCTTACGCTTCTGCGGCTGGGGCGTCATTCGTATGCATGCGGCAACAAGATTGGTAGACACTTAGCGCGGCAATTGCGAGACAGGAGGGAACGGGAATACATTGGAGGGATCAGAGATGCCGCAGGGGTGTTGCACCATAGGGATGGAGCGAAGGCGGATATTTTTGGGCGCTTTTACACCGAATTGTATGCGGGCGACGCCTTGGACGCGGAGTCCCAGCGGGAGTTCCTACAGCGCTTGCCGTTGCCCCGAGTGTCTAAGGAATGGAACGAGCTGTTAGAAGCACCGATCTCGAGAGATGAGGTTCTCTCCGCCATCAAAAATTTGAAGCTACACAAAGCTCCGGGTCCGGATGGTTACACTGCGGTCTTTTACAAGACGTACGCTACTGAGCTATGTGATTTTCTGGTTGCCCTTTTTAATGATATGGCGGCGTCCGGTATGAACGCGGGGACCCTGGCGGAGGCGGTGATTACGGTCTTGCCGAAACCTGGGAAGGATCCGGAGCACTGTGCCTCGGTTCGTCCCATAGCCTTGCTTAACATCGACGCGAAGCTATACTCGGCGATTCTGGCTGGCCGCCTACAAGATCTGCTGCCGGCGATCATACACCCAGACCAGTCCGGCTTCATTAAGGGTCGCCAGACCCACGATAATACCCGTAGGGTGGTTCACCTCATTGAAAAGGCGGACAGATTCCGCACCCCTGCTGTGTTGGTGGGTCTGGACGCGGAGAAGGCCTTCGACCGCATGGATTGGGGCTTTCTCTTTAACACGCTGCGTGCTTTCGGCTTTTCTGATAAATTTATTACCATGGTGCAGGCAAACTTTTGCAGCCCGCGGTCGAGGGTGGCAGTGAATGGCCACCTGTCGGCCTTCTTCGCACATTCGCGGGGCACCAGACAAGGGTGTCCCCTCTCCCCCTTGTTATTTGCGCTCAGCATTGAGCCCCTGGCGATGGCGGTGAGGGAGCACGAAGGTGTGAAGGGCATACCGTTCACGGGAGAACAACACAAAATCTCTCTCTTCGCGGACGACGTCCTGCTCTCGGTGGCTGATTAGGCTAGTTCTCTGCCCTGTGTTAGGGACATCTTGCTTGAATTTGAGGATGTGGCTGGCTTTAAAGTAAATTATGGCAAGTCTTACATTCTGAACTTGACTTTATCGCAGGCTGATGTTGCTCAGGTGCGAGCACTGACGCCGTTGGCCTGGGCTTCAGGTTCGATTGTCTATCTGGGAGTCCACCTGACTCCGACGGTGGGCAAGTTATTCGCGGCCAACTTCCCGCCACTCATGGCGAAGACCCGGGCGGAATTAAAAAGGTGGAAACCCAAATTCCTGTCTTGGCTAGGTAGGGTGCATGCGGTCAAAATGGTCCTTCTTCCCAAATACCTGTACCTATTCCAAGCCTTGCCTATTCCGCTGGATAGCGCTTACTTCCGGCAACTCAAAACGATGGTATTGAAATTTGTCTGGCAAGGAGGCAGAGCGCGTCTGTCCTTCGCGGTTCTTCGCCGACCTCGGTCGGAAGGAGGGGTTGGTCTCCCGGATCTGCGCCTTTACTATAAGGCTGCCCAACTGAGGGTCATGGTAGAATAGTCGCAGCAGCTTTCTGAAAAGCACTGGTTGCATATGGACCGAAGCGTGGCGGGCCGGTCCATCTGGGATTTAGCCTGGAAACCGAAGAAAGATCGCCCCGTGAATGCTTACATAAGTACCCCCACGGGCACTACACTGAAGGTATGGGACACCTTTGCTGGCAATGAGCGGTGGACGACCTTCCCATCTCCGTTCACGCCGTTGCATTTTAATCCGGCCTTCCCGCCAGCGCTTACCGAGGGGCACTTTGACGCATGGAGGGAGGGTGGATGTCGGGCGCTGCTTCACCTGTTTCACGGCTCTGATCCTTTGACCTTCGCTAATTGCATGCGGGATTACCAGGTGCCGCAAACTGATAGATATAAGCATGTACAACTACTACATTGGGCTACGTCGCCAGGTGTGCTGGAGGCAGCCACGAGGCCCCCTTCGACCTTTGAGGCTTTTCTGCTCAGGACGTCCACCATGAAAGGAGCCATTTCCTTCCTGTATCGATTGCTGCTTCAATCTGAATTGTCTCCTAGGCCACGTTACATGGAACAGTGGGAGGAGATGGTGGGAAGGGATATCGCCGACGCCGAATGGTCAGCTTTGTGGAGAGATATGACCCAATTCAATCATTCGATCCACTTACGGGAGGCTCATTTCAAGACTCTCACGCAGTGGTATATGGTGCCGGCTCGGCTCCATCGTGTCTACCCGGCTACCTCGGACAAATGCTGGAGGGGCTGTGGCCTTCTGGGGGACTTCCGCCACATTTGGTGGGATTGCCCAATAATCAGGCCATTCTGGGATGAAATTCTTTCCCATATCAAGGATATCCTACGATACCCTGTTGAGAATTCTTTGGCCTTTGCGCTCCTGGGCCTACGGGACCCCGGTCTTGAGCACCAGACGCGCGCGGATAAGAAAATCCTATGGCTGTGCTTAGGAGCAGCCAAGCTTACGCTGGCGTTGGCTTGGAAACGGAAGGAGGTACTGGCGATTTCCCTTTGGCACGCGAGGCTCTGGAGACTCCTGTGCATGGAGAGAATGGCGGACATCTTCCTCGGTAATTACAAGAACTTTAAGCACGTGTGGGGCCCCTTGGTAACCTTCCTATCTACTGGCCTGCCCTCAGTGGTTTGCCCGGCATCATTACGATCCTTACACCTCTTCCAACTTTAGTGTGCCTGCCGAATGATTGTGGTTTGCCTGTGTCGCCGTCACGAGGGGGGGGGGGGGGGGTGGGTGAGGGGGCTGGGGAGTTGTTCTTTTTTTTTTTTTTTCCTTTATTTTTAATGCTGCAACCGAGGTACCTCATCTCATCGGACGGGGCAGTTTTTGTGATCTTTGGTTTGCTCGACGACCTGCCTGAAGGGACCATTTGATTTCGCAAGACTCGGCTCCTAAAGGGCATTGTCTACGATTTGTTTTTTCCTACAGGTGCTCGGACTCATTGCCTAATCTCTTTCTTAGTGTTGTGACGTTGCCACCGTCTTACATTGCTTCCTTTCCCACTGTGTGGGAACATGTGTGACGCCCCGGTGCGGCTTATTGTGTTTCTTATTCTTTATGTTCATTGCAAAATAAAAAATGTTACAAAAAAAAATACGTTTTAATAAAACAATTATAGAAACAAATATTTTTTTCAAAAATAAAATTTGAATTCTAACATTTTCTAAACTTTTGAAGGTTTTTTTTCTGGGTGCTAATATTTTGATGTAAATTGTATAAAATATTTTATAATTTTTTTTAATTGAAAAAATATTTAAATAAAAACACAATGTACAAAATATGGTGGTGCCATACCAAAACAACTCACGGAAACCAAGTTGCTTGAAGGTTGGTTGGTTTCCTGGCATCAGCTCTAACTGCAGTGGTTTAGGGAACGTGACTCTTCCCCCTGCAAGAGTTTGACACCAGCCGCTGTACTAGTGATACGTGTACTGTTAATAAATTATTGTAAGAGGGCCAAGGGTCATAAGCACTCAACACACATGATTTTCCAGAACAAGGGCTGCCTGTCTCCTATGAACACTAAGCATTTATGGGCAAGAACCAGTAAAGTTTCTGCCCACACATGGGCTCGAACCAGCCTTTGTGGATCAGCCACTCTAGGCCTGAGATCAGGGTCAATCAGCAGCCCTAGTTTTGTTGCATTTGCCTGAAGTGTTCACCCACCCGTCTTCTACAGGTGTTGATGAAACGGGTTGGAATATGTTGGAGTTGACAGAGGGAGTGTCTGTTGTTCGCTTACAAGTCTTCTATAGGTACTGCTGCAGAGTCTACAATAGGTTGGGTTTGTGAGAGAGTGCTTAGTGTTCACCTGCCAGCCGTCTGCAGGACCCGCTGGAGAGAGGTTAGAATAGGTTGGGTTTGTGAGAGAGTGCTTAGTGTTCACCTGCCAGCCGTCTGCAGGTCCCGCTGGAGAGAGGTTAGAATAGGTTGGGTTTGTGTGAGAGTGCTTAGTGTTCACCTGCCAGCCGTCTGCAGGTCCCGCTGGAGAGAGGTTAGAATAGGTTGGGTTTGTGAGAGAGTGCTTAGTGTTCACTCGCCAGCCGTCTGCAGGTCCTGCTGGAGAGAGTGTAAAATAGGTTGGGTTTGTGAGAGAGTGCTTAGTGTTCACTCGCCAGCCGTCTGCAGGTCCTGCTGCAGAGTCTACAATAGGTTGGGTTTGTGAGAGAGTGCTTAGTGTTCACCTGCCAGCCGTCTGCAGGTCCCGCTGGAGAGAGGTTAGAATAGGTTGGGTTTGTGAGAGAGTGCTTAGTGTTCACTCGCCAGCCGTCTGCAGGTCCTGCTGGAGAGAGTGTAAAATAGGTTGGGTTTGTGAGAGAGTGCTTAGTGTTCCCTCGCCAGCCGTCTGCAGGTCCTGCTGCAGAGTCTACAATAGGTTGGGTTTGTGAGAGAGTGCTTAGTGTTCACCTGCCAGCCGTCTGCAGGTCCCGCTGGAGAGAGGTTAGAATAGGTTGGGTTTGTGAGAGAGTGCTTAGTGTTCACTCGCCAGCCGTCTGCAGGTCCTGCTGGAGAGAGTGTAAAATAGGTTGGGTTTGTGAGAGAGTGCTTAGTGTTCACTCGCCAGCCGTCTGCAGGTCCTGCTGGAGAGAGGTTAGAATAGGTTGGGTTTGTGAGAGAGTGCTTAGTGTTCACTCGCCAGCCGTCTGCAGGTCCTGCTGGAGCGAGTCTAGAATAGGTTGGGTTTGTGAGAGAGTGCTTAGTGTTCACTCACCAGCCATCTGCAGGTCCTGCTGGAGCGAGTCTAGAATAGGTTGGGTTTGTGAGAGAGTGCTTAGTGTTCACTCGCCAGCCGTCTGCAGGTCCTGCTGGAGAGAGTTTAGAATAGGTTGGGTTTGTGAGAGAGTGCTTAGTGTTCACTCACCAGCCGTCTGCAGGTCCTGCTGGAGAGAGTCTAGAATAGGTTGGGTTTGTGAGAGAGTGCTTAGTGTTCACTCGCCAGCCGTCTGCAGGTCCTGCTGGAGAGAGTTTAGAATAGGTTGGGTTTGTGAGAGAGTGCTTAGTGTTCACTCGCCAGCCGTCTGCAGGTCCTGCTGGAGAGAGTTTAGAATAGGTTGGGTTTGTGAGAGAGTGCTTAGTGTTCACTCGCCAGCCGTCTGCAGGTCCTGCTGGAGAGAGTTTAGAATAGGTTGGGTTTGTGAGAGAGTGCTTAGTGTTCACTCACCAGCCGTCTGCAGGTCCTGCTGGAGAGAGTTTAGAATAGGTTGGGTTTGTGAGAGAGTGCTTAGTGTTCACTCGCCAGCCGTCTGCAGGTCCTGCTGGAGAGAGTTTAGAATAGGTTGGGTTTGTGAGAGAGTGCTTAGTGTTCACTCGCCAGCCATCTGCAGGTCCTGCTGGAGAGAGTTTAGAATAGGTTGGGTTTGTGAGAGAGTGCTTAGTGTTCACTCACCAGCCGTCTGCAGGTCCTGCTGGAGAGAGTCTAGAATAGGTTGGGTTTGTGAGAGAGTGCTTAGTGTTCACTCACCAGCCGTCTGCAGGTCCTGCTGGAGAGAGTTTAGAATAGGTTGGGTTTGTGAGAGAGTGCTTAGTGTTCACTCGCCAGCCGTCTGCAGGTCCTGCTAGAGAGAGTCTAGAATAGGTTGGGTTTGTGAGAGAGTGCTTAGTGTTCACTCACCAGCCGTCTGCAGGTCCTGCTGGAGAGAGTCTAGAATAGGTTGGGTTTGTGAGAGAGTGCTTAGTGTTCACTCACCAGCCGTCTGCAGGTCCTGCTGGAGAGAGTGTAAAATAGGTTGGGTTTGACAGGGAGAGAGTCACGATATGGCTGACCTTTTCCATTGAGGGGCACTGTAAGCAGATAAATGTACACACTCTTGCTAGTAGTACTAACAGTGTTGATCAGGGCTTGGCATCACTATCACTGCTCCTTTGTAAAGTTTACATGTTTCCATTACTACAATGTTTTACATCACAAACCTTGATTTACAAACCTTTGCTGAATATACCCAGCTGGCAGCCCATCTGGACGTGGGAGGAGGGGGCCTGATCCAGTCACTTATTGCGATCAGTGAGGATGATTAAGTGGTGATCAACAGGTTCGACATTGAAATCCATTGGCTTTGAGTCTCTGTGCCCTCTCCTTTAAGATTTGACTAACCAACAGTGTTACATCAGGCCCCTCACACCTCTCCGATGAGGAACACCCTAGACCAGTGGTCTTAAAACTTTTTAATACCGCACCCCCTCTTACTACCAGCAATCATAGGGCCCCCCTTGGAATTTTTCACAATTATTCTATTCAATTGGCAATATTTAAATATGCCTAGACTTATTGAAGAATTGCAGTTAAGTTCTGTTTTAAACATGCAATCAAATGCATGATTGCCCAACGTACTGTTCTTGTCAGGCAGGCCTTACTATAGCTTAATAGCCCGCTGCCGAGGGCCTGCGGCTCGGGCCTAAAACACAGGTTCACGGCCTTTAACAATCAGTATACCCTGAGGCAGAAAGGCTATAAGGCTATTAGAACATTCCACCCACTGAGGGTAGAATGTCCTAAATTAAAAAGGGAGAAACATGAAGACAAACATTGGAATGTTGGAGCTCCGGACTTATACCAGCCTTTACATTCCAAAGTTCTAATAACGGGTAAAAGTACCCACAGTGAGTTTATTTGAAGTGGGGGTGGGGGTTTTGAAGAACATTTAGATTCCCGTCCCTTTTGACACATACTCCCAGCTACGATATAAATGACAAAACATGTTTGTGATGGCCCATTAGAGAGCAGCTTACTGCTGCTCATTATTTTCAGCTTAAAATAAAGCACTGTTATTTTTGGCCAGAGCCTGGTGCCCCATCTGGGATCGCCTGAGGCCCCCCTAACACCTCCACCAAGCATTCAATTTTAAAATCGCGTAATTCATGTATACAAGGATTTTTGTTTTAAAAAGACACAATTAGTGCTGAAAAGGTGTGTTAATCTTGCTAAAAAGTGAGGTGTATTTAAAGTGTCCGGCTAATGACCGATTGCCTAAAAAGTTAAAAGCCTTGGTTGACAAGACAATCATACCATTACTTTAGAAAGCTGGCTAGGGAGACTTAGACATACATTTTCAAGCCCTAAATAAGAACAATTAGTATTAGGTAAAATAGAAAATGGTCAAATAAACTATACTGGGTGATCAAATGTTCATGAGTTCATCGTGGGGCTGTGTAACAGTACGACCAGAGAAAGGGAGGTTTACGGCACCGTATTTGCCCAGTGATTTGGCCTCTCTGGTGGCAAATTTGGTGAACCGAATGTTCAGCTTTGTATTTTCAGAGCTCATGGCGGCTATTATCGCCTGGCGACATGTTCAAGCTCCAAGTTTGTTCCATGCATCACGCAGTAAGTTCCTTCTGTCATTGAGCAATGCGGGACAAGCACAGGCTATGTGCTCCATTGCTTCAGAGTGGTAAATGCATTTTCTACATTCGGTGCTAACATTTGGGTGCCGCCATTTAAGTAAATGCTCTAAAAAAGGCCATTCTCCCAATCTCAGGACGATACATTTTAACTTCCAAAAAAGTGCAAACGTGCATGATAAATAAGATGATTCAACCCTCGGTTTGAAGTCAGAAATACACGCCCAGGCATGTTTCCTTCGTGTCAGATTTGCCCTGTCTGAATGAAAGGACCATAGCCGGACACTTCTCTTAATAACAGACTTTAACGCCGGCTGTGATGGATGTGTTTTCCAGTATTCCTTGACGACGAGTAGCGGCAAGGAATGGTTGAGATGATGCCGATGTTTTTGGCTAGATTGGCTGGTAAATATTTATTTCCAAAGTCTTAACTCCAAGCTGCCTTCCCGGGAATTGATCAGTCTATTGCAAAGCTTGATAAACGCGCCGGCCTCGACACCATGATGGTCTAATAGTCAAAGTTCAAGTCTGATTTGGGCTGGTGATGAGGACCTTGGCAGGCGCCATGCTCGTTTAAAAATGTCGGTGGTTAGTTGTTTAGAAGGGTATTTAATGCGCCCATCATGATCTCATGCCCATATGATAGGGAGTTAGTTATCTTTGCCTTAATCACCTTTAGCAATGGGGTAAGGCTTGGGCCAAGTAGTTGTTTCGAAAGTTTCACTGAGGCAACCTCGAGTGACCAGGCTTTTGCCCTTACTGCCTGTTTATGCTTTACAAAGGAGCCTCTGGCGTCCCAAAAAATTCCCAAATATTTGTAATGAGATACTGTTTTAATGTTTTGATTAATAAACAACCACCCAACTCTCTGCTGCTTCCCTTTCCCAAAATAAATTATTTTTGTTTTTGACAAATTCAGTTCAAGGGAGTTTATTGTTGTATATGGGAGCAGCTGATCCAGTAACCTCTGTGTCCTACTTTTGTATGGCTCAGTAACACAAGGTCGACAGCATATACCAGGTTGCTAATGCAGGATCCATCTATTTGAGGGGGTGAGAATGGACTTTCGCAAGTTAAGGAGTCCGAAATAAAAAAGTTAAAAAGGAGTGGAACCAACATGCAGCCTTGTTTGACACCGCTATTGGTCGAAATCTTCCTTGAGACGTGGCACCCATCTCCCAACTTTATTCTAATCCAGGTTTTCTAATTAAGTTGAATTATGACTTTTAAGAGGGCCAGAGGTATTCCCAAGCTCTCTAACTTTTAGCCACAGACGGCACCCGGTCAAAAGCCGCATTGAAGTCCACAAAGCAGCAGTGAAGTTAGATACCTTGGACTCCTGCTTTCTCCATCAAAACAGATAATGCAAGTAGGTTACTAGTTGTTCCGGAGTTCACAACAAAGCCAGTCTGGTTGAAGGGAAGGCGCTTTGTTGATTCAGCCCAGGCAGACAGCTCTTCCAGCAAAATACTGGCATAGTATTTAGATTCGATGTCGAGGAGAGCTATCATTCGGAAGTTCTTAGGCTCACTTCTCTTTCCACTTTCATAGATTGGGTGGATAATAGCGCCTTTCCAGGACTCCAGGATGTTGTGATTTAACCTACAGTATGAAAACAGGGGGGCCAAGAGGTCCGACCACAAATGTACGTCCGAGCTAAACAGGGTGTAGTAACTTGGTCCAGACTGGTAGTACTATTTCAGTAGTATTTATTGTACAAGTTACTTGTCCAGTAGTTCAGTAGTTAATAGCAGGAGTAAACCAGTACAAAGCCCCACCAGGAGCACCCAGCTAGGCGCTCAGCCCTTCTCCAACTGTGGGTTCCCACTCCCAACATTCCATCTTGCATCACTCAGGCAGGGTTCCACTGGCACAGCATAAATCATAACAACCCAGGATACTACATATCCGCCCTTGTTCCAAAAATAAACAAAAAGGGACGTCCATATTAGAAACAATACACTGTTAAAAGGAGAAGAAATGGACGCAGACTAGAGGAACAAGGAAAAATAAAAAAACAGAGGAAAAATAGAATACAAGTGAAGATGTGACAAGAACAAGAATGCAAGTGGAGCGGAAAGAAGATAAAGTAGAACACACGTGAAGGTGTGACAAGAACACGAACGCAAGAGGAGTGGAAAGAATCATAGTACATATCCTCTATCGTTCCAAAAGAAACAAAAAGAAGAACCCATGTAGGAACAATAAAATGTTAAAATGAGAAAAAAAATAGAAATAAATAACAGCAAGAAATAAAATAAAATAGTAGAAAACACACATAAACACACATCATCCTTTCCAAAGAAGAAAACAAAACGAAAGGACAAAGAATACAAAGAGAAACCATCAATGGCAGCCCTCCGCAAACCCACTGGCCAGGTAAGTAAGCAAAGAGACAACTCACATGAGGAGAAATCAAGACGACAGAGAAGAATAGGAGTTAATATACTCAAACTTCCCCATCTGAATTGAAGAATACAGAAGAGGAAAAGTAGAATACAAGTGAAAATGTGACTAAAACAAGAACGCAAGAGAAGAGAAAATAAAATAAAGTAGAACACCAGTGAAGGTGTGATCAGGACAAGAACGCAAGATAAGCGGAAAGAAAGATACAACATATCCTCCTTTGTCAAATGTTAAAAGAAGAAAAAGTGGAATAATAGAACATTATTCAAAGAGAAAGAATAAAATAGTAGAACAAGACACATCATCCTTTCCCAAGAAGAAAAAAAACAAAAATTGAAAATTGAAGAAACAACTGAGCTACAGTGTAAGAAAACAGAACTAAAGTCATAAATAAGAACGCCCATAGTAAAACCGACCATGCACTATGGTAATTAAAACCATACACACTTTAGTGTAAATAATGTATACATGGGTAAATGTTGTGCACAGTACAGAAGGGACGACACCCAGGAAACATACCCCATGTGGACATGAGAAACTAGTGGACTGCATAAAACAAACCAAACAAACAAAACCAAATTACCAAACAAAAATCTATCACTCCGGAGAGATCAAGAAAAGGTACTTAAAAGGCGCGGGACACACGTCCATGCAACACATCTCTAGTGGAGGTCACTTTAAATGCACTTGACATTTTGGAAAACCTCAATTACACCTCACAGAGGGGAAGAACACACCTCACGTTGAGGACGAGACAAATTATGTGCATAAATAAATGAGTGCTCATAACATATTCCAAACTAAGAATGGAATATAGGGGTATAAACCCTTGTTAATGCTAAAGGACTATAACCTTAGCATAGTTTGACGGCGTTTGGGTAGGAACCCAAAAACGCAATGCACAAGGACTAACACCCTTGCATAGCTCCAAAGAGGAAGCGGAAATGCGCACACCCTACATTGGGTAAAAACAAAAATAGAGAGGTCCGTGTGTGGACAACTGACGTGGTGCTACCACATCGTGCGCTATTGAAAGCAAATGGGACTGGGAACCCATCGGAAACCACAGAAATGGAGCAGGTGGGAACTAAAACCCACTGCAACCAAATGGGGTAGGAGACCCATTGCAAAAACATTGAAGTAAAGCAGGTGGGACTAAACTAAAATCCACTGCAACCAAATGGGGTAAATATAGTTACAACACATCAGAAAGCAATACAGCCAATATTGATAATCAGAGTAATAGATTATACAGATTTCCCCATATTGAAACGCATATATGTGAGCAAGAAAAACATGAATCACATGAGACTGAAATAGAATAAACACTTAAAAATCCCAATATTAGAACTAATTAGTGATTCATTAAACGTGGAGCAAAAAAACACAGATTTTCCAAAATAGAGATTCGCAACTAGTCACTAGATGGCAGTGTTGTGATGAATAAAAAAAACATATTTCTACCAAAAACACAACAAATACGAAAGAACTGTCACATCCAAATGCCATCTATAAAAAAACGAGTCACTGAATGTTTTAACGCTCACAGTTGATCTGAGAAGCTCGTCCAAGGCATCCGATGTGGTGTTGCACATGAATCCAGTGTTGTTATTCAAAAAACGAACTGCACATATCCCCATGACGAAAAACTTGTGTTACTAAAACAAACTTGACGAAATGCAGATAGTTACGAGAGGATTGCATCAACCTACGAGTGACGTGAACAATCTGCGAGAGACTTTTTTTAAACTTGACTCATGGTTGGCTGGAAAACAAACGCCGGTGGTGCCTGGACGCACATGCTACCAATACCGAGAACATTAGTATTGATTCTGCCACTGCTAAACAAAAGATGGCTGGACGCACAGTGACGCCGTGCCGGATGGCTACAGGCATCGTTGTTCTGTCAAATTCTCATGAAAGAGTGTTGACGTCTTACAGTCACGAAGGGACTAAGAAACTGCGCGTGAGCCCCGTTTTGAAAGGTAAGGCTCGTGCAGAACTGGACAACGATTGTGAAAAATTACAGTTATTTTTTATTACGCAGTTGAAATATGCTCAGGAAATTGCCCCCAAATAAAATTGTAAACGCACTACTGTGACGAGAAATGACCAATAGTAATTAAATAAAACTGGAGGTAACAGCAGAATCTGGGTGGCTGTTAGCAGGCAGAAAACACAACGAAAAATCCAAGTGAGGATTGTAGGAGAGACTTGTGGAGACAGAATTGCTCTGTGACAATAAGCTTTAATATCGAGGGCAGAACTCTTCGAGCATCTAAATGAGAGAGAGTGTCTATGCAGAACTCTGCAGGCATCCAAATGAGATCGTGGAAAAGTCAAACAGATTAGTCACTGGTGCACAGGTACACTGGTACATACTTGAATAGACACGCTTCTTGACCAGACAGTGCGTGAGCGTGTGGCGTTGGCAGGCTTGATAGATGAGTGTCAGGCAGTGTGTAAATGTGATGATGCCAGACTCACCACAGAGGACGCAGACATTTGCAGGCATAGCAAAAATGTAGGTAGGCTCACCCTATTTAGTAGACTCAGCACGTTGTTCAGGAGTGGCTTCTTACCCTCATAAAAACCATCGCTGAAGACAGAAAGAGGTTGTGGACTGTCTTGCTTACCCTCACTGAGAGCACAGCACGGGAACCAACTTGAAGGCTGATGAGGGTGACCGGTGCAGAGGTCACTGGTGGGGCTAACTTGACAGTTGGTAGACAGCAGTGAAGATAACTTGAGGTTCCCAGACACATCTACTTTTCCTTTTGAGGTAGAAATCGCAGGTTCTTTGAAATCGTCGCCATAAAAATGTAGTAACCAAGTCCACGCTGGTAGTAGTATTTCAGGAGGATTTATTCAGGTTGGTTACAGCATAGTAGTACAGTAGATATTAGCCCCACCAGGAGCACCCAGCTAGGCGCTCAGCCCTTCTCCAACTGTGAGTTCCCACTCCCAACATTCCATTTTACATCACTCAAGCAGAGTTCCACTGGCACAGCATAAATAATAGCAACCCAGGATACTACATATCCTCTTTTGTTCCAAATGAAAACAGAAAGGAGCGCCCATATTAGAAACAACACAATGTTCAAAAGAGAAGAAATGGACGCAGACTAGAGGAACAAGGAAAAATGAAAAACCAGAGGAAAAGTAGAATACAAGTGAAAATGTGACTAAAACAAGAACGCAAGAGAAGAGAAAATAAAATAAAGTAGAACACCAGTGAAGGTGTGATCAGGACAAGAACGCAAGATAAGCGGAAAGAAAGATACAACATATCCTCCTTTGTCAAATGTTAAAAGAAGAAAAAGTGTAATAATAGAACATTATTCAAAGAGAAAGAATAAAATAGTAGAACAAGACACATCATCCTTTCCCAAGAAGAAAAAAAACAAAAATGGCAAAGAATAGAAAGGGTCACTGAAATGCACATAAAATTGAGGAATCGTCGCCATAAATAATGTAGTAACTTGGTCCAAACTGGTAGTAGTATTTCAGTAGTATTTATTGTACAAGTTACATGCCCAGTAGTTCAGTACTTAATAGCAGGAGTAAACCAGTACAAAGCCTCACCAGGAGTACCCAGCTAGGCGCTCAGCCCTTCTCCAACTGTGGGTTCCCACTCCCAACATTCCATCTTGCAGCACTCAGGCAGGGTTCCGCTGGCACAGCATAAATCATAACAACCCAGGATACTACACAGGGCTTGAGGAAGACCGTTAGGCCCAGGAGCTCCTTCTGGCCTTGCTTTCCTGATTGTACGGGCAATGTTGTTTCTTAACACTTCTGGTGTCATCAAGGTCTCCGTCATTGGGTCTTTGCCTTGCTCTTTTCCGTCAAATGTTTTTGCTTCCAGCACATGATTAGCTAAGTTGTTAGGCTCGGTCTTACCTATGCGTTTGGCTTAAAAAGGTAATAACTCTAAATTAGTTGATGGTGGGAGGGCTAAAATGACCATCCCTGTTTGATTGGTCGCGGAAATGTTTAGATAAAAACTGAGTCCATTCTTCTGAGGTTATGTTTGCGCTACTATGCCCACTTCTACCTAAAGGACCCCTGATAATTAGAGTCTAGAAAAACTTTGTGTTGGAGTTCTTGCTTGCGTGAACCAGCTTCAGCCAGAACTGATCAGACGCTATATGTTTGTCCCTGTATATAGAAGATTTAAAGGCTTTTCGTGCTTGCTTGTAGTTGTTAAATAAGCTTGTGTTTCCTGGGTTTTTCCTAACCAGGAGTAGGGCCAAGTTTCTTTGAGATTTTAACTTTTTTGTCGCTAATGAAATGTGAGGTTGTGTAATGTGCTGGCGAGTACGGCTCGTAGACGGAAATTCGGACTATGTTCATCATTTGTTCTACAAGTGTGAAAAAACTATTTAGGAAATATAATAACAGAGTGGACCTTTGAATTAGGAAAAGACAAATTGTGAACAACCAGGTATAATGAGTTTTCAAAAATATATGTTTATTTGAACCAATGTTATTTTTTTATAGTATTTATATCTAATTTTATCTTTTTGTTTCCATAAATTGAGAACAATTTATCATGGAGACAGATACTCAATATAAAAAACAGTGCATCAAAAAAGCCTTTGCAATGCAATTGTGATGGAGATGATCAATATTCAGCACATAGTTGCTCCATGGTCCCTACTGAAGATATACAGGCATACTTCCACATTCACCCAGTGCCTATTTCTATATAGATGCACTGTCTAATCTTTAACATAATTGTATAACAGTTGCTACATCGTAAGGACAGACCAAAAGAGTAACATCAATTCAATTATTGTCACATAGTTTCAGTTAAAACATAATCATAATTTTCATGGGTGAAGAATTTTGTGTCCTCATGTGTTCTACATCAGAGCTTCAGAGGTAAATGTCATGCACTGCGAGGGTTAACCCAGAGAGCTGCAGCTCACATTCTCCTGCTTTCACTTCTGCTTTTCTGTACAGTTCTCTGGCCAATGTCACAGAATCATTAATGATGCTTACAATGACCAAAACCACAGCCAGCTCTGAAAAATACTCATTTTGTGCTTGTTAAATTGTTTTGAGTGTGTTGGGTTTATAAGTGTTATCACTAATCTCCAGAATTGCCTGAAAATACCCTTGTTAGTCCAAGCATTGTTCATGATGTTGATTTTACAGGCAGCATGGTCAGGTGTGCTTGGATTTCTTTTGTTATAACTCTCTCACAGAATAAAAAACAACAATGTTTCTTTACTTTTAGTCAACTTTGTGCTGGTCTCCCAATGGGTTTCCTGATATTTCATGTTTTTCCTAGCTGTAGGGACATAAACAATAGCACAGAATAGACACTTTCATTGATGGTGATGGTAGAGTGCTCGCTGATGTTTTTTTAGGTTTGAAGATTGACAAAAGCTTTTTGCACGCTCACGGCCATGATATAGCTTTTCTCCTGTGTGTCTTCGCTAATGAATCCTTAATATTGAAGAATCACGAAAGCTACTTCCACATTCCCTTCAATGGTATGGTTTTTCTCCAGTGTGTGTTTGCTGATGTCCATGTAGGACTGATAAGCAACAAAATCTCTTCCCACATTCACTGCAATGATATGTTTTTTTCCCTGTGTGTGTTTGCTGATGATACATTAATCCTGAAGAGGAACTAAAACAACTTCCACATTTACTGCAATTGTATGGTTTTACTCCAGTGTGTGTTCGCTGATGAACCTTTAATGTTGATGAGTCACTAAAACTCCTTCCACATTCACTGCACTTGAATGGTTTTGTTGTAGAGATTCTGCACATACAGAACTAGGCACAAGAAAATAGGCAGTTAGTGCAAGATTGGTTGTACCGCACTTACACCTAAGAACTCACAATCCCTAGACCGACTAGTTATAGTGTCTTATTAGCTCTCCAGACTTTCCAAAGATACCTAATGCTTAGACAAACCCAGAACGTGGAACTCCCGACCTCTCAGAGTCGCGGTAGCAATGCATACCCTTTTGCTAACTCAACCTTGCTTGTCCACACCAAATAATGCAGAGTCTATGTAAAGTTTAAAATGTTTATTTTTCAACTAACAAACTCTGTGTGATGTTCAATAATGTAGTAAACGAGCTAGCACCAGCAGAATAATACATAAGATAAAAACAATGATCAAAGTTACAATACCATAAAATAAGAAGGGAGAGATCATTCTGAATGACCATTGGATATTACGGCTATAATGCCTAGACCACCCTACCCATGTAGAATTATGTATATTACATAAAAGAAGATTTCTGGGACAATTCTGGGAAACCCCTCACCTTAGAACAGAGGTCTTCAAACTTTTTTACACTGAGCCCCCCCCCCTCCCAAAACATTTTGAAGTCGGGCCCCCCTCCAAACCTCTATGGAAAGACTGGAGAAAGCGAGCAGAGCAGGGCTGAGCACAGGGGGTGGTGTGTACAAGATCATTTCATGGGCAGTTTTTTAGTATCTCATTAATTGTGAGACATGAGAAAATACAGTAAAAATCCTGAAACAGACAAAAAAACTACTTCGATTATTTGGTGTTTTGTGAACCCCTCCCATTCTTGGGCCCCAATGCAACTGCACCTTCTGCACTAATTATAGCTGCAGCCCTGAGCAGCAGGGTGTCCCCTCTGCCTCTTTCCCCCCTTCCCTGCCAAGCCTGATCATCACCCCAATTTTGAAACAGACTCTGTTCCTTTGAGATAAAATGTGATCCCATGTGTTTCTCGTCTCTTTGCAGCAAGGATGCCCTCAGCCCTAATGCTATCAGGCATGCCTCTATTCTAAAGTAGACTGTCATAATTGTGAGCAGGGGGCTCTTCACACTCCTTGCAGGGCACCACTGCACCTGCCTCACTATTAAGAGCTAATGCCTTGTGAAGGGGGACGTCTCCTCTCCCCCTTGTTACCTCCCAATCCTCCTTTCTGCTTTCTCTGAGGCTTTCGCTAAGGTGTCTCCTCTGCTTTAATGTTCTTCTCTCTGGTGCCATTGGCTAGGCAGTTCGGGCTGGACTGTTCCCATGTGGCACAGGGTCAAGGCTGATTTGCATATGGCCATGTCTGAACTGGGGTGGTGTGGAGTGCAAAAAAATGATGGGTTTAGGCCCAGATCTCTGTACTGGGGTGAATGTATGACATTTTCTGCATTCTGTCCATCAACTGTGGTTTTTGCATTTGTCACCCCGAGTGGGCTGGGTATGCTCAGACGTGAGTCCCATGCTCTCCACACCACTGGAGTCAAGCTATCCAGGCTGAAGACGGCTGATAGCCAGAAACCGGTCCTAGAATGCTTGATTCCGTTCCAGGAAAGACATGGCTTGGCAGTTCGGGCTGGACTGTTCCCATGAGGCACAGTGTCAAGGCTGATTTGCATATGGCCTTGTCTGAACTAGGGTGGTGTGGAGTGCAAAACAACGATGGATTTAGGCCCAGATCTCTGTACTGGGGTGAATGTATGACATTGTTCTGCATTCTGACCATCAACTGTGGTTTCTGCCATTGGTTGAATGCCCGAAGCAACACTGGCACAACAAGGGAGCATTGAGCCCTAATATAAGACAGGAACGATGGTAAAACAGCCATAATATGTGTTTCGTTGGTACCTCACGTCAGGCCTGAAGAAAGGCTGTCGGCTCCTTTTTGTAACAAAAAAAAAGGAAAGGTCACACATTTCGCCCCTCTGGTACTTGGGACCGGTTCCCTGTGCAGCATGGGAGACTTGGGCCACATTACCAACCAGGAAAATGGCTCCCTCTCCCATCTTATTTGCTAGTGACACATCCTTAATTGGGGCGTAGTGATTCCTCACACCATTGCCCCACTGCCAATGCACCTGTTGCACTAATGGTAGTGATGGCACTAATAATAAAACATTAATGAATGTGCATTTCTTGAAACCTTCTGCAGAGCACCTTATTCAGGAAGTGGGGCAACGGTCTCTGTCCATTTGTGAATATAAATATTATACCCCAAATAGTGCCCTCTATTCAGGGTCATCTTTTTTACCCTGTCTATGGATTTTACTCTGTTCCGCTTTTTCTTTAGCCATTTGTCTGAGGCCCAAGAGGTTAGGACGCTTAGGGATCTGAATCTGACCCTGTTGGCCTCCTTCCTCCCACCCCCTCTAATCACCTCAGAGGACATCTGCATGTAAACAGGGGTTGGTATTGCCAAGGTCTACGGGGACCAAGGTGTTCTTAATTTTATAAACAGTTCCCATATATTGTGTTAAAAACAACAATCCCTGAATTGTTAATGGGGACCTGAAATGCTTGGAGGGTGCGGAAGATGGAAGTTCAGGGGAGAGGACTCTAACGTGATTTCATTTAAAGACTCACTTGAAGTTTTAGGATGACAAACATTTATAACTTTTTTTGAAAGATAATGTAAGGATGCTGAGTTTTGAAAAGTGTCCTTTAATAGACTTTTTAAAATGTCTACACTAGGTTAGCTATTATGAAAATGTATTCTTGAAAAGTACTTGTTTTCATCATATATACCAAATTGTTGTGTGGCAGCCTAGCTTGTACTGTTACCATTTTAAAATAATGTTTTAAATATTTTCAGAGCTTTCTGTTACTTGATGGGACCTCAGACCACTATAAATACATGTGTCAGCATGCACAGCTGCACTGTGCCAAGTTGAGTTCAGTTCTGTGACTCTTGCCTCACAAAAAGACAACTGCAATGACTGCATTACCCAAGTAAGGTTTCATAATTGAATTGCATTTCCCAACAATTAATTTAATTTGCACTTATTTTTTTTATTTAAGGTGTCATTTCAGAGCATGTGCAGTTGTTAGTTGCAGTGAATGTGAAAAGGCAACAACATACTTACAGAATATTTTATTGTTTTTGCCATGTTCTTTACATCACAACCACAGGATTTGCAAACACAATTGCTGGCATGACCAGTAAGTTAATGTAATAAAAATATTAGAAAAATCACATAGAGACGGTATTTTTTAATAACACATACTTTAAATAGAAAATCTTAGAAGGAAACACTTTAAAATGTGTTCTACTGCTGCCCTAATGACCTCTGCATGATAACTCAAGTAAAGAAAGACAGAAAAGCCATGTTAAGAATGAGTGTAAGTGGCCGGGCCTTTGCAGAATCTTAACCCATGAACAGATGTTAGGCATTCGCTGTGAAAGGTGGCACTCCTGCCCTCAGCCCCTTCGTGTAAATAAAGGCGGGCTGGAAGCAAAAACACACAAAGAAAGCCTCGATTTTAGGCCATCGTTATTCACAAGTACTTAGTGAAGCATTTGCGCTCCCCTGGGAATGGTATGGCATGGTATGGTAAGGGTATTTAATAAGCGCACGTTCATCTACGGTATCTTGGCGCTAGGATGGACGAGCTATCTAAACCTGGTCTGGGGAACTCAGTTGAATGCAGACGAAAAGAGCCAGGTTTTCAAGGATTTTCTAAAATGAGCGTGGGAGGGAAGAAGATGCAGTGCAAGGGGGAGGGCGTTCCAAAAGAGAGGGGCCTGTGAGGAAAACCGCAATCCTCCATGCTTTTTCCGCCTAAAGGAGCAGGGGGTGAGGAGATTGTGAGTGGATGAACGGAGGTCGCGCTGAGGAACATGTCGATGTAAGAGGGAAGAGATGAATGCGGGTCCCTGAGAAGAAAGAGCTTTGTGAATCAAGCAGCCAAGTTTGAAAAGGCTGCGCTGGGCCACTGGGAGCCAATGGAGGCTCTTTAACAGGGGCTTCCTGTGAGTGGATTTGGGCAGTCCATAGACCAACCTGGCTGCCTGGTTCTGAATAAGTTGGAGACCTTTTACATGATATGCTGGGATACCCACGAATAGTGAATTCGCATAGTCAATTAGCGAGATAACCAATCCCAGGGTGACCTGAACAAGAGCTTTGTGGGAGAGGAATCTGCTGATTTTCCATATGCGATGCAGATAATAAAAGCAAGTGGGGACCACAGTCTTAATTTGTGCCCTCATTGAAAGATCTTTGGAGATAGTAACCCCTAAGCTCCTAACAGTGTCAACCGGGGATGGAAAGGAACCAAGTGAGCGAGGCCAGAAGAGCGAACTCCAGGGATTGTCGTGGGGACCAGTGAGAACTAACTCCATTTTGTCAGGGTTAAGTTTGAGTTGATTATGATTCACCCAGGAGCTTATAAAATTCATTACAGAGTGGACATGTTGTATAGAGGACGGAGAAGAATCAATACTGAAGATAATCTGAAGGTCATCCGCGTAGTTGAAAATGGAGACTGATTTTTGTTGAAGCTCCGAGATGAGGGAGAGAATATAAAGATTAAAAAGAAGTGGTGAAAGCGAGGAGCCCTGCGGGACTCCACAGGTAAGATGTTTTTCCACTGAGGAGAAAGGTGGAAGGGACACAGCTTGAGTGCGATCCTGAAGAAAGGAGGCGATCCACTTCAGTGATAGCCCCTGGATGCCGGCGTGCTCGACACGTTCAAGTAAGATGGAATGATCAACCGTGTCGAACGCCGCCGACAAATCCAGGAGCACCAAAGCCTGAGAGATGTTCTGATCCGCCCCCCTTCTTAGCTCCTCGTGAACGGCCATGGCGATAGACTCGGTGGAATGCTGGGGTCTAAAGCCGGCCTAATGGGGGTCAAGGAAGTGAGAGGATTCAATAAAGTTGCTCAAGTAGCTACCCACATAGGCTTCCAAGACTTTACCCAGGTAGGGAAGGAGGGAAATTGGACGAAAGTTGGAAGGAATGTCGCGATCTGATCCAGGTTTTTTCAAGATTGGAGAGACCACCGCCGTTTTAAAGGAAAGGGGGACCACTCCGGAGGAGAGGGAATTGTTCAGGAGGACTAAAGGGGGTGTAGGGATATTTTGATAGATCTCAAACTGATATCAGGAGGACAACAATCCTGAGGCGAGCCCGATTTCACCTTCCCTAAAAAAGAAAAGATGTCCTCAGTAAGAGTAGGGAATGCCAACTAGAACGAGTGATTAGGGGCGGCTGTGGGGGGGTATGGTGTAGTGATAGCAACCGGAATGCTGGATTTTATTGTTGTAATTTTATCAATAAAATAACTGTTGAGAGAGTCACAGAGAAGTTGCGATTGGGGAGATTTAATGATGATGCGGCCAGGTTTGACCAGCTCATCCACAATGGAGAAAATGGTTTTAGATTTACAGCTGGCCCCAAGAATTTTCACCGAAAAATATGCTGATTTAGCCAACATGATAGCCGACTTATAGTCCTGTAAGGCCTTCAGGAACAGGGTTTTCTTAAGGGGGCAATAGTGGAGCCTCCACTTGCGCTCCAATTGGCGCAGAGTGAGCTTCCTGTCCCTGAGGTCTTTGGTGAACCAAAGTTGGGCGTCGTGGGGTCGCTTGCTTTTTAAGATCTTAAGGGGGGCAAAAGTGTCTCCCGCCTGGGTCAGCCAGGAAGAGAGAGCGTCAGCTTGAACATGTGGCGAACATTGGGTAGCCAAGAGATCTGGAAAAACTGAAAGGGTGGAAGTGAGAATGCCTCCACGGACCCCCAGGGGGGCGCGCCCCACAGTTTGACGACCTCTGCCTTAGAACGTAGGAGTGAGGTTACATCATAGGCTCAGCAAGGCTCTAGTTCGTAGAAGGAAATCTTCCGTCTGTCTTGAGGAAGCTGCTGCTTGTTAGTATAATGCAATCCTTTCTCAATCGTGCCAAGAAGTACCTAATGTTATGTCTAGGTAGTACTGACTGACCAGAACTGGAAAGCACAGTGGCTTGTTTTTAGACCTTGTACGCTGTGAGCAAACTATAACAATATGTGCTCATGTGGGCACAAAGGCGTCTTGCACAGAAGATACAGAGTGTTGTGCGCAAAAATAAAAAGACATGGAGCTAAAATGGTTACCAACTCAGGCCAACTTTAGCAAAGAATAATGTGACCCTAGGGGCCACACTACAGTTTTTCCCCAGTGTGAGTTCGCTGATGCCGTTTTAGGTTTGATAAATCACAAAATCTATTCCCACATTCATTGCGCTTTAATGGTTATTCCCCAGTGTGTGTTTTCTGATGCTGTTTTAGGTATGATAAGCGACAAAATCTCTTCCCACATTCACTGCAATTATATTGTTTTTCTCCAGTGTGTTTTCGCTGATGATTCATTAATGTTGAAGATTCACTATAACTACATCCACATTCACTGCAATGGTATGGTTTTTCCCGTGTGTGCTCGCTGATGTCTTTGTAGGTCTGATAAGCAACAAAATCTCTTCCCACATTCATTGCACTTGAGTGTTTTTTTCCCAGTGTGTGTTTTCTGATGCTGCTTTAGGTGTGATAATTTATAAAAACTCTTCATACATTCACTGCAATGATATGGTTTTTCCCCTGTGTGTGTTTGTTGATGATACTTGAATCCTGAAGAGGAACTAAAACTACTTCCACATTCACTGCAATGGTATTGTTTTTCTCCAGTGTGTTTTCGTTGATGAATCTTTAATGTTGATGAGTCACTAAAACTACTTCCACAGTCACTGCACTTGAATGGTTTTGTTGTAGAGATTCTGCACATACAGAACTATGCACAAGAAAATAGGCTGTTAGTACAAGATTGGTTGTACCGCACTTACACCTAAAAACTCACAATCCCTAGACCGACTAGCTATAGTGTCGCATTAGCTGCCCAGACCTTCTGAAGATACCTAATGCTTAGACAAACCCAGAACATGGAACTCCCGACCTTTCAGAGTTGCGGTAGCAATGCATATCCTTTTGCTCACTCACCCTTGCTTGTCCACACCAAATAATGCAGTCTATGTAAAGTTTAAAATGTTTATTTTTCAACTAACAAACTCTGTGTGTTGTTCAATAATGCAGTAAACGAGCTAGCACCAGCAGAATAATACATAAGATAAAAACAATGACCAAAGTTACAATACCATAAAATAAGAAGGGGGAGATCATTCTGAATGACCAGTGGATATTACGGCTATAATGCCTAGACCACCCTCACCTGGTAGAATTTTGTATATTATATAAAAGAAGATCTCTGGGACGATTCTGGGGAACCCCTCACCTTAGAACGTAGGAGTGAGGTTACATCACAGGCTCAGCAAGGCTCTAGTTTGTAGAAGGACATCTTCCATCTGTCTTGAGGAAGCTGCTGTTTGTTAGGATAATGCAAGCCTTTCTCAATCGTGCCAAGAAGTACCTAATGTTATATCTAGGTAGTACGGACTGACCAGAACTGGAAAGCACAGTGGCTTGATTTTCGACCTTGTACGCTTTGACCAAACTATAACAATATGAGCTCATGTGGGCACAAAGGCGTCTTGTACAGAAGATACAGAGTGCTGTGCGCAAAAATAAAAAGACACACAGCTAAAATGGTTACCAACTCAGGCTAACTTTAGCAAAGAATAGAGTGATCATAGGGGCCATACTACAGTTTTTCCCCAGTGTGAGCTCGCTGATGCAGTTTTAGGTTTGATAAATCACAAAATCTCTTCCCACATTCATTGCACTTTAATGGTTATTCCCCACTGTGCGTTTTCTGATGCTGTTTTAGGTATGATAAGCGACAAAATCTCTTCCCACATTCACTGTAATGATATTGTTTTTCTCCAGTGTGTGTTCGATGATGATTCCTTAATGTTGAAGATTCACTAAAACTACTTCCACATTCACTGCAATGGTATGGTTTTTCCCGTGTGTGCTTGCTGATGTCTATGTAGGTCTGATAAGCGACAAAATCTCTTCCCACATTCATTGCACTTGAGTGGTTTTTCCCCAGTGTGTGTTTTCTGATGCAGCTTTAGGTGCGATAATTTATAAAAACTCTTCAGACATTCACTGCAATGATATGGTTTTTCCCCTGTGTGTGTTTATTGATGATACTTGAATCCTGAAGAGGAACTAAAACTACGTCCGCATTCACTGCAATGGTATGGTTTTTCTCCAGTGTGTTTTCGTTGATGAACCTTTAATATTGATGAGTTACTAAAACTACTTCCACATTCACTGCAATTATATGGTTTTTCCCCTGTGTGTGTTCTCTGATGGAGTTTTAGGTATGACAATTGACTAAAGCACTTCCCACATTCACTGCAATGATATGGTTTTTCCCCTGTGTGTGTTCTCTGATGGAGTTTTAGGTATGATAAGCGACAAAATCTCTTCCCACATTCATTGCACTGGAATGGTTTTTCCCCAGTGTGTGTTTTCTGATGCTGCGTCAGGTACCATAATTTAGTAAAGCTCTTCAGACATTCACTGCAATGATATGTTTTTTCCTCTGTGTGTGTTTGTTGATGATACCTTGATACTGAAGAGGAACTAAAACTACTTCCACGTTTACTCCAATTATATGGTTTTTCCCCTGTGTGTGTTTGTTGATGATACCTTAATCTTGAAGAGAAACTAAAACGACTTCCACATTCACTGCAATGGTATGGTTTTTCCCCAGTGTGTGTTCTCTGCTGCTGTTTTAGGTTTGAAAATTGACTAAAGCGCTTCAGACATTCACTGCAAGGATATGGTTTTTCTCCAGTGCGTGTTCGCTGATGAATCCTTAATTTTGAAGATTGACTAAAACTACTTCCACATTCACTGCAATTGTATGGTTTTTCTCCAGTGTGTGTTCGCTGATGATTCCTTAAGTTTGAAGAATGACTAAAACGACTTCCACATTCACTGCAATGGTATGGCTTTTCCCCAGTGTGTGTTTTTTGATGCTGTTTTAGGAGATATAATCGACTAAAGCTCTTCAGACATTCACTGCAAGGATATGTTTTTTCTCCAGTGTGTGTTCTCTGATGCCATTTTAGGTGGGATAAATATATAAAGCTCTTCCCACATTCATTGCACGTGAATGATTTTTCCCCTGTGTGTGTTCGCTGATGACTCAAGAGTTTAGATGATTCAATAAAACTACTTCCACCTTCACTGCAATGATATGGTTTTTCCCCTGTGTGTGTTCGCTACAGCTTTTTTAGGCCTGATAATTGACTAAAGCTCTTCAGACATTCATTGCATTTGTATGGCTTTTCCCCTGTGTGTGTTATCTGATGCAGTTTTAGGCTTGGTAAATATACTCTGTGTTTTATATAGCAGAACCCCCATTTCTTTTAACTTTCAGTGAACTGTGCTTTTCGCTGGTTGCTGTGGAATGGCCTAAGGGAGTTTACAATACACCTCTAGCACTGAATGGTGGTCTGATATCACTTTGGAAAGCAGAGTACTGCTGTAACCACCTCATGATCCGAGCTGGTATTGGACATGTTTACACAAGAAGTGTTTGATCAGTGTTTCCCTAATTTTCAATAGGTCATTTCTTCATCTTGAGGCATGGACGTGCACAGCTGAGACTCGTAGAACCACCGATTTGCCTTTGACGGTACTTCAAAGATATGTCAGTTTTTGTTCAGGTTTGGCTGCCTCTGTCGGCACTTATGTTTTCCTCAATACTGGAACTCAATGTTTCGGACTTTGCTTTTGCAGATTTACAGTATTATCTTCATTATTCTTAAACATTTTGTGCAGTCATGGATTGTTTTCTGTCGGATGTAAAGAGATTTAAATTACTTAAATGGAAAATACCAGAATGTGTATTTTCAATTTTTAGTTGATTGTAAAAGCATCTCATTTATTACTATTGTAGAAACTTATGAAGACATATTTAAGACACATTTAACCATACACAGATATTTGCATAAAAGTTCCTTTGAATTCGACACATCTTATTTATTTCAGCAAAGGGTCATAGAGTAACTTAACAAAAAAAGGGCGCTCGCATAGCACGCACATTCTAGTTACAGCTTTAGGTAGATGCGTATGGTCAAGGTTTTGTTAAAACAAGAACAGCTCTTGGAGTAAGGATGGATCAGGAAGACTCAAGACAGCACGGTGGACATCAGGATGTTGTGCCATACATCAAATCTTATTTTTCACGGAGGTGCCTGGTTCCATTCACTACTAACTACTAACTCTTTTTTCAGGAGGGTTCCCCATGCTGTTGTCTCAAGGCTTGATTACGGGGACCTTTTGTGCACTGATTATGTTTGGGGCACTTGTGGCATAAAGGGGCTCTATCTGGGCCTTGTAGGCCCTGCATCATGTATCGACCCTCTCCCCATATAATGTCCCTGCCCAATCTAAAATGACAGCGCCTCTAAGACTCTAGGAATCTAGATATCGACATAGGACTTAGCATGTCCTTCTTATGGACATGTAAGAAGGACTATCATGTTCTATAGCTTCAAAGTATTTCCACAGTAGCGACCCATCTTAGAATGATGTTGTTTACTAATTCTGCTTAGATTTCCAGACTGGCTCGGTCTATCGAATTTCCAAGTGCATCCTAGGCAACTGTTCATCCTATCTCCCCATTCCTCTAATCTGGATTCTATCTTCCTAATTGCATATCTAGTTTGACCTAATGTATTTCAACTTCCCTATTTTATATTTGCAGCTGTGCCCTCTCTTCAGGATTTGCTGTTTTCCACCTAGTAATCGCATGCATATAACGCTGGGAAGCCCAAAACAGAAAGAGTACCTTCTTCACTCTTAGCATCTTCTGTCATAATGCTGTTGTTTAACGGGCTGTCTTTGTAGAACGGAGTCATGGAACTTTCCTCCAGCCACCCCATGATTTGCTCCATCCCTTCCTTCATCTGACCATACCGCCTTCTCCTCAACTCCCCTCAGCTTCCCACTAAGTGAGCATGAAGTACTCCGGTCCCTCCACTCTGGAAATTTAGTGCCCTAAACCATGGATATCATCTTCCCCAATAAACTATCTAAAAGCGTGTTCAAGAACTTCAAACACAGACTTCTCAGATTTCTCCCAGAAACCCTTATTTCTACCCCCTATGTCTTCGCGAATAAAGGTGCTACCATAAGTGACCTTATTTTTTGCATTAAAAGACCAGCACACTGAAGGAAAGCCCTTTGCTCTCTGCTCGGGATCACTGCATCCACTAAAGCCCCCACGGTCTCAGACTCTTGGTAACTCCCTCTATTGTTGGCCGAGTAGAGGCAACCATCTCCCTTTATAACAATGGGATTATCCTCATCCAAGCATCTGAATGCAGCCTAGAATTACTTGATTCAATTTTCCTCTCATCAAACTCTCTGTGATGAATAAGTTTTCTCCCTGAACCAAGCTCATCCTAGTCCTTTAGTCATCCCACGGGTACCTCGTTCTGTATCCTCCCCTCTCCCCACTACTTGTATTGCTCCACCCCTTGCCCCTTCTCCCTATCCACCTTCATCAGATTACCCCACAACATTCATTTACCATTACCCTTGCAGCTTGTTTCAACCAACATTTTTCATCATAATAGCCTGAGCCCTCATCACACCCCTAGAGCAGCGACCACTGAAATAAACTGACTCGAAACTAACACCTTCACCTCATCTCTGGCCCTTACCTCTGAATTTTTTTTTAATAAGGTTTTATATAGCGCGAACATGACCCACGAGGGTATCAGAGCACTTTACAATATACAGTTATTAAACATTAGATGGTTGAGGTAGTAAACATACATTTGGCATTCGCCATTCAGTACAAAAGAGGTAGATAGTAGTATATGGATAGCATGGGTGACTAGTAGTCAACAAAGAATGATCCATGAGGGAATCAAAACGCTTCACAATACACAGTTATTATTGCCTTATAGCCCGCCGTAGAGGGCTATACCGGCTATTAAAGGCCCTCTCCAGCGTTAAAGGCCCCGAGCCGAAGGCGAGGGCCTTTAACAAGGGAGAGGGACTTTAATAGCGGTATAGCCCATCTACGAAGGGCTATAAGTCTATTAGAACATTCTGTCACTAGAGGACGGAATGTTCTAATAAAAAAAAGAAAGCCTTTTGGGAGTGTGAGGGGATTGGAATCCCCTCAGGTTCCCTGAAGCCTTTGTTCACAGCCAGAGCTGTGAACAAAGAAGCATTGGAATGTTGGAGCTCCAGGCTTATACCAGCCATTATAAGCCCAGAGTACTCCATTGTTTTCAATGGAGCTCCCAACATTCCAATGTTCTAATAAACATTAGGTGGTTGGAGTAGAAAACATACATTCGGTATTCGCCTTCGATACAAAAGATGTAGGCAATAATATATGGATCGCACAGGTGACTAGAGGTCACGATAGAATTAAAGTCTTAGGATCTGAATTTGTTCATTAGAAGCATCTTTACTTCTTTTTTGAAGGAGGTAAAGGAAGAGATTCCATGTACCACTGGAGGTAGGGAGTTTCAAACCATCGGTGCAATCCCTGAAAATGCTCTGCAGCCCGTTCTCTTTTTATGGAAGGATTGTGGTTTTAGTAGTAGTGAACTCGCACTTCGCAGTTGTCTGGATCCTCCCGATCGCTCTAGCTTTAGAGCTAAGTAACTGAGGGTATTGCTATGCAGGGCTTTATGGGTCATGCAAGCTATCTTTAGGTGTATTCTTGCCTCGTAGGGCAGCCAGTTCAGAACTTTCAAGGTTGGAGAGATGTAGTTATTTCTTTTAGGTCCTGATACCAGTTTGGCCGCAGCGTTAAGCGATGCCCTCAGCAGGCCGGCCAGTATTTGGGGAGACCGCATAGAGTGGTGCGTCCAAAGTCTAATCTTGATAGCACTAGGGCTTGTACCACCATTTTTAAGTCGGTCTGTGGGAGGAAGGGTTTAAGTTTCCTTAGTATACTCATCTTGTGATTAACTCCCTTGGTGGCATTAGTGATTTGCCCCTGCATGTTCAGGTGTTTGTCTGTGGTGACTCCCAGGGATTGCGCGGAGTCAAAAGATGTGTGGAGCACAGTCAAAGGAAGTTAGATGTTTCAACCATAAGTCTATCTTGGGTGTGTGATTGGGTGGGGAGAACAGAAGGAATTCTGTTTTTTTGGTGTTAAGCAAGAGGTGGTTGCCAGTGAGCCAACTTTGAGTATTCTGTGGAATAGCGTTGAGGGAGTGGAAGTCTTCTGGTGAGGAGATTTTCATATACAGTTGGGTGTCGTCCGCATACAGGTGATATAGAATGTTCGCTGAGTTCAATGCGTTTGCCAAAGGCTCCATGAGTAGATTAAAAAGAATGGGTGAAAGTGCTGAGCCCCTGCTGTCAGCACTGATGCATCTGTGACACCCTTTCTGGCAAACCCTGCCACTTGCTATCTTGGAACCCCCTAACATGACCAATAACATGGCCCCTATCTACTTATCAATCCGTTTATGAGTCCCACACCCCCACTCCTCAATCATGACTCCATCTCTATTCCCCCTCCCCTGGTTCTCCCAACTCTGCTTCTCCCTAACACCATAAACCGGAGCAGTCTCACCTGGACTGCTGGCCCACATCACGGCCTCCTGTTCCCACATTACTAAAGACGCCAAACTCACTGAGATCTCTCTAAAGAGCTTCATCAACTCACGGCTGAGGTTTAAAGCCTAATATCCCTCACCTCTGAGCGCGCTAATTGTTGGTGTCCCACAAGGCCGATGGGTAAGAATAGACCCTCCCTTTAGCAATCCAATAGTCAAGTCAAGCCAAACCAGCTTTATTCGGTGTAAAATATACAACCTTAAAGCATACTAGACCAAAGGTACTATATACACATAAATAAAAACAGTTTTCAAATATTTACATCTTTAAACAAACAGTATTTCATAACAGGCATCACATCTTTATTCAATATACAGTACCCTGATAATTATCAGTGCAAAAATTGCACATGTACAAAACGACCATTTTTGTGCAAAATCCTAACATATAACAAAAGGGGAAGAAAAAAAATGATTCATAAACATACTTGAGATTAGGATGATAGATTATATCAACATTATGGAATAATGACCCAACTAAAGGCAGTCATCAGGTTTTTCAGATATTAAAGCATCCAGATGTGACAAATCCTTTCTTTTCCTAATCGCCCTTTGTATAAAATTAATAATAGCATAAACAGTTTTTACATTATCCATAGTACATAAAAAGTTAAAAGCGTGTTTATAATGGAAAAGCCTTCTGGTTAAAAAAGTGTTTTTATAACAATTCTCTGGATATCTTTATAAAAGGTACAAAACAGTAGGAAGTGCATTGTGGACTGGGGGGTCTTTCCATTACACGGGCAGTTTGGTGAAATATAGGACCATATTTCCTTTCTTGAGAATGCTGTTATATAATGTAGTGTGCCAAATCTTAGCCTTGTTAAGTAGAATCTATACGAAGTGTTTTTTACCAGAGTTAAATATGTTTCTAATCCCACCACAGAGGGGATCCAATAACAACCACGTTAGACGGATGTCACCCCGCACATCCAATGGGATCTCAGCAATCGCAACATCTCCTCATTTGACCTGGAAGACAATTCCCTTCCCCCATGCCTCCACTCGACACATCAGGTTGAAAGATACTCCATCGGACAACAATATTTACTCCCTCCCCCTTCAGTCGAATCCACATAGAGATCCTCAAGCAAACTCCCATCACGCAGGCTGCCTTCGCGGTCGCCATACCCCACCTGAAATGTACGCTGCTCAATTGCAGATCGGCATCTAAACACGCGGTGGATATTGCTGACCTTATCCTTACTTATGATCTGGACCTCATAGTCCTGACTGAAACTTGGCTAAATGACTCGTCCACACCAACGCTCGACATTCTAGCACCGCCCAGCTACGACATCATCAGATTAGATAGACGAAACAGACCTGGTGGAGGTAACCCCTGTACTCACTTCAATAATCTCTATGTGAAGCAAGCACAAAACGTTACTCTCATCTCGTGTGAATATCTAGGCATCGATATCCTGAGTTACGATAGGCCTCGATACAAACTGCATGCGTTTTACCACCCTCCGGGAGATAACCTCCCATCCATTGAACAAATTATGGAAATCATCACAACCAACTCCGGTGTATACTGCGCCCAAATCTTCCTTGGTGACTTCAACCTCTACTGGAATGACCCAAATGACCAATCAGTGATTAGCCTAAAAACCTTCCTAGCTGACCTAAACTTGATCCAAATATACGAAAGTCCTACGCACAACCTGGGAGCGACCTTGGATCTAATCATCTCTAACGCTTATTCCATTCAACTTGAATCTACCATTCCATGTGACTGGGCAGACCACCACTGCATCACTTTGCTCATCACTGAATCGCTGTCCTAAAAAAAGGTTCAAATAAAAAAAACAGACACTGGAAAAAGAACCCTTGAAACATAAACCTGATGAACTGACATCTATCAGCAATTTCATGCTAACCCCTCCCGAGGACGTCAGATGTCCAGGACCTCACTGATCATTATTTATTTTATTTTTATTTTAAATTCTTCTAAAGCGCAGGAATCAATCCCGTAAGGGTATCTCCGCGCTGTGCCAGCAGTAGGAAACTCAGTCAGTGAATAAGGAACATTAAATTAGATGGACAGAAATGCCTCTTGATAAAGGATAGTTTTTAGTATTTTCCTAAAGGATAGGTAATTAGTAGTTGTTCTGGCTTCAAGGGGCAGTCTGTTCCATAGGGCAGGTCCGACTGAGGAGAAGGCCCGGTCTCCTTGTCTGGACTTCTTTGTGGACGGGGGTTTTAGCAAGGCTTGACTACTTGAGCGAAGGGACCTACTGGGCTGATATGGCACCAAAGATTGAGACAGGTATTTAGGACCAATGCCATAGATGCATCTATGGACCGTGCAGCAGATCTTGAAATCGACGCGCTGTCTTATTGGGAGCCAGTGCAGCTCCCTGAGCAGGGGTTTGGAGGGGGTCCTAGCTGGTGCCCCCATAACCAGTCTTGCTGCCGTGTTCTGGACCACCTGCAAACGACCTACTGCGTCAGCATTTGCTAACGTCAGCAGGCCGTTGCAGTAGTCCAGACGGCTGGTCACTAATGCCTGCACAAGTGTCTTCCTGTAAGAAGCAGGAAGATACGGAAAGACACGTCTAAGCAGGCCAATAGTGTGAAAGCACAATCCTGCGATGTAATTGGTGTGCTCCTTCAAGGTCAGCTTTTGGTCCAGTTTCACCCCAAGATTCTTCACATGATGTTTAGATGAAGGTACTGGGCCAAGATCTATTGGCCACCAGTCAGGGGACCAAAGAATGCTTGCTTTGCCAAAAAGCATGACCTCAGTTTTTGTGACATTACATTGGAGGCAGTTCTTCGCCATCCAATGTGACACCGCCCTCATACCCTCAGCAAAGTTCTCTTTGACTTTAGAGTCAAGGGAGCTGAAAGGGTAGAGGAGCTGGGTGTCATCAGCATAGGAGATCGGTGTGAACCCATACTTCCGCACAATCTCAGCAAGGGGGGCCACATATACATTGAACAATGTAGGGCTAAGGCAGGAGCCTTGTGGCACCCCCTTCGTGAGCCCCCTGGAGATGGAACGGAAGGGGCCCAGGCTGACAGATTGTGATCTCCCGGAAAGGAAACTCTCCAGCCATGATAGTACTAGGCCTCCGATTCCTACTCCTTGCAACCGGCCGAGAAGGATGTTATGATCCACGGTATCGAAGGCTGCAGACAGGTCCAACAGCACTAGAATCATGGAGCCTCCTCTATCCTGTGACATTTTGATCTGATCCGTCACAGAAAGAAGGGCACTAATTCAATGACAAACAATCTAGACTATGGCACCCCTCCAACTAAAAAGAGTTTCCATGAAAAACCCAGAGCCTTGGTACAATGGTAGTCTAAACGCTGAAAGATGCAATCTACGATTGAGTGAAGGGTCATGGAGATTCTCCTCCTCGCTCGAACACCTCCAGCGCCTGAAATCTCTAAGAAGCATTTACAACAAACGCATACATAGCTCAAAAGCAAACGTCTTTAGGAAACAGCTAAACAATGCCAGGAATCAATCTAAAAAATGTTTGAACCCAATAAATTGCAATCTAACACGAAACCCAACCTGCTTTCAGGGTCTAATCTGCAGCCTAACCGCAAAGAACTTGCCGCCTTCTTCCTGGGAAACAAAAGGGGGTACATACAGCCAGGTTCTGAAACTGGGATGGTGCAGTGAGCTAAAAAACGGTGTTGGATCTAGCCCTGATCTTTTGACTGGGTGAGAGCTTTCTGCTTAATTCAGAGACTCTGTCCCTCACCACCCCTTTTTGTAAATATTTTTGTCCACCCTAAGCGTGGAAGGGTATTCTCAGATGTGAGACCCTTGCTCATTGCACCATCAGGATTCAAGCAAACCGGGCCGAAGACGGCTGTAATGCCAGAAACCGGTCCCCGGGAGCTTGTTTCCTTCCCAGTGTAAGAATTGGCTTCTGTAGTTTGGTTTGTCCTGTTCCCATCATGCACTGGGACAGGAACAGACTAATTTGCATACAGCCAGGTTCTGAAACTGGGATGGTGCAGTGAGCTAAAAAACGGTGTTGGATCTAGCCCTGATCTTTTGACTGGGTGAGAGCTTTCTGCTTAATTCAGAGACTCTGTCCCTCACCACCCCTTTTTGTAAATATTTTTGTCCACCCTAAGCGTGGAAGGGTATTCTCAGATGTGAGACCCTTGCTCATTGCACCATCAGGATTCAAGCAAACCGGGCCGAAGACGGCTGTAATGCCAGAAACCGGTCCCCGGGAGCTTGTTTCCTTCCCAGTGTAAGAATTGGCTTCTGTAGTTTGGTTTGTCCTGTTCCCATCATGCACTGGGACAGGAACAGACTAATTTGCATACAGCCAGGTTCTGAAACTGGGATGGTGCAGTGAGCTAAAAAACGGTGTTGGATCTAGCCCTGATCTTTTGACTGGGTGAGAGCTTTCTGCTTAATTCAGAGACTCTGTCCCTCACCACCCCTTTTTGTAAATATTCTTCCTGGGAAAGGCGGAAAAGATTGAAAGTGACTTAAAGACTGCATGGATCTCCTCCCGACGCTTGATTGCAGGTTGGAGGAGGCAAGATGGCGGTTCGACAGTAACCGCAGTGCACACACAGGATCAGTGCTCCCGATGGCTCATTGCTGAGAACACCGACAAACCCCGATGACACAGTGCTTATGATTTAAAGCAATCGAAGGAAATAGAGAGCAAAGTGATGCTGGAGGATTACCAGAAGCTGCTGAAACGGGTCTTAACCAAATTACTACCCTGAACACGGTGATCGGTTGGGCCGTTCTTAGGTATATGCTGAAGCCACTTTCAAGCGTGCAAATCAAAGCGGATACCTGTGACTACCTTGAAAATCCCATCGTAAATCCCAACGAGACCGGCTGCAGCGCGGCTATCGCCCCGAAGGTTGCTGCAGCTTCAGCGTCTGCTGCGGCGAGAGCAAGGGCTGCCAGATTGGCTCAGCGCGAGATCGCTGACCGGTCTGGCCAGAGCAGCGGCGGCAATCCGTAGAGGGTTGTAGAGAAGGCTGCCTCGGATGCTGTGGGTGCTGGGTCACTGAGGCAGGGAGTTGCGGCCCAGAAAAGAAATGCGACCGGCTCTTCGGTAGTCATCCTGCTGCGCAGGGCCCCGGAAACGCTTCCGGAGCGTGAGAGGAAGCGTCAGACCACAACCACCAGCGAACAGAGGGCTGCGGAGATGATCGTTGCTGTAGACGGATTAACGCTGAATGATGGTCCCGGACAGGGGAAGACGAAATCGGGTGAAAACAATGCCGCGGAGGCCCCTGGAAGCCACGATGAAGCACCAGCAATCCCTCAGGAAGTAAGCACTGGGGCACACTCTGGTAGGCGACCCTCTCCCTCTCTAATGATTGTTGAAACTGACACTGACAATGGCACTGGCATAATTGATGAGGGGAATATAACTAGCCTAGCGTGTAACACTATCCTGGAGCAGACTTCACAAAAGTCGGCCCCCGATCTACAAACACCTCAGTCTGTGGCACTAAACCTCAATTTAGAATTAAGCAGTATTAGCACTACTAACACCAAAATGACTGATTTGAACAAAGGTGAAATCGAGGTGAATATAGATGTTGAAAAAGACCCTAGTGACTTCTTCTCTTTTTCTGATGAAGCAGAGGTAGAGGCAGAATGGTCAGATGATTCTACGTCATATCTGACAGATGAAAGCGTTAGCGTTAGCAGAGACAAAGCTGAGGATTCTACTGTTAAACCTAAAACAGCTCTGAAACGTAAAAAGAAACATTATGGGGGGACGGACCTAGCTTGGGACTATACCCCGACGGACCAATTCACTCGTCCCTCTTCTTTTCTGACTCAACAATCAGATCCCCCTTCACTTGTAGACCCGCCAGCCACAACTCTTGACACAGTGCTCCAAGCTATTGCATCCCACTGAGAGGAAACATCACATGACGGGCGCAAAGCACAGGCAGCCCTACATAAAGTACAAGGGGTGAAGCGAAAGGTAACAAAAACTTGCAGTACTTTTAGGGATCGACTGACTGAGTTGGAGTCTAGGATGCTCTCTAATGAATCAGAACTCGCTACGAATCAGGAACGGGTTGAATCCCACAAATCTGAGCTGGCGGACGTTAGATGGAAACTCGAGGAGTTTGAAAACCGCCAGCGCAGAAATAACCTGCGCATTTTGGGGGTTCCTGAGGCAGCAGAGGGGGAAGATACTCGCTTACTTGTGATTAACCTCCTTCGTGACTCTTTGCCAGAACTATCGAGCTGGAACTGGGATGTAGAGGTCCAGTGCGCCCATCGTATGCCATTTACTCTGAAAATACTGATGAAACCCGGGGCCTACCCTCGTGCTATTTTGTTTTTTTGGGGGAAGTTTCTGCTTTGACAGACAATCTTTGAGAAGGCCAGGCCCGAGGCCAAGCGCCCTAGCAAAGGGATCTTTTATTTTGTGGGACCCGATTTTTGCCACTCTACCGTTGAAAGAAGGTGGAGGCTGCGCCAGTTAATTAAGCCGTTTCAAGAAAAAAAAGCACAGGCTTATCTAAACAATCCTGCACGGCTTAAGGTGATCTACAGGGGCCAAACAAAAATGTTTCTTTCCAAAATCAAAGCTAAAGAGTATCTGGATGCGATAAGATAAGCTAGCCGCGCTCAAATATATAAATTTTTGATGGGTATTGAAGTATTTGAGTGAAGTGAAATGAATAGCACCTAATTGTATGGTTTATTTTTTGCATTTTTTGTGTCTTCACAGGGGATTAGACCTTATTCAGGTATTAATATATATGATTTGATATGTATTGATCGGTTTCTCTATATATACAAGTGACATTTTTTTTAGATCGGCAACTGATAATGTGTCGCATGCTCATCACAACCAGACTCTCACAGAGTCTGTTTACCTCGCTTTGGGTATGAGGTGGGAGGGGGGGAGGACTGTGGGAGTGGTGGAGGGGGGGCAGGGGGTAAACGCATTTAAAAACAAAAAAACAACTTCAGTTTGAAAATGGAAATAACTAGTGATATAACTAATTTTACATTTCCATTAAAAATACATCAAAGTATCATGTAGCATGCACAAAAGCATGCACAAAAGTAAAAGTAGCTAGAATGCTAGTAGTACAAGAGTTCAAGGAATCAATCAATAAACTATTATGGGGCGACTAACGATTTGCACATGGAAGGTGGCTGGGCTTCATGATAGGAATAAACGTGTCCGTCTGAGTGAAATAATCAAACATAACTCTGCTGATATAATAAGTCTTCAAGAGACTCACTTGACCTGGGATAAGAAGGACCTATTGAAAATTAGGGGTTATAACCTGCTGGCATGAACTACTCAAACGACAAATATGGAAAGGGAAGACCACTCTGTCCCCCCGAACGTATGGATGGGTGCCCCGATCCCCCCGGGAAACCATTTTGGGCGGGGGGCGTGGTTCGGCTGGTATGCCCAAAGCGGCGTAGCCGGAGCACGCCCTTCCCGCCCAGAAGGGGTTGTCCTAGACACCCACCCGGAAAACCGCGCCCCGTGGGCGTACCTGAGGAGGGTCCCCGCCCTCCCGCAGACGGATAAAAGAGCGGGAATCCAAAGAAGCGTCCTCTTGTTTCAGTGCTCTGAAGGCTGCACCACTCGTTGCTCGTGAGCCCTCGACGGAACAAGCGGCAATTTTGAGAACTTGTAATCTTGTTTGTTTTTTCTCTTTCAGTTATCGAGAGTTCGAAGGATCTGGGACCTCGTTGATCGCCTTGAGCGAAATAAACGAAGTTATGGCCGGCAAGAAAGCGGGAAAGAGCTCCGAGCTGGAGAAGGTACTGCGCACCTTGTCAAACCGAATGGCAATCATGGACCGAAAACTCGGTAAAGTTGATTCGATCTGTCGAGGTTTGGCCGAAGTTAAAAAGCAGTTAGCGGCCCAGAACAACCCCTCAGGCCGCCCTAAGAAGGTAATAGGCCCGGCCTTGCCGGGAGTCGTCCCTGAGGGTAGGGGGAAGCGTATTAAGAGGAGGGCGGTTTCCGGGGAGGATCCGGTTCCTGAGGTACCCCCATCCGCCCCATCACACCGGCGGACAGCCCGGTACCAAGTCCAGATATGGGTCTACCAATCCCGGTTGTAATTACCCCTGTTAATGATGATCAGATGCCCCCGGAACTGGCTCTTCAGTTAGCGGCAGTGTTGCCCTGGCTTAAAAAGAAAGCAGGGGGGGCAGTGGCTGCAGGGGATCCGGCCGAGGAGGCAAGATTAATAATCGAGCAGTTACGGCAGTCGAGGGAAGCCGGGACGGCGAATGTTCCTTCTGTTTCCCCACAGGTGGCGCCAGGAGCAACCGCGGTTGGCCGGGAAAAGACAACAGACACGGCGGTGGAACCTGGTAAGAACCCATTGCCAATGGTGGTTGAAAGTTCAGTGCCTTCACGGCGTGAGAGGGTGGCCCAGCACATCCCAGCTGCCACCAAGGAAATGATATGGGGGGACAAGTATGTGAATATGTTTTCTTTATTGACCGACTATCGTGAGATGGAATACGCAAAGACCCAGAAAGATCTATGGCACCCCAGCGTATGGCGGGCCAAGATGGCGGAATTTAGGGTCGACGAGACCGTAACGAACTGGGTGAAGGCCTTCTCGATATTTACAGCAATAATGGGGAAGCGTAAGCCTGAAGTGTTGCCCGAGCTATCCTATTACCAGAATAGGATCATGGATTTTCATAACATGTACGGGGGGAATGAGTGGAAAGGATATGACATGCAATTCCGAAAGTCTAAAGAGTTTGATGTAACTTTGACATGGGACTGCCTCGACACGGTATCGTGGCACAGGCAGCTCTTGCCTGGATCGGCAGGTACGTCCTCGCCGGGCGGGAGCGGGCCTGGGACAGTTCAGCAAAGGCCAGCACAGCCCTTTTGAGCAAGCGCCGGTGGGGATTCACAGCCCAAGACCGGCGGAAACGGGGGCAAGCGCGGGGTCTGTTGGGGCTTCAACAGAGGAAACTGTAACAGACCCCAGGGAACGTGTAGGTTCCGGCATGCTTGTGCGGGCTGTGGGAACTCCTCACACCCGGAGAGTAGCTGTAGATCCAAGAACGGTGGTGCGGGAGGAAAGGGGGGGTCCAAGCAAGAGTGAGGTGATGCTAGGTAAACAATCCCCTTCACCCGTTGACATCATGGCTTTGACTCCCTGGTTGAACAAATACCCTGACCATATATCCGCCGGGGTGTTGAGGAATGGTTTCTTATATGGCTTCTACATCCCGGCGGGGAATTTTCAGGGGACCCCTTTTTGTAAAAATCAGCTATCCGTCCAACACAACCCTGCAGTGGCAGCCAGAAAAATTACCAAAGAAGTCAGCCTGGGGTGGGTAGCAGGACCCTTCCCATGCCCGCCGGTGGCGGATTTCGTGTGTTCACCTCTGGGAGTGGTCCCGAAGAAAGACCCAGGGGGGTATAGATTCATTCACAACCTGTCGGCCCCGAAGGGTGCTTCGGTGAATGAAGCCATTGATCCGGATATCTGTTCAGTCCGGTACGCATCGTTTGACAATGCGGTGACCCTGCTGAATCGTCTGGGCCCTGGGGCTCTGATGGCGAAATCGGACATCGAATCGGCATTCAGGTTGCTCCCGGTACACCCACAGGACCAGCGCTTGCTAGGATTTACGTTCCAAGGGAAATATTACATGGATAAATGCATGCCCATGGGTTGCTCAATTTTTTGTGCTTATTTTGAGATGTTCAGCTGTTTTTTAGAATGGGCTTTCACTAAGGCTACAGGACATAGAGAAGTGATGCACTATTTAGATGACTTCCTGTTCTTGGGGCCGGCAGGCAATGCGAACTGTGCACAGGCACTGCAGGATTTCTGCATTCTCATGCAGGAGTTTGGCGTCCCATTGGCACCAGGTAAGACGGTGGGGCCATCTACTTCACTCGAGTTTCTGGGAATTGAGCTCGACTCGGTGGAGGGATGCTTCCGTTTGCCAATGGAGAAGGTGGCCAAGTTCAGGGCATCCTTAACGCAATGCCTGGGCAAAGAGAAAGTGACCCTGCACCAGTTACAACAAACAGTGGGTCAGCTTAACTTTGCCTTGAGAGTAATATCGATGGCTCGCCCATTCTCCCGCTCCATTGCACAAGCTATGGTCGGCCTCAAGGAGGGACACCACCGCACAAGACTGTCGGCAGAGGTTCGCCAGGATATGCGCATTTGGTTGGCATTTCTGGCGGACTTCGACGGTCGAGTAGTGTGGAACAAATCCCCAGCTTCATCGGATGAACTGGGTTTGTGGACCGATTCAGCCGGGAGCGTGGGATTTGGCGCCATCTTTGGTAACCGATGGTCGGCACAAGTATGGCCGACGTGGTGGCACTCCAGTGGCCTAACAGGTAACATTGGGTTCTTGGAGTTGTTCCCCATTTAGGTGGCTCTGTTGGCATGGCCAGACGATTTCAGGGACTGATCAGTAGTGTTTTGGTCGGACAATATGACTGTGGTTGAGTGCATCAATCAGCAAGCGGCCCGCTGCAAGTGGATCTTGAGACTGTTGAAAGAGATTGTGTTACATTGCATGAGATTGAATGTACAGTTCAGGGCAAAACATGTGCCGGGTGTACTGAATAATGCAGCTGATGCACTCTCTCGTTCACACATGTAGGCTTTCAGGGGCTATCTACCCACAGCGGACCTAGAGGCGGCACCATTCCTCGAAGCACTATGGCTGATCGGTGCCCCGGATTACAAGACCTCGTGGCAGCCAGCTTAGCGCCCAGGACGAGGAAGGCTTATGAGGGAGCGTTTCGTTCTTACTGCGCCTTTTTAGGCCCGGCAGGGAGACATAGCTGGGGGCAGGAGGAATCCTTCCTGGGGTTCCTAGTAGCACTGCACAGAGAAGGCCGATCAGCCGCAACTGCCAACAGGCATAGGGCGGCCATATCATTCATGTCACAGCTCCACGGTATAAGGGATCCAACGGGTTCCTTTTTAGTCAGAAAGGCGCTTCACGGCTGGCAACGCCTGGAGGGTCTCAAACAAGATACTAGGCACCCAATTGGTTTAGAGAGATTGTCTCGGCTTTTAGCAAAGCTGGATGAGACATGCTCCTCCCCTTCTGAAGCAGTTCTGTTCCAGGCAGCTTTCGCATTGGCATTTCATGGGGCCATGCGGGTAAGCGAACTCGTGGCGAGGAACAAGACAGATATGGAGGGAGACCTTTGCAGGGATCACGTGCAAATACGGGGTGATTCGATGCTAATCTCGATAGCTAGGTCCAAGACAGACCAGGATGCTGTGGGAGATAGTGTGGTTGTGCAGCGCGCTCGAGGGTGCCCCACTTGTCCGATAAAGTGTTTAGAGGAATACTTGGCACAGAGGCCGGCGACATGGGGAGGGAGCCTGCTTAGGCACAAAGATGGCACCCCTCTGACGAGATTTCAGTTTCAGAGGGTGCTAGCACTGACAATCGCCGAGGCGGGCATGGACCCGTGCGATTTTGGGACCCACTCCTTCAGAATAGGGGCCGCTACTGAGGCTACGGCTCGGGGTCTGGGTGCAGAAGAGGTAAAACAGCTAGGCCGTTGGTCCTCGAACTGTTTCAAAAGGTATGTGCGGCTGCACATGTTGTAAAAGACTGATGAAATGCACTCACGCTTGTTGTCTTTTGCTTGAATTACAGTTTCGCGAGCCTGTGACGCGGGGCGGAATCTGGGATCAACCCATCACCGGAGGACCAGCGGTCGAGGATCACCGACTGGAGAGCAAGTGGTATGGGTTGTGGGCCACTCATACGTGAGGCGCGCCGGAGAAGTATTCATGGCAGGTGACGCGACTCATGCATCTGGGGAATACGGGTTCAGAGTGACCTTCCATGGGAAGGGAGGCCTCTGTTTTGACCAATTTCAATCGTTTACGGAGGGTCTTTTAGGGTGGAAAAGGTCACCGCCATCTATAATCATAGTACACTTGGGGGGCAATGACTTGGTAAGACTGGGAAGACGAGTGTTAGTGGAACACATTTTGTCTGCAGTCAGCTGGTTGGCTAAGAGGCTCCCGGGGTGTACAATTGCCTGGTCCCACATGATTCCCAGGAAAGTTTGGCGGGGGGGTTTCTCTGTGTCAGCGTTGAACCACTCGGTTAGGAGGGTCAACAATAAAATTGGGAAACTGTTTCGCTCCGCGCATCTGCATAGCATTCCCCATGGGTGTATTCGGGGTGATCACTATTATCTGAATGATGGGGTTCACCTGTCCAGGGCGGGGAATGATTTACTAATGGGAGACTTCATAGCATGGCTAAGGGGTTTGAGGAGGCATGACCTTTAGGAGGTGTGGGGGGCCGGATAGTCGGTCAACTATCCAGCCTGTGGCGGTAAGGTCATGATCGGTGAGCAGTAATTTCAAGGTCCCTAGAGGGGGGCGCCACCCAGAATGGATGGGAGCGCCTGGGGGGAGGCGGCCATTGGCCCCTCCCACGGGTAGGCGGCACCCATTAAGGATGGGTCGCCTAGGGGGAGATGGCCATAGGCCCCTACCAGGGGGGAGACGGCTAGATGCCCCTCCTACGAATTTCCCAGGGGCCGGATATCCGCGACAGCAGAAGAGAGTGTGGGGAAGGGGGGGAGTCCACGCTGTCCTTCTTACAGATACCTCACACGGGGACTCAGACGACCTTTAAGATGGCGTCGAGTGAGAGGGGGCCCCCACGACAAGGGAAGTTACAGTTGGCAACGAGGGTAAAGTCCTCTGCGCATGCGCCACTCACACCGTGAGGACGGAAGTTTGGTAGTAGGGATCTGACACCGGTTAAGACCTTGCTGTTGGCCCTTAATGCTAGGATGTACAATTTTAATTTAGAATGTATACATTTTCAGGAAGCTAGACTCGGCTAGGAAACCTTTGTATTAGAGAGCTGTTAAGGTTAGCCAAAGAACATGTCTTCATCAAAAATGTAACGAAAGTAAAATTGTACATAATTCATGAAACGTTTTAATTTAATGTTTTAAATTTTGTTTCATATTTTAATAAATACGGCCGGGGGGGGTAACTCCCCCCCGCCTTCCAAAAGCTCAAACCAGTGTCTGTCTCCTCCCCTTGGGGAATTGGTGTTGGGAGGGGGTGGCTGGCATCCCGGCCATATGGAAAGGGAAGACCACTCGGTCCCCCCCGAACGTATGGATGGGTGCCCCGATCCCCCGGGAAACCATTTTGGGCGGGGGGCGTGGTTCGGCTGGTATGCCCAAAGCGGCGTAGCTGGAGCACGCCCTTCCCGCCCAGAAGGGGTTGTCCTAGACACCCACCCGGAAGACCGCGCCCCGTGGGCGTACCTGAGGAGGGTCCCCGCCCTCCCGCAGACGGATAAAAGAGCAGGAATCCAAAGAAGCGTCCTCTTGTTCCAGTGCTCTGAAGGCTGCACCACTCGTTGCTCGTGAGCCCTCGACGGAACAAGCAGCAATTTTGACCCACCCACCAGCCCCTATTGCAATGTTTTTGAATAAAGTGATTTGTTGATGATATCAGATTGTATTAAAGAGATGTAGTCAAGTTGTTTCAGCATTGAATAAATGTGTATAGGCCTTTCTTCCTTTGTAGAAAAGTAAAGAAATGTATCAAGTAATGTAATTGTCTTGTGCGTTAGGACCTTTTTCCCTTTGTAGAAATGAAAAGTTGATGAATCATCAAGCTGTTTCACGTTAGGTGAATTTTCTTCCCTTAGTAGGTAAAACAACTGTCGTATTTATTTTTTGGATACGGCGGTAAGGTCATGATCGGTGAGCAGTAATTTCAAGGTCCCTAGGGGGGGGCGCCACCCAGAATGGATGGGAGCGCCCGGGTGGAGGCGGCCATTGGCCCCTTCCACGGGGAGGCGGCACCCACTAAGGATGGGTCGCCTAGGGGGAGACGGCCATAGGCCCCTCCCAGGGGAGAGACGGCTAGATGCCCCTCCTACGAATTTTCCGGGGGCCAGTTATCCGCGACGGCGGAAGAGAGTGTGGGGAAGGGGGGGGGAGTCCACGCTGTCCTTCTTACAGATACCTCACACGGGGACTCGGACGACCTTTAAGATGGCGTCGAGTGAGAGGGGGCCCCCACGACAAGGGAAGTTACAGTTGGCAACGAGGGTAAAGTCCTCTGCGCATGCGCCACTCACACCGTGAGGACGGGAGTTTGGTAGTAGGGATCTGACACCGGTTAAGACCTTGCCGTTGGCCCTTAATGCTAGGATGTACAATTTTAATTTAGAATGTATACATTTTCAGGATGCTAGACTCGGCTAGGAAACCTTTGTATTAGAGAGCTGTTAAGGTTAGCCAAAGAACATGTCTTCATCAAAAATGTAACGAAAGTAAAATTGTACATAATTCATGAAACGTTTTAATTTAATGTTTTAAATTTTATTTCATATTTTAATAAATACGGCCGGGGGGGGTAACTCCCCCCTGCCTTCCAAAAGCTCAAACCAGTGTCTGTCTCCTCCCCTTGGGGAATTGGTGTTGGGAGGGGGTGGCGGGCATCCCGGCCATATCAGTGTCATAGCTATTTTAGCTAAAAACTTTATAGGTCAACCAACACGTAAGGCAGCAGATACTCAAGGCAGGTGGATTATTGTCGAGTTGGCTCTGGGCATAACCATTTGCTCAGTTTACGGATCAAATCATGATGACCCCACTATTTTTGAAAATCTGGAACTTGAACTTGCTTCCTGGTCAGGATCACTTGTATTCTGTGGTGATTCTAATATCTCATTTGGGTCTGCATTTAGCAAACAGAGGCAACAAAGATATTCAGGCCGCAAACAGAGAGTATTTAACGCTATCAGCCTGCTTAAGGATAGCTATGACCTTGTGGACATTTGGGATGTTAAAAATCCGCCCGATCTGGGATACACATACTTTTCACATCCCCATAATAAGTATGTCAGAATTGACTACATATTCTTAACAAGGGACTTATCTAACCAAGCTAAAGTTCTTAAATATCCCAAAGTAATCTCTGACCATAATGCCCTAATTCTCACAATTGACCTAGCTAAATTTAGTAGACAACGTTCGAATTGGACATTCGATAGGAAACGCTTGGCTAGTAGTGATTATATTAAATACATAACTACCTAGGCTCAAGGATTCTTTGACACAAATCGATTTAGTGCCCCTAGGGGTGTGGTATGGGACTGTTTTAAAGCTGCCCTTAGGGGGGGGAGACAATTAGCTATGTAGCTAGAATAAAAAAAAAAAACATGATAGCGAGAACAACCAAAGGATGCTTGAATTAGCCAGAGTAGAAGAAGAACATATCGTAATAATAGCTCGAGGGGAGGATGGGAAACACACAATGCGCCGAATGCTATTATTAAAAACAGACTTAAACAGCGGGCTGACCCAGATAGCTGCAGAAACCTAAAGAGGACAACAAAGAAATGTTTATGAGGATGGGGAGAGGATTGGTAAACAACTTGCCCTGCGTACTCGCCAGAAAATTTCCTACAGTGTGATTACATCTATTAAGTCTGGAAGCCACGTACATACACAAACAGAGGATATAGTTGAAGTGTTTCAACAGTTTTACCAAAAGCTCTACCAAAAGGATAGCTTGGCCCATATGGAAGAAGCTAGAAATGTTCTAAGGGAATTTACAACCGATATAGGTGGGAGCAGGGCTATAGACGCTATAACAAGAGAAGACTTTGAGAAAGAAATCACTATTATAGAACTACAAATCGCTCTTTCCGGCCTAGCTTCATGGAAAGCAGCAGGCCCGATAAAATTCCTCTAGAGCTATATAAAATTTTGGGGGAGTTTATAGTACCTCTCCAACTTGATCTATTTCTGGGTATAGAATGGAGTGGCATTCGGCTTGAATCATGGAAAGAAACAAATATAAGAAACAAATATAATTATCTTTCCCAAAAAGGGCAAACCCACTGATCTTCCATCATCTTCCAATCTCACTAATTAATTTGGACTCCAAGCTATATGCTAAAATCATGGTCAATCGGCTCGGGAAGGTTGTTGAACATCTGGTCTCCCGCTGGCAGCATGGCTTCATCCCTGGAAAGGGCACCAGGGACCACACTCGTAGAGCTATTTCACTATTTGACATCATGTCCGGGACGGGGGGCCAGATGTCGATGATCCTCTTAGACGCCGAGAAGGCCTTCAACCGTGTGTCGTGGGAGTTCTTGTGGGCGGTCTTGGAGTATAACAACTTTGGGCCTAAACTTGTAAGGTCAATAAGAGCAATGTACCAAGATCCGAAAGCCAAGCTCCAAGTAATGGGTCTCGAATCCTGCGCAATTCAAATTTCAAGAGGAACAAGGCAAGGTTGCCCCGGCTCCCCGATCTTGTTTGCTCTATATATTAACCCCCTTATTCTGAAACTTCTAGAAGGCCAAGCAATTAAACCTGTGGTGGTTGGCCTATATGAAACAAGAATACTAGCGTATGCTGACGACGTCGCAGTATTAGCGAATAGAAGCTGTCAGGCTTGACAGGTTGGCCAGTCGCACTCTTTTGGGGAAATCAATCCCTTCTGTGTCAATACAGTTCAACATACAATACTGTTGAACTGTATTGACACAGAAGGGATTGATTTCCCCAAAAGAGTGCGACTGGCCAACCTGTCAAGCCTGACAGCTTCTATTCGCTATTACTGAGAACTCCCCTAAGGTCAGAGGGAGCAAACCGGTCAGCACCTAAGCCACTGGAAGTGCATCAAACTTCAATTTTACCTACAGAGTGCCACACCTCCTCCTCTAGACGTCGCAGTATTAACCCCCAACTCGACTGAAGCAATTATAGAAATAGACATATGGCCACTACTCTGGATATTCTCTCAATAAAGACAAAACGATTATACTGTGTACCGATAATACTGATTTTATCGATCCCAGAAAAGCAAAAAAAGCTGTATACCTAGGGGTATGTATAAGTCCAGATGTCCAAACCATTTCTAAACTTAACCACGAACCACTAATGGACACCATCAGAAAAGATCTAGCACAAGTCAATAGCTTACATTTGTCAATTATCGGCAGGGGGAACTTCTTAAAAATGAATATACTTACCAGGGTATTATATTTATTTCGCGCTATCCCCATGATTATTGAGGATAATATTATTAAGTCTCTTGAATCTCAAATGTCCAAGTTTGTTTGGCAATACGGTGAAATTAGGAGGTCCCTGAAATACCTATCGCTCCCACAACACAGAGGCGGCCTCGCAATTCCCAACATGTTGCTCTACTTTTGGGCTGCCTTTCTCCAACAAATGGCACCACTTTTTAACACCCCTCCTTCCACTGAGAATGCAGGAGACATAGAAATGCCCTCTATCTATGAACTATCATTTGGGAGAAAAGCCAATGGCCTCTCGCAGAGACAATTAGAGCCAAGCTATTTAAAAAAGTAAAAGTTAAAGTTATTTTTAGCACTTGCAGAGTTTGGTTGAAAAACTCTAAATACATGTTAATTCCTAGATGTAATAGATACACTCCTTTGTGGCATTCCTCTTGGCTGCCTATGCAGGATAACGATGACATCGCTAAAAAATGGGAAGGCATGGGGATTATTACAGTACGGGACTTTCTGGGGGATGATATGCGAGCCAGTTTTTTGAATTTACAGAGAAATTTCAACATATCTAATGGTGATTATTTCGAATTCATTCAAGTTAACACACTTTTAAGGTTAAAATCTTCTAGCATTAAATTGGAAAGGGTCCACTACTAGAGATTATTTGTAGAAGCCCAACCAGAATGGGTACAATATATGGGATGCTTCTGGAAAAACTACAAGATGACCTGGAGCACACTGAAGTATTGTGGGCTGGTAAACTGGATAATCCAAATGTCGATATCAACATGAACTAATTATTAACATCACGCCTGCTTCTATCATCTAGCCTTAAGCCCAGTTATATAAAACTATCTATAATGTGTACTACACTCCTGCAAAGGTGCACACATGGGGTAAAAGGATAAATAATGAATGACCAAGATGTGGTATAGGTGCAGCTACCCTAATACACATGTTTTATGAATGCAACAAATTAACACTATTTAAGAAAATGATATCAGAATTCTGCGGAATCTCCCACCCTATATATGCTAGGTTATGATAGTACTATGGAACTAAGTTTGGAGGAGGAATCCTCTCTTTTTATTGGTACAGCAGTGTATAGAATAATACTCGCGGCTAGCTGGAAGGACCTAGATTCACCTAGTTTTCAAATGTGGCTAATTCATTTCCTGGGTGTGTGTAATCAGGAAAAAGCCATTTACGCAACCAGGGGAAGGCAGTCTAGAATGCGGGGCAGTAAGTTCTGGTCCCCCATAGCAGCCTGGAGCACGGCTTTAAGAACGACATTAGACCTTTTTAGGTCTTGCGCCTGCGATGCATATGGCGAAGCCATATGCCATCGCGCAGGCGCGATACTATTGTTGCCGGGTCTGCTTCCCAGGAGACAGGAGATGTCACGCGCATGCTCTGGAAAGCGATCGGCGCCGGCCACGCGCGCGCGTTTCCCAATCTCCTGTCTCTCTGGGAAGCACACAAGCAAGCCCAGTGACTGCACTGGACCTGCCCACGCCCTTGAACCATTAATGTACTCTAGAAACAGCAATCAAATCCTCATGTCCTGTTCTAACTCTGCTGAAACCCGACGTCTGATGTTTCTCTCCAAATCCTGCCTGCTCTGAAACCCAGGCTAATGCCCGGGCGGTCTCTTGCGTGATTACAGTCTAAAACACGCTTGGTACCCCCTATACCTCACTGTATGAAAGAACTGAGTTTAAAACCGCCCAGGGCGCCCCCGCCCCCAGTGAGCGCCCAGATGCTGCCAGAGTGTGCGTTTGGATGAAGACCCCGGTCACGTGGATGCGCCCCGTTCGCTCTTTTCTGTTCAACGGTGCCTCCTGCAACGGCCGAGACAGTCCAAAGACTGGAGATATGACGAGCTTCATCCCCGTAGTTCGACCAACCCCCTGCCCCCCCAAAGCAGAAGTCGGCAGGAGACAACTGCTGAGATATTGACTAAAAAACATCCCAAGATAACCTAACGGTCTCCATCGTCGACTCGAAGTACTAGCATAAGGTTTATTATTCACCTGCGGTCGTAGGACGCACGTCAGAGCAGTGAAACAAGCTACGAAGGTGCGCTCTCTAAAACGGGCTGAATAACCCCTCCACAGAGGGGATTTACATCTCAAGGGGTAACCTAGCGAAGGACTCATTCCAATGCTAAATACAATTATCACTGCAAACAGAGCAATAACATCTTGTCCCTGTGGAAAGAGGGGAGGCTGTTTTTCTGAAATTGCCGCGTCTTTTAAAATGTTAAACTCATCAACAGGAGCTAAGTGGGCACCCCCGGGTGCCGGGCGCGCTCCTCTGCCCACAGGGGCTGCTAATGGCTGGGCGTTTCTGGGTGGATGGCTTTCAATCAGACGGATGGCACCCGCATCGAGATGCCATTGTTCGCCCACCCCAAGGTAACGGCCCCACCCAGGGACGCCCATTGTCGCCTCGTTCTTCCCACGGAGCCCTCCCCGCCCCGAACCAGCCTGCAGGCCTGTGTGACCGGAGGAACCGGAATGAGCCGACCCTTGCCCCGGACACTGAATGCACACCTCCGGGCCTGCGGTCCGTCATTCCTGAACTCTGGGAACGGCCCCGCTGACCAGAGGGTCGCCAAGTGCACTTTACACACACAGACAGAAAGGCGATATATGGTGTTGTCTTAATAAGGGATGGTAGAAGCGGTCATCATAACGTCAAAACAAATACAGTAGTGACAATTCGCACAATCTCAAGTGCGCACCTGGACCACTTAGGCTCTGGAGAAAACTCCTAAATTAAGAATCGCAGATCTTTTTCACATACCTGTTGATTACTCTCTGGAAACACTCAGGCGCAAGCATTATATCATTGGAAATAACACTGAACGCACCGAGCTCTCAAGGGGAGATGCCAGATAGCCCTTTCTGGAGTATACGCGAGTCTGAGGCTGACCTTGTGTCCTGTATGTCATGCATGTGGATGTGGCCAAGAAGCGCACACGCTCGAAAGGCCTCTTGGCGCTTTAATGACAGATTCCGTTACTAATTTGTGGCAATATTTTGCCTGCGTTGAAAAGATGAGTCCGCCGCGCTTTCATTTGAATTTGTAAACCTGTAGAGTAGATGCAAATCTCTGCCTGACAGCCTTAAACCCACCGAGCACCCCTACAAACGATTGGGTTTTATGTTTTGGGTGTCGATAATTTAAAAACCTCTAGAAGCAGATATACTACATGTTCATGCAACCCGGTGCGCTGCATAGAAGGGAGAGAACAGAACAGGGCCATAAGTATAAAGATATGGCTCTGTGATCCTCTCTCCCTGCATGCGCCAAAACACGGGGGGACCCTTGCGGGGCAAAAACTATGCTTCAATACTTTGCCCACTTTGCATGTGTGCTGTACACGGCAGCACACATGCAAAGTTGGAGAAATGTAGAGAATTGAAAAAGTTTCTCCAAAGTTACGTCAGCCTCAAGGATGCGTCAGCTTTTGGCACATATGCATGTCTACCAATGTTAGTAGATAGGAATTTGCGCCAAAGTCCATAGGTGGATGCCTGGGAACTCCCATGTACCACCCATGGTACGCCCCCTTGCGGCGAAGTAGTGCATATCGCTACTTTGTGTTACTTTTGGCTCATTTTCCAAGGCACATATTGATTTGCATTAGAAAGTCAATAACACCACAACACGTTGTGCCAGGTTTGCGTATAAAAGTAATGTAAACCTGGCGCAAAAGGTGAGTAATTCTGGGCCCGAGTGCTGACATGGTGGGTGGAGGAGGGGACAGGGGCTGAAACTCTGATCCAGTGAGACTGGTAAGGCGTCTTCATGTCTTCCTTTATGGCATTCATGAAGTCAAGTCAAGTCAAGTCAAGTCAGAGAAATTTATATAGCGCACTACATACCAGAGGGTCTCAAGGCGCTAAGGAAGGGGAGGAGGATTACTTGTCAAATATCCATGTTTTAAGTTGCTTTCTGAATGCTAGGTGGTTCTGGGTAAGGCGAAGGTAAGTGGGGAGTGAGTTCCATGTTTTAGCAGCCAGGTATGAGAAGGATCTGCCTCCCATGGTGGTCTTGTTGATGCGAGGTACAGTGGCGAGGGCTTGGCTGGAAGAACGTAGTTGGCGGGAGGGGGTGTAGAAGGACAGTCGTGAGTTGAGGCATTCTGGTCCGATGTCGTAGAGTGATTTGTGTGCGTGGGTTAGCAGTCGGAAAGTGATTCTCTTGTTGACGGGTAGCCAGTGGAGGTCTTTCAGGTGACCAGAGATGTGTTCGTTGCGTGGGATGTCTAATATGATTCTGGCTGAGGCGTTTTGGATTCGTTGGAGTTTCTTCTGGAGTTTAGCGGTAGTACCTGCGTAGAGGGTGTTTCCGTAGTCCAGTCGGCTCGTGACCAGAGCATGGGTGACTGTTTTCCTGGTTTCGGTGGGGATCCAGCGAAATGTTTTTTTGAGCATGCGAAGAATGTTGAAGCAGGATGAGGATACGGCGCTGACTTGTCTGTTCATTGAAAGTGAAGAATCCAGGATAACGCCTAGGTTCCGTGCGTGGTCTGTCGGGATGGGTGCTTTTCCAAGGGCTTCCGGCCACCGGGAGTCGTCCCATGCAGAGGGGGATGTACCTAGGATGAGGACTTCTGTTTTATCTGAGTTCAGTTTCAGACGGCTGTGTTTCATCCATTCAGCAACTTCTTTCATTCCTTCGTGTAGGTTCGTTTTGGCGGTGCTGGGGTCCTTGGTGAGAGAAAGTATTAGTTGAGTGTCATCCACGTAAGAGATGATGTTGAGGTTGTGTTGGCGGGCGATGGCCGCGAGGGGGCTCATGTATATGTTGAAGAGGGTGGGGCCGAGTGAGGATCCTTGTGGTACGCCACAGATGACTTCGGTGGCCTCGGACTTGAATGGTGGAAGGCGGACTCTCTGGGTTCTTCCGGTGAGGAACGAGGTGATCCATTCAAGTGCTTTTCCTTGTATTCCGATGTTGCTGAGGCGTTGTAAAAGGGTGCTGTGGCAGACTGTGTCGAATGCTGCAGAGAGGTCGAGGAGGATGAGGGCGACTGTGTCTCCATTGTCCAGTAGAGTTCGAATGTCGTCTGTTGCTGCGATGAGGGTGGTCTCAGTGCTGTGTTTTGCTCGGAAGCCAGATTGTGAGGAGTCGAGGGATTTGTTGGCTTCGAGGAAAGCGGCGAGCTGGTTGTTGACAGCTTTCTCGATTACTTTGGCCGGGAATGGAAGGAGCGAAATGGGGCGGTAATTTTTGAGTTCGGTGGGGTCTGCTGTGGGTTTTTTCAGAAGGGCGGTGAGTTCAGCGTGTTTCCAGTTTTCCGGGAAGGTGGCGGAGTTGAAGGAGCAGTTGATGACGTCTCGGAGGTGCGGTGCTATGACAGAGTCTGCTTTGTTGAAGATGTGGTGAGGGCATGGGTCTGTGGGGGATCCTGAGTGGATGGAGTTCATCAGGCGGATGGTGTCCTCAGTGGAGATTGGGTTCCAGTCGTTAAGGGTGTTCGCGGGGGAGAGTGTTCAGCATGTGGTTGGGTGGGTTGGACTCCGGGTTGGTTGTCGAAGCTGTTGTGGATGTCTGCAATCTTGTTGTGGAAGAATGAGGCTAGGGAGTCGCAGAGGGCTTGAGAGGGGGTGATGTCATTGGAGTTGGCCGAGGGATTGGAAAACTCCTTGACGATGTTGAAAAGTTCCTTGCTGTTGTGGGCGTTGTTGTCAAGTCGATCCTTGAAAGCTGTTTTCTTGGCCTTTCGGATTAGTTGGTGGTGAGTGCGGGTGGCGTTTTTGAAGGCGTCCTTGGTGCTGGTGGTTGGATCTTTTTTCCAAGCTTTTTCAAGGGTGCGGCAGAGTTTCTTGGACTTCTTAAGATCATCGTTGAACCATGAGGCCTTCTTGTTGCCAGGTTTGCTTTGACGTTTTTTCAGTGGTGCTAAGGTGTCGGCGGTGTTGGATAACCATATGGTGAAGTTGGCGGCGGCTAGGTTTGGGTCCGAGGAGTGGGCTGGGGTGTTTAGAAGGAGCGATGAGGAGATCTGGTCGGTGGTGATTTTGTTCCAGTTTCTTTGCAGAGTTGGTTGGAGGTGGTTGGTGGGTTTGGGCTTGTTGTAGGTGAAGTGAACGCAGCTGTGGTCAGTCCAGAGGAGATCCGTAGTGTGGCTGAAGGAGACATGATTGCTGGAGGTGAAGATGGGGTCGAGTGTGTGACCTGCGATGTGGGTGGGGGAAGTGACCAGTTGTTTAAGTCCGAGGTTGGCGAGGTTGTCCAGGAGGGTGGTGGTGTTACGGTCGTTGAAGGAAGACATGAACATGCACCTTCGTTTGGAAGGTGGGAGCACACCAACCGCCTGCAGAGAGTTCAAATGTCACACCCCAACAGCACAACTGAACCGCAGCCCAAAGTAGTTAGTCCCCATTGCAGTCAAATCGCTCACAGGGCGCACCCTTCCAGAGGTAGTTTGCTTCCATTTGCTTCAACAGGAAGATCTCACTTAGCTCTTCGCGGAGAGTCAACAATGAGATTTATGCTGACGAGCATGCCGTTATATTCAGTGTTTTCACTATTTCACAACCCACATGAATCGCCCAGTAAACAAGAGAATTCGTTACACTTTTTACAGATTCCGTGCTCTAGTGTGCGCACTAATCGATGCAGGCATGTGTGGTCACGTGAAAGTAGCCACCATGGCTCAAGTGCGTCGGGTACACCTGGTTACCACCATGTTCACTGACATAGGTGAAGTCCATTACATTTTACTAGTTTCTATTCAGTTCCTATCCCATGGGGGTCACCTCTACCAGCCCAGGCTTATATTAGCCAACAGCATACAGGTTTCTGGCACTTGACCTACAAGCCGCAGAATGCATTATGCAGGTGGGTAAAAAAAATAATAATACATTTAGCTCTCCTGAGTCAACTGGCTGAACTCTTTAACTTTGAGTCTGCGTGAGTCATTTGGTAGGGCAGATTCTCTCACTTGTGCATACACTCTCACTTACTAGACACTATTTTTTTTTTTAAAAAAGACTTGGGGCCTATCCATTGCTTACCATTCCTTCGCTTCAATGTCACTTCTTCCATGTTCATCCTTATTGCAGCAATTCTGTTCTGGTGCATGGGCCAAGCATATGTTTATTCTTATTAATTAGAAAGATACCTTTTCCTACTCCACTGAACGTAGGTTCCCCCTAACAGACTGAGAACTTGTAGCTCTCCAGCTGTTTTGTAAAATACGAAAGCCTCTTGGAGACGCAGTCCTTCATAGACCACCAAGATATCAACCCCAAATACCCGCCAACCTCCTGGCACTGCTAACCTCACTAAGAATTAATCGCAAGCAATACATAGTTATTGGTGATTTTAATTTACACTTTGAGAACACTGGAGACACCCTTTGTAGACGATTGGGCAATGATATGAAAAAGCTCCAACTCAAACAACGGATCACTGGCCCACCCATAGAGCTGGCCGTACTCTAGATCTCCTTACTTAAAACATTAAAGCCACACAAATGTTGTACTTTGTATCTCTAACTTGGACACACCATTCAGGGACTACTTTCTCCCTTATTCTGTTAGCAGATAAAATAAAATACTTATACTTCCAGACTTGTCAGTAGCACTCTAAAGACCGTAGATTTGTATGATGCAGAAAATGATTGGGCTACAAATAAAGTTGAATACATTTAACAAATACTGTATGCTTAAAAAACTATTAGTTAACATGGATAAAACTAAGATACTAAATATGGGAAAAATGAAATAAGGGTTTAACTGGTTTCAGGGGTCCACAAAATTAGAAATAGTGGATGAATATAGGTATCTGGGCATGTGGTTTCAGACAAATCTGAACTGGGCCACCCACATTGAAGCCTTAAAAGTACGGACATCTGCTTCAGTTAGAGGCCTAAAGAAATTCAACAGAGTTTATGGGGAAAAATCGGATAGGCCAGTTTTAAAGGCTTATGTAGCCATGGTCCCACCACAATTCCTATATGGGGCAGAATTATTATATCTGAGTGGTAGACGTTGCTGGGATGTTGAGGAAGGAAAAGCTCTGAAAAACGTACTTTCGCTGCTGAAGTCTTCAATGGTGCAGGCAGTGAGGCTCGAAACAGATATTACTTCATGGAGCATAACAGCTTGTATGGCCCTAGTAAGATTTTAAACAGTGAAAGTTGGTGAAAAGCGCACTCCAATATTATGGTAATTCAATGTTTGACTGGTATGTGTGCAGTGTTAGAATTATGTCTGCTAAACATATATACGTGAACTAAAAATAGTGGCCTAGCCCCGTGTAGGCGACTAGGACTCTAACAAGCATCAACAATATTACAATATATGCAGCTTAACTGAATTTTAATGAAAGATTTGCACATAGGTAATAAATCACGTTTTGTTATCCAATTTCTCTAATCATAACATCTTATTAGTTGCATAGAAACCAACAAAATAAATCGTTTCTGAAGATACAATTAGTTGAAAACAATCGTTTTGTAACCCAATGCATTTCGGGACATGCGTCCCTTCGTCAGGGTTTTTCTGTGAAAGAAGAAAAAAGGAAACATATTCAAGCGTTGCACATGAGGGGTAGGTAGAATCTGTTAGTAAAAACACAACCAATCCTGATGGATCCATTAACTTGTGCTACCGTCACCAAAGTGTAAACAGCAAGTGTGCACACGACAACAAACACTTACTGAATTCTTGTAACCAGGTTGAAGGTCTTTTGCAAGGATTCCCAAAGGGAATACTGCCTCATATATAGCAATGAGGGAATATTTCTGGAAATCCTCATAAATCAGCTTGTGCTCTGCTGGATTAGTTTATCAGACCACAAAATAAACTCAGGTCTCATCTAACCGATTGTGCCCAAAAAAGGCCCACTGTGCAAAGTTCTGTTGGCTACAAAATACAGGATGGGCTGATATTTCCTCAGATCACATGGGGGGTTAGTGTTGTTATACATTCGGCAAATGTAGAAGCACAGCCATTTTCACCAAAAAGTGACATAGCTTTTAACTGACACTATATCAGTTTAGGGAGTCTCACATAATCCTGATTTTAGCAAACCATTAAGCATGCTGAACATTTGGGTTTTATTTACCCAAGTACAGAGTAGAGGCTTACAATCCCGACATGCAATGCACTAGTTGTTGTAAAGTCAGGATTTTTCAAGAAGACAACCTCCATATATTGGGGTATGTTGGTAGCAGGGCTGGCCTTTAGCATGTGCAAGCTAGGCCCACATCCAGGGACCAATCTCTAGTGGGTCGCTGAAGCTCCCTGCAGTGGTCTTCCTATGACCCAGGTCCAAAGAAAGCTTTTTAAACTCCTTTTCTGAAAATTGCTGTCATCATTGCCTTTTTAGGTCTCGCGCCTGCGATGCATATGGCGAAGCCATATGCCATCGCGCAGGCGTGATACTATTGTTGCCGGGTCTGCTTCCCAGGAGACAGGAGATGTCAAGCGCACGCTCTGGAAAGCGATCGGCGCCGGCCGCGCGCGCGCGTTTCCCAATCTCCTGTCTCTCTGGGAAGCACACAAGCAAGCCCAGCAAGCCCCGCCAAGGCACCACGAGTGAACGCAGTAAGAGTTGTGCAGCCCGCATTACTATGCGCCCCCTCTTCAGTGCCACTCTAAGGTAATTAAAGCGCACTGTTGCTAGCCCGAAGCACCGCAGGCTTAGATAGCGTTACTGCAATCAATCTGCATGTGGCGTAAAGAAATCCCAGCCGCCGCCAGACACTGTTCTGCCGAAGCATAACTAACATGAATGTACATATTTAAAGGGGTAAAAAAAACAAGACTTTTAAATGCAGGCTTCATGTCATGGGACTTTCTTTGATTGAAAGATAAACATTAGCTGAGGGATTATATCGGAAGGTCAGCCCTTGCACTCGGCCCAGAGAAGGTTCATATGATGCTGGAGAAGGATGTGGTGCATTTTCAATTGTCATGTTGTAGAGAGAGACAGCCCTGGCTCCTCCGTGCACGTAGCGTTGCTTTGAGTCCTTCTGCCTATTATCTTCACTTTCATCCCCAAACTGTTTTTTTTTGTTTTAATAACCCGAACTCTTCTTTTTTAATTTTTTTATTTCAGTAATTGTAGAGGGGTGCCTAACATGTTGTTTATGAATACGCTTATCTAAATGTGCTCCTGCCAGGGGACACCTCTGGTAGGAATGGGAGGGTGTATCAAGGGCAGATGCTAAGAGGACTTCGCCCCTCCCCCCTCCTCCTCAGCTGCCTTTGCACGACTGACTGGACTGCAAGACTTCAAGTCAGTCTCATCTGAAGTGTTCCACTGGTCCTCCAAAGAGCATTTTACAGCTTGATAAGGCTGCTTTTATTTTGTTATTGCTTTATGTGCACCCTGTCGCCTCACTCCCACAGCTTGATTTTCTTTCATGCAAGGTAACGATCTGCAAGGGATAGACCTGACGCAAAATAAAAACAAATCACAGCAGTGGTGTCCTGTACACTTTGGAACAGATTAATCAATACTTGTTGCTTGTAGGAATCGGGAGGCGGGAGACTAGCCTTCAAATCGGTAGTCTCACACCTGAATCGGGAGGGTTGGCATGTCTGTACTACCGGCTACGGGAAGCACTCAGAACCTTTAATGATAGGCACCCAGTAGAGCCTATCCCGCTGAGCCCACTGCAATAGTTATTGGCAGGACCCTCGAGAGTTAAATTAGTCACTCGGTTATATAACGCTATGCAAGCAGAAACGGCACCCTAATCCAGTAAAGCAAGGCGCAATAATATTGTTGCCGGGTCTGCTTCCCAGGAGACAGGAGATGTCACGCGCACACTCTGGAAAGCGATCGGCGCCGGCCGCGCGCGCGCGTTTCCCAATCTCCTGTCTCTCTGGGAAGCACACAAACAAGCCCAGCAAGCCCCGCCAAGGCACCACGAGTGAACGCAGTAAGAGTTGTCCAGCCTGCATTACTATGCGCCCCCTCTTCAGCGCCACTCTAAACAAGTTTTTGCAGGTTGTGTCCTGTGAAAGCTCCTGCAGCAGGCAGGCAGGCTGCGGGAAACCTGAGCTCGGGCAGTAACAGCAGAGCAATGCTGGCTGCAGGCAGCCACGACTCTCCCCTCCTCTCGGTTGCTTACACGGACCAACTTAACCGGGGAGTTAGGTGTCCAGACTCTGCACGTGGCACGGTCGGGGTGATCTGCGAGAGCCCTGGCCACTGGAGGATCCCTGCCCCTTCCCTGCTTCAGAGCCTTCAGTCTGCCAGGCAGGCACGAGTAAGTATACATTTTCGTTAGCACAGTCTCAGCTTGATGGATGTCTTCATTTTATAGGCACCCGCTCTTGTCATATTCCGTGCTTTCACCCCAAGAGCAGTGTGCGGCTAGCTCGGCTCGAAGTGCTGAGCACTCACTGCCTGGTCTCGTCAGCTCCATTGGTTTTACCCCAAGATCAGCGGCGAGCTCCACCCTGCTCTCACAGCTGTGAAAATTAAAAGTCTTGTGTTTTTTTTGCAGAGCGAAGTTATTTTTCAACAACCAGCTGTTCCTAATGGCCCCTTGGGTCAAACGTTTGTATTTCTCGTTTGGCCCATCTTAGCTCACTGCTCAACCCGGTAAAAACCAATAGGGAAAACAAACAATCTTTTCTGTGGCATCCCCGAACTGTTTTTTTTGTTTTAATAACCCGGTAAAAACCAATAGGGAAAACAAACAATCTTTGTTGAGATCATGGAAAAATAGGCTGCTGTAAATATTGCACGGTTAATGGTTGTAGGTGTCTGGTAGGTTAAATATGTGTTGGGTTTAAAACCAGTGGCTTTCAGTGTTTACGGACAGGTGGCTTTGTTACTGCCACCAGCACGTGCCTTTTTCAATGAGGGCGACAGGCTCTGTTATTGTTAATAGTCTGGGAAGTAAACTTTCAGCGGACATCCCACTCGACACGCACATTGTTGTCAATGTATGGGGGGACTTTAAGTAATTAAAAGCACCACCACATCCACCACCACCACCACCACATCCACCACCACATCCACCACAGCCACCACCACATACACCACCACATACACCACCACCACGTCCACCACCACCACGTCCACCACCACCACGTCCACCACCACCACATCCACCACCACATCCACATCCACTACATCCACCACCACCATATTCAACACCATCACCACGTCCACCACCACCATATCCACCACATCCACAACATCCACCACATCCACTACATCCACCACATCCACTACCACATCCACCACCACCACATCTACCACCACCACGTCCACCACCACATCCACCACCATCACCACATCCACCACCATCACCACATCCACCACCACCACCACATCCACCACCACCACCACATCCATCACCACCACATCCACCACCACCACATCCACCACTACCACATCCACCACTACCACATCCACCACCACCACATCCACCACCACCACATCCACCACCACCACCACCACATCCACATCCATCACCGCCACATCCACTGCCACCACATCCACCACCACACCCACCACATCCACCACCACATCCACCACCACCACATCCACCACCACCACCACATCCACATCCACCCCCACCACATCCACCACCACCACATCCACCACATCATCCACCACACCCACCACCACCACATCCACCACCACCAAATCCACCACCACCACATCATCCACCACCAACACATCCAACACCCCCACATCCACCAGATCCACTTCCACCACATCTATGTGTGTGTGTGTGCTGTTTGTGTGGCTCTGTGTGTGTGTGTGTGTGTGTGGTTGCACATGCAATAGGTCTCACATTTGCGAGAGATTAAGCTATTAGCATTATAAATAGGGCTCCCGGTTTTATGGTATTTATTTTTTTGCCATTTCCGTCTGTATTTATCCATATTTATTTTTTGGGCATTTTTTCTGTATTTATCCACATTTATTTTTGACACAAGCCAAAGATGAAGCTACAGCTAGTATTTTTCCACATTTATTATATTAATTGTCAATTCACATATGCACTTGGTTATGTGAGGGCACTGCTTGCAAGGATGAGGGAATCCATTTTGAGGAATTTCAATTGATTGCTTGATTCTGTAGGTAGCTGTCTCCCCTGCATTGTTTCACAAACCAGTGAAAACATCCATGCCAAGCTCTCAAATTAGGCTGACTAGTTTCCAAGTGATCAGAAATCATATCTTGGATTGTACAGGTTCGCCGGTTGCACAGTGGGGCCATCTCTCCCACCAGGCGTGCACCACCCAGTGGGCTCAAAGCCCCCCCTTCTCCCTCCACCCGTCCTGTGTGTCAGCCCAGGCAGAGACACCTTCCTGGGAACACACACACAGTTTTTGAGCTGCCAGCCGCACCTGACGAGTACTTAACACGTCTTTAAAAAAGCCCATTCACTTGTTGACGAGTCTTTGTTAGTTTTTTCACCTCTTCTTACCAGACTGTGGGCAGTGTCTACAGGCATCCCTGTGCTAAGTGGCCTAATCACTGACACGTAAAGAGCTGCCTTTTGTGATGCACACTTTAATTGTTGGGACGTACTGCCGCCCACAGCACTAGCCGAGCGGGCGGCAGTTCAATAAAGTTAGCTTTGGCTGCTGGCAGTGGCAGCGCAGCTCAGCCCTGTCCTGCTCGCACCGTGGGTTGGTAATCATTTTAAACGATCCTGTGACCCGACCTGACACATAACCCCACTGTGGGCCAGCAGCTGAGTGCACGGACTGCCGAAGTTGTTCCTCACTCAGCAGCCCACAACACACCCTGGGCCACTCTGCAGCTGAGCTGCCCTCAGAATCACTCCAAGCGTTGCCGCAGGTGATTGAGGCCACGAGGCAGTCTGTACCGAATTGCCACTCCCCTCGCAAAGAGTAAGTGCCTGTTGGAGTGAAGTATTCACTGCTTCTCAAAGAAATAGCTTTTTCAGTGCCCTGCGGTTTGATGATCATTCATCTTCAGCTGCCTGTGCATGCCCTGTTTAACAGCAGAATTCTGCAGCCTCACATTGCAGTCAGAGTCGGTCCGTGCTGACCTCACTGGAGTGTTCAGTGACAAGCGCATTAGTCTGCCGCATTAACTCGTTTTGGGTCCAGTCGGGTGAGCAGCTGTGGTGCCAGTCCAACATCTACTTTTATTATTTCTTTCAGCGCAGAGCACTCAGCTGAGGCGTCACTAAGTTTGCAGAGCCTGTAGCTCTCTGACAGGCTGGTGTGAAATCTGGTGTCCTGCTGGGCTGGGCACTAGCGGGGCACTGTGAAAGACCGGTATTGCAGCATTGTGCTCATGCTCAGTGTATGGCGTCATGTGTGATGTACACGGTCTTGTGCACTGGAGCACGGCAACATTTGCTAGTATTTTGCCGTTTTTAAATGTAAATACAGACAAAGGAAATATTGTTTTCCGTCTGTATTTACATGTATAAATCCGTAAAAACAGAAAACCGGGAGCCCTAATTATAAATGACAATGCCATTTATTTATCTGTTTTCAAAACAAACACATACATAAAAAAAATTGTCATTTACAATGCCAATAGCTCTAACTTTTGCAAAGGCGAGACCGATGCATTGTAAATGCTTGTTATGAATTGGTCTCAGATTTAATCATTGCGTGTGTGTCTCTTTTATTGCCACTGTGTGTACAACAAATGCTTACGACTACCCTTGGATAAGCCTAACTGCTCTTTCAAAAGGGAGCATTAGTATTATCTACTTGAGCCTCTGTAAAGCCTTTGGGGATCCACTGGACTCTCTGCACACACTACCTCTTTTTGGTATAGTATATAGAGAGCCAGCTTCCTGCACTGGTGGCGCCGCGGTAGGGTACACGACATACTCTGCCTCTTTTTGGTATAGTATATAGAGAGCCAGCTTCCTACACTGGTGGCGCAGCGGTAGGGTACACAGCACACTCTACCTCTTTTTGGTATAGTATATAGAGAGCCAGCTTCCTACACTGGTGGCGCAGCGGGAAGGTACACGACACACTCTACCTCTTTTTGGTATAGTATATAGAGAGCCAGCTTCCTACACTGGGGGCGCAGCGGTAGGGTACACGACACACTCTACCTCTTTTTGGTATAGTATATAGAGAGCCAGCTTCCTACACTGGTGGCGCAGCGGGAGGGTACACCACACACTCTACCTCTTTTTGGTATAGTATATAGAGAGACAGCTTCCTACACTGGTGTCGCAGCGGTAGGGTACACGGCACACTCTACCTCTTTTTTGTATAGTATATAGAGAGCCAGCTTCCTACACTGGTGGCGCAGCGGTGGGGTACACGACACACTCTACCTCTTTTTGGTATAGTATTTAGAGAGCCAGCTTCCTACACTGGTGGCGCAGCGGGAGGGTACACGACACACTCTGCCTCTTTTTGGTATAGTATATAGAGAGCCAGCTTCCTACACTGGTGGCGCTGCGGTAGGGTACACGACACACTCTACCTCTTTTTGGTATAGTATATAGAGAGCCAGCTTCCTACACTGGTGGCGCAGCGGGAGGGTACACAACACACTCTACCTCTTTATGGTATAGTATATAGAGAGCCAGCTTCCTACACTGGTGGCGCAGCGGGAGGGTACACGACACACTCTACCTCTTTTTGGTATAGTATATAGAGAGCCAGCTTCCTACACTGGTGGCGCAGCGGTGGGGTACACAACACACTCTACCTCTTTTTGGTATAGTATATAGAGAGCCAGCTTCCTACACTGGTGGCGCAGCAGTGGGGTACACGACACACTCTACCTCTTTTTGGTATAGTATTTAGAGAGCCAGCTTCCTACACTGGTGGCGCAGCGGGAGGGTACACGACACACTCTGCCACTTTTTGGTATAGTATTTAGAGAGCCAGCTTCCTACACTGGTGGCGCAGCGGGAGGGTACACGACACACTCTGCCTCTTTTTGGTATAGTATATAGAGAGCCAGCTTCCTACACTGGTGGCGCAGAGGTAGGGTACACAACACACTCTACCTCTTTTTGGTATAGTATATAGAGAGCCAGCTTCCTACACTGGTGGCGCAGAGGTAGGGTACACGACACACTCTACCTCTTTTTGGTATAGTATATAGAGAGCCAGCTTCCTACACTGGTGGCGCAGAGGTAGGGTACATGACACACTCTACCTCTTTTTGGTATAGTATATAGAGAGCCAGCTTCCTACACTGGTGGCGCTGCGGTAGGGTACACGACACACTCTACCTCTTTTTGGTATAGTATATGGAGAGCCAGCTTCCTACACTGGTGGCGCAGCGGTAGGGTACACGACACACTCTACCTCTTTTTGGTATAGTATATAGAGAGCCAGCTTCCTACACTGGTGGCGCAGCGGTGGGGTACACGACACACTCTACCTCTTTTTGGTATAGTATATAGAGAGCCAGCTTCCTACACTGGTGGCGCAGCGGTAGGGTACACGACACACTCTACCTCTTTTTGGTATAGTATATAGAGAGCCAGCTTCCTACACTGGTGGCGCAGCGGTAGGGTACACGACTTTGTGTTTGCTGGACCACTCTGACAATAAGTGACAACAAGATTCAATCCAGAAATTGCCTTTCGTTAAATTGTAGTTTTGCAAATTGACTATTTTTCTAAATTTTGAAATATGTCAGGGCCCTGGTTCGGTCCCCTTGAGTACAGCTGTTTAAAAAGTCAAACTCTTGCTGCTACTTAGGAAACCAGTATTAGGGTTTTTTCCTTTCCAAAAAGGTTCCCAACTTTGTAAAGACAATGAGTGCTAGAAGTAGTCACCCGGAAGAGCTGATACAGGTGGAGGAAATCAACCTCACACCATATGTCTTTAAATATAAAATAGCTCAGAGGCTTGGGTAAAACCTATAGGCTCAGGACTGGGTCGAACCCTACCAAAGCAAAGCTCCAGGATCTTTTGGCAGAATATGACAAAGAACATCCAGAGAATGACTCTGATCTTACAGATCAAAATACTGACAGTAGGAGTGACCGTGTGACACCCCAAGACAAAGAAGCCTCTTCAGACGAAGAGCTTGCTCTGCAGAGACTAGCCAGGAGGGCAGCTCTAGAAGCCCAACTCCTAGCTACAGAAGAGAGAGAAAGGAGATTGGCCGAGGACCCATCTTTGGTGGCATCACAATCATAAATAAGGAGAAAGTAGATTCATTTGATCCTAACAACCCCAAAGGGATTATTTATGTGATAATATCACCAAGTGGTTCATTGCTTTTGAGCGGGCCTGTCCCAGCAGGCAGGTCCTCAGGAAGCCGTGGAGTGCTATCCTGTGAGAAATGTTCTCAGAAAAGTGACACTCGGTGAGAAAGAGGCTGAATCCTATGACCTCATGAAGGGTCCCCTAAGTGAGGGAGTTGGATTCAGTACGCAGTATAGCACCAGTTTCAGGGAGGCTCGAAAAACCCAAGCCAGGCCTGGGTAGATTTTGTAGACTATTCATTGAAATCAGTAGGAGGTTGGTTAGTAGGTAAGAATGTGCATGCCTTTGAAGGGCTTTATCATTTATAACAGAAGGAGCATCTTTTAAGTAATTGTTACCAAGGGAAGCTACATCAATTCCTGGTAGACCTTGGTCCACTTTCTCCTCAAGAGTTGGGGAAGAAGGCAGACCACTGGGTCAAAACAAGGGTGACCAAGACTCCTGCTGGTGGAAGAGATCAAAAGAAAGAGGCCAGAAAGTGACCCTAGGGAAATGGGGTAACCCGAAAAAGAAAGATTCTACTTCAGGCCCCCAAAAACCTGTTCAAGAGAGTGGGTCCAGAGACTCTTGACAGCCAAAGGGTGGGTACCAGGGTAAGAACTGGGATCCTAAGATGGGCTTGGTGCCATGGCTGTAGGTCACTTGGGCACTGACCTTGAGACTCTGGCTGTAAAAACAAGAAATATACCTCTGGTCCACCTGCAGTACCTGCAGCTGCCAATCTCCAGATGGGATCTCAGGAGAGCAATGGCCAGGCCATTGAGTTCTCTTAGGCGACTCATGTAGGAATGCGACCTTAGCCATCTTAGCTGCCTGGCCCACTAACATGCACAAGGGGTTATTAGGGTAGAGGCCTTGGGAGACACTGGTGCCAGCATCACCATGGTGACTGAGCAGATAGTTTCCTTGGAACAGTATCTGCCTGGAAGGACCTTTCCAGTCATCAATGCTGAAAATGTGACAAAAACCCATCCCGCAGGCGAGGGTGTCTTTTGATTTGGGAGGAGTTGCTGGCAACAAAGAGGTAGCAGTCCCTTCATCCATGCTAGTTGATTGTTTTCTTGGCAATGATTTTGAGTCCTTAGCCTGGGCTGGGGCTGAACTGAGGATCCATGCAGAAATGCTTGGATCCTCACACTGGGTGTGTGTGTGAAAACCATAGCACAGAGCAGAGCCCGGGTATAAAAGAGGTGCTGAAGTCTGGAATAATAACCCAGTCCTCCAAGAGAAAAGTCAGGAAAACTGGAGAACCAGCTTCTAGTCAGACACCAGACCGTTCTCCTCAGGAGGAAGAAGGGTCAGCCCCAGATACGACTGAGCCTCAGGAGCTGAAGTTTGAGCTTTTAGCCCTGGGGCGACCCTCTAGGGAAGATCGGTGCCAGGGACAGAACACCTGTCCCACTCTTGAGAACCTGTGACTGCAAGCTGCAGCACAGGAAGGAGGTGATGGCAGTGGTGCCCACAGGACGTATTGGGAGGAATCCTTTACACTGAGGCCAAAGACCCCAAACCTAGTGCCACTAGGAGAGTGGTAGAGCCTCGGGCGTTTGAGGAGTTCCTGCGCCTCCATTTGTGCATTATAAGCAGCCACATATACGACTTATTCTGTCCAGACTCTTTGAGATTATCAACGAACGGACTGTGCTTCTCGGCTTCCCATGATAGAACTTCGGGTCAGAGTTGTATATCACGTATTGTTTGGCGTCTGTGCAGCCACATCTGCTTTAAGATCAGTGAAAGCAGCCACAAAGCATATCTGGATGAGAGTCTTGAAGGTAAGTAACTCTCAGAAGCTCCTGTTAAGCTATCTTCCCTTCAGTCGGGTAAACTTGTTTGTATCTTTCCTAGAGGACCTGGTTGTGGCATCCCCGTAGCTGGACACCTTGACCAGACCAGAACTAAAGGCCAGGGATGCACCAGAAGGTGAAGGAGATTTGTAACTCCTGTCCCATCTGTCAAGCCAGTGGCACGACAGGTGGGCACCCAAAGGACCCCTTAATCCTGCTTCCAGTTGTTGGCGTTCCCTTTGAAAGGGCAATGATTGACATTGTTGGTCCCGTTGACCCCCCTACAGCATCAGGAAACAGTTCTGCTGGTAGTAGATCATGCCTTCAGGTATTCCAAGGCTATTCCCCTCTGGACTACCACTGCCCCTGCAGTGGCTAGGGCCCTCATTAGCATCTTTTCCAGGGTGGGCTTCCCTAAGGAGGTGATGTCATACAGAGGTACCAACTTCATGTCTGGCTACTTGAAACACATGTCGAAGGAGTGTGGCGTGAGTTACTGGTTCACTACCCTCTACCACCCACAATGTAATGGCTTTGTTTTGTTTTTTTAGAACTTTATTTTAATTTTAACAACATACAACCTGGCAGTCAGAGTATACAGAGACATATCATACCAATATGTTCTACGTAAGTAGGTTAATCAAGAAGCAGTCAATAATTACACATGCACTAATCTGCTTTCCCATTCTCCAGGTGATCAATTAAGTGTCCCATTCCCCTAATTGGGAATGTACCTTATAAATATCATGTAGAGACACCTCCTTGCTCATCCCCAGTGTGTAGTGTTTTGCCTCGTCAGTTTCAGAGCCAGAGTCTGTCTGTTGTCACTCGGGAAGCAGGAGCTAGGAATTATCTGTATGAGCACGGCAAGTGTTTAGTGTATCCTCAAATATGTCATCCTTTCTGCTAAGGCGCATATGTGTCTCCTCAGCTAGGGCCCAGTCGAGCGCATCTCTATGCCAGAGCGCAATCGTTGGGGCATGCTGGGACAGCCATGTGATTGCATTTTTACGTCATGCCAGTACCATAGGCGACTGACCAAATTGAAAGGTTATCTTGCGCCCTTCTGGCATCTAATGAGGCTTAATAATCAGCATTTTGGTGTCGGATCAATACTTAGTTGTGTGGCATGTACCATTTCTTCGACAGCTTCTTGCCAGAAGGAGTGTATTGCATCGCAGGGCCATCGTTAATGTAAGAAATCAGCCCCCACTGTGTTGCAGCGCAGGAATATATCTGGGCAAGACACGACCATTCGAAAAAGGTCTTGTGGCGTTAAGTAGGTTCTTCACAGAAATTTATAATGTATCATTCGAAAATGGGCATTACTAGAAACCATGCATGTTAGTTCACAGGACCGCTGCCAGTCTTGATCTTCCTTTGGAATGTCAAAGACTAAATTCCAGGCCTCTTGGGTCCGTGTGTAGTGTGTAGTGTCTACTGTACAGTTTAAAATGCAGCCCTTTGGGGGTGCGAGGGGTCGTGGCTCCTCCTCTTCCTTTCGGGGATGTTACAAACAATATCAGCAGTACCATCCCTATCCGGGCCAACCGCGTTACTCCTCCTCCCTGCAACAGCAGTCGTTTCGACAGCCGCAGGCTGCCTCTTACAAGCAGTACAGAGGGAAATCCTCCTCCTGAGGTAGAGATTCCTCAAAAAGCACTGCCAACTGCCAACTGTCAACCGCTCTTCCCATCAATCCGACCAAAGTTGGAGGGCGGATCTCCCATTTCTTCTCCAATTGGTCCGTAATAACTACAGATCGATGGGTTTTGGACATAGTGTCCAGAGACTACACTCTGGAATTTGTGAAATTCCATAAAAAATCTCCCCCCAGAGGTCCTCCTCCTGCCCGTCTGATGGAACTTATATGCCAAATCCATCTCATGTTAAGGAAAGGAGCGATCAAAGTGTACCGAATCTTCAAAGGGATGCAGGCTTCTAGTCAAGATTCTTCCAAATCAAGGAAAAATCAGGGAAGTGGCACCCCATTCTGAACCTTCGTTCCCTAAAAAAGATTCTCAAGAAGCAAACTTTCCGGATGTTGTCTCTCCTAGAAGTGCTTCAATTACTGCCTCAAGGGGATTACAAGCCAACGCTGGACCTTCAAGATGCCTATTTTCATGTCCCTATCCTACCCAGACACAGAAACTTCCTGCGCTTTAGAGTGGCTGGCAGAGATTTCCAATTCCAAGTCCTTCCATCTGGCCTTCGCTCTGCACCCGAATGTTCACTAAAGTCTTGGCACCGGTGGCAGCATATCTTGGTCAAGCTGATGTCCAAATATTTCGCTACCTCGACGACTGCCTTATAAAGGCCTAGTCGTTCGCAGTCGCAAGCAGACACACTCAATCATGCCTGTCTCTGTGTCTTTCCATCACTCTGGAGAAGTCTCAGTTCACCCCCTCTCAAGTGAGGACCTTCTTGGGGGCCATCATAGACACACAGCAAACAAGGGCTTTTGTCTCAAACGAAAGACAACAGCGGATTCCAAACTGGCAACTCTCCTGCGCACATAAAAGTATGTTTTTGTTCGACAGTTCAAATCGCTTCTGGGGATGCTGTCTTCCGGTATTCCCCTAATTCCCAACTGTCGCCTCAAAATAGGACCCCGACTGGAGAACTCGACAACCAATTGCAACAAGTCTCAGGGTCCTTCGACAATGTCATCAACATCACGTCTCAGATATGAAGAGCATTGCTATGGTGGACTCGCATACCAAACATCTCTGCAGTTCGTTTGTAGTGGACACTCCAAGTTTCATCCTGACGACAGATGCCTCCCTCAAATGGTGGGAAAGTCATCTTCAAGCCCTCACAGTCAAGGGGAATTGGGACACCCACCTATGAACTTGGCACATAAACCTTTTGGAGTTACTGGCAATATTTTCGGCTCTGAAGTCCTTTTGCACCCTCATTCAAGGAGCTTCAGTGTTGATCCGAATGGACAACACAACAACCTGACCCCAGGCCACCCCCCATGCCGCACGGCTCCTCCGCTGTGACCGCGTCTCTGCCCCCGGCGCCGCAGGTTCGCCCCTGACCTCGGTGTCCCCCTGCTGCTACCTTCTCCTTTCTGCTGCTGCCCTCACTTGTGAATTGCGCTTTTTTTTCAGGACTTCTGCATTTTTCTGTATTTTTCGTAGTTGCTGTTGTATCCCTGTCCTCTGTGTGTGCCCCCCCGCTCCCCGCTTCCCGCCGCAGCTCCCCCGCGGCCCGCCCCTTTTCTTTTATACCCCCTGCCCATTGGCCGCCCCGCTCCCGCCTCCCAGCTGCTCCTCCCTCCCACTTCGTCTCATATGGAGGCCGCAAGGTGGCCGCGCGCAGAAGGCACGCCAAAGGCAAGCCCGTCTGCGCCTGGACCACGCCCAGCGCCAGGACCCCTGGCCCTCAACGATGCCTGCCCACCCGACGGACTTACGCCGCCGCCACCATCCACACACTCAACGCCGGCCGGAACCCCGCCTGCTACCGAGCCATCCCGAAACGCACCCAAGGACCCTTCACCTGCCAAGCCTGCAAATTCACCTGCCTCCAAACTTGCACCGCACCCGCCAAGTCAGCTACCAGCAACAATCACCACCTCAAGTGCATCCTGCTCAACACCCGCTTCGTCCACAGGCACACAGTCGAACTCTGGAACTCTGGAACCTCCTGGACACATCACCAGACGTCGCCTTCCTCACAGAAACCTGAATGAACGCCTTCTCAGCCCCCAGCATCGCCATAGCCATCCCGGATGGCTACAAAATCACCCGTAGGGACCGCGTCAACCAAACCAGAGGAGGCATCGCCATCGTCCACAGAAACACCATCCAAAACACGACCAACTCCGACGACACCCTCACTGCCGCCGAGCACCTTCACTTCCAGATACACACCGACCCCAAGACCACCCTCAGGGGCACTCTCATCTACAGACCCCCGGGACCACGCACACAATTCAGTGAAGCCATCGCAGACTTCGTCAGCCTGCACGCCCTAACCTCCTCAGACTACATCCTCCTAGGGAACCTCAACTTCCACCTGGAGAACAACAATGACAGCAACACCGCCGCCCTGCTGGACAACCTCACCAACCTCGGACTCAAGCAACTGGTGAACACCCCCACCCACTACGCCGGCCACACGCTTGACCCCATCTTCTCCTCCAGCAAGCACATCTCCTTCAGCCACTCCACCGGACTACACTGGACAGATCACAGCTGCGTCCACTTCAACTTCAGGTGAACCACGACCCACCACCACCCGCAATAGGTTTCTCGCAGAAGCTGGCGCAAGATCACCACCGACCAGCTCACCACCTCCCTCAGCCAGAACTCTCCCACCAACACGACGGACCCCAACGAAGCAGCCCGCACCCTCGCACAGTGGCTTACCAACTGCGCCGATGAACTCGCACTATTGAAGAGCCCTCCCAACAGACCCGGCAGCAAGAAAGCCTTGTGGTTTACCAACGACCTCAAAAACTCCAAGAAAACCTCCCGCAACCTCGAGAAAGCCTGGCGCCACAACCAGACAACAGAAAACATGACAGCCCTCAAGTACACCACCCGCAAACACCACCAGCTGATCCGCACCACCAAAAGGACAACATTCAAAGAACGACTGGACAACAACACCCACAACAGCAAGGAACTCTTCAGAATCGTTAAAGAGCTCTCCAACCCCAGCACCTGCAACAACAACATTAAACCATCGCAAGACCTCTGCGACTCACTCGCCTCGTTCTTTCACCGCAAGATCGCCGACATACATAACAGCTTCGGCGCACAGACCACGCACCCTACCACCGAACCATCTCCCCCGCCACCAGCACCCTATGTACCTGGATCTCGGTTACCACCGAAGATACCACCCGAACGATTAACACCTTCCACTCTGGCTCCCCAACCGACCCCTGGCCACACCACATCTTCAACAAAGCGGACTCCATCTTCGCACCCCAACTCCGGGACATCATCAACAGCTCCTTCGCATCCGCCACCTTCCCGGAGAGCTGGAAACATGCCGAGCTCAGCGCCCTCCTGAAGAAACCCACCGCGGACCCCACGGACCTCAAGAACTTTCGCCCCATCTCGCTCCTCCCGTTTCCGGCCAAAGTCATCGAGAAGATTGTCAACGAACAACTCTCCGCCTTCCTCGAGACAAACGGATCCCTCGACCTCTCGCAGTCCGGTTTCCGAGCAAACCACAGCACTGAGACCGCCCTCATCGCAGCTACCGACAACATCAGGTCCTTGCTCAACAATGGGGAAACAGCTGCCCTCATCCTCCTGGACCTTTCAGGAGCCTTCGACACTGTGTGCCACCGCACCCTAATACAGCGCCTCAGCAACACCGGAATCCAAGGAAAGGCCTTGGAGTGGATCATCTCGTTCCTCGCCGGAAGAACCCAGAGAGTCCGCCTCCCCCCGTTCCGATCCGCGTCCACTGAAGTCATCTGCGGCGTACCGCAAGGATCCTCGCTCAGCCCCATCCTCTTCAACGTCTACATGAGCCCCCTCGCAGCCATCGCACACCAACACAACCTAAACATCATCTACGCCGACGACACCCAGCTGATCCTCTCCCTCACCAACGACCCCGCCACCGCCAGAGCCAGCCTCCAGGAAGGAATGAAAGACGTCGCGGAATGGATGAAGCTCAGCCGTCTGAAACTGAACTCAGACAAGACGGAAGTCCTCATCCTGGGACCATCCCCCTCTGCCTGGGACGATTCCTGGTGGCCCTCTGCCCTGGCACCGCCCCCACGCCAAAGGACCATACACGCAACCTGGGCTTCTTCTTGGACTCCTCCCTCAAGATGACCAAGCAAGTCAACGCCGTCTCGTCATCCTGTTGCAACACCTTGCGCATGCTTCGAAAAATCTTCCGGTGGATCCCCACCGAAACAAGGAAGACGGTCACCCAGGCCCTCGTCACCAGCTGACTGGACTACGGGAACACCCTCTACGCTGGAACCACAGCCAAACTCCAGAAAAGACTCCAGCGCATACAGAACGCCTCTGCACGACTCATCCTGGACATCCCCCGTCACAGCCACATCTCTCCCCATCTGAAAGACCTGCACTGGCTCCCCGTCAACAAGAGGATCACGTTTAGACTCCTCACCCATGCACACAAGGCTCTCCACGACATGGGCCCCAAATACCTCAACAGCCGCCTCACATTCTACACACCCACCCGCCAGCTCCGATCCGCCAGCCTCGCCCTCGCCACCATCTCATGCATTCGCAAAGCCTCCGCCAGAGGAAGATCCTTCTCCAACCTGACGTCCAAGACATGGAACTCCCTCCCCACCCACCTACGGCTGACCCAGGACCATCTCTCCTTCAGGAAACAACTCAAGACCTGGCTCTTTGAGCGGTAGCGACCCCCCCTACCCCCTCCTCCCAGCGCCTGAGACCCTTACGGGTGAGTAGCGTGCTTTGCAAATCTGTTGATTGATTGATTGAACAAGAATGCATTATGTGACCAAACAAGGGGGCACGAGATACACTTTGCTATCCCTACAAGCTCAGCAAATTTGGGATTGGGCGATTCAACATCAGATCACAGCAGTCCATGTTCTGGGGGTGTCCAACCTTCTAGTGGACTCCCTGAGCAGGTCGGTCTCGTCAAACCACTAGTGGGAACTTCATCAGCCGACGCTGGACCGCATCTTTCAGCTTTGGGGACACCCCAATCTGGATTTATTTGTGACCAACCTGAACCGCAAATGCCCATTCTATGCAAGTTGGCTTCCCAACTCAGAATCGTGCAGAAATGCGTTTTTGATGAACTGGTCAAAAATATATGCTCATGCTTTTCCACTGATTCCTCTAGTCGCAAGGGTACTTTGGAAAATGCAGAAAGAACCCTGCGGCATTCTTCTCATAGCCCCCAGATGGCCTCGCCAGTTCTGGTTTACGGAGCTCCTCCTTCTGTCGGAGTGCAATCCAATTTGGCTGCGCCCAATTTCGAATCTTCTTACTATGAACCATGGCCTGATCTGCCATCCGAATCCTACTGGTGCCTGAGCACTATGAGTTTGCTAAATTGATTATTCCTCCGGACTGCAGGGAGGTCCTCACTAACGCTAGAGCACCCTCCACTATCAAAACCTACAAACTCAAGTGGAAACGGTTCTAACTTTGGTGTGAAGCTTCAAATTCTTCAGTTTAACTCTGAGAAGACAGAGATTCTACACTGTGCAGTAGATAGAATCCCTCCTAAACTTACGCTTGAGTTTTGGCCAACATCCCCTGCTACTCCATTGGCTCCCAGTAGCGTGGTACATAACCTGGGAGTCATGGTTGACAACAAATTGACATTAGAAAACTGTCAACAAAACAGCTGGAAGTGGTTTTACTCTGATCAGAGCATTTCGGAAAATCCTTACAGAACAGAGCGATGAGAGTCCGGAGCACCATCCTCAGTAAGCTGGACTATTGTGATGCCCTGTTGCTAGAATCACCGCAATATCTGATTGAGAGATTGCAGAGATTGCAGAGAGTACAGACCATGGTGGCCAAAATGGTACTAGTGCAACCACGCCACTCCTCCGCCTCCCGGGCACTCTCAGATTTACACTGGCTGCCAGTCTCGCAGAGGATACGATTTAAGGTATTATGTATAGTATTTAAGGCTCCACATGGTCAAGGGCCCAAATCTCTGTAGGAGAAACTGACATGGTATGTCCCTTCATGAGCACTGCGCTCCTCATCGGCTAATCTGGTGAGGGTGCCTAGATTAAGGAAAGTCAAATCCAGAGGTAGGGCCTTCAGTGCGGCAGCGACCCGCCTTTGGAATACTCTTCCATTTGATACAAGACAAATGGACAACATCCTGCAGTTTAGAAAAAGGTTAAAAACCTGGCTCTACCCTCGAGTAGGCTCCTTGGCATCCTGCTAACTCCTTTCTGACAGGGGACACAGTCTCTCGGCCCTAAGCTAGTCGCCTGTATCACAGCGCCAGGTTACCCATAGGGTGTCAGTTGCTAACTTAAAAAAATAAATAAATGTTCACCCTGTTCACTCTACGCCAGAGCAGCTTCTGCCTTTTATCTTACAATTAGCAAAATCCGGCCTCTCTCACTCTACCCTGAAGGTTTTTCTGGATGCAGTTTCCAGATTCCAGCACGATGGCTCCAATTCTCTTTATTCTTCAAGAATTATTCAACAATTTTTCAAAGGCTTATTTCAGATGTTCCCTCCAATCGACGCCAGCCTCCTCCTTGGCATCTGAACATTGTGTTGGCACAACTCATGAAGTCCCCATCTTAGCCCATTCGTAGGGCTGATCTTAAATTCATCTCCTGGAAGACATCACTGCTTTTAGCGCTTACTTCGAGTCAGCGAGATACAAGCTTTTACTATCAATCCACCTTTTCTTCAATTCACCAAAGACGCTGTGGTGCTCCGCACTAATCTGGCCTTAATTCCTAAAGTTCCATCTGATTTCCACCTGAATGAGCATGTCATCTTTAAGACTTTTTCCCCTAATACACAGTTGCCAGCAGGAAAGACTTTACATTCTCTAGATGTTAAGAGATGTTTGACATTTTATTTGCAAAGAACAACCAGTATCCGTTAAACTGATCAGCTCTTCATAGCCTACGGCAGGATGCGTAAAGAACCTCCAGTTGCTAAATAGACTATTGCACGTTGGATATCTAGAGCAATTTCCTTTTGCAATCAGCAAGCATGCAAGACACTTCAAGCAACGATTAAAGCGCACTCTACTAGAGCAGTATCCTCTTCTCTCTTTGCTGGTGTGCCTCTTCATCAGATTTGCAGAGCTGCGACCAAGCACTACTGTGTGGAAGCTGCCAACAATGCTGACACAGCTGTTGGGCAAGCGGTGCTACGTAATCTTTTTAAGTAAGGTGAGCCTCTGTTTCTTACCTCCTCCTGCACACATTGTATACATGTATATATTTCTGCTTTTTGCAGATGTGCCCATGTTTACTGCTAAACTGTAATATACATATATGTATTCTCCCGTACTCTGTTTACAATGTACTTATGGCTTACTATGCACAGTTCTCGAATTACTCCTATCTTCTCTGATTCAAGCATGTGAATCTATGAAAGATACCCCAATACTGGATAAGAACATAAGTTACTTACCTGAAAACTGTGCTTCTCCAGTATTGATATCTTTCATAGTTTCACATGTGACTCACCCACCTCCCCTCAGAGGCTCCCCTCTTCTCCTTGGCTCTTATGCCACACTTGTGCTAAAAAATTGGAGAGCCTGAGCCTCTGAGGTGAAGGTTCCAGAGGGTGCTGTCGCCTGATTGTCTGGAGTTTGGACCATATCTAATGACTTTGACATGACTGTCGCCCTCACTCTGTCTGTCGCCCTCACTCTGTCTGTCGCCCTCCCTCTGTCTGTCTGTCGCATCACCACAGCATCACTCAGGGGAACCACAACATCACTATGCGCTACCACAGCATCACTGAACGCGACAGCATCACTCAGCGCCACCAAAACATCACTCAGCGCCACCACAGCAGCAATCTGTGCAACAATTCAACAACTAGTTCTAATATGTTCTCTCAATGTTTCAAGCTTTATTACAAATGTCACAAAAAGATGTTAATATTTCACTTCTGTTCTTGGATTTTCGTCACAATAAAATTATTTACAAAAGTTTAAGCAATTGCCATTATAAATTACAATAACTTTTACTTAAGTATTAATTATTTAAAAAAATTAAAAGCCATTGTTATTTGTAACATCAATAATCTAAGTCACGTAAATACAACACATATTGCATTACAAATGCTATAGGTGTCACATTTGCGAAAGTTAAAACTATTGGCATTGTAAATGACAAAGCTATTAATTTCGCTATTTTCAAAACTAACATATAAATAAAAAATGTGTCATTTACAATACCAATAGCTCAAACTTTCCTAATGCAAGACCTATTGCATTGCAAATGCTTGTTATAATTACAAGGGTGTGACAACACCACATAACACCGCATAAGCAACAAGTGCAGATTAAACCACAGGGTTCAAATAAACCCACACACACACCGTAGGATTAAACCTGTACTAAACACACACGCCGCAATAACAGGTAAATGCCAGAAACCGGTCCCCGGTAGCTTGTCTCCTTTCTGGTGAAGAATTGGCTTGGTAGTTTAGTCTGCCCTGTTCCCATGATGCACTGGGCCAGGGACAGACTGATTTGCATATAGCCAGGTTCTGAGCTGGGATGGGGCAGTGAGATAAATAATGGTGATGGATCAAGCCCTGATCTTTGGACTGGGTAAGAGTGGTCTGCTCAATTCAGACACTCTGTTTATCACCACCCCCTTTTCTGAATCGTTTTTGGCCACTATAGGTGTGGCAGGGTATACTCAGACATGAGTCCCTTTCTCACTGCTCCATCAGGATTCAAGCAAGCCGGGCCAAAGACGGCTGATATGCCAGAAAACGGTCCCCGGTAGCTTGTCTCCTTTCTGGTGAAGAATTGGCTTGGTAGTTTAGTCTGCCCTGTTCCCATGATGCACTGGGCCAGGGACAGACTGATTTGCATATAGCCAGGTTCTGAGCTGGGATGGGGCAGTGAGATAAATAATGGTGATGGATCAAGCCCTAATCTTTGGACTGGGTAAGAGTGGTCTGCTCAATTCAGACACTCTGTTCATCACCACCCCCTTTTCTGAATCGTTTTTGGCCACTATAGGTGTGGCAGGGTATACTCAGACATGAGTCCCTTTCTCACTGCTCCATCAGGATTCAAGCAAGCCGGGCCGAAGACGGCTGAAATGCCAGAAACCGGTCCCCGGTAGCTTGTCTCCTTTCTGGTGAAGAATTGGCTTGGTAGTTTAGTCTGCCCTGTTCCCATGATGCACTGGGCCAGGGACAGACTGATTTGCATATAGCCAGGTTCTGAGCTGGGATGGGGCAGTGAGATAAATAATGGTGATGGATCAAGCCCTGATCTTTGGACTGGGTAAGAGTGGTCTGCTCAATTCAGACACTCTGTTCATCACCACCCCCTTTTCTGAATCGTTTTTGGCCACTATAGGTGTGGCAGGGTATACTCAGACATGAGTCCCTTTCTCACTGCTCCATCAGGATTCAAGCAAGCCGGGCCGAAGAGGGCTGAAGTGCCAGAAACCGGTCCCCGGTAGCTTGTCTCCTTTCTGGTGAAGAATTGGCTTGGTAGTTTAGTCTGCCCTGTTCCCATGATGCACTGGTCCAGGGACAGACTGATTTGCATATAGCCAGGTTCTGAGCTGGGATGGGGCAGTGAGATAAATAATGGTGATGGATCAAGCCCTGATCTTTGGACTGGGTAAGAGTGGTCTGCTCAAATCAGACACTCTGTTCATCACCACCCCCTTTTCTGAATCGCAATAACAGGTACATCATAGAAAGACTGATGGACATAATGAAGCGGACCTAGAGATACATGCATAGCACAGACAAGATAAAGGTCTTGATTTAGACTTTGGTGAGCAGGGTACTCCTTCACAAGCGTGGTGTAATGTAATGTAATGTATACTTGTAAAGCGCACTGTTGCCGAGCGGCGTCTTGGCGCTGTATACCGCTGGGGAACCCGTCCTGGCTTTCCCTGTGGGATGGTCCCTCCTGGGTATCCCCAAGGTGAAGCCAGGCATCCCCGGCATTGATGGGGACGTTGTGGAGATGGGGCAAGCTAATGCCCAGAGTTGCCGACTGAGACCCCTGGTTAGAGTAGGCACCGAAGCGAGAATCATCGAGTCCGCTGACCCTTGTCCACGACCCTGCCACGTTGGGAATTGAACCCTGGTACCGGGCCGTCCTCTGTTTCTGGGTCTGCCGCCTCTAACCAGTGAGCCACATTACTACAACACATATTGTAGATCAACTTCCTATAGATGGTTGAGATTGCTTTTTCAGTCAGGGGATTAGTTAGCAGCTGGTCCTCCAGTGGGGATGCATCAGGCAACTTCCCCCCCCTTCCCAGATGTTACCTTGCAGAGCGTGACCCACCTGCAAATGTCAGAACCGTTTTTAGTCACCTAATTCATACCAACCGGACCATCGAGTTGCACCTCCACCAGCGAATGGTCTGAGATTCTTCTGCCTGTCAAACCACATGCCATTCACTATTTCATAGTGTTTTTCTGCTTTTACTTACCACTTGTTTTATGCATGTGGTTGGTTGGGGGGGGAGATGGGCGAAGCAGGGGAGGGAAGGGGAAAGATATTTCTAACAGATGGAAGAACTGTGTGTTTCCCCCAGTTAGTAAGAAAAACAGCATAAGTCTTGGCTGCTTCTGCTGCACCCAGAGTCTTGTGGGTCTTTTCAGTCTAATTTTTCTGTCTGGAAAAAAATGGTATCCTGTTTTTCTGCACAAAAGCCTAACAACTGATAATCAGGTGGAATAAAATCAACACATGAACGTACTCCTTAATTTCATTGCCCTTGATTCATACTCTGGACCATAGTTGAGGGATAGGTCTAGGCATAGTCCTCATGACACACAATAGATTTGCTTGCGGCAGAGGCCAGAGCTCAAAAGTCAGGTTACCAGATACAAGTAGGTGGTAACTCAGGGTAGGGCGAAATATCTGTTGTCCGTGGAGGGGAAATTCCCATCCTAGAAATCTACATTCAAAATTAATTATTCGTATTCTATTTTAAATATCTTTTTGGTGCCAGTCCATATGACTTTAATGTCTGCTTTTGGGATACTATGTTACAAGTCCATAGGGTACATACATCCTTTCTGAGCTTAATGAAATGTTGGACATTCTACAATTCCTCACTCCTACATCCAAGTACTCTCATGCTACCATTCTACACTCTGCTCTGTCTGAAGAACAGCTCAACACTTTCAAAATTCTGCAATTCTGCTTTGATATGGCTTGTAAATTATTTTTGGGATATTTACATGTATTAACTATTTAATTTTAATACTATAGGTGATTGAAATTACGGACGAAGAAAGCAAGATTTAGCACCAGCCAACTGAATGTTAGTGCCATAAGAAGGATTATTTTGAAAAACCGAAGGACATCCAGCATTCTAAGTTTAATCAATTACCAAAATCTAGGTGTGGCGAGGAAGTGGGAGCTGAGGAAAGTACTATACCTGTAATTGAAGTCTCTAATTTTGCATTTAGTTAACCCAGAACAAAGTCATATCTGTCCACACAGCATCAGAAATAGTGCCAGAAAGACCAATCACAACATCCTCATCTGAAATATTATCAGAAAGACAAATTGCCTCAGCATGACAGAATAACGTTCATCTAAAGCACGCATGATCTAAAGCATCATGTAATTCCAGAGAGGAAGCACACACTGCATAAAAGAAAGATATAACAAAAGGTTTCTTCTGCAGACCATCAAAGAAAAGACACTGAAAGAAGACTCCGAAGCTGACACGATAACAACCAAAAGATTGAAAAATCACCTTTGTTCAACAACTGTTTTTAACCAGTTACGCAAGTTTGAGACTATCTGCCTCGGGATAGAACACCTCGACCCACTCTGCTCACTCTGGCGAAAACCTTAAAAATTCACCACTTTATTGTGTTGTTCATGACCATCTCAGATTGTTTCCTTTTTATTGTGTACTGTTCTGTAATTCTATGTAATTCGCCTCAACCTTATCTTTGGTGCAGGAATGATATGTAAAACTGTTAAATATCAAAATAGATTAAATGAGCACCGTTGTGCTATAGCTAATGTAAATAAATCCTCGTCTTCAGAACTACAATCCTTAACCTTACACTAAACACAGAACGGGTAAAAGGAACTGATGGTCTGTGACTGATGAGCTACAATATTACTGTGCATGTTCTAATGTTCTCAGTTACTGCCATTACGCCAGTGCAAAAAGGTACTTCTCAGTTTAATCATTAAATATCAGACTAACGCCTTATCACTGCATTGCTAAGAACCTATACAAATAGATTTGAGAAAAACTTCAGTCACAAAATAAGTTGCTGCCGGAGAGTCTATAACCAAAAGACTATTATCTGCTACAAACATTTCGACAGGTGTTAGAGGGCTGCATCCAGACATATTTTGCTCAATGCAAGTGTTAAGAAGATTACACACAATATCTTTTAGAGATAAATGCTGAACATTATCTAAACAAGCCCGACTCTAAAATCGGGTTCACTCTTATCGTGGCATATAAGCAAGAGAAAACTAAATGTAGAGATATTAACTCTAGGAATACACCTTTTAAAAACACGGGCTGTTAGAACAATTTCAGTGTTCAAACCTGCCTCAATCAAAGCAAAATAACCCAAGTTGGGGAAAAAGTTACCTGTGCCAAAAAAGATTAAGCCATAAATCTCATCTCACTGAATTTGAGAGAATGCACACTGGGAAAATCCTCTCTCAGTGCTCTGAATGCCAAAAAAGTTTCAGCAGTAAATCTTATCTCACTGAGCATATGAGAATCCACACTGGGGAAAAACCTTATCAGTGCACTGAATGCCAGAAAAGGTTTTGTAACAAAGTCTTTCTCGACATGTATTAACCCACTCTGTAGAAAAACCTTACCAGTGCTCTGAATGCCAGAAATGTTTCAGTTTAAAAAGTAGGCTCACACATCACATACGAATCCACACTGGGGAAAAACCTTATCAGTGCTCTGAATGCCAGAAAAGGTTTAGTTTCCAATCGCAACTTTATCAACATGCATTAACCCACTCTGTGGAAAACCCTTATCAGTGCTCTGAATGCCAAAAAAGTTTCCGCAGTAAATCTCATCTCACTGAACATATAAGAATCCACACTGGGGACAAACCTTATCAGTGCTCTGAATGCCAGGAAAGGTTTTATAACAAACTAAGTCTTTCTCGACATGTAATAATCCACTCTGGCGAAAAACCTTACCAGTGCTCTGAATGTCAGAAAAGGTTTAGTTTCAAAGGGAGTCTAAATCGACATGTATAAACCCACTCTTTAGAAAAACCTTACCAGTGCTCTGAATGCCAGAAATATTTCAGTGAAAAAAGAGACCTTACTGTACATACAAGGACCCCTACTGGGGATAAACCTTATCAGTGCTCTGAATGCCAGAAAAGGTTTTGTAAAAGACCAAGTCTTTCTCAACATGTATTAACCCACACTGGGGAAAAACTTTACCAGTGCTCTGAATGCCACAAATATTTAGGTACGAAAGACAATCTCATAAATCATATAAGAACCCACACTGGGGAAAAACCTTATCAGTGCTCGGAATGCCAGAAATGTTTCATTGACAAAAACAGTCTCACTCGGCATAGAAGAACCCACACTGGAGAAAAACCTTATCAGTGCTCGGAATGCCAGAAATGTTTCATTGACAAAAACAGTCTCACTCATCATATAAGGACCCACACTAGGGAGAAACCTTTTCAGTGCTCTGAATGCCAGAAATGTTTCAGTGTAAAATTCAGACTCACTGAACATACAAGAATCCACACTGGGGAAAAACCTTATCAGTGCTCTGAATGCCAGAAAAGGTTTTGTAAAAAACAAAGTCCTTCTCAACATGCAATGACCCACACTGGGGAAAAACCTTATCAGTGCTCTGAATGCCATAAATGTTTCAGTTTAAAAAGTAGTCTCACAAAGCACATAAGAATCCACACTGGGGAAAAACCTTATCAGTGCTCTGAATGCCAGAAATGTTTCAGTTTAAAAAGTAGACTCACAAAGCACATCAGAATCCACACTGGGGAAATCCCTTATCAGTGCTCTGAATGCCCAAAACATTTCATCTGTAAATCACTTCTAACTGCACATATGAGATTCCACACTGGGGAAAAACCTTATCAGTGCATTGAATGCCAGAAATGTTTCAGTGAAAAAAGAATACTCACTACACATACAAGAACCCACACTGGGGAAAAACCTTATCAGTGCATTGAATGTCAGAAATGTTTCAGTGAAAAAAGAATACTCACTCGGCATACAAGAACCCACACTGGGGAAAAACCTTATCAGTGCATTGAATGCCACAAATGTTTCAGTGAAAAAATCAATCTCACTCACCATATAAGAACCCACACTGGGGAAAAACCTTATCAGTGCTCCGAATGCCAAACATGTTTCAGCTGTAAATCTGATCTCACTGCACATGTGAGAATCCACACTGGGGGAAAAACATTATCAGTGCTCTAAATGTCAGAAAAGATTCAGAGGTAGTGATGGTTACATGCACCATAAGAAAACACACCATCAAAAATACTTCAGTGCTCCAAGTGTCAGAAAAGCATCAATTTTAAATGCAATCTCACTCTACATGAGCAGACGCACACAGGGAAAAAACATTACCAATGCTGTGAATGCCAGAAATTCCTATTGCACAGCCTCACTAACCATAATCAACTCCATACTGATTAAAAACGTATGAGTGCTCTGAATGCCAGAAGAGCTGCAGAGAAAAACGCTATCTCACCATGAGAAACTCCACACTGGAGAAAATCCTTATGCCATAAAAGCTTGAATCTGAAAGACAGAGTTATGCTTCATGAGAGATCCCACTCTGGGGAAAAACCTTATGAGTGCTCGAAATGCAAGCAAAGTTTTGGTCACAAATTACTTCTCACTTGTCAGGAGCAAACTCACAAGGGAGAAAAAAGCCTTATGTGTGTTCGGAATGTCAGATAAGGTTTATTCACGAATACAATGTCATTTCACATGAGAGAATTCACACTGGGCTAAAGCCTTATACAGGAGGGGAAAGCCAGAAATGTTATACTCAGAAATGAGATCTCACTTAACATGAGAAATGCACCCACACCAGGTGAAAAGTAAGGCGTATCTTGAGTTGCAGAAAAGCTTCTAACAACCTGACTTTACATGAGAGAGCACATATTGTAGTTGCAATAGGATTCATCAAGAAACTCTTGCAGGATAACTTAGGCTGCCCGCATGCAACCTCCTGGAAATATTTTAATTGCAACAGAATCCACAATTTGAGTATCTGAAAGTTACAAAACTCTCAAGGTCTTTACTTGACACAGAGAAGTGTTCGTACTTGCAAAAATCAACTAATTAACAAAAAATTCACAATGATAATGTCTTAAATTTTCTCCACCCAAAAGGTTTCTACTCACACTTGTTTCTTAACATAAGACTGAAATCTAGATTTTCATGATAAGATTAGGCCTAGGCGGTGTTCCGCAATGAAGAACTCGGCAAAGTGTCAAAAAAACTCAACCGCTCAATGCAGAGTTCTGCGAGCAGCAGAGTGCGTTAGGGTCAATTTGAAGCGCTTTTTCAGCGAGTAGCACGCTACTCCAGGATCCAAAAATGATTAGTGGTGAATTAGTGTAGGGAAATATAAAATGTATTTGAGAGCTGGACATGTTGTTCTGTTAGTTGGGTTGAAGAAGAGAGTGGAGGGATAGAAGAGGGAAGGTTTTAAATTTATATAGCGCTTGCTACCCCTGATGAAGTGTTGAAGTGCTTTTCAGCGAGTACCTTGCTACTCCAGAACCCAAAAAGATGAATATATAGATCAATTATTGTGGGTAGGTTGTTTTATTATATAAATACAACTGTACGAAAATTCATAACATTCTGTTGTAAAGTTGTATCCAAGAGGCAAGTATAGTCTCTGATAATAATGTATACAAAGTTGGCTTGCCATCAAGACTGATGCCCCGTAATGTTGATGCAAAGTCATCTGTGCTTGAGTATCCTAGACTCTTGTTGAATTGTACCATCCAACTTGCAGGTACTGCTATTTGTATCAGGTCCATGTTGTAGGCAGACACAAACGGTGAAATTGTGCACTTTTTATATTAAGCATAATGTAGGTGAACAGATGACAGTAACCTCTGTACAAGCTGTATTAGGTGCTTAGAAGTAGAGTGACATAGAGGGCAAAAAACACTCCACTAACTCTGTCACTCGCTTAGTACAGACGAACGCCAAAGGTCCTCGTACATAAGGAAGCATCGGGGTGCACCCTCTTTCTGTGTCCCATGGGCATTTTGTCTTTTGTTCTACAGAAGAGGCTGCAGACACTTCCATAGCCCTTTATGTAGTGTGGATCACATAGGAGAGATTCTGAGCGGGCATGCTTTCCTTTGTATTGGGCATGGCCACATTCAAATGTGGGAAAACCTTTTGTCTTGGGACTGCACTGTATTATTGACACGGGCAAAAGGGCAAACAAGCAGTTAGGAGGCGCACTGATTGTATACCCCCACCTGACAGGATGGTGACAGACCCCAACCACCTGCAGGAGAAACGTGCCACCTCGTTTAATGGCTGCCAGACGGTTTACTTTGTAATCAGACTTGTGGTTTACAACTGCCCCTACGTTGGGGCACTACATGCTTTTTCCAGCATAATCTGGTGTACTCCCCTTGTGTGACATGACAGCACCCGCTAAAGACTGCACCGTTGTGTAGTCTGGTACAGTGCACCTTCCCTGTAATTCTGAACTGGGCCTTTAAATACGGTACTATTTTGTGTGCCTATTTAATTCAGGTATGCAAAGTATGTGGTACTACTTGTATACTAAGGTAGGACAAGGAAGATTGAATTTCTACGGTGGCAGCAATGTTTTTGGCAAAGTCTTTACGCCCTAAACACCTTCCCGTACCCTGAACATAATGAGATTACGTAGATTACACCTCTGCATGCCTAATGCTGCCATTTGCATTTCAAGACCAGTGATTAATGTGGCTTTATGAAGTTCAAAGCCATAGGGTGTTCCCGACCTGTCTGATACTTGCATATGGAAAAGATGGGCCATTTGGAACCTAAAGATAGATAAAACATATTCATAGGTCACGATTTAAGTCTGCATCTAAAATAAAACTGTAAATTAGAAGAGGTGATAAGTGAGATGTTAAAAGGCATCCGCTTATCGAGCTGCATTTGTAAGTAGGCCTCCCTATATTATGAGATCTATTCCTGCTTCAGTCCTTAATTGCAATGAATACTTTAATACCCAGGCATGAAGTCATTGTCGAGTTGTTTAAATATCCACCTGTCTCCCCACCTCTTCCCCAATGAATCCTTAACCAGTGGCCTAGCCAGTGTGCCCTGGGCCCTAAGGCAAGAAAGGAAATGTGACACCTGCCCTCTGTTTGGACTGTGGAAAACAGCAATAATCATTGTTCTGTGGGCCCCTCAGGCCTTTGTTTGAACTGTGACAAACAGCAGTTATCAGGGTTCAGTGGGCCTTTAAGGCGTCTGGGCCCTGGTGCCACTGCACCTGCTGCACCAATAGGAAGCTAAGCTCCTGACCTTAACAGTTTCTATTCTAGCCCACTGGTGAACTGAACCAGCCAAGTACTGATCTGGCCATATCTGCAGGCATGCAGCCGCCTCTTCGACTGAAGAGATTTAAGTCGCATGAAAGCAGCATGCGGGAAACAACTATTTTCTGAGGCAGTCAACACCTTGTCTGTTCCAACCTGAATCCATTTAAACCCAGGGACGAAAAACCCGTTCATCGTCATCTCTTGCTTATCAAAAGGGTAAAACAAATTCATCTAACATTATAGTGTACCACATAAAAAAATGGTGATTCTGTGTACAAATTAAAACTAGCATGCATAAAGAAAGGTGAGCCTTTGGCCAAAATAGCCATTTTCCCTACCCATACTTCTAACACATCTTTTACAAAATAATGTTAACTACATTGTCATCCGGAAATAGTCATTAGCGCCTACTCATAAGCAAATGACATTTAGAATTCTCTTTCACTGCAAGCTTTCAAAAGTAAATTGAAATATTGAATTTTTTGATATTGTGTACTCTTACCAAAATTTAGAGCATCAATTTTATATGACACGCCATAGAAAAAAGGAGTTTTTTATATATACTAAACCTCCAGAAACATTTGATTAACCAGTTATAAAGTCACGTCTAGCTTAGTTAGTTTTTTAGTCTTCTTTTTTAAGAGAAATTATTTCACATTGTTACTGGATCTGCATGGCTAAACACTTATAAGGTCCCAAAGGCGAGACCTATTGGCTATGCCAATGCTTGTTATTGATTGAGTACAATGAGCATCAGCACTTTTGATTAGGTCCTGAAGAAAGCCGCAAACACCTCTTTGGAGGGTTAATAGGCTGAAACATGTTGACCTCTTATTAACTTTCACTCTGCTGTCCCCACTACCCTGAGCTCATTTTTGTGGCATTGTGTATACCATTCTCTATAACAAAACATGCCTGAACTCCTCCCTCTCAGTGAGGGGGCTGTACCCTGTACTGTAACTAGGTATAACGGTGGGAGGAGGTTCTGAATGAGGAAGCATGCCAACTATGGTGGGTGAGGGAAATCTTCCCTTTAAAGGGATATTTCATCTTAGCTAGATCTTCATTTGCAGCAGTAATCCTCATAGATCCAAGGGTTTCTTGATTGTGGTAGAAATGCATTTTTACCCCTTCATTGTACGTTTAAGCACAGGCCATTGCTTGAAATGTTGTGATCAATGTAGGAAAAATACTCTGTGCACTGAGAAAATGTGTTAAAATAACGGAAAGTTGATAATTGCATTTAATACCTTCTCATACCTGGATTTATCTAGAAGAGAAGTCTGTTAATTCAAGCAGATTATTAATACCACAAGGTATAAGAAATTAGGGGATCTTTATCTGATATCTTTATCAGTAAATTATCTGAAATTATTGCACATATACTTTTGCAAGTATTATTTCTAAAGATAAAGGAAATTCTATATTTGTCTTTTCTAAACTAACCCCAGTGCGTACGACTACAATAACCACCTCTCTCAAATCAATATTGTGCTTGGTTTAGTGAGAAAACTAAATGACCTAGGAGAAACCAGGACTGCGCGTCAGTATTTTTCTTAGGAAGCTTTAAGGTAGAGAGTGAAAACACTTTTTAGAATGCCTCAAAAATTGTGACAAAGATATTTCAATATGTTTGACAAAAAGAATAGGTACATTTCATGACAATATTGAAATGGGAAATAAAATAATAGAAACAAATATTTACACCACATGACAAAAATATTAGAGACTACATTTCAGCAATATAGGAAATACTGAGGTTCATGTATTAATAATCCATTTGGTAAAAAGTGGTTGCTTGTGGAGTCAGCACACTACTGTGTCTGCGATTGCTTTTAAATAAAGGCATTTTTAATGCACCCCATTTTACTTTCAGATTCACAAATGTCCCCTTGGGTTACTACCTCCTGTTACTGTTTTTCAGCCCATGTATAGTTTCAAAGCTTAATACATACCTTAAGGATGTATTACGTATTTAGAAGGGACACTATTAACATTCCCCTTCCAAATTCTGAATTGTTAAATGGGCTTAGTAAATTTCAAAAAGCGGTTTAGCATTTGCAAACTCTGTGAATTACCGAACCAGTGGATTTTTGAACAATAAAACTCTTGGTACATGAGTCAATTGTTCTCAATTCCCTCCAAATTAAGTTTGCTAATAATGTTAGTTGAATGATAACCGGTGCACGTACCTATTTAGTGTTAGTGTTGCTTCAGATCAAATAAAAACCATCATAAATAACTCTTACACAATACTTAAAGACAGAATTTCTGACATCCAGCTTTAATGTTTTGTTAAATATATTTGCAAATGTTGTCACTTAAACAGGAAAGCATCTAAACCTGTCTCTGGACATAAAATAGGTTGTAATCATAATCTTTCGATACATTTTCTGAGTTCCAGGAACAATGTGTGTTATCTGTGTTTACTCTAAACCACTATAATAAACATTTTCAATGCTTTTAGATTTGATCTGTTTGTACTGGTTTCTATTGCAGACAATAATCTAGATTTAGACCACCCATGGCTTTTAAAATCTATTTATCATTGATCTCTTTTAGTGTTATCGCAAATTAAACTGTAATAGAACTGATCTGAGAGATGGACCTTCAAAGTCAATTTATTGAACAAACTATGGAGTTAAAATATGAATAGATTAGATCCACAAGCATTGCCTGACCACTGTATTTTACATCAATAGATTACTAATCAGCACATGTTGTCTAAGTACAATTCACTCATCTTCAATTTTTCACGGAGCTCAGGCTGGGTCTGTGTGAATTCTTTTAAAATATGACATTTAAATGTCCAAAAGTTCAGGAATTCTAATTTCAAGCCTGGTCAAACCTTAATGAATGCTATACCTAAAGATGCCCTTCTGTTCCTACATTTTATTGTGCACCATGATTCAGAAATAACATGTTTTTGCTTTCGGAGGTAAAATTCTAAACATATTTATTGTTGTTGCCATCTGAAACATGATCACTAATTGGGAAGATAACAACACGTGGTCCTGTGATGCTTGCTGGAATAGGAAGTGTTTAATCAAAAGGTGGATTGAATTCAAGTTTAGGTGACAATTTTACAAAAGTGTATGGATTTTGTATATATTTAAAATTGTTGATCTCCAAAAAGGCTTAAATCAATAAATCGAATTGAAATTCAAGTTTATCATTTTAATCCTATTGTTAGAAAAGATGTAATTTTGAACCCGATGAGGTCGTTCCTTTCCAGAAAGCATTCAGGTTGTAATCATGAGTCAAATAATGCTGAGAAGGTTAACATATTCAAATTGAATTCTAATTACACATGAAATGTTCATTGTTCAATATATTTCTCTTAGAATTTTAATGTGAGGACTTTATTGCTTAAGGAAAATAATTATTATTTGTTTTTCTATATGTAGCAATCATTACATTAATGAAACCACTGTATCCCACTTTCTTTCTTTCCTTTCCTGCTCTTTATGAACGTTTCTATTGTTGAACTTTAAAAACTGCCCGAAATTAAGAATTGTGCTCTCCCTAACTTTGCTAAGTTACAGTTTGTTGATTTTTATGTACAACTTTCGTTTCTTATGTGTATGGCAACTGATCTGTTTGCTTTAATAATCAGCTTATGTTTATTAGGTTTTATTATTCAATAAAATGTTTCAAACACAACAAATGGTAGTTGATATGTGTTTACAACTGCAGCATTTTTTTTTTCTTTGTACCAAGTCTGTTTTATTTTAAACAAATCCCCGGACAGGGGCACAAGAAACACAGCGATAAGCCTACAACCTCTTTTTCGAGGCCGGCCGCGTATAAAATAGCAAGTAGGTTATATGACCCGCCTATAGGAACGAATTAACACAGCGCCATGCCTACAACCCCATCAGGGCCGGCCGCGTGGCATAGAAACAACTGTAAGGCCTATGTGGTGTGGTTGAAGTCCAGGCGTCAGGACAGTAAGAGCAGGTAGGCGTGTAACAAGGCTAGCACTCACACATGGCCAACGGGGGCCAACAAACATGAAGGAGAGTTAAAGATGAGGATAGGAAAGAAAGAGAAAGGGGTAGGAAGCGAAAGACCGGAAGGGTGTCATGCAAGCTGGGCGTGTATGTTGCTCTAGGGGGAGGAGGGGTGGGGGCAGGTGCCCAGCAGGGGTGGCGCAGGGGCTCCCGCGTCCTGTAGGATGTCTAAGGGAGCAGTCTGTAGGGGTCAGTGGGAAGGCAAGCGTCATCGAAAAGGTGTAAATTCCGAAGTCTAGTGGGCATGTATCGCGCGTGTTCTAATGAGCAAAGATAACGCACCAAGGGCTTACAAACTGTCCCAAAGTGAGTGTTGCGCAGTTGTATTCGCGCAGTCAGTAGTTCCATAGCTAAAACATGCCAGAGCCGGACGAACCAAGAGGCTATGGGGGGCGCTTCAGTCTTCTTCCAGTATAGGGCTATAAGCTGCTTGGCTGCCCTCAGCATTTTAAGTGCCAGAACCCAGTCACTGCGGGTAAGTGCCTTAAGGTAGGCCAAGTAGGATTGTGCTTATGGCTTCAGGTAAGGGGAACCCCAACACCCCCCTACACCCCCCTAACGTGGCTGAGGACCTCCTTCCAAAATACAGTCAAGAGCGGACACGACCACCAAATGTGAACAAAATCCCCCGTTGCAGACCGACATCTCCAGCACAATGAGGAAACTTTGGGGAACATCTTATGCAGTCGCAGAGGAGTGTAGTATCACTGAGTTAGGGGCTTGTAAGCATTCTCCCTCTGCGGGATGCTCCGATAAACCTTAGGGATGTCCCTCCATACTCTATCCCATTGTGTAGGCTCAATGTCTGCAGCGATCATTTGCTGCCATTGGCGCTGGTATGGGTGGGTAAATACATGCGTCAGATGTTGCAGGATGTAGTAGATCTGGGTGACCAATCGTTTCAAACCCCCAAGGGAGCGTGCCAGTTTTTCAAAGGGCGTAAAGGCTCGCGACTAGTGAGCCGGCGGAAAATGCAGATTCAATGCTCTGGGAGTGTGCGGGGATGGGAACGTGGTGAGCCCTCTGGACATGGCAACGGTGACCCAAACGTCGAGTACCGTTTTCGTGGGTACCGCCATGTATGCACTCTTAGAACGGGCTGTTCGATGGAGCCACAGCAAATCCCAGATCGTGCGCCCTGCCACCGCCCTATCCAGGTGCAACCTTCCTTTTTCACTCTCTCGCACCCCCATTCCACCACAAAACGGAGATGTGCGGCCCAATAGTAATGCACTAGGTTGGGACAGGCGAGACCTCCTCTGTCTCGTGGGGCCATAAGAATTTTTTTGGAGAAGCTCGGACGCTTACCACCCCACACAAAGGACGTAAGCTCGCGCTGCAGGCTCCGTATGCAGTGTAGCGGGATTGGGGTGGGGAGGCACTGAAACACGTATAGAATTTTGGGGAGAATCGACAGTTTAACCGCATTGAGCCGTCCTAACCAAGATAACATCAGTGGCTTGCAAAGTTTTAGATCCTCCAGGACTTCCTTTTGGCAGTCCCGCCAATTCACAGATGACCAGGCGTCCAATGAGGAGGTCAAGGTGAGGCCCAGGTACCGAATATGATTCTCAGCCCACTGATAGGGCACAGCCCTCTGTAAAGCAGGGATCTCCTCTATCGGGATGGTAAGATTAAGAGACCAGGGCTTATCATGGTTGATCTTGAGACCAGAGGAGCTCTCTTAAAGGCAAAGCATCTTATGGATAGCTGGCAGAGAGTCGCGCGGGCGTGTGAGGGTAAGAATCAAATCGTCTGCAAACAGCGCCACCTTATTATCCCGGCCGACATGAGTTATCCCGTGGATGTCCGGCTCGCGCCCTATCATCTCCGTGAGGGGTTCCACTGCAAGCGCAAACAATAGGGGTGAGAGGGGGCACCCCTGCCTAGTGCCCCTATATATCGTCAGCGGAGGTGTTAAGCCCCCATTAACCCGGATTCTGGCCTGAGGCCCTAGGTAAGGGGCCATAATCCGGGAAATCATTTTCGGACCCAGCCCGAATTTGTGGAGCACCGCTCTAAGGAAGGCCCAGTCTACCCGATCGAACGCCTTCTCCGCGTTCAGGGATAGAAGGCAGGCCGGGATTTCCCAATGATGCACCTTCCCCACTAGGTGTGCAAGCTTACGCACATTGTCCGCTCCCTGCCGGTCTCGAATAAATCCGGCCTGATCAGGGTCCACAAACCCCGGCATGTGCGGGTCTAAGCGCTTGACAAGGAGTTTAGTATATATTTTAAGATCTGTGTTTAGTAAGGCTATAGGACGGTAGGAGGCGCATACTGTAGGGTCCTTTCCGGGTTTCGGTATCAGTGCTATTGTAGTGTAGTTCCTATTTTCCCAATAGGCCCTGCACATTGGAATAACATAAACAGTAGTATCGACGTAGAAGTGCGGGTCTTCCAGGCCTCTACTGACTATGCTAAACTTAATTGGGTTTGTTACCAACTAGCTCAGAGGTCACTGGAAACTTTCTTGACTGAATAGGAAGTGATCAGCTTCCCTGGCACAGACAAGAAGGGATTCAGTTTTCCAACAACCGTGCAACATGACAACTTTGCTCCTCAGATAAGAGTCAATCTCTAGAGTTGTGTGAAACAATAGACAGTTATTTTACTCAGTCAGTTGTTGTGCAGATTACTTTCACAATATGTAGAGAATAGAGAGACGGGCGTTTTCAATAAAAGGTAACATTTATTGAACAGTCTTTCTTCTCATACAAGAGAAATGGAATGCCACAATTGCAATACTTGTTATTAGATAAAGTGCGTACAGTAGAATGAGTTTTGCGAAATAATACTGTAAAAGCATTGATATGGTTTCTTAGCCATACAATGGTTAAAATGAATAAAACATATATACAGTCATATATACATTAGGCTAAAATACTCAACTGGTGTTTCTAACTACGCCTACCCCAGTGTGCCTGACCTAAGCCTAACACTTGGAAGGGAGTAAGTAAGTAGCTTTAAGTTAAGTTGGTTTTGCTAAGGTTTGCTTCAAGAATTCTCACTAAGGGTTTAGTCAACACCATACCTCTGGAATAGAATGATGGAGGTCTGGTATCTCCTTCAGGGAACTCGATATCCCAGTCACTCGCAAGAGTGGCTTGGAAACGCCGGAGCTGGATTTCTCTGCAGGAGAAAGACATCGTCTTTCTCAGCGCGTCGAGGAAGAGGAGGAGGGGCAGTGTCCGCGGGCAGCTTGCATCTGCTAGGCTTCTTGCAGGGGACAGCTGTTCAGCTCCTAAGTTCACCACACCATCGTTCGCTGGTTAGCAGCGATAGCAGCTATGGTAACATCAGCATAACAGCAGCTTGCAGCAGCAGCAGCAGCTTGCAGCAGCGATAGGATCAGCTCAGCGAAAACAGCAGCGTTTGCTTGAGGCAACGTTGGTAATATTTATACCTGAAAGGTGCCTTGTTTGACGTAAGTTGTTGGACATAAGACGTCAATAAAGATGTCACTAGGAAGTGATCGTTAGAGTTCTATTACTAATCAAAACATAGCAAGCGGGGATTTCCCAAGTTGCTGAGTTTTTATCTTGTTGAAGAACTCGGAGTGTTAATCTAGGAATCTTAGATAGTAACTTCTGCGATGTCATTGCACTAATTAGCTGCAAAGGAAGTGGCAGAGGAAGCGATTCTGAAATGTGGCTCTGTTCGTGTGAGGCCAGAGACAAGTTTCTGAATATTGCATTTGATCGGTTATGTCAATATAGGGAATAAATGGATTTATAGCCGTACAGGGGCATAAGGTCACAGTATCGATCAGGGTCCTAGATTAGAACACAACACCCACTCCACGAATTCATGTCCATCAAATTATTAAAAACTAGAGCAATAAGATGCATGTGTAACATTGCCCACCCCAAAATACATATTTGCATTTGAAATAGGCGTATTTGAAATACGTGAAAAGGTATCTACTGTACGTTTTTGTGAAGCATAGAAATCATTCAAAATTATAGCATATGCAATCAATGAACGATTTTGCAAAAAAGAATTACACATGAAATATCTCTGAATATAGAAAGACGGGCGAGATAATTTCATCACATATAAATGCATTGCAGTAAAATGTGCTAGAGGCCGGTGTAAAGTTATTATGTCTCTAGATTTACCTAAATAGAGGTAGAAGCTTCTGTTCTTTAAGAATAGGTCTACTTTAAGCAAAGAATTTCGTGCCAGAAAAAAGGTGAATATTAAAAAGTGTTCAATTCAAAAGAATTCTTGCTGAACGGGGGAATAGAGTTCCAACGCTTTTAGCAGTTTTTGTTGTTCAAAACTGAAGGCCGAATTCAGAGTTCATGGGAACGCTGTGTGTCGGAATGCTTCTCTAAAGTTATTGTTTCTGTTCGGGTGAGAACATCATATCAGACAGGCTCTCAAAGAATTGGTCTACAAAATCAGGTGACAGTTCGACCAAATTCGATAGCGCTGATACTTGGCAGGTGTGAGAATGATTGCTGTCATCAAAGTCTGGATCAGCAATGCTCACAGAAGGTCTTACCTGGATGATGTTGCTTTTGTCACTCGCTCCACTGTTACCACCTAGTCGTAGTACAGGAGTCTCAACGAATGCCGTCATCAGGATTGGTAGCCGCTGGGGACAACACAATGCGTGAGCCGTTATCGGACTGAGCAAAGTATCGATATCCATTGGTACTGCTGATGGAAGTGCAAGACAGATGTCCAACACGCATTCATCACCGCATAGCATACATCGAAGTACCGGTAAGATACAGTTCTGCCATATAGGTCTGAATGAAAGGAACCAGGTCATGTTTAGATCTCTCAGCCTGGCCAATCCAAGGACTCAAGTTATTCTGTCCCGGTAGCGGATTGCTAGGATTGTTTCTTCCATTCCCATAGGAGTCATGTCTGAGCTGTGGCTTGCCATATCGAAGCAGGAGAGTCAAAAATAAAATCCCTGCTACAAGTCCCAAAAATAGGGGTATGCCGCCAAATACAGAGTGGACAAAATTTGGAACGATTCCCAGAATTGCTTGAAATGGTGTTAGCAGTCCCGTAAAAATCGTCTTAAATATGCCTGGGATGCCTGTGGCACTAGACATGTTATGGAGTTGGCTCAACATTTCTACGAAATGCACGGGGCAATTTGTTGATAACAGGTCCTAAACCTCCGTAGCTGTCCTTGCAACTAGGAGATCATACGTCTCTTTTGATGACGTGATGGGCACTGTTGTCTGCAAAAGCACAGACTTCATTTTGCTTAAATTATCAATTCGTATAGAAGAAAAATGCAGACGAGGCCAGATGGGAGTCTCTATGTCTCCAGGGCCGCTCGGGAACAATGCTTGCATACAGCATTTGACCATGGATGTTACGCTTACGAGATATGCTTTCCCTGGCAAAAGGCCACAACATCTGTAATCCGTTCTTAGAATGTAACTCCCATTCGCGAGTTGCATAAAGAAAGGCTCTATCTGCGTTGCAGGTGTGACAAGCAGAGGCATGAAAAGGTTGTTAGTATTACCTTTACAGGCTCCATGTAAATTAATACCCTGGCTCAAAAGTATACCGCTTAGTGAACGTTTACAGTTTTCACCACTAAGAAATACATTTTTGTCGCTGTCACTATAGCATGAATGTGTGTATGGTAATTTCCATGCTAACTTAATGTAACCTTTACCCAATCGATCATACTGGCCAGTAGGTATGTATTCAAGGCACTTTTTAAATCGGAAAGTTGTTATCGGAATTGTGATAATCCTGTGTATTATCCATTCAATGACAGGACTTTCTGACATTGTCAATGGTAATCTCTCAAGTTTTTCGATGCTCAGGATTGTATAGTCTGCTCCTTTCTGTGCCAAACTGATTTGTTTATCAGTAAGGTCAAAAATGGAAAACAATGACGTTGTGTTGATTAAACGCCAGGGCACATAGCCTGAATGAAGATTTTGCAGCGTCCAGCCTAATTGTACAATAGAACCTAATTGTGACTGGCCATGCTGTAACATTAGCAAGTCTCTGTCTATTATATCAAAGGCAGAAGATACAATATTGTCCAACGAATATATTCTGGAGGACAGAGTCATTAACCCATTGTCCACTACAGAAAGTGATTTTTCCAAATTAATACGATCAATTTCTCGTATTTTTTCAGCTGTTTCAATTTGTGTGACTTTCCAAGCCTCGTTGTATGCAGCATAGATACTGGTCGCTATGAAACGCTTTTGACGCTGTTTGCGTGGTCCCATAAGAAAATCGCGCAAATCAGCACCCTCTTTAAGTAAAGACAAGTGTTGCTTAATTTCAGCCAGTGTGGATGTTTGTAGCCATTCAAGGCAGAGTTTCCCTACACTGTATGTTGTTACTATCCCTGGATGTTGTCTCTGGGAATATCTAGGGTCTTGTCTGGTCATTGTTAACCCCTGTGTTTTGTTCAGGAATCTATCTTGACAGTTATTCGTGTCAGTAGGCCAGATTAACCACTTTTTCCAAACAGGATGTGTTCTGTTAAGATGTAAAATTTTTGATACGTCTAATTCAATATCTGTAGTTGCATTATCAGGTATTGGCTTTGGAATAGACGGTTTGTTAAGGTCTTTGATCTTAGCTAGGCCAAGACAGGATGTTTGATGAATTGTATCATTTAGAAACATCATTTGTTCTGGGATCATGCAGGCTCGAAACAGTGCTTCTAGGCCTTGTACCTGCCACTCTTTTGTACCCCAGATGTTTTTTGTTTCAATGTCATTTTTCCAATAATAAAAACCAAATGTCATCATTTTTTCATAAAATGCTTTTGAATATATCAATTTAGTATTTGTCAGCATTGTTTTCAATCATGTTTTATCTAACAGTTTGTAATAAAACGCTTCTGCATCACTGGTGTTAAACCCTGCGAAGTATCTGAATTTCTCATAGAATGTTTTAGAACTACTTTTTGGTGGAGTAGCACAATGTTCCCATTGGTTATACTTTAAAACATTTCTAGGCTGTGCAGATTTATGCAAGTAATGATCGCCATAATGTGTAAAACAGAACATTTGTTCATAACTAGACGAACCTTGTAAATAATCATGATCTGTGAATCTAGCTTGCATTACTAAATCAGACATCATATTATTAATACTTTCAAAGTCCCAATCATCAGAGAATGCACTCGGTTTTACAAAGTCACTTAAGGAAACCTTCAGTTGATGAGGATACTTCAGGATCTCGACCGGACCATAGATCTCATAGTCAGTTTTCTCCCAAACTACCCCACCAGGTATCGGAATGGCTGTGACATTTACTGTTGACAGTTCTCTTTTCTTCAGGTGGGATGATCTGTGTGGTTTCAGGACTAGGTTGATGTTCTGACTTGCTGTGTCCATTGTACTATATTTTCCCTCAATGAATTTTCCCAAACAAAGTACCATGATGAGCCAAAGCAGGAGGAAAAATACACCTAGACCGAACCAGAACTCTAACCATGGGGAAATAAGGTAGATTTCCTTCAGTTGATGAAAGAGTTCCGTTGCTTTCTCTTTAAAAGTCTTTTTTGTTTCTGGCATAACTTCGGGGTCGTTTTGATCTTCAGAGAAGTTGTCGAAGTTGATGAAATAACCAGAGGCAGTTCTGTCAATTGTTGGAATTGTATTCTCCATTGGTCTTTCGGTAGCAGATTCTGATGCCACATCATTGTACACTGGTGTCTCTTGACGAACTGTTTCAAACTGTGTTTCAAGGGGCACGAGTTCCATGGCATTATTGCATAGTCCTTCTCTGTGCACTGCAGGCTGATCAAATGTGATAAGTCTTTCAGATTGAACCTCTTGAATTGTTGCAAATTTGGGTATTCTGTTGTTTCTCGGGAGTCCACTGGGCCTACTGTTGATTATAGGCCACATGTTTGTGGTTTTACCAGGTCGATTGATACAACTCTGTTCTCCTTTTTACCAGCAAGGGGCGGTAGTACTACTGATCTTGTTCTGGTGACTGCCAAGACAGGTACTGCTTTTCTGTAAGAAGGCCCAAATTCCTTCTTCACCGCTATTTTTTCTCTGACTAGATCCCCAACCTTTGGAATCCAGACAGGCCTTGCTGGGGCTGTTGCTTGTGGTGCCTCGTCAGTGGTATCTGGCTGTTGCTTTAACTTTATGTTGCTTAAGGATTTTCTTGTTTCATTCAAGTCCTGTAAAACAGCCAAATGACCTTTTCTTGTACCACTGATACCTGACTATCGAGGTCCTGAATTTGCATTCTAGTTACGAACAATAGTTCGTATGGGCTGAAACCTTTTAGAGAATTTCTTGGCAAATTATTAAGACTGATCTGGCCACTTATTAAATGTTTGACCTACCCAGCGCCTGAACCTAATACCTTTGCTGTTATAGATTGCTTTATGTCCCAGTTTTTTCTTTCTACCACACTATTCCCTTCGGGGTGTGACGGACAAGAATACCGCAACCCAACTCCCATGCTGGCCATGGCCTCCTTATAAGCTCGAGAGCTGAAAGCAGGACCCTGGTCAGAATGGAACATGGCAATTGCGTATGTGCTGATAAAGACTTGCAGATCTTTTATAACCGTTCTGGCGTCAGCCAAACGCTGGGGCCACATTTTTTAAGTGAATGTAGTCTTAAAATCAATTAATAGGACGCTGGATGGCATTTAGACAGCATTATGCCTACCATGGCATTAATGCGCTTGACTCATTGCTGCGATCTCTGTCGCAGTCCGGGCAGTTCTTTACATATTTATAGTGGTGCAGGCTCATTCCTGGCCACCAGTACTCTGATTGTAATTCAGTCAGAGACTCCTTCATCTGTTTGTTCCTTGGACCATCACCCATGTGTTCGTCTGCTATTAATAACTTTCTCCGGTTCGTGTTTGGAATTACCCTATCCCCCACTCCAGGGATTCGAGCAAAAGGAACGGAGTTCGCATTGATTACGTATGCATAATTGAGTGGATAGTTCACGGGTAGTGCTGCACAGTCGCCTTTTACGGACGTTTTTACTGCCAGCATGGTTTCCCCGTCAATGTATTTCACTGAACGCTTTTTTGTGGCTACGGAAGCCGGTTTAGTTGCTTCCGCTGTGGCTGTATTAGCCAATGAATTCCCTGCAACGTGAACGCCATCACGTTGAAGACTTTGTGCGTGTATCACGTGAGTCTTTTGTAGTTCTTTCTGTAAAAGAGCTACCTGGTTCCAGAGCAATTTATGCTTTATTGTGGCACCTGTGTCATCTTTGTAATCGTTTTCGATCCAGCTCTGCAACTTATTATTGTAAGAGTTGACGCAAAAATGAGAATCGCACACGATTAGTGTCGGGAATTCACGTTCTGCATTTTCAAGCGCCATCTTTAAAGATCTGATTTCAGCTCGCTGAGCCGAACATTTTATCAGTAATTCAGTTTTTGTTATTTTCGGTCTGAATTTACCGCACAGCCAACGACCTTTAACAATCGCACAGGCTGCATCGTAGGATTTGCACTCTACGTTGAAATGCTGTACAAATCTATCTGTATAGATTATACAGGCGTACTGTGGGAGAGGCAGAAGTTCGATTGGCAGAGGATATTCTTCTTCATAAGTCAATTCATTCAGTTCTTCGAATTGTGGGGCGAAATAGTATTTCACATCTTCCGCTCCAAGAGAATCTACACACTGTATCCATTTCGGATCCAGTGACACTGTAGGCAGGTTTACTGGGCTGAATAGCGCCTCGAAGGCGGATTCCGCTGTGAGGATATTAATCCTTTTGCCGTGTGCTAGTTCTCGTTCATTTGCTAATGCAATTTGCACTGCTTTCACAGTATTTTCTGTGGGACTGAATGTTTTTTCTGCTTGTGTGTACAAGTGTGATTTGTAAGCTATTGGTACCGTTTCTCCCTCATTAGAGGTTAGGTACGTGAATCCGCATCTTCCTGGGATGATTCGGATTACAAGATTGCGTGTATTGTCACGTGTATCTAATTTTGTTTTTGCTAACATGTCTGTTTGCAGTGATCTCAAAATTTCTGTGTGTTTTTGAGTCCAGTTGATTGTTTTAAAATCAGGTTTAATTAGTTCGTAGAGAGGTTTAACCCTCTCTGCGTAATTTAGAATGTAAGTTCTTCCGAAATTCAGAAAACCTAGAATCGATTGTAAATTCTTCAGCGTTTTTGGAGCTTGGAGTACAGCGCACTTCTCTAAGAAGTTGTCCGCTAGGCTTTTTCCTTCACTTGATAATTCGTATCCTAAAAATAATACTGTCAGATGGGCAATTCGGGACTTTTTAAAGTTGAATTTGTAACCCTCTGCTGCGAACCCAAGTATAATGGTTTTCACTCTTTTCAAGTGAGTATCCAAGTCGTCATCTGTGAGATAGATGTCATCGACATAAGATAATGCCTCATCATCATATATTTGTAGTACCTCTGTTACTCTAGCTGAGAATAGTCCTGGGCTGTTCTTGAATCCCTGTGGGAGCCTACAGAAATTTTTCTGTGACCCCATTACTGAGAAAGCGGTCAAGTATCTGCTTTCTGGTGCAATGTTTTGACAAAAGAAACCATTAGAAATATCTAATGTTGTTTTATATTTTTTCCTAACTATATTATTCATTAGGGCTGCACTATGCGAATTTTGTACTGCAAATGTTTTGCAACATGAGTTAAGGTGTCTGTAGTCCAAAACTAGACGATATGAATTGTCTGGTTTGGAGACAGGAAACAAAGTATTGTTCATTTGAGAGGTGCAGGTTTCAATCACCCCCTGGTATTCAAGTTGATCTAAAATCTCCCTGACTTGTTTTTTAGCTTCTTGCTTAATGGGATACTGCATTTGTGCAGTAGGTTGACTTTTTAACTGGATTTTGTGAGGAGGAGAGTCCTCATCCCATCCTACATGATTTTTATATAATGCCGGTGCTTGGGCTACTGCCCATTTCCTTGCATATGTATATTTTTTGTGAATCGGAATGTGATTCGAGAAGGCAGGCATAATCATTTCTTCGCCACAAGGGCACTCCCTGACAAACTCTGGGGGCCAATCTTTTTCAGCCTACAGGATGTCATAGCCTTTTGAGAGGTTATCCCAAAATAGACCCCTTATTTTCCTAGTCTTATCACCCTCTATATGCAGTGTTATTTCGTATATCTTATGAGGTTTACTAACTCTGGTGTCGGCAGTTTCATTCTGAATGTATTCATTCGTGCCCACTGTCTCCAGATGACTCATCAGGATCTTGCGAGCTATGCTGATTTCTGCTGCACTGTCTAACATTGTCTGAGCCCACTCCCTGTTTTTCAACTGTGTCCTCAGTATTCTCGGCATGTTCGATTACTCTAATACTGGCTACCTTCTTTTTTGGAAATTGTAACTTTTTACCTTGACCAGGTTCCTTGTCTTTGGACTTGGTGTGCTCTCCTGGGTCTGACCGTCCTCTTCTTTCCGATTTCTGCGAAAAAGATCGAGAGGGACGTGTATCAATACTTTGATATCTATCAGGCTTCTTCAAATTATCCCTATTTCTAAGGTTATATCTTTTCTCAGAGGGCTCCCTCTGGGGAGACTGGTGTTCTCGAGTCGGAGTTCTGTCCCTCCGTCGAGGAGACCTTCCTCTGGACTGTAAAACTTTTTCCTTGAGAGTGGATTGTTTATTTCCATCCCAGTTCTTTTTAGGAGTGTTTGAATTATTTTTAATAGATGATTGTACTAACTCTCTATGTGCTTTTGTTAGTTCTCTCATTTTAATTAAGAGTTCTTCACTTGACATTTTATCAATGTCCGGATCTGGTGTGTAGCTGGCTAGAACCGGCCACGTTGCTCCTGGTCTACCTAGTGGACCGAGCCTGGTAATATGATCATTGTGTTTTAGGGCGCCTTTAAACCAAAGTAAATGTTCTTGGTATTTTAATGGGATTTCAACCTCCTCGAAAGGAGCGTACTCATCCGGTGGTTTCTCTATCTTGTAATAGTTAAACTCTTTTGTTCTAGCGTTTGCCGCTGGAAAGTTTATCCATGAATAGAATACCTCTGTCTGCCGATATTTGTGTGCCTCTATCACGAAAATCACTGTACCACCTTGTGGTGTCAGTCCGTTTTCTATAAGTTTTAAAGTTATAGTTTTTCTTAAATTGACTGGGATGATAATCGCACCCGGTTCAGTGATTACTTCGGGACCCTGCTGAGTCGCATTTACTGCGGCATCATTGGTTCCGTTCTCTAAATCTGACATTTTATTGTCAGGAAAGTTTTCGCAGAGCAGGTCTCCAAGGAGACAAAGATTAGGTGCACAATATTTAGGAACACTGTATCCTTCAACGTTGAATAAACCAGAGCTTCACATAGGAATCTCTTCCTACTAAGGTCGGGCGGATTTTAACCTTTCACCCACTCCAGACGTCTATTGAAGTATTTACGGGAGAAAGGGGTCTGTGTGAAAAATGCACGACTGAGTTACTCTAACGTCTTGCGTTAGTTTATCGCCTTACCAAACGTTGGGCGCCATGTAGTGTAGTTCCTATTTTCCCAATAGGCCCTGCGCATTGGAATAACATAAACAGTAGTATCGACGTAGAAGTGCGGGTCTTCCAGGCCTCTACTGACTATGCTAAACTTAATTGGGTTTGTTACCAATTAGCTCAGAGGTCACTGGAAACTTTCTTGACTGAATAGGAAGTGATCAGCTTCCCTGGCACAGACAAGAAGGGACTCAGTTTTCCAACAACCGTGTAACATGACAACTTTGCTCCTCAGATAAGAGTCAATCTCTAGAGTCGTGTGAAACAATAGACAGTTATTTTACTCAGTCAGTTGTTGTGCAGATTACTTTCACAATATGTAGAGAATAGAGAGACGGGCGTGTTCAATAAAAGGTAACATTTATTGAACAGTCTTTCTTCTCATACAAGAGAAATGGATTGCCACAATTGCAATACTTGTTATTAGATAAAGTGCGTACAGTAGAATGAGTATTGCGAAATAATACTGTAAAAGCATTGATATGGTTTCTTAGCCATACAATGGTTAAAATGAATAAAACATATATACAGTCATATATACATTAGGCTAAAATACTCAACTGGTGTTTCTAACTACAACACACACCAAGCACAGGGGTTTGAGGCTATCTACAATTGCACCTATCCACTAGTGTCACTCGAGTATCTAAGAATTTTTAGGTGCTGAAGACAGGAGATCCAGACCCCTAGGTCTCCCTGAGACTAAAAAGTCTCAAATAACACAGTCTAACATAATGTCCAGCACTCTACAAATGTATTGGAATGATCTATTACTTTGACGCACAGTAGCCAGTGAGACAGTAGTTATGAAAAAATATATATCATGTAATTATAACATTTCAAACAATTCATCCAAGTAAGTTAGGAGTCTTCAATAGTTGGGTGATCAGTTCTTTTATTCTGTTCAAAAGGGTTATCTTCATAAAAAGCAACGTTGTAGCCTACGCGTTTCGTCCCAACGGACTTCTTCAGGGCAGGTTAATCACTGTTTTTTGTCTTGTCTGATGCTTCGTCTAATAAGTTTATCTGAAAATTTCTTTCTCAGCGTGGTTGTACATGCATTAGAGCAAAATGTCTTATAGACAGTAGGTATGATTTCTTAGTTGGGGGTCCTGTTAATCAAAGAGATATTTTCATGCTTTCTTTGATGAAGAGTTTTTGCAGAACCGGAGTGTTGTGGGTCCAACTTATTGTTGTGAACTGGAAAGTCGAAGCATCATGGCATCATAACCGCATTCGTTTACTGTGCGTCAAAGTAATAGATCATTCCAATACATTTGTAGAGTGCTAGATGGTGTTTCTAACTACGCCTACCCCAGTGTGCCTGACCTAAGCCTAACACGTGGAAGGGAGTAAGTAAGTAGCTTTAAGTTAAGTTGGTTTTGCCAAGGTTTGCTTCAAGAATTCTCACTAAGGGTTTAGTCAACACCATACCTCTGGAATAGAATAGAATGATGGAGGTCTGGTATCTCCTTCAGGGAACTCGATATCCCAGTCACTCGCAAGAGTGGCTTGGAAACGCCGGAGCTGGATTTCTCTGCAGGAGAAAAGACAGCGTCTTTCTCAGCGCGTCGAGGAAGAAGAGGAGGGGCAGCATCCTCGGGCAGCTTGCTTCTGCTGGGCTTCTTGCAGGGGACGGCTGTTCAGCTCCTAAGTTCACCACACCATCGTTCGCTGGTTAGCAGCGATAGCAGTAGCGATAGCAGCTATGGTATCATCAGCATAACAGCAGCTTGCAGCAGCAGCAGCAGCTTGCAGCAGCGATAGGATCAGCTCAGCGAAAACAGCAGCGTTTGCTTAAGGCAACGTTGGTAATATTTATACCTGAAAGGTGCCTTGTTTGACGTAATTTGTTGGACATAAGACGTCAATAAAGATGTCACTAGGAAGTGATCGTCTATCAGTGCTCATTAGAGTTCTATTACTAATCAAAACATAGCAAGCGGGGATTTCCCAGGGTGCTGAGTTTTTATCTTGTTGAAGAACTCGGAGTGTTAATCTAGGAATCTTAGATAGTAACTTCTGCGATGTCATTGCACTAATTAGCTGCAAAGGAAGTGGCAGAGGAAGCAATTCTGAAATGTGGCTCTGTTCGTGTGAGGCCAGAGACGAGTTTCTGAATATTGCATTTGATCGGTTATGCCAATATAGGGAATAAATGGATTTATAGCCGTATAGGGGCATAAGGTCACAGTATCGATCAGGGTCCTAGATTAGAACACAACACTATTTCCGCCATGCCCATGTCAGGGGATGGCCCCGTGTCATCTGTAAAAGAGTTAAACAGTCGCAGGAGGTAAGGTCGAAGTTGAGCCTGGAATGTGCGATAGAAGGATAAGGGTAGGATATCCGGGCCAGGCGTTTTCCCTAAAGGAAGATCTGCGAGTGCCGCCGCTATTTCCTCCTCATTAATGGGGCCTTCCAGGTCCGCCGCGCTCCCCGGGTGGAGCGTCGTCCCCTCGTAGTCCGCCAGGACTGTCGCAATCGCATCAGCCGAGGTCGGTTCCCTTCTATACAAGGCAACATAGTAGTCCACAAATGCTGCCTGTTTAGCCGCCTCCGAGACAGCTCGCGTCCCGTCCGGCAGCCGAACACCAGTTATATGGGCCTTGGCGGCACGCACTCGCAACCTCCCCGCCAGTAGTCGGCCCACCTTGTCGCCTCCCTCGAAATACCTCTGCTTCAGAGCCAACAAAGCGCCCTCCGCCTTATTAGTGCGCAAGAGCCGCAACTGCCCCCTAAGATTAGCTAGCTTCCTCTTAGAGGCCAATGACGGATGTGCCCTATCCTGCACTTCGGCCTTTTTGATGTCTCCTGCCAGATCGCCTCCAATTTGCAGGTGGCCCGCCTCCGAGCAATTGCCAGAGAGGTGACGTGTCCCCGGACCGTGGCTTTGAAGGCATCCCATACCACCAGGAAGGACATCTCCGGGGTGTAATTAGTAGCAAACTGGAGTTGATGGCCTCTCGGATGCTGTCCACATCCTCAGCATCCCGAAGGATACTTGGCGGTAAGGTACAACGCACCTCACGAGGGGAGCGCACAGCCTGGTCCTGGAGGAGCATCTCGACATGAGCATGATCGGACAGCGATATGTCCGAAATGGAGGCTCCCAGTGTATCGCGTAACAGCTCCAGCGAGACAAAGAGGAAGTCGATGCGGGAGTAGGACCTGTGGGCGTGCGAGTAGAACGAGTAGTCCCGCAGATCCGGGTAGTGGTAGCGCCTCACATCCATTAACCCTAGGTCCGCGATCTGTTTACGCAGCGCAGAAGACATTGCCCCAGTATCATTAAAAGCAGCATCACTGCGGTCCATAGTCGGGTCCCAGACTAAGTTGAAGTCTCCTCCCAAAATCAAGTTCGGATCACCACACGGGAGCTGGTCCCGCAAAAGTGTCTGGAGATATCGGTCTTGCAGCTGATTGGGTGCATACACATTACATAGGGTAAGTCGGCACCCCCCCCACGTGCACCGTAACCTTAAGAAAGCGCCCATCTCCACTTTTATAGAGTTTCGGAGCCCTCCGCCCGAAACCAGCTCTGCACAAAATGCCTACCCCGGCAGTTTTAGTGTCCGTAGAGGCCCAGAACTGAAGGGGATACTTGGGGTGCGCCATGCGGTGCATGTCCCCTGCATTAAATGAGTTTCCTGGAGGAATATGACGTCAGGACGGCATTGAAGGAGATAGCGCCAGACCTGTTTTCGCTTATTAGGGGAGTTTAAGCCCTTGACATTGAGTGTCAATTCCTTTAGGGTCTGGGGGATAGGCGCAGACATAGCGGGTAACAGTCATGGTCCGCCCTTGATCCCCGCTCCCACCACCACAAGGGGGAACACGCAGAAGCAACCCTACTCCACTCATCCCACCCAGGGGACAGCAACCAGCTTACCACCACCCCACCAGACGCCAAGTCAAAATGGGTAGATAGAGGAGAGGGCAGAGGGAAACCAGACCAGAAGGAGAAAGGGGAAGAAAGAAGAGGGGAGAGAGACTTCGGAAACGGCCAAGCAGGCCTCACAACGTTCAAGGTCAAAAAAGGCCAACAGGGCCACAATGGACTGCCCCAGCCGCCGGGAATCCTCTACCCAAGGGTTTGGACGCACTCAGGAATGTCACTCCCTATGGAGCAGTACCAGGAAGAGGGGGGGACCTCTCAAGAAATTCAGGAGACAGCAGCCCCAGTGCCCCCACCGCCCAAGTGGGAGTCAGGATGCAATGCAAATTCACAAACAGAGTATCGTGGCTGTGTTCAAGACACGGCAACCCGGGGTGGATCAAGCAGAATGGCCAAGGTAGTGTGCCCCGGTTCCTGGGAGGCCCCGAGCAATCGAAGAGGGCAAGGAGTCTCCAGCCGCCATGTGGAGCACCGTGACTGCAGGTCCAGAAAGGATCAGCGAGCCCCAGGGAAGACAAGCTCATGCCACCCGTCGAAATAGGACAAGAGCAGACAGCTTATCCAGTGGCCAGCGTCCGCACTGAATGGAACGCAAACACCATCGGAGGCAGGAGTCAAAGGCGACGGGAGCCGCAACAAGTCACGAGGGCAGCGCCCCTCCGGGGGCTTTAAGTCACGGAGTCGACGGATGGGATCCCGTCCCCTCGCGATCACCCTCAAGACAGCGGATGTGCGCTATGATGTCTTGCTTAGCCTGCGAGGAGGATCTCTCATCCACCAGGGGGAGCGACGCCGGCGCGCAATTGTAATCCAGTCAGGTCTAGGCGGAATCCTCCCCTGGGGCCTCGGTCGGGGAGGGCTTCCCGCCGGCGACTCCGGCATCTTGAGCAGCTGCGCCACCTCCCTGTAGGATCGAGTGACTCTACGCTTGCCCTCCCAGTGGAAGATGAGGGCGAAGGGATGCCCCCACTGGTAGGAGATGTTGAGGGACCGCAGCTTCTCCGTCACCGGCCGGAATCCTCTCCGCCTGCGCAGGGTGTTGGGGGCCAGGTCCTGGAAGATTTGGATCTTGTGGCCGTCATAGGTGAGGTCCGGGTTATCTCTCGCCGCCTTGAGGATGGCTTCCTTCTCAGTGAAGTAGTGGACTCTGGTCAGGATGTCCGGGATCAGGCCTCTACGACCCGCGGGGCCAGCAACCCGATGCGCACGGTCCAGAGTCAGGGGGAGGCATCTTCGTCTCCCCAGACCTCGTGGAGGAGCTGCGCCACGTAGGTCATGATGTCTTTCCCCTCTGCTTCAAGTGGAACGCCCCGAATACGCGGGTTGTTCCGGCGACTTCTGTTTTCGAGATCCTCCTGTTTGACCTGCAGCTCGATGTTTTATTCCTCCAGTGCTGCTACCCTCTGCCAGAGCTGCTCCTGGTCCCCCGTGCGCTCATCAACAATTTTCTCGAGGCCATCAACCCTATCCCCCAGCTCAGTAACCTCTTTGCGCAACTCTTTAACACAGGAGTGCACTTCCGAGTGCAGGGAGCCTATCTCTGTCTTGAGTTCAGCCATAAAGGAGGACATAAAGGCCTGGGTCACTGGTGGCGACTCTTCTGCGGGTTGGGAGGAGCTCTCGTTGGTGCCGTTTCCCCTGCTTTGCCCCACATGGCCACCACAGAGTTGGTCTTGGAGGTCGTTGCTGGATCTGATATGCCCCCTCTGGAGCGTGTCATTGTCAGGGCCGCAAACAGGGCCTAGGGGCGCGACCAGTGCGTTAGAGTCCAGCTAAAGCGAAGAAAGAGCTGCCACTAAATACTAAATTTAGGGGCGTTACAGGTAGGTAAAAGGCAGGGGCCAATAGGTCCCTTCCCTGGGGTGGGTACACCCCTTATTCTGTCACTCTCCAGTGGGAGGGGGGCAGGAGCCTGTCCCTGGTTGGCTGGGTCCCCCAATCTCAAGATGGTGGGGACTCGAGGTTGTGCTTCACCTCGCCTCCCCCACCTTAGGGGTGGAGTTGGCAGAGGTGGGCACACCTCTCTTCCGTACTTGTTTTTCCCGCCGGTTCTCCCGCCCAAAGTGGGGGGTAGAACCACTGGGGACCCATTGCTGAAAGCGGCAAATGGTCTGGAGAGTCTCACAAAGGTGACATGCCTTTGAAGCTTCCCCTTTGTGAACCCTGCCTATCCTGGGGGAGAAAGCTTGGCACCTCTTCCCAGGATGTGCATTGTTTAAGGCCCCCGAGAGCAGCAAACTCTCGACCCAGGCATCCAGAAACATGTCTGGCGGTGGCAGCCTAAGCAGCCACTCAGTCAGGTCACTAGGAGTTGGTCGAGTTTCAGGGGGCATCTCTAAGATGCCCTCTGTTGTGCATTTTACATTAAATACCACACTGGCATCAGTGTGGGTGTAATGCGCTGAGAAGTTTGATACCAAACTTCCCAGTCTTCACTGTAGCCATTATGGTGCTGATGAGTTCGTAATGACAAGCTCCCGCGCACCATATATTCTTAATGGCAGCACTGCACTTACAATGCCCAGGGATAGACTTGGGCACTGTAGGGATATAGGGCTCATGCACCTGTACACTCACCACTGGCATAGGGCACCCAGTTAGAGAGGTGACTGATGTATGCCAGGGCAGTGGTTTGTGGGCATGGCACACAAGGATGTGTGCCATGTCGACTCTTCATTTTGTTCTGCACCAAGTTACTGCAACAAAAACCCACTGTTCGAGGCATATGAGCTGCAGAATTCACACTCTGTGCATAGATCGCCATCTGGTGTTGGGTTTGGATGATTGCACCTTGTTGTCTTTGAAGAAGTCTTTTGTAGTCACACGATAGGTGACTCCTCCCTTGGACGATAGTGTGCATGGGCATCAACTCCATCCTCAGATTGTTTTTTTTCTGCCATCGGGTTCAGATGTAACTTCTGCGCTCCGGTTCGGCACCATATCTCCAAACCTTTTCGACGCGCCAACCATCATAAAATTCGACGGTATTGTTTCTCGATCGTGTGACCTTCGACGCGCTCCTCAAATATCCCATTCCGGTCGTCGACACGGGCCGCTGGGCCTATCGATGCCATTCGGGCCTATGGCTCATGGAAAGGACTCCACACAGTGACCACCACAAGGTCTGTAATCTGGGTCTCTCGACAGAGCACGACGAGAATAATTGCCATGCCTGCGCCTCCTTTCGATCCAAAAAGACCATCCGTGATTGCCGGGCCCGACGACACATCATGGCGCAGCAAGCAGCTCTGGTACCGGTGGACATTTTTGATGAAGGCCCGATGTCCCGGAGGAAGATTCGGAGGAACTGGAAATCGTGTCCGAAACAGACGACTCCAACTCAGACCACCCCATCCCTCCAGATCAACGAGTGAGTACCACCGCCGCAACCCCAACCCCACCTGCAAAAAAGAAGACTTTGCCTGTTGATCGAAAACAATATTCAGAAGCCCCACCCCCAGGCTCAGCTCCAAAGACAAAGGACAAGCCTTCAGGCAGCTTGTGACCGAGCAAGCCGCATGTTAGTGTCCCACAGGCTCCATCGGCACCGAAGTCGGGAGCACAGCCTACTCCCAGAAAGAAATCAGCATCGACCACCCCGACGCCGAAAGAAAAGGCATCTGATCCGAAATCAACACATTCGGAACCGAAAATAATTTCCGCCTCCACATCGAAGCCGAAGGTTCCAAAAATACTTTCCGAGGCTCCGGAGCAGAAATCCAAACCTCGCTTGGACCCGAAAAGATCGGCACCGAAAGCGTCTACCGAAGAGGAAGAACTTTTTTGACTGGATCCTATCGATCCGAATAAAAAAACACTCCGCATAGACCCTAAAACCGGACATGTGTCTTCATGCCACCTGCACGGTACTCCCTCCACTCTGATAGAACCCGTTTTCAGGCAGCTATCCAATGGCAGTTACTTTATGTTAAATGATCACAGCTGCTGTGGAATGGTGCCAGGAAAAGCTTATCTGGTTAGTGTGTCATCCATGGTCACTTGTTGTATGCAAGTATTGTATCCAACTCTCAAGTCAGACAGTCAGACGGCAATATGGCCTTCATCGAATATCTCTTCTATACGAATTGATACTTTAAGCAGACTAAAGTCCATTCTTTTGCAAAAATCTGTGCCACTGACATCATCAAAAGAAACGTATGATCTGCAAGTTGCAAGGACATCTGCAGAGATGCATGCATTATTATCAACAAACTGCCCTGTACATTTCGCAGAAATGTTAAGTCAAATCTTAAACATGTCTGATACCAGTGGCATCGCACATGTATTTAAAATGATTTTTTCGGGACTGTTAGCACCATTTGAAGCAGTCCTCTGCATTTTCCCAAATTTCGTGCACTCTGTGTTCGGCGGCCTGCCTCTCATCTTGGGACTCGTAGCAGGAATACTATTTTTATTTCTTCTGCTCCGATATAGCAAGTCCAGTAACCGGCGATACCCAGAACCTCATGGAACAGACGGTCCGTGCCCAGAGGTATCGTGAGAGGATAACACAGATTCTCGGCTTGGCTCGTTTAAGAGATCTGAATACGACATGGCTTCTATCATTCAGACCAATCTGGCAAGATTGCATCTTACCTGTTCTACGATGCCTGCTTTGCGGAGAGGAATGCGTGTTAGACATTTGTCTTACACTTCCATCAGTCCTGCCATCGGATGTCGACACCTTCCTAGGTCCTGTAACGGCTCATGCATTGTGTTGCCCCCAATGGCTGCAAATCCTGATGAAGGCATTTATTGAGATCTCACCAGTAAGTCTAACTGAGGGTGAGGTACAAGAATCACCAGGCACACAGGTACCATCTGATATGACCATTGCTAATGCAGCAACAAGTGCTGACGGCATCTATGCACATTTGATCTGCTGGATCAAATGGTTTCACCTTCACCTACTGTGGTAGACAATTTCTTTGCCAGCCTAGACGACTTGATGTTTTCTCCTGACACCGAGAATAACTTTTGAGTCATGCACACAGTGTTCTCTGAACTCTGAAATTCGGCCTTCGGCCTTGGTTTTTTTTTTTTTTTAAACAATGACTTCTAACATTTGGAACTCTATTTTCACAACAAAGTAATTTTTTTCTCTTTCCAAAACATTGAACTTTTTGGCACAGACTAATCTGCTTAAAGTAGAACTATTCCTAGAGAACAAGTCATTTTTTGAAGACTGACTAAAAGAAATATTTAGGCCTTATCCCTATTAATAGAAAGATTGCTATGAGATGGTATGTTATGGAATGATCTCGTCTTTTTCTTCTGTATTTAAGAGACGTTTTTATGAATGTAATCACATGATTCTTTTCAAATTGCATGAATTAGACTAAAAGACTGTATGCTTAGAAATGTTTCCATTAAGCATTTTGTGTACTGTAGAAATGCTAGAAATATTTTTTCTACTTACCCAGTTCAAATGCATTCTTTGTTTTGGGGTGGGATTGTAAACACTAGCTTTAGATATGTTTATGCAATGGGCAGGGTTCTTTATCATGGGGATTGGTTGCGCTCTGCAAATATTTTCTGAATGTGCCTGTAAGGCTCGATCAATTATGGTGGTGGTGCTACAGGAAAGGGGCGACCCTTCCAACCCCCTTAGGGATGTTGTTTACACAACACCTGAAATTTGAAACACAATCCTATGCACACACAAAAGTTCAATATACAGATATATAGATGATTAAAACATGCAACAACATCAAATAACTCGGTCCCAATCTTCTTGTTTGTGAAGTTTTTTTTTTTAATACTCGAGTTACACCGCGCCACCCAGCCGACACGTGTTTCATCAAAACAAGTGTTGCTTTCACTCTTCAGGGCGTTCTCTCTCAACGGTGACTGCAATTGCAGTCACCGTCAAGAGAGACGGCCGGATTCGCGTCAGGAAGACAGAGCAGGTCCCTACGAAGTGGGGTCACATTTTAGAAAACCGGATATGGATAGTCAAATATAAGACATAAATCAAAGAGTTCTCCGAGGGACATTTATACATTTTTTTTCTAGAAAACCGGATACTGATGTGAATTTTAGTGACAATAACCTAAGCACATTACATTTTCAGTGATTGAGATCCCTGCTCTGTTCCTCGACTATAGTACGGCCACACTCTGGCAATTTAGTGTCCAGGAATTAGGATAACCGAGCCCCGTCCAAACCGGGATATACAGAGATACCCTTACCGGGTTGGAATTATCACCGGTTAAGCGGAAAGACAACACAAGCCTTGATTAGAAGGCAGCCCTGAAGAGTCAAAGCAACACTTGTTTTGATGAAACACGTGTCGGCTGGCGCGGTGTAACTCGAGTATTAAAAGGAAAAAACTTCACAAACAAGAAGATTGGGACCGAGTTTTTTGATGTTGTTGCATGTTTTAATCATCTATGTATCTGTATATTGAACTTTTGTGTGTGCATAGGATTGTGTTTCAACTAGCTTTAGATATGTTCAATGCTTGCTATACTAGCTTTATTGAACTTAATATCCGTGGAGTGGGTGTTGTAAATGAATCTCGGACCCTAGTATAAATTTCCCGATTCATGCCCTTATATAGGTATACTTTATCATTCCCTTATATAGGCATAGAAATCATTACCATATTTGGCCCAAACAGCCCAAATACGGCATGGATACTTCCACTAAGCTCCAAGAATAAACAAAGTTTTCTTGGAAAAACCCGCCTTCAGCAGCCCGGGACTTCCCCCTTCTTGAATATTAAGTTCTCCTAGAACTCCCAGCGTTTTCCAAGAAATGAGCCTTTGAGTGACGTTTTTAAGTCCAAACATGCGTCAAACTCTGCACCTTCAAAGTATAAATATGCCTTGATTTGCCTAAACAAACACACAGTGGTTTGGAGCAGATCGACTATCTACTTACCCGACACCCTGCATCAGCAAGTGCTGAAGGAAGCCGACCCTTCAGCAGACGCACTGCGAGACTCTGTCATTTCTCTTGCCGAGAAATCCAGCTCCAGTGTTTCCGGGCTACCCTTGCGGGTATCTGGGAAATCGAGTCCTGAGAATGAGATACAAGACCTCCTTCATGCTAGAACAAAGGTACAGAGCTGATTAGACCTCCTAGAGAATTATTGGAATCAGATTCCTGGCAGAGAACACCTAGACTTAAACTCCTCCTCTAATACTCCCTCCCTCTTACCAGACTTAGGTTAGGTACACCGGGGTAGGCGTATTCTAGAAGCACCAGTTGAGTATTTTAGTCATCCTTTTATCACTGTATGTATTTTATACATTTTATACATTTTATTCACTTTATGGCTTAGAAACCATATCATGCTTTTACAGTACTACTTTAAAATACTGTTCGTAATATATGCATTGTACTTCATAGTGAGCTTTGCTATTGTAGCAGTTCATTTTCAATGCTTGAGAAAGAAGACTGTTCAATAAATACCTTTTTATTGAAAACGCCTGTCTCTCTATTTCTCTTGCACCTCTGGTCAAACTAAGCATGCACAGTTGACTGAGTGAAATAGTTATCTATTGTTTCCGTGACTCTAGAGATTTGATTTCTTATTCTTGGGAAACAAAGTTGTCATGTTTTATGCGGTTGTCAGAAACTAATCCCTTATTGTTTATTTGAGAAAGTTTCTAGTGACCTCTGAGCTAGCTGGCACTCACAATTAAGTCTAATATAGCCGGTAGAGACCTAGTAGACCTCAGTCCTACATCTAAACTACAGGATATATTATTCCAATGCGCAGAGCCTATTGGGAATATAGGAACTACACTACAAATTAAGTGCTACCTACATAGGTTTTAAGGATTCGGTAATTTACTGATTCCTTAAAATAAGGAATCTGTATTTTACCGATTCCCTAAAACAACGAATTGGTAAATTACTGAATCCTTATTTACAGCCTCCTACATTGAGAAGGGCTAAATGCCAGCCTGTAATGGAAAATTCACAGTTTTTGGCTGTTACCGATTGGTATTTAGCTACCTACATCTGGCCCTTAGTCTCTTATCGGTAAATACTTTGATTGCTTGGAAACTGGCTCTGTTAAAGTAGCGAGTGCTTTAAAAAAATCCTTGTGAATCTCCCCCCCCCCCAACAAGGTGTTCACTGATTTGGGCAGCCACAAACCTCACTCATTTATTTGTGGCTTCAGCTCTTTGCCAAAATATTGTGGTTGAGAACTCTCTGTTCAAGGTCTGGGCAGCTTGCACTCAGTGGCACTTCCATGATAAGAACAGTCCCGGTCCCACCATCACAGACAGTGACATCCACTAAAAATCAAGATGGCATCTATAAAACCAGGAGATTTGTTGTTTTTCTTAATTCTCAGCCTACCCTTGTGACAGATTGTGTTCTCAAGATCAATTTCTTCGTTTTGAACAGTTACAGGAATAGCTTAACTCAAACAAAACATTTGAAGTAAGTTTGTAATAGAAAAACAGGACTGTAACCTTGGGTAGTCTTAGATGCATACTTTGTATAATCCCACTTGTACCATACAGCAAGCAGCAGCTAAACCGCCACCCAACTGATCGGCCATCTTACATGAGGCCTTTGAGCACTGCATGCACATGCTGGGGCTGGCAGCTGCATCCCGTTTATGTTGTAGGTCTTCTCTACCGTGTTTCATTAACCAGAAGCGCGGAGAGAAGCCACAATAATGTATTCGTTCTTCAGAAATCGAACGTGGAGCATTTAAATTTCAAATGATTATATGAATCTTTTACTTATACTTTAAGTTCTTTGACTCTAAGTTCCCTGACTGATTGTAACAAAATGTAAACTTGAGCTAGGACAAGTGGATACTGTCCTTATAGAATCCCTTTGGGATTGTAAAGAAGTGCCACACTCAGCGCAACTCCCGGCAAATTTGTTTTTCTACTGCCCTGCACTGAAAAACTAGGAAAGATTACATCAAAGATGGCATTATGAACTTTGGCACTGTATCTTATATAGCGATCCTAATTTAACAAATTTTCCTAATTATGTTACTTTGCCCCGTGGACAAAACATTGATCCACAGTTTTTATCTCATCCCGGCTGGTAAGTGAGTCTTAACATGTTTTCTAGTGTTGCGAGTGTTGAGATGAATGCATCTAAGGTAGTTGGGTTCTTTCCTGGGAGTAGGGTTGGCGGGCCGGATGCTGATGAAGCTGCAGTTCCGGCAGGAGTAGGGTCCTTGGGTGCGTTTCGGGGCAGCCAGGCTGCAGGTGCATGATCGTCCGGGGTTGAGTGCGTGGAGGGAGCTGAAGTAGTAGCGGAGATGGGCGTCATGGCTTTCGTGGGGGCCAGGTGTTCTGGCTCTGGGCGCGGTCCAGGCGCGGACGCCATAAGAAGGGGAGGTAGAAGGGAGGAGCAGCTGGGGGGTGGGGGCAGACGAATGGGCGAGCGGGGGGCGGGGGCGCAGACGCGGGAAAACTGGGGAGGAACGGTGAGGGTACAGAAGGCAGAAAGGGCACAGAAATGGCACAAGAGGAAAAGGAGGAATGGGATGGAAAACAACTAACAATCCAACAAAATGCAATACAAAATACACTAAGGCGAAGTGTAGCAAGTGGAGGGGTGGGGCCGGAGGGGACGCAGCGACGGAGAAACCATGGGAGGAACGGCGAGAAGGCAGAAGGGCACTGGGCACAGAAGTAGCACAAGAGGCAACCGGGGGAATGAAACAAACAAAATAAACAATACAACAAGCAATACAATTACACAAAGCAACCGACCACTGGCCACCAGGGATGAAGCACGGGTGGTAGCCTGCAGGTGGAGGAGGGCCCGAACTCGTGTCCAAGGCAGCTGCAGCGAGCTGGGAGACACGGGCAGACAGGTGGTGCTGTTGCGGCATGGGGAGCCACCTGCCTGTGAAAGGGTCCAGGGTCGTTCTCCTCACCATGCAGCAGCCGCCATAAGAAGGGAATATGGGAGAGAGGAGCATCTGGGAGGTGGGGGCGCATGAATGGGCAAGCGGGGGGTTGGGGCCGCAGGGGGCGCAGCGGCGGGAAAACGGGGATCAAGGTCCTTCCATTTGGGGTGACCACAGCACTCAGGGTGTTCACAAAGTGCCTTGCAGTAGTAGCAGCGCACTTAAGAAGGCAGCAAATCCACGCATTTCCATACCTGGACGACTGGCCCCTAAAAGCCAAGTCATATGTCAGTGTGTTCATCACACTTATCAAATGATCCAGCTATTACACGACTTAGGGATCACACTAAACTACACCAAGTCACACCTTCAACCCTCCTGCATACATCAGTATCTAGGAGCTACAATAGACACTTGCAATGCTCTAGCATGCCCCAATCCAGCCTGGATAGCCAGCATGCAAACCCTCATCACCAAGTTTCAGCCTCAACACTCTCTCCCAGCACAAGTGTTTATGCAGCTAATAGGGATGATGGCCTCTTGCATTTTCATCGTACCTCACGCAAGACTTCAGATGCGCCCTTTACAAGCATGTTTGGCATGTCAGTGGAATCAGGCTCAGGGACACCTTACAGATCTGATGTTGGCAGACAGCCAAACACATCACTCTCTGCAGTGGTGGAACACAAAAAAACCTTTCCAAAGGGCGGCCGTTCCTAGAGCCCGTTTCACAAATAGTGCTAACAACAGACTCACCACTCACCGGCTGGAGAGCCCATCTCCTAAATCACACAATGCAGGGCAAGTGGACCACTCAACAAAAAGTGCTCCACATCAGTCACCTAGAACCACTGGCAATATTTCTAGTTCCAAGTACATCTCCTCAACAAGGCTGCCTTAGTCCGGATGGACAATATGACAGCAATGTACTACATACAAACGCAAGGACGAACACATTCTTTGCAGCTGTCTCACCTAGCGCAAAGTATATGGAGGTGGGCCATTAGACAAAACATATATCTCCTGGCAGAACATCTTCCAGGAGTAAACAATCAGATAGCGGATCTGTTAAGTCGTCAGACTCAACAAATACACGAATGGGAACTTCATCCACTAGTCCTTCAACCTTTCTTCCAAATGTGGGGCCAATCTGAGATAAATCTGTTCGCAACACACTCAAACGCAAAATGCCACACCTTCGCTGCCAGGTTCCCAAACCCGTTGTCCAAGGGCAATGCAATATGGATGAACTGGTCAGGGAGATTTGCGTACGCTTTTCCGCCACTCCCACTCATCCCACTAGTAGTACCATGCTCAAACAGCCGTCTCTCAAGATGATCCTGGTTGCTCCCACATGGGCATGGCAACCATGGTTCACAACACTCCTCTAACTCTCAATAGTTCCACACCAAAAACTACATCTGTCCCCAAAACTGCTGACGCAGAACCATGGAGAGATAAGGCACCCAGATCCAGCACAACTGAATCTAGCAATCTGGTTCCTGCAATCTTAGAGGTCGGTTACCTGAACCTCCCACGGACTGTATGAATATTATTAAAGAAGCCAAACGCCCGACTACTAGAGCTTGCTATGCAGCTAAATGGAAATGATTTGTCATTTACTACAATAACAACAACATTGACCCATTAGATGCTTCAATTCAGAACATTATTTGCTATTTACTACATCTGCAAAGATGACATTTTGCATACTCATCAATCAGATTACATCTAGCTGCTCTTGCAGCCTACTTACAAAACAGGCAACATTTGTCATTGTTTAGGGTACCTGCTATCAAAGCCTTCATGGAAGGCCTTAAAAGAATAATTCCAACCAGACTGCCACCATCTCCAGTGTGGAAACTAAACATTGTTCTTACTAGGCTCATGGGTCCCCTGTTTGAGCCTTTACACAAATGTGAATTACAATTCCTTACATGGAAAGTAGCTTTCCTTGTCGCAATCACCTCCCTCAGGAGAGTAAGTAAGATTCCGGCTTTAACCGTACAAGAACCATTTTTACAAATACATCGCAACAAAGTGGTTCTTAGAACAAACCCAACAGTTCTTCCAAAGGTGATTTCTCCATTCCATCTTAATCAATCAGTAGAGTTACCAGTATTTTTCCAAAACCCTGATTCTGAGGTCTTCACACGCTTTATGTCAAAAGAGCTTTACTTTATTACATAGACAGGACTAAACCCTTTAGGAAAACAAAACAACTGTTTGTGGCTTTCTCACCACCTCATAAACCCAACCCAATTTTCAATGCTGGAATTGCCAGGTGGATAGTAAAATGCATTCAAATATGCTATCAGAAAGCAAAATGCATGTTAACAATTCCCCCTAGAGCGCACTCAACACTCCAACTAGGGGCTTGCATGGCATTCTTAGGGAACATTCCCCTAGAAGACATTTGTAAGGCAGCAACATTTTCTACTACATACACCTTCACCAAACACTATTGTGTAGATGTGCAGGCAAACACTTTTTCAAACCACTGCAACAGATACAGGCAGCCACCGCTAGGGGAGACACGGCTGTACAGTCTATGCACAGAGTGTGAATTCTACGACTCATATGCCTCGAACTGAAAATGCTACTTACCAGTATGCATCTGTTCTTGGCATGTATAGCAGCAGAGATTCACACGCCGCCCCTCCTCCCCGGAACCTGTATCTGTTCCAGTGTTATCTTCGATACATTCTCATGGACATCTCTGTTTCTTACAAACTCACATGGCGAAAAACAATCTGAGGATGGAGTTGATGCCCATGCTCACTATCGTCCAAAGGAGAAGTCACCTATCTTGTGACTTAAAAGACCTCTTCCAAGACAACAACAAGGTGCAAGCATCCGAGCCCCACACCTGATGGCGATTTATGCATAGAGAGTGAATCTCGGCAGCTCTACATGCCAAGAACAGATGCACACTGGTAAGTAGCATTTTCCTTCCTACAGGGAGCGGAGATGCCAAGGACAGCTAGAGAAACAAAGGTGATAAGCCCCCTCTTGGCCCTCCCTGACCTGGATGGGGTAGCTGGAACAAAGAGGGTTTTATAGCCATCCAGGTGCTAATTATTGTCTCCAGCCCAAGTTTCTTTGAGGCATATCACATCAAAATTCTTAACAAGGGCCGACCATTCGGTGTGCCCAATCCTCCTCTCTAGCCCCACGATATTCCAAGAAAGAAATGTACACCCTCCATTCACACTCTATGCCTGTTCCGGGGGCGATACATTTCCCTGGGATGCGGGTGCCACAGGGTCCGGGGGACCCACTCATCATCAATTGCAATCTTCCTATGAGCTCAGAGGAGTAAACCTATTTGCTGTGCTTACCACTATAATCCCCTCTGCACGACCCCTGTTCCCCACCTCTTGGAGCCGCTCGCGCTGGGACCGTAGTTGGTAATAATTGGGTCTGTAGAAGTATCCCAGCGGGAGTGTCAAGATTGCTGAGTTCCAACACCTGTAGTTAGACTGGGCAACCGTGCTTAAGATTCGGTTTACCATGACTGGATTTTTAAAATTGATGATAATGCAGTCCCCCAGCCAGTATTTCTTGGCGCTACCAACCCACTGTGTCTGGCGTACCATGAGAGTTTGGTTTTCCACCCTAAGCCCAGGGGCAATTCTTTAATTGAGCCAGTGCACCACCTTATTGTTCAGCTGATAAAAGTCTTCCTTGGTCCCGGGGTTGAGGCATGGTACTCCAGCTAACACCTCAACTAGCGTCATGGACTCTGGTAGGAGATGAATAGAGCCCAAAGTAAGATAATAGTTATTCTAGTCCCCTGGGGCATGGCTTCCAGGCCTTCCCACCTGAGGGATAGAATGTTTTATGCATAGTTGCTAACGTTATGTTTGTTAGCATGATATAGCTGTATGTATATGTGTTTTCATTTATGCGTTATTTCTACATTAGCAACCAAGTGTAGTTCGAGCTCCTTGTAATTAGGCTAAATCGTATCCTAGTTCGAGACATCACTAAGACTCCATTTTGAATCTGTCGACCAGGGCCTGGGCGGCTATCACGGGTTGCCTGCTGAATATATCGCTCAGGTCCCAATTAGCTGAGTTACTGGACAGCTGAACTCATGACTGTTTTCCTTTACTAAGGCCCAAGGTCACATCTGGTGTTAAGGGACGATAAGCACATTCTTGCTGGCGCCAGGCCGTTACTCCCATGTACCAAGACGAAAGGACCTTTACTGACCTTCCTTCTAATAGAAGAAACAGACTTCTAAGCTCTCTTTGTCTCCCATATAAGGTCCTTCCCGAAAGATATCATACCTATTGGAATTCTGCCAAATATGGTTATTTCATGTAACGTGTGTTTGTATAAAGGATTGATCTCATGTGTAATTCGGGAGACTTCTCGGCGCACTGACTGGGTGCTGACGAGGGGGCTCCTCTGCTCAGAGTCTATATAGAATAAACCATTGCCTCTTCTTCACTGCCGACTGATTGACTTATTTAGTAATTATCGGGCCATTGGTAAGTATGGTCTGGATTTGATTTGTTATGGTACATCAGTTGGTGACTCCGCCGGGACTCCGCGTATGGGGTCGTCCTCCCGTAACACGGGGTGAATTAGAGACATTAGGGAAGTACTTTGGTCGAGGGGGCGGACTCCATTTTCTGGAAGTCATTTGACCGGACTCCCCGCTCGTGATCAGAGGGCCCCCTACTGCTAGTGACACCTCGCCGGAGTCCTACCGGTGTAACCCGGGAACCGATCCGAGTTGATCTTCTGGAGTGGGCAATGGAGAACTCGCAATCAGACCTGAGTGCACCAGGTGAGTGAATTGGTCCTATTATTTATTGATTGTGCTCTTTAAACCACGTTGTTGAAATAATTGGATTTGGTTAGGTTGGTGGTCGGCGTACCACGAGGAGTTTTGGAGATCTGATGGGGTAGCAGTGAGGCTGCACGGGCAGATGCTCCGCGGGCTTGTTTTGTGAATAATAGAGGTGACGATCTGACGCCCTGGTATGTCATTTTGTTTGCACACCCGGCCGGACTGCACTCGGAAAGGCTCATGGCGGTAACTGGGTGACTTCTTGACATATCTGAAGCGACGCTAAGGCAGCGGGCTCAGTCAGAATAGTCCTGAAGGTGAACCAGGGAGGCCCATGAGATGGTCTGTAGGCCGGTCTGTGGTTAATTCCTGTCTGATGGCCTCTTGGTAGTCTTTGGACTGCCTGATTTTTTTGGTTTCTGTTTGGTCCGGTGGCCAGTGGGCCACAACTTCTCTATGAATAGGAGTCGACGGGCTCTGTTCCTTGGTTGTTTTTGAAATCATGATTTAGAATTTGAAAAAGAAAAATGTTTCCCTTCTTGTTGTAATACATTGTGTGTCAATTCAATGTGTATGGTAGGTGTGAGGTTAATGATATGTTGAGAGTGAATGAAACATGGCCATGTTTTGAGGCTGTGTAACAGAGTGTAAGAACCAGTTGTCAGAGAAAAATGTCGTGTTTTAGCAAAATATGTTTTGGATGTTGTTGTCGACAAAAAAGTATGCGATTAGATGAAAGTCAACCCGCCCCACCGAAGGGCAGCCCAAATTTAGAATGTATGTGAAACATGATCTTATACCCATTCTATTTAGTAATTTATGGCACAAGTATACAAAGGATAATGAAGAATTAGGATGGCCTCTAACTGGCTCTTTCGATGAGAAAAAGATACAGTATTTACAAGACCGATTATTTTCAGAACGAAGTAGACAAGGAATGTTTGACGCTCTACAGTTATGGCAGAAAGAGTCATAACGCCGTCAAATTAGAGAGCAAAAATTGTTAAAAATACAGAATGGACAGACCATAACGCAAAAGCTATAGCATATGATAAAGATCAGACAGAAAAGAAAATCGAATGTATAGATAGACAGTTTCGATTACAAACAGATACAAGTTACACAGTTCGCCCTGAGGCGGAGGACGAAATAGAGGATCTACTGAATGCCGGTCCTCCGCCCCCTTACGTTCCACAATAAGTGTATCCTGCGATACCTTTAGCTAGTGCCCCCTCCGCACCCATCGTGGTGGTCACTGCTCCTACGCCCCCCGTTTCTGCTGTGTCAAGTAGTGCTATTCCTGCTTCCCCCTCTACGACATCTGCCACCGCAACCTTGTTGACAGATGGTCTGTTGACCTCAGTTACGTCCCCAATGACTTGTCGTCAGTAGCCTGGCTCTCTGAGTCAGCCACCCCTACTCCTGTTAAGACAGACATGGCTTCCTCTCAAGGCCCAGGTTGAGTGGTACTCGGCGATTATATACCCGGGCGGCAGTAGTATATGAGGAGAAGCAGCTGGTAATAGATCAGACGTCCCAATGGGTGCGCAACACTATTTATACCCTTGAAGATATTTGGGGGACTATGAAGGATTATGTACCAGTTATGCAGCAATATGCATTAGAAACTATGGCAAACCGTCTGATCTCATTATGGGAACAGCAGTTGGAAGATGGGAGGGTCCCCCAGATTTTATTTGATATAGTGGATTGGGCCCATAAATTTGAATTAGGTCAGGAATATGTGTATGGGAATTTGGTTACCATTTTGCGATACCGGCAATGATTGATTACTAATAGTCCGGCTTGGAACTCTCAGCACCCAATGCGGGAAGTCCACCCCATTTATCACCCCGAAATCCCCAAACTTAAAGACAATGCTAATGAAGTTATTAGAGCTCACGTGGAGGCTCGATTTCAGGAGCAGTGGGTATATACTCCTTGGAAGAGAAGTGAGGTTCATTCCCTAAAATCACAATTACCTGATCCACGTAAAAAGCCTACTGCCTATTACAAAGAACTCACTGAGGCAGTCTCCTCAGCAGTAATGACGTTAGCTGATATAGAACTATTTTTTGGATTATTGTTCCCCATCGATGTATGGCGCCAGGTACATGATTAGCCCCATGCAAATGAATTAGGAGGGACATGGGATCAGCTTAAAGCTTGGGACGGGGAGCAGAAACCTGGAGATAAACCAATAGCTCGAATAATTGCATATATGCACACTTTAATCCCTCCTCGACAAGTAGATTGGGATAAGTTAACTGCATATAAACGAAAGAAAGATGAAAGTGTATCAGATTTCTTTACTCAGTTAGAAGGGGTATTTATTGATTTTAGTGGGCAAGATCTGTCCGTGGAAGGAGGAATAAGATTGTTTGTTAATCGTTTTGTCACTAATTTGTTGCCAGAAGTATGGGCACGGCTTCAAACCACAGAAAGTACTTGGACCACCTCTACCCAATCAATTATACTGAGCATGGCTCAGTATTACGAACATAGGGAAAATGAGAGTAAGGATAGAACAGATAAGAAGGCTAAGGATCTCAAAAAACTCAAATCTTATTGCAACAGGTGGCTAGGGGCGAGTCTGGAATGGAAGAGCAAGGGGAACTAGTTAAATGGGGGCAGAAACTGAAAGTAGAGAAGAAGGGCCAGCTGTCACTTTGGGACCGAATCAGTGTGCTTATTGTAAAGAGGAAGGACATTGGCGAGCTCAGTATCCCTGCCTCCTCACTCAGAACAGACCCGTGCGAGGAAGAGGTAGAGGCAGAGGACGAGGTGGTACTGACCGGGGTGATATGAGACGAGATGACATGACACGAGGTGAGTCTGGAGGGAATTATTTTGATAGAAATAACGGAAAGCAGTATTATAATGCAGATTATGGAACAAGTGAGTCGGACAGATATTTTTGTGCATAGGACAGCCACGGACAAAGAGGGGGCCAAGTGTCAGTACTTGTTGATCAAAGGGGACCCTATGTAAAGGGACAGATCATGGGAGTTTCTGAAAATTTCTTAGTGGACACAGGTGCAATGAACAGTTCAATTTCTCATTCGTTGGTCGCAGGGGCTGCTCTGTCCGGGCAAAATAATGTGTTGGTGGGTTTTTCTGGTGTCCCCGTGGTGAGTCCTATTTCAAAGCCCCTTGCATTCACGGTGGATCCAGTCACAGTGGATTCTCCATTCTTGTTCTCGTCTCAATGTGGAGAAAACTTACTAGGGTTGGATCTATTAAAGAAAATGCATGCTATGATTTATTGTTCCCCGGATGGAGTATATTTAACAGTCCAAACACCTGAAGAATATACTAAGCAGAACTTCATGAAAACTGATAAGCTTCCTCCAGAGCTGGCAAACATTCCCCCTGCCTTATGGGCAGCTGGGGATACTGATGAAGGGTTACTAAATATTCCACCAGTTTTTATTACATTGAAACCAAACGTTTGTTTGCCCCGTATTCCACAGTATAAAATATCCCAAGCTGGGGAAAAGCCATTAATGTTGATAATTCAGGATTTGATTGATAAAGGGGTGGTGGAAGAAACAGCTTCTAATATTTGTAATAGTCATATATTACCGATCTTAAAGAAGGCTCCTATTGGGAGCAGTCCTGAATATGCTGATATGTACTGCTTTGTAATTGACCTCCGGGAGGTTAATAAAGTGGTAGTGCCACAGTATCTAGTGGTTTCTGATATTACAACGATACTTACTATGATCCCTCCTACGGCTAAATATTTCTCAATTATTGTCCTGAGAGCAGACATATTTTTGGCTTCACATTATCATGCCGCAGTTTCAGATTTTGTCGCGCTCCTCAAGGCTATACAGAAAGTCCTAGTATTTATAGCCAGGCTTTAAAGGTCATCTTGGATGAATTGACCTTGCCTCCAGGAAATGTGCTCCTCCAGTATGTCGATGACTTGCTGGTGGCATCTGATACAGAGGAAGGCTGCAAGGAGGCGACGGTTAAATTGCTGTCCCACTTGGCGGCAAATGGTAACAAAGTGTCTCTTTCATAATTTCAATATTGTCGACAGGAGGTGACTTATCTCTGTCATCTACTGTCGAAAGAGGGGAGGAAACTGACTCCCGAATGTGTGTCTGCTATATCTAACATGCCTGTTCCTCGTGCTCAACGAGATGTTCGTTCATTTCTTGGCAGAACCTCTTACTGTCGCCAGTGGATTCCTAACTTTTCTCTTCTTACTAAACCATTGTTACATTTGAATACGAAAGAAGTGCATGAGCCCTTACCCTGGACGGATGAATGTCAGGAAGCCTTTGATTCTTTGAAAACTTCTCTTTGCTCTGGACCTGTTTGAGGAACTCCAGACTACCAGAAGCCTTTTGTACTTTATGTGCACAAGGTAGATGGTTGTTCGCTTTCAGTGTTAACACAAGGTTTTGGTGGTAAGTTAAGACCTTGTGCTTATTTTTCACCAGTATTGGACCATGTGGCTAGAGCACTTCCTAGCTGTCTGAGGACTACTGTCCCAGTGGCAGTGGCTATTAGGCAGTTGGAAGGACTCGTGTTAAATTCTGATCTCAGAGTGATGCGGTGGACACGCTCTTGAATGAAACAAAGACACAGCACCTTACTAGTGCACGTCTTACTGAATATGAATTAACCTTGTTTGCCCCCCATATCACTATCAAAAGATGTGCCACTTTGAACCCAGCCACATTGCTACCCCTTCCTTTGGATGAACCAAATAATGACATACATGATTGTATATTTCGGACAGAAGAAGAAGCGAAGGGACGGTTGGATCTTACTGACACGCCCCTATCTGAGCCCGAAAGGAAGTTGTATGTGGATGGCTCTTGCTTTAATTTACCAGATGGCACAACAACAACAGCTGCGTATGCGATTACCACTTTGCGTACTGTAGTTGAAACGTCTCGAGTTCCCTATAATTCTGTGCAGGCAGCTGAATTAATGGCCCTTTTACGAGCATGTGAATTGAGTGAAGGACTGGCAGTAAATATTTGTACCGATAGCCAGTATGCCTTCGTTGTCACCCATAGTTTTGGGAGGTTGTGGGCAGAACGGGAATTTTTCACTTCTCATGGCCAATGAATACAACATGGCCCTTTGATATTGAGGTTGTGGACTGCGCTAACTTTGCCCAAGAAGGTAGCCATTATTAAATGTAGTGCCCACAAAGCTATAGTGGATACAGTGGGAGAAGGACATGCTTTTGCTGATCAGACTGCGAAGGAGACAGCCAGATCTATAGTGTCCCCCATGTATGTGAACTCAACTCGATGGGTGGAGGAGACTGATAGGTTTGATAACACAATGGAAAGTGTCCGTCAAATGCAGAAGGAGGCAACACTGGATGAACTAGCTCATTGGGAAAATGAAGTAGGGAGGTTGGATGATAACAGGTGCTGGGTTGATTTGAGTGAAAAACAAAGATGGATGATTCCTAATGCTTTTGTTAATGCTGTAGTGACGATGGCACATGGGACTGCTCACATAGGAGCGAAGGAAATTTGTAAACTATTGGACCCGGTTTGGAATAATCCCAACATTGCTAAAACTGCCATCCATTTGGTTCAACATTGTATGGTTTGTTTGCTACATAATCCTGGAGAGAGAGAACCTGTTCTTAGTGGAAATTTTGCACCACCTTCTTTACCTTTCGAGGTGCTTCAAATGGATTATATTCAACTAGAGAGAGTGAATAATTTAAAGTATGTTTTGGTAGTGGTGTGTACATTCAGTAAGTGGGTAGAAGCTTTCCCTACTAAGGAAAATACAGCATTAGCGACTTCAAAGGCCCTAATAAAAGAGTGTATCCCAAGATATGGGGTCCCTCGGGTCATATGGACGGACAATGGGACCCATTTTAATGCTGCTCTTATCAAGTACAACTGTAACCGGTTGCATATAAATCAAAAATGTCATGCTGCTCAACATCCTCAGTCAGCTGGGTTGGTGGAAAAATATAATGGTGTTTTGAAGTTGAAGATGGCAAAGATTCAAGCACAGATCTTCTGGCCACCCGAACGGCTGTGAAGGTGACCGGACGGAAGCATTGGGTACATGTGGCCCATGTAAAGCGAGTACCTCTGCCCCTCCCATCTGATTGCCTGAATTCAGAAGGAATATTGACCCAGGAAAGTGAAAGAGCTCCCTGTATGGTTCCCTTTTCCGAAGCCCAGGAGTGTGAAGGGCGAGACAGGGGAGCAGGGAGCACGAAAGAGGCTACCTCATCAAGTGCAGAATTGGCCTCTGAATCTGTTGCTCCAGTTGTTGAAAGGAGGGTACAGGGGAAACTTGGCGCTTTGGAGGCCACCACGCCTGTTTTGTTCAGTGATCAGGAATTATTATTATTATTATTATGTTTCTTATATAGCGCCTGAATCGACCCCCGAAGGGGTATCTCCGCGCTTGCCTTGGGAACCCGTCCTGGCTTTTCCCTGTGAGATAGCCCCTACAGGGCATCCCCAAGATGAAAGCCAGGCATCCCGCGCGGGGGGGCCGTTGTGGAGATTAAGCAAGCTTAATGCCCAGAGTTGCAGAGTGTGAACCCATTATTAGGTCAGGCACCGAAGTGAGAATTATCAAGTCCATGGACATTTGAGCTCAAGACCCTGCCGCGTCGGGAATTGAACCCTGGTCCCGGGTCTGACCTTTGCTTCAGGGTCTGCCTGCTCTAACCAGTGAGCCACACTTCTCCGTCAGGTCACTTGTCAGGTCAAGCTCGATACAACCTGCAGCCCAGAAAACCGACATGGTATTCCCAATGATGATAGGTGATAGGGAAAGACTTGAGTAGTAGGGACTTGCTAGAAGAATTTGGGAATACTAAGCGAGACACTGGACTGAACCCGTTGAGAGCTGGAACTCTGTTCAGAAAGAAAGACTGAAGAAAAAGGCCAGGTTGTGATTCTGGAAAATCAGTGAATAAGAGGATTTGTTCTTTTGATGAACGATAGGAGCCTGCCTGTGAGGCTCTAAGCGGACACAGGAAAGAAACACCCTCTGGCAGGACTGACTGCATTGATCCTAGAATAGTTTGGACTTTTAGTGAGAATGTATCATTTTGGTCGGTTTATGCCCGAGGAGGAGCGTCCTCTTGCTCCCCGATACATGCCCATTTATGTACCTATGTTTTCGTCATGGACAACCAGAGTGAAGGTTGCTTTTGTGACGACTATTGCAGTATTGTTTATTGTAATCATGAGTGTGGTTTTATATTTAGAATTGCATCACCCTGTGCATACAATAATAGGGACCTCTACCCCACCCCCAGAGCATCATTTCTTTACGTTAGCTCCCCACAAGGAAAGACACCGTCAGACCTATGCTAAGAATGTATTTGTAGAAATGCTGCATCAAACTCACAGTGCTACTAATACGACCAATTGTTGGGTTTGTGGATTATTACCCTCTGTAATGCATCGACATGATCTTTTCATCTCACTGCCGCTATCCTATTTAGGAAGTTGTGAAGCATGGTTCAAATTATTAAGTATGATGTACTTACATTACACTGTAGATGCCTCCCGATACACGGAAAAGGATTACGAGATGATCCTGACCAATATAGAGATACATCAAGGTTTTGACCCACAGGGGAATATTGGGGAAGGGTCTTTGGACCCCAAGGCGTGTATGAACTTGTATACTGAATATGAAACTTGGTTGAGGACAGAAATTCTAGACTTTGCGGAGTTCAACTTTACTCAGTATTTTCACCATTTTCAAGATCGAAATGTCACTGATGATAAACCTATTCCAGTACCAATATTGAACAGCACCTCTGCATTCTGCATACAAGGGGCAGGACATATTTCCTTAGGGGATAGCCAGTGTAATTATACGTACCGACTCCACACTTTCAGTAGTCCACCATTGATAAAGCCCCCGAATATGTATTTTGTCTGTGGAGAAAATGCTTATACCTGGCTTCCCCGGGGATGGATGGGTCATTGTTATTTATCCTTCCTACACCCACCTGTATACATTGCTCCCTCAAATTACCACAAGGATCATAGACTGGATGGCCTTGGGTCGCTAATTAATAGAGAGAAAAGAGAGTTGGATACGTCTGAAGTAGACCAGACGGATACCCCTGAGCAGCATTTTGTCGATATAGTAAAGCGAGTGTTTCCAATATGGGGACTATAATAACCAGTAAGGAAGTAAGACGATTATCAAGAGTAGTCGAGAGGGTTATTATTACTACAGCCGGCATATTAACCAATTTGACAGTAGAGCTTCAGGCTACGAGACTTGTCTCGCTCCAAAACCGTATGGTATTGGGCGTTATCCTAGCGGATCGAGGAGGAGCATGCCGCGTGATTGGCAGATCCTGCTGTGTATACATTCCTGACTCCGCCCCATCTGTCCATCTGGCCATACACAAGTTGCACCGATTAGCATCCGAAATACACGCAGATACAGGGAATTGGTCACTTACTGGTTGGTTTTGGGATTTATTGTGGCCTGGGGATGGAAGATTCTGATGATTCTGATAGGTATAGCGGGATTCCTCTTTACTTGTTGTTTATGCATACACTGTGGCCCTGCCTGCTGTTCCTATTGTCCTCGGAGAGTATCTTCTGCCCTGGTACCGTCACCACCCATAAAGGAAAAGCCCCAAATGATACAACAAGAAATACAAGAATTGATGCAGATAGATGAAGGTGTTTTTGAAGATTGATTTAGTAGCTACATCATGCTAAAAGGGTGGATCTGAGGGACAGAATGTTTTTTGCATAGTTGCTAACGTTATATTTGTTAGCATGATATAGCTGTATGTATATGTGTTCTCATTTATGCGTTATTTCTATAATAGCAACCAAGTGTAGTCGAGCTCCTTGTAAATAGGCTAAATAGCATCCTAGTTGTAGAGATCACTAAGACTCCATTTTTAATCTGTCGACCAGGGCCTGGGCGGCTATCACGTGTTGCCTGCTGAATATATCGCTCCGGTCTCAATTAACTGAGTTACTGGACAGCTGAACTCATGACTGTTTTCCTTTACTAAGGCCCAAGGTCACATCTGGTGTTAAGGGACGATAAGCGCATTCTTGCTAGCGCCAGGCCGTTACTCCCATGTACCAAGACGAAAGGGAGTTACCCTTACTGACCTTCCTTCTAATAGAAGAAACAGACTTCTAAGCTCTCTTTGTCTCCCATATATGGTCCTTCCCGAAAGATCTCATACCTATTGGAATGCTGCCAAATATGGTTATTTCATGTAACGTGTGTTTGTATAAAGGATTGATCTCATGTGTAATTCGGGAGTCTTCTCGTGCACTGACTGGGTGCTGACGAGGGGGCTCCTCTGCACAGAGTCTATATAGAATAAACGATTGCCTCTTCTTCACTTCCGACTGATTGAATTATTTAGTAATTATCGGGCCATTGGTAAGTAAGGTCTGGATTTGATTTGTTATGGTACATCACACCTATCATCGGAACTGTACAATCGCCCACATTGAAACCCTGAGATTGCAGAGACTGAAAAGATACTGTGTTCTGGGTGCCCCGCGCCCCCCTCCGGTTGGCTGGACGGTGCTGAGGGTCAGTCCTGGGCAATAGGTGCCGTTGTATCTCCTACCATGTGACTAGGCTGCTTCGTGATAGACACTGCTCTGTCTCCTGCTTCTGTGCCACTAATCCTGGGACTGGAAATGTTGGTCGAGATCGTAGGCCTTTTAGGAGGGATACTTGTGGAGAGAAGGACACGGTTCCTTTGCAAGTAGCTATTAGTGCAGACAGGTTGCTTTCCAGTGCAGAAAGTCAGAGTAGGATGGGGTCAAATTTAGTTCCAAATGCTGACAGCAAGGCTGCTTGGAGCATGTCTAACGAAATAGCATCCAGGTTAGGCACTTCTGGGTGGACTGCTGAAGATGACTGTGATCCAATGTTCTTTTTCGTTTACAAGGGCCCCCAACTGAGGGGCGCTTCCTCTTAGCGCCTCCTGGGCCCCACCCATTGCCAGGGGTCATGTCAGGGGCTGACCTAAAAATTGGAGACTGGGCACCGACCCGTGTGACAACAACTGGTGTAAGGGGGGCGATACCCCCAGCCTGGTCTTGAGGCATATCTTGAGGTATGTCCACCAAGCCTACTTGAGGGGACTGAGTATGGGAACCAGCATATGGAGCAACAGAAGAAACCCCTAGGGAAGGGTGGAAAGGTGAGCAAGATAATTGTCTAATAGCCAGTTCAATCTCCTTGTCCAGAACCCCAGCAGCATGCTGCAAAAAAGCATCCTATCTGTGACTTTTATGGGTTTTTTCCATTTATAAAACCGAATAAAGTTTGTTGAATCCCCTAGTGTTTAGAAGAAACATAGATTAGACAGTACTGGACCTTAAAGTAAGCCTTTTCTGCCTGCTATTGCTGCATTTGGTGAGCCAAGTTTACACAGGAAGTAACTTGATTGGTATGAAATAAAATCTTAGGCATCGCTCTCTCCTTATTATACCTTTAGGGCCCGATGTAGGTATTCTCAATTTTCCGATTCTTAAAAACCAAATTTTACCGATTCGGTATTTAAGAATCGGTAAATATGATGTAGGTAAAAAATAGGTAAAATGTACCAATTCGGTAATACAGATTCGGTAATGAGGAATACCTTCCCATTCATTCCTATGGGCCACTCAACTGATCGGCCATCTTACACGAGGCCTTTGAACACTGCATGCACACGCTGCGGCTGCCAGCTGCATCCCGTTTATGTTGTAGGTCTTCTCTGCCGTGTTTCATTAACCAGAAGCGCGGAGAGAAGCCACAATAATTTATTCGTTCTTCAGAAATCGAACGTGGAACATTGAAATTTCAAATGAATATATGAATCTTTTACTTATACTTTAAGTTCTTTGACTCTAAGTTCCCTGACTGATTGTAACAAAATGTAAATTTGAGCTAGGACATGTGAATACTGTCCTTATAGAATCCCTATGTGATCGTAAAGAAGTGCCACACCCTGCACTGAAAAACTAGGAAAGATTACATCAAAGATGGCATTATGATCTTTGGCACTGTATCTTATATTGCAATCCTAATTTAACTAATTTTCCTAATTATGTTACTTTGCCCCTGTGGACAAAACATTGATCCACAGTTTTTATCTCATCCCGGCTGGTATTGCAGAGTTTTTGCCAACCGGCGCTGACTACAGCGGCTCTCCCTCGGGTATCTGATTGACTCTCACCGAGGCTGACGGAGCGGATGCCCGTCTCTCGCCTTGTTTGATCCCTGAGACTGCGGTGTATCGGACGTTTGTTGTCAATTCCACCACAGAGCACCTACGTGCTGTAATGAAGGCCGGTTGCCCAATTAGGTCTCTCCCCCGCTTTTAACCGGAGCGATCTCCAGCACTCAAAGACCCGGGGCCTTAGACCTCATTGGTTACCGAGTTATTCCATGAACATTTTATGCACCCTCGCCCTTCCAGACACCGTTATACGGCAAATGACAACTGGGGGCAACACTAAACTCACCATTCGGCCAAATGGGAGAAGTTTCTATCGCGAAACAATATCGCTGAGATAGACTATGACTTTTTGCGTGGTTTACTCAATTCCAAAGTCTAGAGCCCAGCTGGGCCTTGACCCCATGATAGGATTGCCCCATTTCACCTCCCTCCTGTATATGTCCTGATGAAGACCCCGCCAAAGGACTTAACGTAGCCTACAGATAGGGGTCGAAACGTCGACGGCTCTCTCCTTGGACTTCCGGCACATGCCCTTAAAAGTTCTAATCTTACTATGTGACAGTTGAATGTCATAAGCTAACAGTTTATCAATGGATGCCTTGATTTTTGGCTTGTGTATCTGAATTGTTATGATTTTGGTTGGAGTATTTGTACTTATCACATGATTTTTTGACTGTGCCTATTCTTTTTGACTTTACACTCCCTTGAGCACTACCCCTTCCCCTCCTTCTTTTCTTTTCCCCGTTTGGGGCTATTTATTGATTGTAAAGTAATCCCATAGTGGTAGATATCTGGTGTTGTAAAATAAATGACAATACCTGTGAATCCCTTGTATCTATGTTTGTTAGTTTAAAGTAGTGTTAGTGTGTGTAGCATACAACGCGCTCCCTTGCGGGGAAAAAACATGTGGCGCAAGACCTTGGCGAAATCTTTCTGTAGAAGCCTATAATGAGGATTTTCAACTGGAATCACCAAAGAAGGATAAGGATGCTCCTACGACGTTGGAAGAATTTAATACCGCCTTTGTGACAGTTGTGGATTCTCCCCAATGTCCACCATCAGTCCCCTGGTGCACTTCAGAGCTAAAGATTGGAAAATCCAAATGCAAGAGATTGGAGAGACTTTGGCGAGTTAGTTAAGACCTACAAAACAAACTACGGTTTAAACAATTCTTGTCTAGCTGTAATCTGAATTTAAAATCAGCCAGACGTCTATTTATTATTAACCAAATTGAATGTGCCAGTAACGTCCCAAAGGCCCTTTTTAATATAGTAAAAGACTTCGTATCTCTTCATGTCTGTAGACAATTGCCTATGGAAATACAATATTTTTGTAATTCGTTAGCAATCTATTTTCAAGAAAAGATATTTGATATTTATGCTAACTTTTCATCGATCAACTCTCAAGACCTTGAAGCCTCTACTAGAACAGAGGGCTTAGAAAAAATGGCAGCTAGCACCTTAGATTGTTTCAAGTTAACCACGCTTGAGGAAGTTTCCAATGCTCTCTCCTTCTCAAAATCTGGCTCACCCCAAGATCTTTGTCCTCCAAAGACAATGGCCCTATTAGCCACTCGTTGCGTGCCAGCAATTCTAAGTATCAATAATTATTCAATACAATCAGGCACCATTCAATAACATGGAAGGAAGCATTTGTACGTCCAATATTGAAGAAACCGACTGCGGAGCAACTACCTCCCTATTTCTTTACTACCCTTATTGGGCGAGCTGCTGGAAAGTATAATTAACAAGCAACTAAGTCTATGCCTGGAGATAACGAAATTCTGGATCAATCACAATCGGGGTTTCAACCGGGTTTCAGTACCGAGACTGCCATGCTCGCTGTAAATTCCTCGTTCAGATAGAAAATAGACATTGGAGGATACTGATCCTTCTAGATCTGTTGGCGGCTTTTGATACCATCTCACAGTTAGTGCCTGCGGAGAGACTAGCTTCCTGTGGCATTCAAGGGACAGCCTTGAAGTGGTTGCAGAACTTTGTCAGACAGAACGCAAACTAGTATGCTAGGGCCATATCTGTTAGAAAAAATTGTAGAACAGCTAGGTTTTGAGATAATTTCATATGCTGGTGATACTCAGCTTATATTTACTATTGGCCCAAAGATAGAAGCAGAGAAATTGCGATTCTCCAGCAGAATGCTTGTAATCTCTAGCTGGATGACACAGAACTGCCTCCAGTTGAATTCTGGAAAAACCGAGGTCATGCTAACGGGGAAAGCCTCAGCTAGCTGGTCTGATACATGGTGACCCTCACAATTGGGACCAGCTCCTGTTCCTAAAACATGTGTTAAAAATCTAGGCCTAAAATTAGATCAGTCATTAACCATGAAAGACCACATTGCTGCCACTACTAGCCCCTGCTACTATAGTATGCGTTTACTTCACAAAATTCTTCCCTACTTGCCCACTAATCAATGCAGAACCTTAGTTCAAGCGTAGTCATCAGCCAATTAGACTATGGTTATGCTCTGTTGGCGGAAGTGGGAGAGACCCTGCTTACTAAATTACAAGTGATTCAGAACACGGCGGCCAGAATGTTACTGAACTGCCTGCTGGCTCCCCTTCTGCTCCCTTGCTGTGAGAGCTGCATTGGTTACCTGTAAGGAAGAGATCCTTTTTCAAAATCTATTGTCTCACTTACAATGCGCTGAATGGCAGAGGCCCTACTATCTATAAAAGAAACTCACCTACCATATACGAACAGAAATCTCAGATCCAGTACTCTAGGCCTTTTACAGGTTCCTTGTATACGTTTAAGTCAGACTAGTGGAAAAGCTTTTTCGTATCAGGCCCCAAGATACTGGAATAAACTACTGCTGTCCCTAAACAAAATTTCCATATACAGCACCTTTAGGAAACAACTAAAAGCATTCCTGTTCGAACTCTGTTCTGACTTTCAGTCCTCGGCCAAATTTCTAGGCGAGCGCTGAGATGCCCCCGGGTGAGCCATGCACTATAGAAATTAACCTAACATAACAACATACATAGCATGCCTGAATGTAGCTAAACCAGAACCCCTAAATGTGCGCTGCCAGCTTTGCTCAGTTTGACTTCTAATTATTATAGCACCGCTCCAGCACTTGACAGCTCAGGAAGCCATAAAAATGCGTGTCTTTGCATTTCAATACTATGATGCGGACCACCACATTAAAATGTGTTACTCTAACCCCTGATGCGTGGTACTTGGCAGGCCTGCTCCCCTCAATGCAGGCACCCTTGCAGTATGGTGCAAGGCTGCCTGCATTGGCGCTAGGCAGCTAAATTCAGTACCAGCACAGGGTGAAATGCAGGGCTGCACTGTATTCTTGTAAATACGGTGTAGTGCTGCATTTCAGAAGTGGAGAGCGTGGTGTTAAGCCAAGGAGGCCAATGCCGTGCTCCACCACTTCCTGGTAAATATGCCCCTTAATGACAACAGCCTGACCTATTTTATCAAGAGACAGAAAATCCTCTCATTTCAGAAGATGCACCACCTTGATGTAGCATTGCTCCAGGACACACACCTGTCACCTAGTGAACATGATACATTCAGAAGGGATTGGATGAGTACGGTACTACATGCCAGCTGGATCCTGACTACCCTTACACAGCCATCTACTCTTTTGGAACATAGGGAGAGTGGGTTGGACATCTGTTTTCACAAATCCCTGGGGGTTTGCACTCTGCAGACATGGTGGGACCACCCTGGGCAGATATATTTTTGCCAAGGTTCAGTGTCTCAATGAGTCTTTGTGTGTGGGCTTTATCTGTTGTGCTTGCTGCCGGGGTCGTGGTTGGCAAGAACAGCAACCAGTTGGTTGGCAAGGCATGCTGCGCATGCGCGACGATCTGAGCATGCGTATGAGCGCCTTCCCCGGCATTTAGTCCCTCCCTTCCATTTCAAGAACGCTTCGCGTTCCTTTCCGGTTCCGGGGTCGAGAACCTGTGTTTCCCCTACTTTCCTTGTTTTGTTTCCCTGTTTTCCCCTGACGGGCATCACTATTTGTGTCCAGTTATTCTATTCTGGCATATGGTGAACCGGTTAGGGAAGTTGTGGATTGAGCATCACTTCCGTGGTACTTCCGAGACCACATCAAGTTCAAGCCTTACAGAACGCGAAGCCTACTATCAAATTGCCGCCCAAGTACCATGGACGTGACATTAGGCGACCTTGCTAATATGATGGGTAATCTCCAGAGGGAGACCCAAGCGTTGGCTGGTCGATTAGATAGACTTGATGCAGGGGGGGTGGAAGGAGCATCTGGCTCCCAGAATCCTGTCATTCAAGTGGTTACTCCTCCTCCCCCTATACCCTTGGCTCCTCCCGAAAGGTTCCACGGAGACCCTGCTAAATGTGCTGCATTCATTAGTCAGTGCCAATTATACTTTATGTGTAAAGCAGCATGCTTTCCTTCAGATCAAGCGAAGGTTACATTTGTACTTTCTTATTTAGGGGGCTCTGCCGCTTATTGGGCTAAACCATTGATTGAAAGAGATGATCCCCTGCTTCAAAACTATAGCGCTTTTAAGAGAGAACTGTGGAAGTTGTTTGACAAACACACATTCACGCATGCAGCTGATACCGAGCTCTTGAATCTTAAACAGGGTTCCAAAGATCTACCCACATATATATCCACGTTCCATAGACTGGTGGCGGAAGCAGGATGGCCTCTTGAGAAACGCAGCGCCTTATTTTCTAAGGGGTTGCGTGATGAATTAAAAGATGCCCTGGCTCACATTGTAGATACCCCTGATACCTGTACAGAGTTAATTGACCTAGTGGTGAAACTCGACCACAGATTAGGGGAAGAAGGAAAGACAAAACATGTTTTGACTTTAATAGAATAGCTTATAGAGAAAGTAAGACAGAATCTGATGTAAGCTCAGACAAGACTGAACCTATGCAGATAGGGAGCATTAAGGGGCCCCTTAGTGAGGCAGAAAAGCAACGTAGAAGAGATAATAAGCTATGCCTATTTTGAGGCAAAGCTGGGCATTTTCTAAGAGAATGTCCCATTAAACCTAAGCAATCTAGGAAGTCCGAAAACTAGATGACCCGAAGCCAAGAGAGACTGAGGCATCGAGTCATTCTGGATCTATAGTCTCCTCCTTATCTCACACGCAGAGCCATTTTTTTGTACCTTCTTCATTGCAATGGAATACTAACCAATTAGAGGTCTCCATAATGATCGATTCCGGGGCTTCCGGTAATTTTATGGATGGTCAATGGGCACAAGAAAATCACCTTTCTAGAATTCCGAAAAAGGTTATGGAAGAGGTATATACCATTGATGGGAGTTCATTGAAATTTGGCCCCATTACTCATACCACGGAGATACTAGAAGTAGTCATAGCAACAACTCATTGGGAAACCCTTAGCTTTGACATTATCCAGTCGCCTCAATTCCCGGTGGTGTTAGAACATAACCCATCCATTGACTGGCAAACAGGACAGGTAGAATTCAACTCCACATCATGCCATGTACACATGAAACCTTCAACCTCTGTTGTATCTAGCATAATTACAGTAAATCCGGGTACAGCTAACCACAGCCCTACGATAACCCCAGTAGACTTGAAGAAGGCTGTGACTAGGATAGAGGATAATGTGGAGGAACCTGATAAGACTCTACCTGAAGTGTATCAAGCCTATCTTCCGATCTTTGATGCCAAGGAAGCTACTAGCTTACCCCCCATAGGGTATACGACTGCCGAATAGACCTGCAACCAGGTGCTTGTATTCCTACCAGCAGAGTGTATGCCTTAACGGAAAAGGCATGTACTTAAGAGAGTATCTGGACAAAATGCTGGATCTAGGGTTCATCCAAGTCTCTAGGTCCCCCGCTTCGTCCACTCTCTTTTTTATCCCTAAACGGGAGGGCAGTCTACGCTGCTGTATCGATTATCGTGCCCTCAATGCGGTGTCAATCAAAAATAGGTATCCGTTGCCACTCATCTCCACCCTTTTAGATCAGGTGAAGACAGCTAAGTATTTCACGAAGCTGGATTTAAGGGGGGCATGCCACCTTGTGAGAGTACGAGAGGGCGATGAGTGGAAGGCGGCGTTCTGCACCAAGTTCAGATTATTCGAATATTTGGTAATGCCCTTTGGGCTATGCAATGCACCCTCTGCTTTCCAATACTTCATAAATGATGTATAGAAAGACCTACTAGACAAGTGTGTCATTGCATATATAGATGATCTGCTAATCTATTCCGCTTCTTTGGAGGATCACATAAACCAGGTCCAATCGGTATTGCAAAGACTGAGGGACAATTTCCTGTTTTGTAAACTAGATAAATGCTTTTTTCATAGGTCCCAAGTGGCCTTCCTGGGATATATCTTATCCGCTCATGGAATGGAAATGGATCCTCAAAAGGTACAAGCAGTTATACAATGGCCACCACCCACATCGGTTAAGGTTGTACAACGTTTCCTTGGCTTCGCCAATTTTTATAGACTTTTATAGATCGTTTCTCAGAGATTGTAACACCTATCACCAGACTCTTGAAGAAAGACACGCCTTTTGTGTGGTCATCTGAAGCCGAGAATTCCTTTAACACTTTGAAGAAGGCTTTTACTGATGCCCCCATTCTTAGGCATCCTGACCAACAGAGCCCTTTTGTTGTGGAGGTTGATGCTTCCCAAGTGGCAGTAGGGGGAGTATTGTCACAAGTCCACCCAGAAACAGGAGAACTACATCCAGTGGCCTATTATTCACACAAACTCACTACAGCAGAAATCAGTTATGCCATTGGGGAAAGAGAATTGCTTGCAATAAAGAAGGTATTGGAGGAATGGAGGCAATATCTGTTAGGTACCAAATACACAGTCACCATCATAACAGATCATCATAATTTGCAGTATCTCAAGACCACTAAAGCACTGTCCATGAACAGCTTAGATGGACTCAATTCTTTAGTGGCTATGATTTTGAAATCCACTTTAGAGCAGGAAAGAAAAATGGGAAAGCTGATGCTTGGTTATGAAAACCCACCGGTGGACGAACACCCACCCACCATCATTGATACCAACAAGATTATAGGAGTGATTAGCGCAGAAGAGCAATTCCTTAAGGAGGTAGCTAAAGCACAACAGTACCCGGACGCTATTGAATTCCTTAAATCTCAGACCACCCAATGAGACAGGGATTGCATTATGTGCAGGGAGGATTATACATTCCTGAGTCTCAACAAAGACAAAGAGTTTTGGACTGATGTCATACACAAGGAATAGCTGGACACCCAGGGTATAAGAAAACTATTGAAATGGTGAAACGCTACTGTTGGTGGCCGACCTTGACTCTGGACGTACAAGAGTATTCAAGATATGTGCTGTTTGTGCCCAAGGCAAAGCCTCTCATATTAAACCCGTAGGCCTTTTATGTCCTATCCCTACTCCACCTGGCCCATGGCACACCGTGTCCATGGACTTCATTGTTGAATTGCCACGTATTAAGAAGGGGAACACCACATTATTAGTAGTGGTAGATCTATTCACTAAAACTTCGCATTTCATTCCTTTGCCAAGCCTTCCTACATCAGTCACACTTGCACAGGTCTTTCTACAAAACATTGTCAGACTCCATGGCATCCCTTTTGTTCTTATCACTGATAGGGGTGCGCAATTCGTCTCCAAGTTCTGGAAGCATTTATGCGCCTTATTACAGATTGATGTTCGTTTGTCCTCTAGCCATCATCCTCAGACGGATGGACAAACAGAACGTGTCAATCAAAGCTTTGAACAGTTTGTGAGATGTCAGTTTATTCAGACAAGTCAAGATTGGGATGAGATCATTTGGCTAGCAGAACTATCATATAACAATAGCCATCATTTCTCTACATTGTTTACTCCCTTCTATGGATCTCATGGTTTCCATCCCAGTGTTTTACCTATACTTCTGTTAGACTCCTGTAACACTCCTGCAGTCTCTACATTGGTCCAACACTTACAGACAGTACATACATCCATACAGGATAAATTGGATAAAGTAAAGGTGACATACAAGAAAGGGGCAGATGCGCATAGAACACCAGAACCCACCTTTCAGCTAGGGAACAAAGTTTGGCTGTCTACTAAACACATTACACTACGAGGTTCATGTCAATTCAAACCTAAGTTTATAGGACCTTTTCAGGTTGTTAAAGTAGTGAATCCTGTAGCCATAAAGATTGACCTGCCTCCGTCTATGAGAATACACCCAGTATTCCATGTATCTCTCCTTAAACCTGTTGAGCCTGGTACTCTTCTCCCAAAAACACCGAGTTCTGTGACCGTTGATTCAGAGGAAGAATACGAAGTGGAGAACATTATTGATTCCAGAAGAAGTAGAGGCAGATTGCAATATTTGATACATTGGAAGGGCTATGGCATTGAGGAACATAGCTGGGACATAACAGTCTGTTGCGCCTATTTCACAGACGTTTTCCCAATAAGCCCAAACCAGTCGGAGGTGGAGTAGGAGGGGTGTACTGTCGTGCTTTCAGCCGGAGTCGTGGTTGACAAGAACAGCAACCAGTTGGTTGGCAAGGCAAGCTGCGCATGCACGACGATCTGACCATGCGTATGAGCGCCTTCCCCGGCATTTAGTCCCTCCCTTCCATTCCAAGAACGCTTCACGTACCTTTCCGGTTCCGGAGTCGATTGTTACTGTGTCCGGGTCACGGTGGTGGCGTTCAGCGGGTCCCGTCGGGTTTGCGGCTGTCGCCGGTTCGGTTACAGTGCAGGTATTCAGCTTCTTTGGTCGTTACTTGAGCATTAGTCTGTTTCTTTTGGCAAATAGCGGTTTGTGATTCACAAGCAATTTCTCATTCGAGACGCTTACAAAGATTTGAGTTTCTGGTGCTAATTCCTGATACTTAAAGGGATCAGCATTCCTCCTGATTTATTCTTTCATTCCCACACGGAATTTTTGTCCATTGCTTCGTATAGTTTTTGTAATTAGAAAAGTTGTTCACCCTTTCATGTTAGTTGGGACTAGAGGAGTATCAATTCTAGTCCTAGCTTCTATCTCCCTTTTATTTAAGTTGGAACTAGAGAAGTATCGATTCTAGTTCTAGCTTCTTAGTTCTACCCTACACATACACAGGTAGGCCACAGGATATATCCTCTACATTGTTTAGTCAATTGTAAGCCTAGAGGTAAATCATTCTTGTGGTATTGCAGGGCACACGGAGTAACTGCATTCCTCTTACCAGACCAGCCATCCTTTCTTTTCTATACCAACCTCTACATACCAAACGGTACACATACTTATCACTCTTCCTACATTTTCTCATACAAGCCAACAAGGATTACACTAATGTCTGTTCTTTGTCCTTATATCTAGGAGACTGTTAACAGAGGTGCATTGGTTCCCCATGATTTACAGCCACTCCAACTGAGTATGAAGAACCTGTGTTTCCCCTTCTTTCCTTGTTTTGTATCCCTGTTTTCCCCTGACGGGCATCACTATTTGTGTCCAGTTATTCTATTCTGGCATATGGTGAACCGGTTAGGGGAAGTTGTGGATTGAGCATCATTTCTGTGGTACTTCCAAGGCAACATCAGCTTCAAGCCTTACATTATCTATGCCCCGGCGGCTGACCAAACTCCGGCTCTCCTATGGACAGCCGGGGTATTCATGAGGGGGGTCCTGGAATATGGCACCTTGACAAGTCCAGAAACCAAACGACCAGGCAGCCTGCGACCGGTTCATCCTCTCTGACATTGTTGATGATCATGCCTTGATGGATCCATGGTGGTTGATGCACCTGAGGGATGCGTACTATACTTTCACCTCCTGTATCAATTGTTAACATTTACGCCTTGAACCTCGGAAACAGTACCTCTGATCATGCTCTTCTGCTACTCGACCATAAACTTCGATTGTTTCAAACCCCTCAGGCCCGTTGGCGTATGTATACAGCATGGTATAAAGCCTCTGAAAACAAACACAGACGGTTCCAATATCTGAGCCAGTACTTGGAGGAGAACGCTGGGTCCATCTTCTCTGCACAGGTGCTGTGAGAGGGCAGGAAGGCCGATGAACGATTTGGCTGCCTATAAGGCATAACAGCGTTGGTTGACTGACCTTGAGTTTCACCTGGCTCAGACGTATAATGCATTGCTGACCCCTGCTCTTCCCAAGGAGCTGCTTGGGGCCAAGTAGGATCTGAACTCCCATTACACAGTGGAGGGCCAGAGGGATATGCTTTGTTGACTATATAGTAGGGGACGTTGAGTTGGCCCCCTTTGCTACTCTCATGCGTGATTATGGGCTGTCACAATCGCATCACTGACAGAATCGACTGCCTATGCATAGCCTGCGACACATGCTGGGTGCTCCCCCTTATGATCTTAAGACTGCCCCAATGTTGAGTTATACTCTGAAGTGGAAAAGATTCAAGGACACTATGGGCCCGATTCTGATGCGGTGTGAAAAGCTTCCCGACCAAATGGGTTTGGGAATGGTTTCCAACCAAATCGGATCGGGAGAGTCCAACCAACCGAGTATGATGCGTCGGGATGCTTCCAGATATGATTTGGTTGGACTCCCATTGACGTCAATGGGCGCCTATGTTCCTAACCTCATCTTAATTGGGCCCGAGGTGGGAATGCTTTCCTAATCTCATCGTAATAGGGCCCTCAATTGGTAAGACACGTTCCCGATCCGATTTGGACATAGGACCTTCCTAACCACATCAGAATCAGGCTCTAAGGTGAGATTGTATTTTACAGCTGTGGGCAGCCTTTTTTAAAGCACTGCTGCCTACAATCTATGCTGTTTGCTGGAGCAGAGGTTGGGCCTCTCGCTCTCTGAGCAGGACTCCCATGACCTTTGGAAAGATCATGAGTTTAAAGACACCATGCCTCCTGCCATACTCTTGCATCACTGTAGTTCAACAAGAGCACTAGGATGAACCCAAACTGCATCTCCCAGAAAGCATTTGGCAACTATTCTTAACATGTAGTTTCTTTATAGGGCAAACCTGGCCCACAGGTATAAGACAGCTTTACAAAAGAACTATGTCACTTTTTTGTCACAAGGAGATTAAATGATTTGCCCAGAATCACATGATGTTGGGCCAAGGCCGAGATTGGAACATCCTTTCCGATGGTCCAATGCCATCATTTTTCGTCTTTAGACCAAACTTCTCCTTCCCGAGGCAAACAGCAGCTTAAAGATTTTTTCTCTTGCAGCAACCTAAAATTGCTCCCTTTTCAAGGCTGTCCCGTCGCACTGACAACTATAAAAACCTTTTTGCAATATACAAAAATTGGTACAGCGGCATAATGATGGCTTTCTTTCAAGACTAAGGACTATTAAATCTCACCTCGACACTCTCCCTTCTCGCATACGCAGATATCAGACCCGCCAGGTAGAGCTAAATTGCAAATGCCCTTTAGATCAATTGTTTCTTAGCGATTTCCATAGTGACTGCCTTTGTGGTTTTGATATTCTAATAGCGAGACCCGCAACACAAATCATTTTTCTTCGGAATCAGTTTGTCTCTCAATCTTTGAAACAGTTTGATAGAAAACACCATTTATTTATGTTTGCTCTGGGGCATGTCTGCGTTCAGGTTTGTTTGGGGAAAACATTGTTATTTGATGACCGCAATTGCCCTGCTGCATAAAGAATTGGCACACCAGCATAATGGCGCTTTATCATTCGAAATTATCCTTCATACATTCAATAGGCGAGACAGGGTTCCATGAGAATAGACAGAGAGAAGGGACTAAACTCCGGGGAGAGGCAGCAGGTTTCCTTACAGTGCGGGAGCTGCCTCTCGCGCCTTTTGAACGCCGTCAGAACCTCGAGTCTGTCAGGAAGACAGACATCTCAAGGACTGAAGCGATGTCTCATCCACTGTAGCTTTTATGTTCTATCCACATGACTGCCACCTGACACTACTGGCTGTCTCACAGCACTACACTGCACTGGGTCTGGCCACACTACCATCTCATAGGCACCCGTACTATTCCAGTAACTGAACTCTCCAGAGGAGCCCCTGGCTGCCTGGTTCCCTCTGAAGTACCCAAATGTCTATAGTGGACCTGGTTACACTGCCTACCTGACTGCCCAGTCCATGCAATAGGTACCCCGACCACTTTGTATTAGTTTTAATTTTATTTTTGTCTCGGATTTGGAGCCCCTTTTAAGTTGGCATCACAGCCTGCACTAACTAAATAGAGGGGCCGCTGCTGCTGAGAGCAGGGACCCCTTAGCCTGCTGGCACTCTAGGTCTGTAGCATTGTGGGCATCACAGGCTGTAGCGGTTACAATTAGTAAGTGGCAGCGAGGCCTGGCACAGCACGATAGCCTGATGCCAGCGCTGGCACAGTTCCATTTATGCATGTATGAGCCGCTTTCACGTGCACTTCCTTCCTATCTTGGCACCAACATAAAAGTGGCTCCATTATCGAACCATAAACCTTAACAAGCATTGGTATAGCCAATAGGTCTCGCCTTTGGGACCTATAAGTGTTTATCCATGCAACAGTTGATGTTGTTGCACCAAGGATATTGTGCTGCATAACTAAATACTTATAAGTTCCCAAAGGCGAGACCTATTGGCTATGCCAATGCTTGGTATTTGTTTTCTAGTACAATATATACTATATTGTACTAGAAAACGAATACAATTGTCAATTTAAATAAATGTGGAAAAATAGTAGCTGTAGCGTCGTCTTTTGCTTGTGGCAAAAATAAATGTGGATAAATACAGAAAAAATGGCAAAAAAATAAATACCTTAAAACCGGGAGCCCTAACTATGATAGAGGGGCCTATGTGAAGGAGTAGAATATTTTCGAGTAGTGAAATGCCCCTCCCCTGTTCCTCAGACCAGTAACACCCACTCATTTTTATGATACAAAGCAAACTGTGTGCAAAATGTCTGGTTCATACTTGATATCTTTGTCTTAGGAATTAGTTGTTTCAAAGATAAATTGCTTTATTTTTTGTCAGTGAATCTTTGTTGATAGAGGATGGTGGTTACTGTAAACAAAACAACAAAGCCTGGAAAAGGCCGCTATCTTAAAATTTTAGGAGACAGTTGTGCTCTTAAACCAGAAACTCAAAACCTAATTAGAACCTACAATTCAGTCTTGTTTGAGGATATAAAACTGTATCAAATATAAGGAATACACCACAGACACAGGAAAATTAGAAATAAGCTGTTCCTTCAATTGTCGCTTTGACACATGGCCTACGCCACATTGTACTTGATCTGGTGTTTAAAACTCCATGGTATTTACCTCTGTTTACTTTGCTATCTAGCACGTTGTGGATTTGAAAAACTGCAAATAAATGATTTAAAATAATAAATAAGCTATCCAGCTTGATTGCAAAATTGACCGAAATACTCATATATTCATTAAAATACCGATATATTCATTGAAATACAGATATATCCATTGAAATACAGATATATTCATTGAAATTCAGATATATTCATTGAAATACAGACTGGCACTTCCAGTTGTCACCTTTCTGTAAACACTCTCAAGTCCTTTACGTCAGTGTTTGGAAGATGCTCATCTGAAGTGAAGCTATGAATACTTTTCCACAGCAGCAGCCATGTGTGAGGCCCTGTACTTGAACTGTCTGACCCTCAAAAACATTCATGTCTGTGACATCTGAAATCTCAGGTCTTTACAGGTATAAGTGCTTGTTTGTGTGAAATGTATTCACTCCTGGAGCCTGGAGGCGGCGGTTCCGTCAGCGGCAACCAGAGGGCGCTCCTCGCCTGCTGATGAAACCCACTGATCTGCACACTGTATGAAAGGGAGAAGGGTTTCCTCTTCCGGGTCAGCAGCGGCAGAGACAGCACCAGCAGCGGTGGTGACATCACTTCCGGCCTCACCTAGTGTGTTCAGCCTGCTGCAGAGGAGGAAGGAGCCCTGTCTGGTGGGCAGTTACCTTCATCTTCAGATCCACACAGACTCCTCCCTCAGACCCCGGACCTGCGACCCCAGGAGGAGAGCTGCTGACTCCCCCATAGGCATTCATGGTGACGTCAGGAGAGCTCAGCTCTTCCTGCTGATGAGCCTGAGTGAGGAGAGGAGGAGGTGAGGCCTGTCCGGGGGTGCAGAGGAGGTGAGGCCTGTCAAGGGGTGCAGAGGAGGTGAGGCCTGTCCAGGGGTGCAGAGGAGGAGAGGTTTGTCCAGGGGTGCAGAGGAGGAGAGGCCTGTCCAGGGGTGCAGAGGAGGTGAGGCCTGTCCAGGGGTGCAAAGGCCTGTCCAGGGGTGCAAAGGAGGTGAGGCCTGATCAGGGGTGCAGAGGAGGAGAGGCCTGTCCAGGGGTGCAGAGGAGGTGAGGCGTGTCCAGGGGTGCAGAGGAGGAGAGGCCTGTCCAGGGGTGCAGAGGAGGTGAGGCCTGTCCAGAGGGGTACAGAGGAGGTGAGGCCTGTCAAGGGATGCAGGGGAGGAGAGGCCTGTCCAGGGATGCAGAGGAGGAGAGACCTGTCCAGGGGTGCAGAGGAGGTGAGGTCTGTCAAGGGATGGAGAGGAGGAGAGGCCTGTCCAGGGGTGCAGAGGAGGAGAGGTTTGCCCAGGGGTGCAGAGGAGGAGAGGCCTGTCCAGGGGTGCAGAGTAGGTGATGCCTGTCCAGGGGTGCAGAGGAGGAGAGGCCTGTCCAGGGGGCATAGGAGGAGAGGCCTGTCCAGGGGCAGAGGAAGAGAGGCCTCTCCGGGGGTCAGAGAAGGAGAGGCCTGCCCAGGGGGCAGAGGAGGTGAGGAATGTCCAAGGGGCAGAAGAGATGAGGCCTGTCCTCAAGTGCAGGGGAGGAGAGACCTGTACACGGAAAAGAGGAAGAGAGGCCTTTCTAGGGAGCAGAGGGAGAGAGGCCTGTCCAGGGGACAGAGGAGTAGAGGCATGTCCAGGGGGCAGAGGAGGTGAGGCATGTCCAGGGGGCAGAGGAGGTGAGGCCTTTTCAGGGAGCAGAGTAGGTGAGGCCTGTCCAGTGGGGCAGTGGAGGTGAGGCCTGTCCAGGGGGCAGATGAGAGGAGGCCTGTCCAGGGGCAGAGAAGGTGAGGCTTGTCCAGGGGTGCAGAGGAGGTGAGGCCTGTCCATGGGTGCAGAGGAGGTGAGGCCTGTCCATGGGTGCAGAGGAGGTGATGCTTTTCTGGTGGGGGGTTACAGAAGAGGTCTGTTCTGTGGTGGTGCCATGCAGAGGGAAGGGGGGTGCAGCAGGCCGTCCACGGTAGTGCAGAGGAGGTGAGGCTTGTCCAGAGCTTGGGGCTGAAGAATAGGTGAGGCCTGTCCAGGGGGCAGAGGAGGTTGGGCCTGTCCAGGGAGCTGCATTGTAGGTGAGGCCTGTCCAGGGGGGTGCGGTGGAGGGGAGTTCTACACAGGGGTGCAGAGGAGGCGAGGCCTGTTCAGGGGTACAGAGGAGGTGAGGCCTGTCCAGGGGTGCACTGGAGGTGAGACCGGTCCAGGGATGCAGAGGAGTTAAGGCCTGTTCTGCAGCCTAGACCTGTCCGGGTGGTACAGAGAAGGTGAGACCTGTGGAGAGGAGGTGAGGGGAAAAGGAGGTGAGACCTGTGGAGAGGGGGGAGGGGCAGAGGAGGTGAGACCTGTCCTGTCGGGGGGAGGTTAGAAGAGGTGAAGCCTGTCCAGGGGAAGGCACAAAGAAGGTGAGGCCTGTCAGCAGGTGCAGAGGAGGGGAGTACTGTCCATGGGATGTAGAGAGGGTGAGGCCTGTTTGGAGGTAGGTGCAGAGGAGGCGAGACCTGTCGGGGCGATGCAGAGGAAGCAAGGCCTGTCCAGGGGTCTCAGAGGAGGTGAGTGAAGCCTGTCCAGGGGAGTGTAGAGGAGGTGATGCATGTCCAGGAGTGCAGAGGGGGAGAGGCCTGTTCAGGAGGGTGTAGAGGAGGTGAGGCCTGTCCTGTGTTTGGGTGGTTCAAAGGAGGTGGGGCCTATCTAGGAGGGATGCAGTGGAGATGAGGCCTGTTCGTCCAGGCGGGGTGGTCAAGAGCTGAGTTTAAGTTTGTTAATTGTTGTCCCAAGAGATTTGTGGAATGAGTGTAAGTTGCTTGTAAACTGGCCAATTGAAGAGTGAAGTGCCTCAAAATATTTTATTATATAGTACAAGAGATTAATGCAGATTTACAGACACTATTGCAAAGGCAAAGACCGGGTAAAAGAGGGCGCATCTTTTAGCGTTGCATCCAGAGGTTAGTTCACATATCAAGCAAAATGTGAGGGGCTGCAGACTAACATTTCGGAAGGGATTTTGTTTTATGCAAAGTTCTGTAGTGGGAATTTTGTTACTAAGCAGAAAAATAGCAAAGAAAAAATAATGAGCGCTCAGACAAAAATGTTCCAAACGGGTGACGAAAGTGCTTCTCACGGATTGTATTCTCGTTTTGATTCTGGGTTTGTTGCTGGTGTGAATTTGGATGTGCACGGCGTTGGTGTGCAGAGTAATGATGTTCAGTATGTGCAAGGAGGAAATGTTGTTCCTTTGGGTCAGGGGCCAGACTGTGAACCCAAACCAGGCCTGACAATTTTGACGGACAGCCCCTGCCTCTTTTGTTGCTGGGGGTGATATAGCAGCACCAGAGCAAAACCAGCCCCCAGTAACAAATACGTTTCCCGGCACTGAAGAATCGGCCCCCACTCTTCCAGCCCCCCCGGGGAAACACCCGAAGCCCGTTACGGCCAGTCCGGCCCTGCTCAGGGTGTAGGTTTCACTGGCAGTGGCAATTTAAATACCTCAAACACTAATAGTGTGCAGATTAAGACACGCTCCTTGCGATGTTTGCAGGAACCTGGGAAACTGGAACATGAATCAGATGGCACCGAATGGGATGTCTCAGTCAATGGTCCCAGCCCAACTGGCCTCTGTGCCGAGCATGCAGAATCAAAGGCAGATATATTGGAGCATGCCTTCAGTCCCGATAGTCCCACAGCCCAGTGCAGAATAGAACGCCAAATTCTCAACAAATTCAGTATTTCAACAAAATCCTTCAGTGATTAATAAGGATTTTCCACAACTTCCTCCTACACTAGGAGTTTCTACGGGAGTGAATCAGACACAATGACGGTGCATGAGATGGGAGAAGGATTGCATGCTTGGGGCAGTCCTAGAGGTCACCCAGAGTGGCACTTTTATAGAAGAAGTAAATGGGAATCCGGCATCTCTTATAATCAATAAATGTGCCTCCCGTTCCACAGTCAGACTGACGGGAGCTCCCAACCCACCCCTCTTGGGAAAGAAGTCCAAGTTGTAGGCATTTCTAATAAACAACTAATAAGCTGTCAGCAAATTTTCCCGTACAAATAGAGTCAATGATGAATGGCCACAAACTTACAATGTGATTAAGATCCAGTTATTATGTTAGGGAATAACCTTGTAAAATGACTTGTGGCTTTTTGGGGAAGAGTCACAATTAATCATTCATTTTTTAGGTGTGGTTTATTAAAATTACATTTTGTTGTGCCATGTTTTCATGAACATTCATTGATTGCTGTCATTTTTACCTCATCATGAACCATGTAAATAATGTGTTCTCTATGTCTAAAAACGTAAGAACTTTTCCTTGATTCCTAATTGAGCAGATTCTATATCAGTTTGCTATTTGACATTATAAAAAAAAATTCTTATATTTGTTGTGTGTGGTCTGTCTATTGACTTTACAGCTAGAGTTATTTCTGATTCTGGCTTTTCATGTACTTTAGAGGTTCCCTTTATGTGATTCTCCTGCAAATATTATGATAATTATTTCTCTGACTGAGTAACCATGTGTATGCCTTCAGTAATTATTTGAAACCTTTAATATAGCTTTGAAGCTGTTGTAGCTCCAAAGGCAAGTGTCTTTACCAAGGGAGCGGTCCTTTAAGGGGCTGTACTGCCTGCTATGGCTGACTATAAGGTCATTACACTGTTTGCCCCATGAGGGCAGAATGTGTTAATCCATAAAACAACGGTGTCCCAGAGACCGAGGGGGTTGAAACACACCATTGTACTCCGAAACCTTTGATTCAAAGCTGTTGCTGTGAAACTTGAACAGTTAACAGCCGCATGCGGGACCACGGCGGTTAATTGTTGAACATTCACAGCAATAGCTGTTAAAGGAGGCTGAAGTCAGACTCTGGTTCTCCCTGGGCTCGGTTGTTTTGTAAATCCAGGACGGTTATTTGTAAAATGTGATGAGGTGTGATTGTCGTCTGATGCAAAATTATTTCTTTACTTCCTTTCAAGGTATTCTGGGATGACAGGCAGTGCAGCGTGGCTACCATCCTCGGAAGAAGAAAATACAATAATTGTCAGGTAAGGATTCCTATAACTCTATGTTTCCTTTCCCCCTGTTTCTTCTTTATCTCTTCCCTTTCTTGATCTCTGTTTTTTTTTGTCTCTTTACTTCAACTTTTGACTTTCTCTGTGCACTATTCTTGTTGTTATCAAACTTCTGATAATAATATGATGGAGCCACATTCCACTCTTGGAACATGTTGGGGGGTGCAGTGCAGGCCCAGTTCCTTTTTAGGTTAGTTTTGCCCATCAGTTTCTTAACTATTATCACATTTGTCTCCTCCTCTACACCACGTGATGGTGGTTCACCCTGATTAGAGGTGCCACGCTGTTGCGCTGCTACTGCGTTTAGAAAGTGACTGCGATTTTAAAATTGTATTGAATCATTGTGTGCGTTCTAATGGGGGGAATGTTTTAAAATCTATTATAATTGCTTACCTGTGTGCGGTTACTGCATTCTTTCCAGGCACTCTTCTGCTTTTTTCTTCATCTCGGGGAGAGGGGGTGCGGGGCTTGTGGGGGTCTTTTGCTCTTTCCCCGGTCCACCACGGCTCGCCAATTGTATGGAGGGAAGTGAGTGTTTCACTCTTGCTGCTCTACTCCACTTCCTGTCCCAGATCGATGGGCGGCGCTCTAGTTGTTCCTGACTGGCCCAGCTATTTAATCTGAATGCCAGGCCGGACGCGCAGTAAGTGCACGCAGCAGGTGCGCCAAAGGCACGCCTGTCTGTGGCCGTCTGTGCCAAGTTTACGCCTTGTGCCAAGGACGCTGTCCTTTTTATTGTAGACCCTGGTAAGCCCCTTGTTTACCTCAGAGGACAGCTCTTGGAGCTTCAAGGAGAGAAGGTTAGAAGGATGTGCACTGCAGGTCGATGAACTGTGAGCATTGGGCTATATGAGTGTGTTAAATGTAAGACAGTTATTCAATTGGGGGTAGCTAAAAAACCCAAGGGGAAACGTGTCAGCCCTACCCTTACCCATGAAACAGTCCTTTTCAGGGTATCTCCAGATCTCTGATTAAACATAGGGCAGAATTTAATGATTTTGTCTCCTCCCGTAGGCCTGATTGGGTATTTATTACTGAAACCTGGGCTAGTGATTGCTCAGAGCCTGACCTGGTGGAGGCTATCTCCTCAGGGTATGCTCTGTCCAGACTTGATAGGGGGGGGTTGGGAGTACTTTATAAAGACACCTTCTCGTGCTTCACTGAGGCCCTCACCACTCACTCAGATCCCTATCAGGCCCTATATTTCTCCTTGAAGATCCTGTGATCAGTTACCACATATTAAACATATTTAACTCTAGTAAGAAACACTCAGCATAGATTCTACTTAAAAAGGCTAAGATTTGACACACTACATTATATAACAGCATTCTCAAGTAAGGAAAAATGGTCCTATATTTTACCAAACTTCCCCTGTGATGGAAAGACCCCCCAGTCCACTATGCACTTCTTACTGTTTTGTACCTTTAAATAAGATATCCAGAGAATTGTTATAAAACCGCTTTTTTTAACCAATAGGCTTTTCCGTTATAAACACGCTTTTAACTTATTATGTGCTATGGATAATGTAAAAACGGTGTATTCTGTTATTAATTTTATACAAAGGGCGATTAGGAAAAGAAAGGATTTGTCACATCTGGATGCTTTAATATCTGAAAACCTGATGACTGCCTTTAGTTGTGTCATTATTCCATAATGTTGATATAATCTATCATCCTAATCTCAAGTATGTTTATGAATCATTTTTTTTCTTCCCCTTTTGTTATATGTTAGGATTTTGCACAAAAACGCTCCTTTTTTACATATGCGATTTTTGCACTGATAATTATCAGAGTACTATCTATTTAATAAAGATGTAATGCCTGTTATGAAATACCGCTTTTTAAAAATATGTAAATATTTGAAAACTGTTTTTATTTATGTGTATATAGTACCTTCAGTCGAGTATGCTTTATGGTTGTATATTTTACACCGAATAAAGCTGGTTTGACTTGACTTGACTATTGGATTGCTAAAGGGAGGGTCTATTCTTACCCATCGGCCCGGTGGGACACCAACAATTAGCGAGCTCGGAGGTGAGGGATATTAGGCTTTAAACCTCAGCTGTAAGTTGATGAAGCTCCTGAGAGATCTCTGTGATTTTGGCGTCATTAGTAATGTGGGAACAGGAGGTCGTGATGTTGGCCAGGAGGCCAGGTGAGACTGCTCCGGTTTATGGTGTTAGGGAGAAGCTGCGTTGGGAGAACCAGGGGAGGGGGGAATAGAGATGGAGTCATGATTGAGGATTGGGGGTGTGGGACTCATACACAGATTGATGAGTCGATAGGCGCCACGTTATCTGTCCTGTTAGGGGGATCCGAGATAGCAAGTGTCAGGCTTTGCCAGAAAGGGTGTCACAGATGCATCAGTGCTGACAGCGGGGGCTCAGCACTTTCACCCATTCTTTTTAATCTTCTCATGGAGCCCCTGGCAAACGCATTGAACTCAGCGAACACTCTATATCACCTGTATGCGGACGACACCCAACTGTATATGAAAATCTCACCAGAAGACTTCATCTCCCTCAACACAATTCCACAGAGTACTCAAAGTTGGCTCACTATCAACCACCTCTTGCTTAACACCAAAACAACGGAATTCCTTCTGTTCTCCACACCCAATCACACACCCAAGATAGACTTTATGGTTGAAACATCTAACTTCCTTTGACTGTGCTCCGCACATCATTGACTCCGCGAAATCCCTGCGAGTCACCATAGATAAACACCTGAACATGCAGGCGCAAATCACTAATGCCACCAAGGGAGCTAATCACCAGATGAGTATACTAAGGAAACTTAAACCCTTCCTCCCACAGACCGACTTAAAAATGGTGATACAAGCCCTAATGCAACCAAGATTAGACTATGGACGCACCACTCTATGCGGTTTCCCCAAATACTGAGGGCATCGCTTAACATTGCGGCCAAACTGGTATCAGGAACTAAAAGAAATAACTACATCTCTCCGACCTTGAAAGTTCGGAACTGTCTGCCCTATGAGGCAAGAATACACATAAAGATCGCTTGCATGACCCATAAAGCCCTGCATAGCAAAACCCCCAGTTACTTCACTCTAAAGCTAGAGCGATCAGGAGGATGCAGACGACTGCGAAGTGCGAGTTCACTACTACTGAAACCACAATCCTTCCATAAAAAGAGAACTGGCTGCAGAGCATTCTCAGGGATTGCACCGAAGATTTGGAACTCCCTACCTCCAGTGGTACGTGGAATCTCTTCCTTTACCTCCTTCAAACAAGCATTGGCATAGCCAATATGTCTCGCCTTTGGGACCTTATAAGTGTTTAGCAATGCAACAGTTGATGTTGTTGCACCAAGGATATTGTGCTGGATAAGATCCGTAAGGCGAGAGCTATTGGCTATGTCAATGCTTGTTCTTACTTTGCCCGGCTTATTAGAGTTATTGCCAGAAATGGCGTCTTCCCATCTTTAGACAGGAATAGTGGATGTTAGAAGATCTCTGAAATATCGAAAATCGGCTCCTTTTTCTGCTTGTTTTATATGTGAAGGAAGGTGGAATCTGACTATAAGGTTGCCCCCACTTTTTTCCTGGTGTTTTGCTGGTTTTTCGACTTAGTTGGGCTGGGACTTTGCTAATCAGGTCCCAGCCCAACTAAATGGACTCTATGTACTTTAGGTACATACCAGATTGGGTATTGTGTTCTTTCTGTGAGTCCCTGTATAGTGACCATAGATACTCAGGGCATAGGTGTATCCAAAGCCTACCAGGGGCAGCAGCATGTATTATGCCACTCCTGGCTGGCCCTCCAAACTGACACCACAGGTCTGTTCACACAGCCTGGGTAAGGTGGTGTAATCACCCCTTACCTATATATAGTATCCCTATATCTACCTATGAATATAGACAAATAGACACCTATAAGACACTCCCATGGTACGCCTCGACGATCCTGGAGGCAGAGTGCTTGGTTTTATGTGAGAGGGTGCCCTAGCATGAACTGAGCCCCTCTGCAGCTTTCGGAACCATCTCCTTATAGCTGTTCCATGATATAGCCATACCATATACTCCTAAGTGCATTATAATCCTCATGGTTAATGCTAACTTTGGTGTGGCTTTATCAAAACATGTTGTGTAAGGTGTCAAACACGTTGGAATACTACCAGAAGATATGTTACTACTGTTAAACCCAGTAAAAGTTCAACAGAGCCCCAGCATCACAAAATGGATGCTGCTGCCATAGACACGAGTCTAACCTGCTGCTGGACAAAACTCCGGCAGGGGAGGCCTGGACAATAGGTTTCCTGCCTTGGGAGCACCTCCCCAGACAGGCTTTTAGTGTATTGGGGCAGGGAGGGCTGCAATTCTTGACACTGCCTGGGCACACAAGGTGCTCCATGCATAGCCCGGTTCAAACCAGTTGCTGGGGCACTCCAGCCCCGCTCTGGCACGAAACTGGACAAAGGGAAAGGGGTGTAACCACCCCCTTCCCAGGTCCACCCATAGGAGGGACCTAGCCAGGTAGTTCAGCCCCTAAGATCAGTATAAGTATAGGAGCTGTGTCCCTAGGACTTTAGATTATCCTCAACGAATCTTTGCAAGACATATCCTGGACCTTCGACTTTCCATTCTGACTGGAAGACGGAAGATATCTCCCTTGTGGTCAAGGAGTGACCACCCTGTTCAAACAGGCACCATCAGCAACTTCGCTGGTCTGCAGTTACAAGGCTCCCATCAGATCCAGAAGACTCTGCGACTCAAGAACTAGATATCCAGACTTCTCTGACCCTGACCCACATCCACAGCAAAGCTGAGACACGTGGTGGTCACGAGAGAAGTGGGACCGGACACCTTGGACATCCTGCGATTTGCTACCTGCTCGACTCCTGAGGCATCCTCGCAGTTGTGCATTGGAGTTAGAGAAGCCCGAGCACCCTTTGCACTGAAGCTCTGGCCCCTCCACTCCATGAGTGTCCTGTGGGTCCCGCCTTTGCATTTGTTCTTGATGCATCTTCCCGGCTCCTTGCCTGTTGGCTAGTGAGTCCCACAAAGACTTTCTTACAACTTTAACTTGCTGGCCTGGTTGCTCCAGGCTTGCTCCAATTTCCCTGAAAAGGGAAAGTGCCACAGACCTTGGGTTGCGATTGCCAAGGTTTGTTGAGTTCAATCCGGATACCGACATTGCTGTCAGCTAGATCCATCATGGGACAGATCTAATCCAGCACCTGGTCATCGTCGATGTCTCCTGGACCTCGTGGCTGAAGAGACAAACTCACCTTCTTCACCTGCAAGCACCCGACATTGCCTGGTTCCTTCCTGGTACCTTCCTGGCCACTGGCTAGTGACTCAGACTCTGTCCCCTCTGCTTTCAGGTTCTTCACATCCTCGATCCACCCTTGGATCGACCCGGATACTTTTCCTCTGGTCGCCTGCAACACTTCTTTGCAGCTCTCCTTAGAAAACGATGACAAAACCCGACATCAAAAGGCACCTATGCACCCGGCTTCCCTGGGTGAGGTAACACGAGTACTCCGGGGCTCCCGTGGGTCTTGACTCTCGAAGTGTCCTAGTCTAAAGGGGTTTTGTTGTAGTCCATCCGGAAGTGTCCTTTAACAGTAACTTTGTGACTTCTTCATTCTCCATTATAAGTCAATGGTAACCCGCGTCTGTGTTTAGACACTGCACTCGGTGGCCTCCTCCTTCCTAACCCTTGGTTGTTTAGTGTAGCCCCAGCGATTCAACAGGCCCTAAGCCTACTTTCCATTTCAGTCGTGGTTCTTATACCATTATTTTAGTATATGGTTCATGAGGCGAAGTGTGGCTCAGGGGTTAGAGGCGGCAGACCCGGAAGCTGAGATCGGCCTTGGACCAGGGTTCAATTCCCCGCCTCAGCGGGTCTTGGGCTCAAAAATTTCACGGACTCGATAATTCTCGCTCCGGTGCCTTCTCGACTCACGGGTTCACACTCTGCGACTCTGGGCAATAGCTTGCTTAATCTCCACAACGGCCCCTCGCGGCGGGATGCCTGGCTTTCACCTTGTGGATACCCTGCCGGGGTTATCTCACAGGGGAATACCAGGACGGGTTCCCTAAGCAAGCGCCGGGAAACCCTTTGTGGGTAGCTGTGCGCTATATAAGCTCAAATACAATACAATACAATACAACAGGCCCCTGGGGCATTACTGTATATTGTGCAACTTACCGTATGCTAATTGAGTAACTTGTGATGTACTTTTAGCTCTGACCTCATCAAGAGTGCAAAGGGGTTGTGTTTAGAATAAATACATATATATTTGATATATACCTAGAGAGGTGTCCTTTCATTTGGTATTCAAGCCATTATAATTGGTAAAACAGCTTGCTTCACATGCTCTCTGAAGTCTTAGCCTTTTGACTGCTGGTCCATGCTACCACTAGGATAGCTTTCTATAAGGTTGACTTTACAACCACCATCAATAAGGGTCGATTAGACTGGTGCAAAGTGCTCAATAGAACTAGTGGCATCATATGCCAGGCTAACTACTCACAATATGTAGTTTGCACATATGTGAACCCTGTCAGGAGAAGGTGCACTACATTGATAGCATGTCTCTTGGTGGTAAAGCAGCGGGCTGGCTTATGAGGCCCAGGACACCAATTGCATTTATTGAATTGCAGAAAATATTACTAGCGTAAGACGGTGGTCTTATATTTCTCCTTTCCTGGCTCATGTTTCAACGATGTACATGCTGTTTATGATATCTCCAAGTAAATCTGTGTTATTGTGATAACTCTCGGCAAACCCAGTGAGTGCGTTAAGATAATTCAATCAACTATTAGATTTATTGCAATGGAACACTGCATGCTGATTGGTGGTGCCTCCACTCTGCATCTTCGTGTACATTGGCTTTTGTGTGAAGGCCACTGACGTAAGTTTGATGTTATTGGTTAAGATTACAGTTCGTATAATTGTGCATTGATTGGTGTATTATTTGCATGTTCATGTGCTTTAGTCTTTAGCGTTAAGGTCTCTGGATTAAGTGTTGGCTCATTGGCTAAGATCAGAGTTAGCGTCATTTTGATTGGTTTAAGCCCTACATGTTTGTAAACACTGGTCTTCAGTGTGAAGGTCCCTTTAGGTGTTATATCATTGGCTAAGATCCGAGTTAGCGTCATTTTGATTGGCGTAAGCCCTGCATGTGTCTATACACTGGTCTTCAGTGTGAAGGTCCATGTTAAGTGTTACATCATTGGTTAAGATAAGATTTGATTGACAGGCCAGGGGTACCCAGGCAGGGGGTGAGGCGCACAGCCATGACCTTCAAGGGTCCCAGCTAACACGGAAGCGAGGGCTATGACCTATGGATCCCTCATGGTGGAGAGAAGGGAACAGCCATGAATCCAGGAAAAATGAAATCAATCTCTTTCAAAGCTGGGCTCAGAGAGTTGTCAAGCACCATTGTACTGAGCAGGGTCTCTATCGGGCTCTGTTTTGTGCCCTGGCACAGATGGTCTGTTTTTTCCCGGACTGAAGTGACAACAGACACATCGATGTGCGCTACTCACACTGCTCACTTCTCACTAGTGTGCGCTGCTCACACTGCTCACTTCTCACTAGTGGGGAAGTTATGCATGACGTCATGTCAGGGGAGCGGTGTAGGAGAAGGGAAATCAATTAAAGAGAGTCATTTTCTCTCTGGATTTCCCTTCTCTTTTTGAATCTCAGGAGCAGCAACATTTTCTTGGTGTCACCAGGGCTTTAAGTGTTTTCAATAATATATAAAAGCCGTAGTTGCTGCTTATTTAACTTATGCAACTAGCAACCATTGACAAAGCCAATAGGCTTGACTTGTAGGTATGATGTGACTTGTTGTATCATATATCTGGATGCAATGACAGGAACAGCAAAATACAAGCCGGGCAGCACACTGTGCTAAACACAGATTTTTAGCTTATGTGTTTTAAAGCCACACCCTTAATTACATTGACAATGTGCCTTTCAGAAACCCCCCAGTTTTTTCATCCCACATAAAGCCCTGGGTATGATGTTACTTGTTCTATCATATCTAGATGCAATACAGAAACCGCAGAATACAAGTCAGGCTACACACTATGCTAAGCACAGATTTTTAGCTTACGTGTTTTTAGCCACGTCCTTAATTACATTGGCCACGCACCTCTGAGAGACCCCCCCCAGTTTTTTCACCCTACTTAAAGCCCTGACTACATCACATTACTCTGCCTTTAGCACCTTGAGTTGAGATGCTGTTTGGATATGTTCTTTAAAGCGCTTTCAATTGAATCTTGGCCCTATGTCTTGGTGACCTTCCGCTTCCTCACTGGCCGGGCATTACTGAACCCTGGTCCGCAGACTGACCCTAATCACTGAACCCTGGTCCACAGACTGATCCTTACTAACAGTTCCAGGGCGGCGGATGTCTTCCTACAGAGCCCACTCTCCTCCGGGCCACACCCGGACAGCCCCATCCTCCGCTTTAGTGACGGACGGGTGCCCACAAGCGCGCTGTAAGTGCCGGCTGCCTCTCTTCGCCACACTCTATGTCCTGCTCCATTAGTCTCCGAGGCGTCTCCGGGGCCCCGGCGCCCCGTGCAGGGTGGCTTCCCGGGAGCAGCGGGCCTTGACAGCAGCCGAGGCGGGCGACACGGCGCGGAGCTCCAGGGGAGAAGATCTGAAGACGGCGCTTAGCATTTAATTAAACCCGCTGGGACCGTGGCTCTCCCGGGCACCCACGAGGAGGACAACGGGGAGGAAGTCAGGAGAGGCGAGCGGATGGAGATGGCTTCATTGAGAGGGCCATAGGAGGAGAGGGGAAGGAAAGAGATGCTGAAAGGAGGATGAGAAAGAACGAGGCAGAGGGTGTCGGAGAAATAAACTAAAGGAGGAGAGGGGAAAATGAAGGAGGAAAAGGTGGGTGAAAAAGTGGCACGAGATTTCAGAGAGAACAAAAAAGCACTTGCGCGGCAGCAGGGGGGCGGGATTCATTCGCGGGAGCAATAATTGCAACCAGGTGGGCCTCGCACTCCCGCGACTGAATGTATTGACTTGCACGCGTTGCCTTTGAAGGCAATGGAACGCGTGCACGTGCTTGGCTGAAAAGCCTAAGCATTTGGAAAAGGTTGTTTACCTTTGCAGCGCATGCGCGCTGTGAAGGCTCGACCTAAAAAGAAGTGAAAATGAACAAATTCACATCCTAAGACTTTAATTCTATTGTGACCTCTAGTCATCTGTGCGATCCATATGTTATTGCCTACATCTTTTGTATTGAAGGCGAATACCGAATGTTTGTTTACAACTTCAACCACCTAATGTTTAATAACTGTGTATTGTGAAGCATTCTGATTCCCTTGTGGTTCATTCGTTGTTGACTACTAGTCACCTATGCCATCCATATACTACTATCTACCTCTTTTGTACTGAATGGTGAATACCAAATGTATGTTTACTACCTCAACCATCTAATGTTTCATAACTGTACATTGTAAAGCGCTCTGATACCCTTGTGGGTCATGTTCGCGCTATATAAAACTTTATTAAAAAAAAATGTTCAGAGGTAAGGGGCAGAGATGAGGAGAAGGTGTTAGTATCGAGTCAGTGTATTTCAGTGGTCGCTGCTCTAGGGTGTGATGAGGGCTCAGGCTATTATGACAAAAAATGTTGGTTGAAACAAGCTGCAAGAGTAATGGTAAATGAATGCTGATGGGTAATCTGATGAAGGGGATAGGGAGGAGGGGAAAGGGGTGGAGCAATACAAGTAGTGGGGAAAGGGGAGGATATAGAAAGAGGTACCCGTGGGATGGCTAAAGGGCTAGGATGAGCTTGGGTCAGGGAGGAAACATATTCATCACAGAGAGTTTGATGAGAGGAAAATGTCATCAAGTAATTCTAGGCTGCGTTCAGATGCTTGGATGAGGATAATCCCATTATTATAAAGGGAGATGGTTGCCTCTGCTCGGCAAACAATAGAGGGAGTTACTGAGAGTCTGAGACTGTGGGGGAATTTAGTGGATACAGTGATCCGTAGCAGAGAGCAAAGGGCTTTCCTTCATTGTGCTGGTCTTTTAATGCAAAAAATAAGGTCACTTATGGTAGCGCCTTTATTCGTGGAGACATAGGGGGTAGAAATAATGATTTCTGGGAGAAATTTGAGAAGTCTGTGTTAGAAGTTCTTGAACACGCTTTTAGATAGTTTATGGGGTATATAATAGTGTAGGAATTTCAGGTGTCTGAAACTAGTTTGGAGTCTAGTGATCTTCGAGAAAGGGAATCCATGGCTAAGGGCACCAAATTTCCAGAGTGGAAAGAGGGGAGGGACCGGAGTACTACATGCTCAGGTGGGGGGAAGCTGAGGGGAGTTGAGGAGAAGGTGGTATAGTCAGATGAAGGAAGGAAGGAAGGGATGGAGCAAATCATGGGGTGGCTGGAGGAAAGTTCATGCATCATGACAGAAGATGCCAAGAGCGAAGAAGGTACTCTTTCTGTTTTGGGCTTCCCAGCGTTATATGCATGCGATTACTAGGTGGAAAACAGCAAATCCTGAAGAGAGGGCACAGCTGCTAATATAAAAAAGGGAAGTTGAAATACATTAGGCCAAACTAGATTACACAATTAAGAAGATAGAATCCGGATTAGAGGGATAGGGGGATAGGATGAACAGTTGCCTAGGATGCGCTTGGAAATTCGATAGACCGAGCCAGTCTGGAAATCTAAGCAGAATTAGGAAACAACATTATTCTAAGATGGCCTCCAACGTGGAAAACCTTTGAAGCTATAGAACATGATAGTCCTTCCTCATTACCCTACCCCCGCTCCCCCAAATCTGGACTGACCACAGCTTGATTTTGTTCCACATCCATAGCGTACGTTCCCCCTCTCGCAATAACACTAACTCTCGCCCCCCCCAACCCCATCAATTGGAAAAAAGTCCAAGAAAGCCTGACTCTTAAACCTATGGATCAATCCCACACCCCGACTCTGTCCGGAAATATAGAAATCGACGCCGACCTCTTTTACAATTGGCTCTCACATGAAATGATAACCAGAAACCCCCCCAAACGACAAGGCAACTCTCATAAAACATCCAAAATCAATGCCCCCTGGTTTACCCCCGACCTGGCCACCTCTCACCTACTTTGTAGGAAAGCAGAGCGAAAATGGCGTAAGTCCTATGACATTGACGATCGTCTCCTATATACTCAAACAAGAAAAGCCTATCTTTCGAGTATCAAATCAGCCAAGAAGTCCTATTATGTGAACGCCATTAATGAATCCCATCAAAAACAAAAGACCTTGTTTTCTATTGTAAAGTCATTCACCCAGCCCAAAGCACTGCAACCTGAAATACCCCCATCACAGGATCTCTGCGATAAAATCTCCGACTATTTTGAAGAGAAAATAGTTTCCATCCAAAGCAATTTCCCCCCTTTTTGTACCTCCTCACTCCCCCCTCCCTCGGACTCCTCACCCGGAAGCTTGAGCAGTTTCTCCCCTGTAACTCTGGCACAAACTAGAGAAGTCATCCTAGCCTGCAAATCAGGCTCCCCCTCCGACCCCTGTCCCCCCAAAATTCTACACCAAACCATCGACGTGATCAACCCAATAATTAACAACATAGTTAATTCGTCGCTTAATACAGGAATTGTCCCCCCCCGGTGGAAGAAAGGAATTGTCAAGCCTCTCATGAAAAAGGCCAATAAATCACCATCTGACTTGACCAACCTGCGCCCGATCTCACTACTCCCCGCCCTAGGAAAAATAACCGAACAACTGGTCTATAGAGAACTCAGACAATACCTGGAAGCAAATAACACACTTCACCCGCAGCAGTCGGGTTTCCGTCCCAAACACTCGACGGAAACAGCGCTGATAGAACTATCAGACACAATCAAACTGCTTCAAGATCAGCGAAAAAATTCAATTCTCATCCTTCTTGACCTGACCGCGGCGTTTGACACCATTTCCCATTCCATCCTCATCAGCAGACTGATGAACATAGGGATCTCAGACAACGCTCTATCCTGGTTAAAATCATTCCTTACAGACCGATCACAGACTGTCGCTCTGGGCCCTTTCCATTCAAAAGAAAAAACGATTTCCTCAGGCGTCCCACAGGGTTCTATCCTTAGTCCCCTCCTTTTCAACATCTATCTCATTCCTCTCCTATCTTTGATTGAATCCTTTGGAATACCTGTAACCTCCTACGCCGATGACACCCAGCTCATCGTGCCCTTGGATGGTAGCTCCACCAGCTCCGAACTCAACCTCAAGAACTGCCTAACGGAGGTCTTCCATTGGATGAACGTAAATCATTTGAAATGTAATTCAAATAAAACGGAGATTCTCCCAATTGGAAAGAACACCTCTTTCAGCCCAGCCCTCTGGTGGCCAGACGACTCAATCGCCCCCCCCAAACTGTAACTACGGCCAGGAATCTAGGCGTCATTTTCGACTCAGATCTCTCCTTTGACCAACATGCTAAGACTGTAGCCGGCAAATGTTTCGGGACAATAAGATCCTTAAGAAAGTTCTTCAACTTCCTCCCTCTCGACGCCAGAAAGAGTGTAGCAGTAGCCCTCATAATTTCACGACTAGACTACTGCAACGGCTTACTGGCAGGGGCGAAAAAGAGCACTCTCGCGAAACTCCAGAGCGTGCTCAATACAGCTGCTCGACTCGTACTCAAACTGCCACGTAGAGCCTCCATCTCCGCAGCCCTTCGATCCCTACACTGGCTACCTCTCCACAAGAGAGTTTTATTCAAAATTCTAATCATCGCCTTCAGAGCTTTTAATAAATCCGGTCCAAAATACCTCCACAAACGTTTTCCCCACTACACCCCCAGGCGATCTCTCCGTTCGTCCCAGGACAACTTCATCCTGCCGGCAAAGTATAATCTGAAGACAAAGGGAGCCAAAACCCTAAGCTACTTGGCCACCAAGGCATGGAACAATCTGCCCAAACACCTCAGGCAACTATCGCACGAAAAACCATTCAGAAAGGTCCTTAAGACTTGGATCTTCAGCCTTCCCGATGATCTCGCTAAAGCAGCCATCTAACTCCCTCTCTGCTCCCAGACCAGTTATCAAGAACTCTTAGCGCCATGATGCTCCTTCCGGAGCGAACGCCGCGCTTTACAAATACCCCTACAAATACAAATACAAATGTCCATAAGAAGGACATGCTAAGTCCTATGTCGATATCTAGATTACTAGAGTCTTAGAGGAGCTGTCATTTTAGATTGGGCAGGGACTTTATATGGGGAGAGGGTCGATACATGATGCAGGGTCTACAAGGCCCAGATAGAGCCTCTTAATGCCACAAGGGTCCCAAACATAATAAGTGCACAAAAGGCCCCCATAATCAAGCCTTGAGACAACATCGAGGGGAACCCTCCTGAAAAAAGAGTTAGTAGTGAATGAAACTAGGCACCTCCGTGAAAAATAAGATTTGATTTATGGCACAACATCCTGATGTCCACCCTTCTGTCTCAAGTCTTCCTGATCCATCTCCCATCTCTTACTCTAAGAGCTGTTCTTGTTTTAACAAAACCTTGACCATATGCATCTACCTCAAGCTGTAAATAGTATATGTGTGCTGTGCGAGCGCCCTTTTTTTGCTAAGTTACTCTATGAACACCTTTGCTGAAATAAATAAGATGTGGCATGTTCGAAGGAAGTTTTATGCAAATATCTCTGTATGGTTAAATGTGTCTTACATATGTCTTCATAAGTTTCAACAATAGTAATAAATGAGATGCTTTTACAATCAATTAAAAATTAGATATGCACATTCTGGTATTTTCCATTTAAGTAATTTAAATCTCTTTACATCCGACAGAAAACAATCGTTGATTGCACAAAATGTTTAAGAATAATGAAGATAATACTGTAAATCTGCAAAAGCAAAGTCCGAAACATTGAGTTCCAGTATTCAGGAAAACATAAGTGCTGACAGAGGCAGCCGAACCTGAACATAAACTGACAGATCTTGGAAGTACCGTCAAGGGCAATTCGGTGATTGTACGAGTCTCAGCTGTGCACCTCCGTGCCTCAAGATGAAGAGATGACCTCTAGAAAATTAAGGCCACACTGATCAACCAATTTTTGGGTAAACATGTCCAATACCAGCTCTGATCATGAGGTAGTTACACCAGTACTTTGCTTCCTAAAGTGATATCAGACCACCATTCAGTGCTAGAGGTGTATTGTAAACTCTTGCAGGCCATTCCACAGCAACCAGCGAAAAGCACAGTTAACTGAAAGTTAAATGAAATGGAGGTTCTGCTATATAAAACACAGAGTATATTTACCAAGACTAAAACTGCATCAGAGAACACACACAGGGGAAAAGCCATACAAATGCAATGAATGTCTGAAGAGCTTTAGTCAATTATCGGGCCTAAACAAGCATCAGTGAACACACACAGGGGAAAAACACATATCATTGCAGCGAATGTGGAAGTAGCTTTATGGAATCATCAAAACTCATGAGTCATCAGCGAAACAACACTGGGGAAAAACCATTCAAGTGCAATGAATGTGGGAAGAGCTTTATATATTTATCACGCCTAAAACAGCATCAACGAACACACACTGGTGAAAAACCATTCACGTGCAGTGAATGTGGGAAGAGCTTTATATATTTATCACTCCTAAAACGGCATCAGAGAACACACACAGGCGAAAAACCATATCCTTGCAGTGAATGTCTGAAGAGCTTTAGTCAATTATCACTCCTAAAACGGCATCAGAGAACACACACAGGAGAAAAACCATATCCTTGCAGTGAATGTCTGAAGAGCTTTAGTCTATTATCAGGCATAAAAAAGCATCAACGAACACACACTGTGGAAAAACCATTCAAGTGTAATGAATGTGGGAAGAGCTTTATATATTTATCATACCTAGAATTGTATCAGAGAACACACACAGGAGAAAAACCATATCATTGCAGTGAATGTCTGAAGAGCTTTAGTCAATTAGCACACCTAACACAGCATCAGAGAACACACACTGGAGAAAAACCATATCCTTGCAGTGAATGTCTGAAGAGCTTTAGTCAATTAGCACACCTAACACAGCATCAGAGAACACACACTGGAGAAAAACCATATCCTTGCAGTGAATGTCTGAAGAGCTTTAGTCTATTATTAGACCTGAAACGGCATCAGAGAACTCACACTGGAGAAAAACCATATCCTTGCAGTGAATGTCTGAAGAGCTTTAGTCGATTATCACACCTAAAACAGCATCAGAGAACACACACTGGGGAAAAACCATATCATTGCAGTGAATGTGGAAGTAGTTTTAGTTCCTCTTCAGGACTCAAGTATCATCAACAAACACACACAGGGGAAAAAACATATCATTGCAGTGAATGTGGAAGTAGTTTTAGTTCCTCTTCAGGATTCAAGTATCATCAACAAACACACACAGGGGAAAAATCATATAATTGCAGTGAATGTCTGAAGAGTTTTTTTAAATTATCGCACCTAAAGCACCATCAGAAAACACACACAGGGGAAAAACCATTCAAGTGCAATGAATGTGGGAAGAGATTTTGTCGCTTATCAGACTTACATAGACATCAGCGAACACACACAGGGGAAAAGCCATACCATTGCAGTGAATGTGTGAAGAGCTTCAGTCACCCTTCAAACCTACATAGACATCAGCGAACACACACTGGGGAAAAACCATACCATTGTAGTGAATGTGGAAGTAGTTTTAGTGATTCTTCAACATTAAGGATTCATCAGCGAACACACACTGGAGAAAAACCATAACATTGCAGTGAATGTGGGAAGAGATTTTGTCGCTTATCAAACCTAAAACTGCATCAGAAACACACACTGGGGAAAAACCATTCCAGTGCAATGAATGTGGGAAGAGATTTTGCTACGAATCAAGCCTAAAACAGCATCAGAAAACACACTGGGGAAAAACCATTAAAGTGCAATGAATGTGGAAATAGCTTTTTTCAATTATCAAACCTAAAACTGCATCAGCGAGCACACACTGGGGAAAAACTGTAGTATGGCCCCTAGGGACACACTATTCTTTGCTAAAGTTAGCCTGAGTTAGCAACCATTTTAGCTGCGTGTCTTTTTATTTTTGCGAACAAAACACTCCGTATCTTCTTGTGCAAGATGCCTTTCTGCCCACATGAGCTCATATTGTTCTAGTTTACTCACTGCGTACAAGGTCGAAAAACAAGCCACTGTGCTTTCTAGTTCTGGTCGGTCCGTACTATCTAAACATAACATTTGGCACTTCTTGGCACAATTGAGAAATGCTTGAATTATACTAACACACAGCATCTTTCTCAAGACAGATGGAAGACTAAAGCTTTGCTGAGCCTATGATGTACCCTTGCTCCTACGTTCTATGGTGAGGGGTTCATCAGAATTGGCCCAGGGATCTTCTTTAATATAATATACATTATCCTACCAGGGGAGGGTGGTCTAGGCGCTATAGCCGTAATATTCACTGGTCATTCAGAATGATCTCTCCCTTCTTATTTTATGGCATTGTAACTTTGATCATTGTTTTTATCTTATGTATTATTCTGCTGGTGCAAGCTCGTTTACTGCATTATAGAACTACGCACAGAGTTTGTTAGTTGAAAAATAAACACTTTAAACTTTACATAGACTCTGTATTATTTGGTGTGGACAAGCACGGGGTGAGTGTGCAAAAGGGTGTGCATTGCTACAGTGACTCTGAAAGGTCGGGAGTTCTGTGTTCTGGGTTTGTCTAAGCATTAGATATCTTCGGAAGGTCTGGGGAGGTAATGAGACACTATAGCTAGTCGGTCTAGGAATTGTGGGTTCTTAGGTGTAAGTGCAGTACAACCAATCTTGCACTAAAGCCTATTTTCTTGTGCATAGTTAGGTATGTGCAGAACCTCTACAACAAAAACCTTTCAAGTGAAGTGAATGTGGAAGTAGTTTAAGTTTCTCTTCAGGATAAATGTATCATTAACAAACACACACTGAAGAAAAACCATTCCAGTGCAATGAATGTGGAAAGAGATGTTGTCGCTCATCAGTCCTACATAGACATCAGCAAACACACACTGGAGAAAAACCATATCATTGCAGTGAATGTGGAAGCAGCTTTCGTGATTCTTCAACATTAAGGATTCATCAGCGAAGACATATAGGAGAAAATCCATATCATAACAGTGAACATACAGAAAGCTTTTGTCAATCTTCAAACCTAAAAAGAAATCAGCAAGAACTCCACATTCAATGAAAGTGTCTATTCTGTGCTATTGTTTATTTCCCTACAGCTAGGAAAAACATGAAATATCAGGAAACCCATTGGGAGACTAGCACAAAGTGGACTAAAAGTAAAGAAACATTGTTGGTTTTTATTCTGTGAGAGAGTTTTAACTAAACAAATCCAAGCACACAATTCAATTCAATTCAATTGTATTGATATATGATTTGGAACTCGATTGAGGTCCACATAAAAAACACAGAGCATAAGAAACAGCAATTACAAATACAAAAATCCATAAAATACACTCTGTTAACACTGAAACTAAGTAAAAGAGTCAAATCCATTAGTACAGTTCTAAAAAGCATTTAAAAAAGTAAAAAATTCTGTAACAAAACATTTCATTGGGGGGGTTATGAATAGCATCTACTGAAGAAGCACGTTATCCTCCTGAGGCGGAAGCCGGGAGTTCTTGTTGTGTATTTTAAAATTTATTGTCACCATAACTTCCCTGTTTTTAAAGGCACTCACTCGCTCCTTAGGACCCCTGGACCTGTCCTCTGAGCATAGCGCACAGCCGAGTGAAGGCTGATTGCAGACCCAAACTTCCAAATATTTGCCGCCGCCATCGCCGGCGAGCTGCGTGACCACGCCCACTCTGAGGCCACGCCCACCGCCACCCGCATAAAAGCGCTGAGCAAAAGCGCCGCAGGTCAGAAGCACGTTATCCTCCTGAGGCGGAAGCCGGGAGTTCTTGTTGTGTATTTTAAAATTTATTGACCAGTCCTCTGAGCATAGCGCACAGCCGAGTGAAGGCTGATTGCAGACCCAAACTTTCAAACATTTGCCGCCGCCATCGCCGGCGAGCCGCGTGACCACGCCCACTCTGAGGCCACGCCCACCGCCACCCGCATAAAAGCGCTGAGCAAAAGCGCCGCAGGTCAGAAGCACGTTATCCTCCTGAGGCGGAAGCGGGGAGTTCTTGTTGTGTATTTTAAAATTTATTGTCACCATAACTTCCCTGTTTTTAAAGGCACTCACTCGCTCCTTAGGACCCCTGGACCTGTCCTCTGAGCATAGTGCACAGCCGAGTGAAGGCTGATTGCAGACCCAAACTTCCAAACATTTGCCGCCGCCATCGCCGGCGAGCCACGTGACCACGCCCACTCTGAGGCCACGCCCAGCGCCACTCCAGGCTCTTGATAAACATGTGCTTTCACCGTACGCGCAGCGGACGGGCGCAGCAGGCGCGCCGTTTGCGCGCCGAAGGCGCGCCTAAGGCAAGCCCGTCTGCGCCCGTCATCGCCAAGACATAGCCTCTCGCCTGTCCCCCTGGTCAAATAACCCAGGAAGTCTACCGGTATGACAGAAACTGCCTCCTCGCTCTAAACCCGGGAAAAAACTGCGAGAAGATATTAGGAAATGTTGGACAGACATACCTACACTGTAAGTCGTGCCACTTCTCCACACCCAACCCCCGCTCCTCAAAGCATCTCTCAGATGCATCCAATCTCACCCCTCTCACCATTCTACAACTCAATGTGAGATCACTACGCAAGCACCATCAAGAGATCAACACCCTTCTACTTGATGAGAACCCCGATATCCTTTTTATCTGTGAAACCTGGCTACATGATGATATGACCAGTGTCATCAATCTTGCGCCGCCAGAGAGCTATCATATGAAGTCGATTAATAGAGACTCCAGAGGAGGTGGCATCGCTGTCATTTATAGAAATCAATTCCTATGCTCCTTCATTAAAGAATCTATTTCAAACTGTGAAAGCGCTCGATGTAAGATCACAGTGGGCCCTCATTTCTCGTTATCTGGCCTTTATATTTATCGGCCCCCCGGTCCCTCATCTAAATTCATAGAAGATCTCCTTGAAGCTGCAAGCTCCTTGGTGGTGAGCACGGCTAACTTTACGATACTGGGAGACATGAATCTCCATTTTGATAGGAATCAAGATGCCGCTATTAAAAACCTCCTAGCCGACCTATCAGCCTTACAACTCTGCCCCCTGATCCAGGACGCCACCCATTTGGCTGGTCACATTCTAGACCCGGTTTTCTCCAACCTCCCGGAAACTATATTAGAGACACCCAAACCTATGGATTGGACGGATCACTACTTAGTCAAATTCACGACACTGATTAAGGAAGTGTTCAACAAAGCCGAACCTACCCGCCAACTCAAAAGAGCTTGGCACAAACTCTCAGCTAACGACCTACACACCACTGTCGCAGGGTTTCCGTTCTCTCACAGAACTGTGCACAGAGATCTAGAACCTGGGTGAGTTAGGGTGACCCACAACTCACCTTTGTTTCAGAAATCCCCTTACCAAGCTAGCTACAGTGTCGCATCGGTAGTAAATACTTCCCAATGACTTAGACAATCCAGAACATGAACTTAGAGTACCTCAGGTATCGTGGAACACATGAACACTCTTTCGTTATATTATCATTCCAAACCGAAACTGGGAGGCAAAGAAAACACGTGCACGTTTGAAATGTTTATTTTTCAATGCAGCATTCTCAAACGCAGTATCTTGTATAATATCAACATACATATTATAAAAATCAGAGTCAGCAGCATAGTCACTAATCCATAGTAAGCAAAAGGTGATAACATGTTCTGATGCAAAATCTATAGAATTCTGTATCACCTATATTTCGCGCACCCTAATTAGCATATTATATTATATCTAAGAAGGTCTCATCTGGGTTCTTAGCAGGGCGGACCCATACCTCTAATTCTCAGTAGGAGGAGATCACATCAACAGCTACCAGCTCTCAGCATGCTCAGCATCAAGTGTGTTGATTCATTCCCTGTAACTGTATCTTAAACCCACGTAGAGCCAAATGTTGGCACAAACATTATTTGTGTTATGACTAACGTGGTGCGAGGATCAGGCCTGCAGCAACCTTGTGTTAGGTTATTCTGAGAGTGTGCAGTTCTCAGTGTGCAGACAGTTGTACCAAGTGTACCAAGCACGACTGATACCAGTGCAATACCATATTATTCTCAAATAAATCACATCTTTTGTCTAGGTTAAAAGCTACAATAACAATTAGGTGTTGTGTGCAAACCGAAGCAGAAAGAAAATATGGCGTTTAAACATTTAATAAGCACATGCTAACTTAACACAATATATAGAAACGTAGTAACCATATGACACCACCTTAGGAGAATTCCACCAAGAAGCACAAACTAATATAAACACTGCATATGCTGCTTTCTGTGACTGGATTAATCAGGGACTAGACACCATTATACCTCTTAAATGGGCTAAAGGACGCTGCTCTCCCTCTAACCCTTGGTATAATAACACCTTAAAAGACATGCACAAGGAATGTAAGGCAGCTGAAAGAGCATGGAGACGAGAATACAATGTCAAAGACAAATACGCCTACCGACTCAAACAAAAGCTTTATCACAAAGCTATCAGTTCCGCTAGAGCCACCTTCTATGCGGAAGAAATTAATTTCAATGTTAACCCCTCCAAAGTTGTTTTTAAACTTGTGGATGAGCTGCAGAAAAATAAATCCTCTTCCTCCAATGCTATGTCAGCACAGCAATGTGAGGATCTTGCTCTCTTCTTTGTGAACAAAGTACAAAACATCTACAAATCCTTTCCTAACCACTCTGTTATAGCTCCCAGCTCCTCTCCTCCCATTAATAAATTCACCAAGATGGAGCTTATACCTGAGATTTCTCATGAAGACTTAGCTGGACTATGCAGGAAGGTTAAATCTTGTTCCCCAGCAGACCCCATGAGACCGGTCCACTTTTTAGAATCCCTGGATTTCTTTTTACCTTCCTTAGCATCCATATTAAATCTGTCCTTTTCTTCGGCCAATGTCCCGACTGCTTGGAAGCAAGCGCGGGTCTCTCCCATCATCAAAAAAACGATCCTCGATCCCACCAAACCAGAAAATTATAGACCCATTTCGCTGCTTCCCAGGATTTCCAAACTTGCAGAGGCTCACGTCAACACCATCCTGTCCAAGCATATGGATCTAAACAACATCTTAGACCCATCCCAGAACGGGTTCAGACCAGGCCATAGCACCGAATCTGCTCTCCTAGCCACGTCAGAACATCTTCGGACGATACTTGATGCCGGTCAAAGTGCTGCGCTGATCCTATTAGATCTCAGCGCGGCCTTTGACACGGTATCACATAACATTCTACTTCACCGTCTGAACATGGCAGGTATTTCGGACCGTGCATTGGACTGGTTCCGATCCTTTTTGGAGGACAGGTCTTTTCAGGTGTCAGCCCCTCCTTTCCTCTCCCAGTCCCATTCCATCGGACAGGGAGTACCTCAGGGCTCCGCACTCAGCCCATCCCTTTTTAACCTATATGTTCAGCCGCTTGCAGCAGTAGCCAGAGAATGAAGCCTCTCGCTGGTGTCATACGCTGATGACACACAGCTAGCTATCACTCTTACCGAGGGCCCCTCTATCTCTGCAGCGAGGTTCAGGGATGGGCTGGCTGCCGTAGCCCAATGGATGACGGATAATTGCCTGCAGCTCAATGCAGGCAAGACGGAGGTACTGCTCCTTGGAAAGAACACCAGCTACTGGAATCCACACTGGTGGCCTCTGTCGTTAGGCACCATTCCTCCTCCCAAATCCCTGGTTAAAAACCTAGGCGTTTGGATGGACTCATCACTCAGTTTCCAAACCCACACAAAAAGAGTAGCGGCCACCTGTGTGGGCCTGATGAGGAGCCTTAATCCCATACTTGGCTTCTTTGATTCCAAGGTTCGTCAAACAATTATACAAGCCACAATTCTGTCCCGCCTAGACTACGCTAACGTGTTACTCCTGGGCGCCAACAAAGCTGAGATTGCGCGCCTGCAGCGCATACAGAATACCGCTGCCAGAACCTTGGTTGGACTTCCCCGTAGGTGTTCGGCTAGAGCCACAATACGAAAGCTGCATTGGCTGCCGATTGAGTCCCGCATCCAGTTTAAAGCTCTTGTCATGATCTTCAAAATTCTCAAAACTGGACGCCCAGAACTTCTCTGCCCTCTCCTTTCCCCTTATGTGCCACAGCGCAATCTGCGCTCTCTTGGCCAACATTTATTGACAGTTCCCCGCACAAAGTTAGCTCGCACAGGCGGACGCTCCTTTAGAGTTCTAGGAGCCAAACTCTGGAACAATCTGCCAGCAAACATTCGCTCTATGGAAAACCTGTTTGCCTTCCGGCGAGCTGTCAAAACCTTTCTTTTTCCCCCCCTTTAGGTCTCTGACTCCTGGTTCTCTCCCTCTTTGCGATGATTCTGTGGTTCTTTAGCGCCGGGACGCCCCTTTGCTGGGGCAGCTGTTTGCGCTCTACCAAATTGTAACTTAACTTAACTTAACTTAAGAATTGGCAGACGAAATACTTAGTTTTAAACAAATTGGTCTCACCCACTTTCGGCGGTGAGCCATTAAGGCAGGGCATACGAAAAGAATATGGGCAGTATCCAGGATCGAATTAGTACACAAATTACATTTGTCGGAAGAACCATACCATCTAGCTAATAATTTATTTAAAGGGAGGAGATCCTGCCTCAGAAGGAACCAAAAACGTTGTAAGCCATGAGGAAGGTTCCAAGAGGCATAAGGTTGCATACGTTTAAGTAAACAAGAATTAATAACAGAAGATGCACCTTTCTTTAAAATAAGGGAATCTCTATCCCTCCTAAAACTTAAATTCCATGTTGCCAGTTTTACGGTAGACTTTCTGATGTGTGGAAAGTGAAAAAAGAATTGATTCTTCCAATTCAAGTAGTGTAACGGCCCTTCTAAATTTCTTTATAAGTAGGGTGTATTCTTTTAGGGGGCCCAATAATTTTTTTTGGATGAGGTATCTTAAAGTGGCCGGTTTTCCCTTTGCCAGACAAGAGACCCAGCGTATTACTTCCGCTAGGCCCTGTACCCAACTGCCTCGTATGCCGAATTCAAGCCTAAGAGATGCCACCGTACAAGCATTGTTGACCGTAGTTAGATATCTCAAGAGTCTGCCCTCAACAGTATCCAAAAAACCCCATTGCCCCAAATCAAGAAGTTCAATGCCATTAAGCAGTGAGGCTGGAATTTTTGCCCGGAAAGCCTCTAGCAAATGAACGAAGTGTCTTTTGCCTGTAGCTTTATAAAGTGCACATAATCCTTTACCCTGTGTCATGGCCTTCCAAGTGTTATTATCTATGTGGGCCTTATCGCTCAAGTTACCACATACTATCTTCCCTAGGAAAACATAGGATTTTACAATTTCCAGCTTGTGACCACCTAGAAACCAATTAAAATTCCCAGATTTCAGTTTTTTCTTTCCCATCATACACATTACTTTGCTTTTAGAGATATTAATCTTCAGATGATGGGACTCGGCAAATACGTGCAGTGCCCGCAGACAGTTATTTAGTCCTTTTGGGGTAAGGTCTAGTAGTAGTATATCACCTGCGTACATCAAGCATGTAATGGATTTGTCCCCCAGAAGAGGGGCAATGCCTACGCTTAAAGATAAGGTCTGGGGGAGATCACACACATAAAGGAAAAACAATAGTGGGGCCAATAGACAACCCTGTTTGAGACCATTGGCCGAGGAAATCGCTTGGGATAGGCCTCTCTCCCCTCCTAATAATACTCTGCACCAGGTATTAGAGTGGAGGTCCTGAACTAAGTTTAAGAGCCGGGCTGGCATACCTAAAGCCGATAGTTTCCTCCACAGCAAAGGGCGATCGACTTTGTCAAAAGCTGTGGAGAAATCTATAAAGGCTGCATAGACTCTCCCCCCTCTGACCCTGATGTATTTATCAGATATTACTTGCAGAGCTGTTGAATTATCCATAGTGCCATGGTTCTTTCTAAAGCCCGTCTGCTCTAAGGGAAGTATATTGGTCTGGTCCACCCAATCATTAATTAATTTCAAAAGACATTTTGCAAAAACTTTGCCAATTGCGTCCAAAAAGGCGATTTGGCGGTAGTTTTCGGGAGATAACTGGTCACCCTTTTTAAAAAGGGGAACCAGAATACTCCCCTTCGAGGATGGAAGAACCTTTCCACTCAGAAAGCAAATGTTAAACACTGGGCAGAGCAATTTGCTCCATTTTACACTATTTAGCTTTAAAACAGAAATTGGGAGTTCGTCTGGTCCCATCGCCCCTGAAGAGCGCATTTCCCTAATAGCCAATTCAATAGCCTTTTCCGAGAGTGGAACCAAAGGCTGACTATCCTCACTAAAATTTATGCGGGGGACCACTGTTCCATTACTTGCATAAAGGGATGTGACATAGTCCACCCATATTTGCTCTTCAATGGGAATTGGAAGCGAATTTGTTCTGGTCCCACAACCCTCGCCTATGAGGGACCAAAATTGTTTCATTTGTCCATTAAAGGCGGCCCCTCTTAGTTTTATCCAGATAGTATCCTCCCCCTCTTTTCGTAATTTGGCCTGTAACCTTCTCCTCCTTCTTTTTAATAGGGCTATTCTACACGCTCCTTCAGATGATTTACATAGATATTGTTCCCTTACTAATTTATTTATTTCTATGCTGGGCCGTCGGAGGGGACTGAAGGGTATTGTGGTATATCTTTTCTTATTTGGATTTTTAGCGACAGAAGTCACCACCTTCATAAAGTCAGAAAAACACTCAATTTCTGAACCATGCCAACTAGCAAGGTCATTTATTGCTACATCAAGGATGCTATCCAAGCCTCTTAGAGCACACCTGACCATGCTACCTGTAAAATCAACACCATGAACAATGCTTGGACTAACTTTTGAATCTTGAACAGTAAAGAATTCCAGCGTTTAAATTTTTTAATTCAGAACTCTGCTTTACAGTTCTGGACACTTATCCTGGAAAATAAATCTGTATTCAGAAGACAAGGAACATGAATGAAATTCATTGTTGACAGAAATAATATTCTGGCTTTGTATTTACAAGCAAAAAGAATCCCTCATTTTATATAAACCCAGCTGGTGAATGCTGCCCTCTGAGCAAATAGAGCAGCAGCTGTGTGATATCCCGGCCGAGTATTTCACTTCAGAAGAGTGCAGGATCAATAATGAAGGTCGTGGGATCTGTCCGTTCTGCCACAGGCGTAAATCCGACCGTGTAAACCAGCGCAATTGCCTTCGACCTTGATGGCTGGGAGGAGAGCGAGGATCCAGCTGTGACGTCACACGGCTTCTCCCACTGCCGGCCCGGCGCATCGGGGGCAAGCCCGTCGGATCTGGAGGGCACCCGGGGAGAGGTGGCCCTGCTTGCAGCTGTTTCCGCTTTAAGCTTTCCAAGGACGGAGGTCCATACTGGCCTCCGTGAACTGCCAGCAATTTAATGAGACCTGTGGCGCTTGGATCAACCCGTCCAGAGTGCCTGCGATGTGCGGCAGCCTGAAGTGCTTTCCCATCGGCAGCCCTCGTGGGACACAATTAGAGGCACCCATTGGTGCTTACACCCGCTGCAAATCCACACGGCGCTGGAACCCATTGTCTGGATTATACCTCTGTGGATGCTTTCCTCCTCTGCGTGCTCAACAGGTGACCAACTGATCTTCGTGGCGGCAGACTCGGCCTCCCAGCCAACAATCCGGCATCCCTCTTCACGCCACGTCATTCGATGCCTGATTCGGGCTCAGTGACCCCGCTAGGGCTTGGGGGGGCCGCCTGACTGTGTAGTAGCTGACTGGGAGCCAGCCGCTGCCATTTTGATTTACAAGGGGCTGATAACAACCAAAAGTGAGCACAGATTGGACACTACAGCGGCAATATTTGACTCCTGCCCCGAGGGTCCTAACTCCCCCTGCCTATCTTTGGTCCTCCAACAGGGGTCCCTATGCTGCTGAATCAGCCTCTGTCTGCAGTCCCACAGATCCTAGTCTCGCTGTTCCCCTGGTCTGGTAGTCTCCTGCCGGAGGCAGAGAGCGAGACGCAATGGCCTCTGCAAGGGGCCCCAGGCAATCCTCATTGCAAAAACTGTCCACATTTGCCCATTCCACGTCAGATGAAGCAGAGGGGAAGCAGGCTGGTGCGGAGGCGACGCAGCAAACTGAAGACGGAGCTCCAACGTTGCTGGATATCATGGAGGCTATCAGGGGAGTCTGCACAGCACTGGAACATAAGATTGACACTGTTTCCATCGACATCAACCTTATACGCACCGATCTGAGAAACATGGGGGAGAGAGTCAAGGCAAACAAAGACTCTGTCGCAACACTTAAACATTCCACGTCGTAGCTGGAGATGACAGTTAAGCAACTGCGGACCCAGACGTTGGACCTTGAGGCTTGAGCACAGGGTCAGACTGATTTGCATATGGCCATGTCTGAACTGGGGTGGCAGAGTGGGCTAAAGAACGGTGATGCATTAATCCCAGGTCTGTTGACTGGGTGTGAGTGTTTGATTGGTTCAGATGCTCCGTCAATCACCACCCCCTTTTGTACTGCTTTTGGCCGCCATAAGTGTGGCAGGGATTTGCATATGGCCATGTCTGAACTGGGGTGGCAGAGTGGGCTAAAGAACGGTGATAGATTAAACCCAGATCTTTTGACTGGGTGTGAGTGTTTGATTGATTCAGATGCTCTGTCCATCACCACTCCCTTTTTTACCACGCTTTAATATTACAGCGTTCCGAATTGCGGCGCATCGAATACATCCGGCGCATCGAATACATCAGTGTCCAAATTTATAGAAACACCTATTGGCAATCTTCTCTCTCCTAAACGAAGGAATTAGGTAAGCGCTGTTTGATTCTCCAAGTTATTAGTCTAAATGGAAGGCTTATGGAAAGTTTATCAAGACATGCCCTGATCTTTTCAGTGTTCCATGGCGGAGATATCCGACAAACTCTGTGGAAACAATCAGTGATATCCCGGAGACACATGGAACTAATGAGTTAGGTGAGTCTATTTCGATATTGTAAATACTAGGAATTTGTAACATTGAATGGTCCCCTAACAGGGTCACATTTTACTATTCCAGCTCCCCCCAATACGGGCTATTATCACATATTATTTTCCTTCCGGGAGAATCATAGATCACTATTTGCTCTGACTTCTTCTTCTTGAACTTAGGTAAGCCGATTTTTGCTATGTGCAATTGCTGGGATGGAAAATAAAATCCATAACGTATAACTATAAGAGTGAACCGTCTAGAGGGTTTCTAACCATCAAGGTAATATCCTCATCCTCCCTTATTCACACAGGGATTGGCTTTTTAACCCCTCGGCCCTCACTAGAATATATTGTTTTCTAGGAGGACCTCACATTAATTGAAATTTAGAAACAAGGAATTGAATTTCTACAAACATCAGTGTAAGCTATTACTCCCTGACTTTCTTCTACTCTCTTTAAGTTTATTTAGCAACAGCCCATTTAGAATATTTTTTGTTCTTATAGGGTCATCAAACGATCCTGATGAAGACTCGCACGGCCCAGGATTAAGTCACCGAAAGGCCAGAAGCTGAGTCGAAACGTCGACGCTCTTCTGATAAACTTACCTGGACCCACATATTGTCGTTCCCATGTACATTTGAATGACTAAATAACATAGTTTTCAAAATGTCTTAAACTGATGCATGAATTGATTTATGGCCAGGCTTGAATAAAGGGTATATTCATTGACCCTAGTGTACAAATTAATAAAGAGATTGTTTTTATGTCACTATTTATACAATTCTATTTCTTCCTTATCACTGAGCACCACTTTATCTCTCTACATTGCACGCTGCCCTTGGGGCAATCAGTATGACCTATATGCATTGTTACTGTTGATTCATATCAGTTGATTCATATCATATAAGAGTGGTAGAAAATGAATAAATCACCACTGTTCAATGTTCGAAGGCTGTTGCGTTGTAAGATTTATCTTATTTGTGAATTATGAAACGCTGACAGAATTGCGACTTTATAAAATATCAGTCTTTGGACCACTGTTTTCTAATACCACCAAGCAATACAGCGCATCCTCTTGCACCGGCAGGGCCGTTACAGTGTGTAGTATATGACAGATTTCCCCTAAATATCTGCGTAATCGCGGGCATGCCCAGAGCATGTGAAGAAGACCAGCCTCATCTACCTGACAACGAGGACAATGGCGGGGAGAATCCGGGAACATTCTATGTAACCTATGGGGGGTGAGGTACGCCCTGTGCAACACCATAACCTGGATAAATTTAAAATTAGCGTTCCTGTACACTTTCCTGGGGTGCTCAAGAACCATCTTCCATGCCTTATCTGATAGAACCTCCCCTGTGTCTTGTGTCCAGGTTTCTCTAAGTGTAGTGAGGGATGTGGCTGCATACTCTCTAATCCCAGTGTAAAGCCACTGAACCAAGTGGCCACCTGTCCCCATATAGTAGAGTAGATGAACCAATTTGTGTTGTGCAGGTTTGATTCGCTGCGGAGCCCATGTACATCGTATGTAGTGCGACACAGTGGCATGTAGCAGGTATAACCGTTGGGGAGCCCCTGTGGTGTGTAGAAAGGATTCATGATCTAGTAAAGCGTCATCCCCAAAAAAGGCCCCTACATCCTCCACCCCAGCTTCTGTCCAGGGCCGTAGCCTACGTTGGGTAAGTCGTCCCTGTGGTGTTGGAATACCCAACCAAAGGAACGTTCTCCGCAAAGGGCTTGGTCGTGGAAGTGTATGCCAGTGCCTTCCTCCAGCACATCAGAGCTGTGCGCAGGAGGGGATGGCAATCTGGGGGAATCCTAGCCTTGGGCAGTAACAGAGAGTGTAACTCGCCGTGTGCCAGTTGGTTTGTTGTAAAATTAATCTTGTGTAGATTCATGCCCTTCACCCAACGTGCCAGCCACTGAAGCTGACTGGCATAATAATATCCGCGTAGGCCCGGAACTCCAAGACCTCTTAATCTAGTACCTAGTTGAAGCTTTCGTAGGCTGATACGTCTCCGCCCAGACCCCCAAATAAGGGTTATCAGAATTGTATTCAAAGTGTTAAATATCTGTTGTGGAAGGATGACCGGCAGGTTGACGAAATAATATAACATGCGGGGGAGCAGGACCATCTTTGAGACGGCGATTCGACCCATCACAGACAGGGGCAAGGACGTCCAGAACCCTACACTGCTGCGGAGGCCAGTGATGGCCCTCCGAACATTGCCCTCAATCTGGTCTTTGGGTAGTCTATAGACTTCGATGCCCAGATATTTGAATGTGGTCTGGGCAACCCTAATCTGGCACCTCCCAAAGTGAACGAGGGGAGGATGCGGCAGTTCCCTTAAGTAAAAGCCAATAGACTTTCCGGGGTTAATGGCGAGGCCGGACACGTTCTCAAAGCGATGAATCATATCGGCTATAGCCGAGTGATCGCCTTCTAAATCATGAAGGTACAATAAGATATCATCTGCGTATATTGATATCAGGTTGTGAGTCCCTCCAATCGAAATACCCACCCGGTCTTCACGGGCCCGAAGGGCTATGGCCAGGGGCTCCAGCGTTAGGACAAATAAGATGGGCGGCAGGGGGAAACCCTGCCGGGTACCTCTGTATACCGGGTAGCTATCTGAAATGTACCGACCGGTACGTGCTCGGGCCGAGGGATCTGTGTATAATAGCTGCACCCATTTTAGTAGGGAATCTGGGAAACCGAAGCGTCGCAGTACCTCAAACATAAAGGTCCATGACAGTGAGTCGAACGCCTGCTAAAGGTCCAGCGCAATACAACCAGCCTGGGGGAGTTCTTGCGGCGTGGCAGTCATAAGAGCGTGGAGTCTCCGCGTGTTTTGGGACGTACTCCTGCCCGGGAGGAAACCGCACTGATCTGGGTGTATCAGGGCGGAGAGATGGGTTTGTACCCTCAGAGCAATGGCCTTACTGAGTATCTTGTACTCCGTTGAGAGCATCGAGAGAGAGGCCTATAATTAGTCAGTTCGAGTGTGTCTCTACCGGGTTTTGATATAGATGTAACCAGGGCTTGCATCGTTGAAGCAGGTAAATGACCCTCCTCATATGACATCTTATATATCTTTTCAAGGATAGGCACTAGGGTTTCGGAGTATGTCTAGTAAAACTCCACCGGAAGCCCGTCCATGCCCGGCGTCTTATTATGATTAAGGGACCGGATCGCCGCTCGGATTTCCTGTTGCATAATGGGACCGTCCACCTCATTTTGCACGTCCCGTGACAGGGCTGGAAAGGGCAGGTCCTGTAAGAATTCCTCAATTCGACTCCGTAGGGAAGGGGGCATATAACGCTTTCAAGTGGTCATGGAATGCCCTATTAATCTCGGACTGTGTAACTATGATGTCGCTTGACCTATCACGTATCTGTGTAATTACCGGGGGGTCGGGACTATCTCGTACAAGGCAGGCCAGTAAGGCGCCCAACCTATCTGCTTCGGCTTGCTGACGGCGTAAGTACTCTTTATGATCAATGGTCCTCAGTGTTTCTAACAGTTCTGCATGATCTATATTTCCTGCTTGTAGGTCCCCCTTCTTTCCCGGGTCTACACTCGCCTCCCTCTCCAATATTTTTAGGCAGTTCTCAACTTCGCATAATCTTTTATGGATTTCCTGACGGGCCCCCACCAACTGTCCAATGGGGGCACCCCGTAGTACCACTTTCATGGCGTCCCACACCACCAAATTGGACGATGCAGAGTCCCAATTATCTCTAAAGTAATTATTTAAGGTGTCAGCTAGAGATGCGCGAAATGGGGCATCCTCCAAACGTGCTCGGTCAAGTCTCCAGGTGGGCACTGGGGACGGTAACCTACCCCAGAGGAGGCCAAGTGTCAGAGGTCTGTGATAGGAGAAGGCTTTAGCTAAGTATTCTGATGTATTAATCTTGGACACTATGGAACTGGAACACAAGAATCTATCAATTCGGGTGTGTAAGTTGTGTACGGGGGAATAATAGAGTACTCCTGGTGAGCCGGATTCAATGCCTGCCAGGCATTCACCAGCCCCCACCCTGCAACCCAGGTCTGGAACGTGTCAGCCAATTTGGTTAAACCAGCCGTCTGGAGGGGGGGGGTGCGACCTATCCGGGCACACATCCAACACCATATTCCAGTCACCACCCAGGATCCAGGGAATACCCATCCAGTCTGACAATGCCCGCCCTACCTTGCAAAGAAATGTATCCTGATCAGAATTCGGGGCGTAAATACTGCCAAGGACCAGTAGCGTGCCATCCAATGTGCCTTTCACCAAGACAAACCTTCCCTGATCATCCACCTTCCTCTCAATTTCTACAAATGGTGTCCCATGGCGTACTCAGATGGTCGCCCCCCTAGAAAAGGCTGAGTAGGAAGTGGAGTAAATCGTACCCCTCCACCTCTTCCTCAGCGTGTGAGTTTCAGACACTGTTAGGTGAGATTCCTGCAGGAATGTAATCTGTGCATGGTGTCGAAGCAAGAATGCATGGATCCTATGCCTCTTTTGTATTGCACCCAGCCCCTACACATTCCAGGTAGCCAGGCTAGAGGTCCCTATTGCACTGTTTGAAATCCATAAAATGTATAATGAAGATTTACGAATTTCTGTCAGTGATGTTATGTGACTAAATAAAATGTACAGATGCACAAATCTCTATAAAGTAATAGTTTAAATCAAAACCCCAAAAAAGAAAATAAAAATATGTTTTAGTAATATCTATATGTCTTGGCTTCTGTCTTTAGCATCCTTTACATGTAAATGTTTTTTGGATATAGTCCTTTGGTAAAAGCAATATAGGTCTCTTAAGAGGTACCCTTTATGCCTATGTATAGGTCCCTATTGTGTCAGCCATAACCTCGCGTGGATGAAACCCGGGGTGTTACCAGTCCCTTCCTAATGCGTAATGTTAAAATCGGCCAGGAGACGTACCCTTTCCCACCCAAGAACAAAACTAACTTGGCGCAGCATAAGAACCTTGCTGAGCCGAAGAAGCAAAACCTAAACAAAACATCGTGGAATCAATGAGCCCAAGAACCGGTACTTCCGGTCCTACTTCTCCGGGTCGGGTCGGGCTCAGGCAGTACTCTAGTCCTCTGCTTTGTCCCGGGGGAAGGCCGCAGCAGGCCCGAACTCTGCTCCGGTGTTCTGCGGTAATCCGCGGCTCCTGCTGGCACCAGGAGGCTCCGGGGGGACAGCGTCAACAGATCTTCGCCGCAGGGACCTCTCGGGGCCCTCCAGAAGCACTCTGCAGGGTGGCATCCCCTAGGCGGCACCGGAGCTCTAGCTGCCTCTGACCGCCATCGTGGCTGGCTAGCCACGCCTCTCTGCATGTGGCCCACTTGATTAGTTCATTTCCCCACTCTTGGAGTGTGGGTCCCCCAAGGAGTTTCAAAAGAGGGTTATCTAACATCGTCCAAAAGCCAGGGCTATAGTTGCACATCCTGAGGAAATCATATTGGCTTTAGGTTTAGGAAATACGCCTAGGAGGCAAGCCGGAGGAGAATTAGATTTAACTATGTTATGCTCTGTTGCGGCATTAATGTAACTTGTCTCTGTTTACCAACTTTTGGTCCAGTTCATTTTGTACCTGGAAAACGCTGCAAAGTCTGATATGGTGAACATCGGTGCTGGCAGCGAACGTTCTGGGGAGGCTAAAGTGAGGAGTATGTTGTCCACTTACAGCATAATTTAGAGGTTTCCGGCTTTGGTTTCAGTTCCCCAAATGTCTTCAGAGCAGCATATGGTAAATGTGAGGGGCTCTGGGGCGATCAGGAAAAGCATGGGTGAAAGAGGACATCCCTGCCTCATGACGTGTCCAATGGGTTTCTTTCCCTCCCTTTCTGTTTTGGTCTTCTCTGCTTCTTTTCTTCTCTGGGATCTGTTTGTTCTCATCCAAGTGCACAATTCACATTATGTGTTGTGTGCATGCTCAGAATTTAAATTTTTCTAAGTGTAAAGAGTCAGAAAGTCTTGAGTATTATGCATTTCATCTCTAGCTTTATCAGCATCCACGTTATATACAGTTAAAAAAAATGCTCTTCCCAAAGCCCATTGAAATGCATGACTACAGAAAACTGAACCTGGTGCACCAATCTGGCACCCTAGATCTCCATGGACGTAACATAGGCCCCCGCAGCCCCCTCCCCCCCCCCCATTGCAGGGGGCCACCTCAGCACAGTAGCGCACACAGTACTGCAGTCATGACTAACTACACTTGCTGACAGCAGGGTCCGTGACATCCGTTTGGGACGAAGTTTTAAAATTACTCTCGCCGCCTCGCCTTAGGAATACTAAATGTCAGCCGTGCATGCCGCTCTTGCCTAGCCATGTTTGACACCCAGACTTAGGGGTGTCGTCGTTAAAAGCACTGGCTAGACCGGCAATGGGTTTGGGTTGGAGCTCCTAAGGAACTTAAGAACCGGCTCTGAAATGAGCTGCAACCATGAAAGGAGTTTTGATATGAAGAAGTGTAAATAGGGTTCTAGGAGTCCAAGAAATGCTCCTGTAATCCGAGCTGAAGGGGTATTTTTAACAGGTTAAAGTTCAAGACAAGTTGAGTTATTTATTATGGTATGAATTCTTCAAAGAACAACGTTCTTGTGCTATTCCATGCTCTTTGGGAAGGGAAAATTGGCAAAAGGAGTAACAACTATATACAAATTTTCACAATAGATGACAATACATTATTCTATTGGTCTTGTGGCAAAAGTCCACTGTACAATTATTCAAATGTTTTCAAATATCATCACACCCACAGGAGGATAATATTACACATTTCTATTTATTGTAATCCAGTCAAAGTATACTTATCTCAGTTCTTTTATCTATATATCACAAAACACAGGCGAAAAAACCTCTCAAAGCAAATATATGCAATATACACAGCAAATTAACATACCTATGTACATAACTATATACAACAAATATGCACAGTGAGACAACATATACACCTTATACAGCAGAACATATAACAAAAAAGGGGGATGTATTTTATATATATATATATATCTTTGTTGAGTACTACCTATCTTTCACCCTATAGAACAGTACTACAAGAGTGTCCTCCTATTAAATCTAGGTGGTACACTAGGAGGTAGTCGGACACAACGGTTCCAAGCCAAAAACCTCAAGGAACCTAAATCTTCACATGTGTCCAGTGGTGTATCTTTCACAAATTAATTGAAAACAAAAAGACTCCTCCAATTGGAAAGTGTCGACGCGGTCGCGATTCGGCCTTCCTACAAATCAGGCCTCTTCAGGACAGGGCGACAAAAGAAGGGGGGGAAAACCTAAAAATATATATAATACAATCCATGCTCTTTGAACATTGTTTTGTGTACGTAGTTGGTTCGCAGTTCCCTAAGGCTTTTTCTACTAACTGCGTCAGAAACTGCATATTAATCGCTCAGATGTTTTTTCTATCAAAAGGTATAAATGTACCGAAAATGCCAGTGAAGAATTCATGAATTGAAAGGAGTGTGCTTCCTTCGCGGAATGATCCTCGCACTTCGACTGTGCAAAGAACAGTGACCATATTTATGGAAAATGATCATGTAAGAGAATTTCATAAACATGTCAAATTGTCACATTGTCCGCTCTTTCCTCTTTGCAGAGAATGTTGACTACATACATGCATGGAGAAACCAAGTATGTAAACATGTCACATTCCTACTATTTCCTCTTTGATTACCATAATGCCTGCATGCATGAGGCTTCAATTATATATTTGTATTCCACTAACACATTAGAATATCACATTGCCCATTACTTTCCTCTTTGCAAATAGCAATACCTACATGGGTGGATGACAGGACTTTTCTGTTTTCTGTGGGTTCTAAATTGTGGTGTTGCAGTCTAGTCCCAGGATGTGCAGGATGGAGGTATGCCTGCATTTCATTATCTCACAAATATTTGATTGCAGCTGGTGAAAGTTAATTACTTTCTAATGTACTTTTTATTCTTTTAAAACATCAACAAGAGGTAACCCATTGAGGGATACAGGTTGCAGGGAGCATCAATGACATAATATATGTGAGATATGTAAACACATCATGGTTGGGCAGCATTGCCATTTACATCAGTGTCAGAGCAAGATCTACTAAGGTAAAGGGTGATCACAAGGCGAGGAGGACGGTGAGAACTATAAAACATGCCCATCCTAATAGCAGGCAATGCATCAATAAATCAATAAATTATAAGGAAGTAGGTGTAAGGGGAGGATGCAGGGATCACATATGGGTAGATCAACATGATGTTTAATCCGTGCCATCTGCGGTTGCAGCTCCCGGACCGGACCCACCGTCCACAGGGGAACAGAGATCAGATGAACAGGCGGATATACATCAAACTTAAGTACAATTGTACAGAAATTAGGCATTCATGAGGTCCCAGAAATAGTTCCTTCATGGTGGTCGAATATCGTTCTTGGCTTCTAGGTTAAGAATATCCATATCCTAGTTCCCACCCATCCACTCTCCCCACTCCTCTGGTGAGTAGCATGTGTAGTGTGTTGGCCTCTGCTCGTGCACAGTGCAGGAGAGTATGCAGCCGCCTCTTACTATCCTGCACAGAGGATGCTTTCCAAGACATTTCTATTTGGTGCTTCAAAAGTACGTATGCAAGGTCTGTAAACTAGTGTAAGTGTTTGCCCCCTCTTTGCTTTAGGGTGAAGGCCTAGCAGGCAGGATTCAGGAGTAGGTGACCGTGTCTGGTCTGCGAGTTCCGCTATGGTGGCTGTAACCTCGAGCCATGACACCTGTAGTGGTGGGCACTCCTACCCCTTATGTTGGAAGCCGGCGTCAGCCAGTTTACAGCACGGGCACTCTGGTGTCGAGTCAGGAAACATGCGCCGGATACGGTGGGGGGAGAGATAACTGTGATGTGTGTAGTTAAACTGTGTGAATTGGAATCGATGGTTCAAGAAACCCTTCGCTAACCTGTTGTAACGACCACATGCATGACTTGAGCGATTGCGGAAGCACAGCGTTCCATCTAGTCAAGGCAGTCACCATGTGCAGCAGTTGAAAGGTTAATGGTCGGCATTTAACACACCTTCCTGTTGCCGTGTTCTTCAAACAATCATTTAATCGCTTGCACTGGTACAGTTTTAAAGTAGTATTTGAGTGTGGTTGCGCTAGTACCCCATCTGTGTGCCCCAATCTCGCCCTGCTGCAGGTCTGCTTTATTTCGCAGCCATTTTGTTTGTTGTGCCTCGTGGACAGCCTCCCCGCCCCGCTAACGCCTCCCAGCTGCTCCTCCCTCCCACGGACTGACCTGGCTCGTTCGGTGCATTCCAATGCTGTGACCTCCTTGACTTCGTGCGAAGAGGTCGCTCCCCCATGCTCCTCTCTGCCCGATCCTCGCAGTGCTTGGGTGCTACTGCTTGCCTGTCCAATTTGAAGCACTTGGGTATCGTAACTCCGTCTGTCCAGAATCTGATTAAGTCATAGCGCCTGTTGCATTGTACGCTGTATTGCCAGATAATCTAATTGTAAAATTGCGCTGATTGCACTGTACGCTGTATTGCCAGATAATTAATTGATTTGAGCGCTGGTTGCATTGTACGCTGTATTGCCAGATAATTTATTTGTAAATTGCGCTGTTTGCATAGTACGCTGTATTGCAAGATAAGTAACTGATTTTAGCGCTGGTTGCATTGCACGCTAACTTACTGTGCTCGCATATAATTTAATCGCTCGCACTGGTACAGTTTTAAAGTAGTATTTGAGTGTGGCTGCGCTAGTACCCCATCTGTGTGCCCCAATCTCACCCTGCTGCAGGTCTGCTTTATTTCGCAGCCATTTTGTTTGTTGTGCCTCGTGGACAGCCTCCCCGCCCCGCTAACGCCTCCCAGCTGCTCCTCCCTCGCCCCCGCCCCCTCCACCATCCTATATGACAGATACTTTCCCGCACAGCGTTCACGCGCAGCGATCGCGCCCCAGTCACGCCGAAGGTGCGCCAAAGGTAAGCCCGTCTACGCCCGTCCGCGCCTGGACCGCGCCCAGCGCCAGACCCCCTGGTCCCCGCCGCACCCAGCCCACTAGAATCACTTTTGATGCCGCAACTCTCCTCGCCCTCAACCCCGGACGCACACCACAATGCTGCGAAGCCACCCCAGGACGTACCCACGGCCCATTCGCTTGCCTCTCCTGCAAGTTCAACTGCATCAGGACCCTCACCAAATCCACTTCCTCCAAGCAAAGCTCCGACTCTAACCACCTGAAGTGCATCCTACTCAACACCCGCTCGGTCCACAGACACGCAACTGAACTCTGGGACCTACTCGACACTGCTTCACCGGACATCGCCTTCCTTACAGAAACATGGATGAACACACCTTCAGCACCCGACATCGCCATAGCCATCCCGGACAATTACAAGATTCTCCGGAAAGACCGCACCAATCAAACAGGAGGAGGCATCGCCATCATCCACAAGAACACCATCAAAATGTCGACCAGCTCCGAAGATAACTTTGCAACCGCCGAACATCTCCACTTTCAGATCCACACCGACCCTAGGACCACACTTAGAGGCACCCTCATCTACAGGCCTCCAGGCACCCGCACTCAATTCAGCGACAACATCACCGACTTCGTCAGCCCACATGCCCTCACCTCCGAGAACTACATTCTTTTAGGAGACCTCAACTACCACCTTGAAAACAAACACGACAACAACACCTCCACCCTTCTGGACAACCTGCCCAATCTCGGACTCAAACAACTTGTTGACACCCCCACCCATGTAGCCGGTCACACGCTCGACCCTATCTTCACCTCCAGCAAACACATCTCCTTCGATCACACCACAATTCTCCACTGGACGGACCACAGCTGTGTTCACTTCAGCTACAAAACTACCATGACCCACAACCGCCCACAACCTATTCCACGAAGAAACTGGAACAAAATCACCACCGAACAACTCCTCACATCACTCAACCAAAACCCTCCCACCCTCTCATTGGACCCAAACCAAGCGGCCACCAATCTCAAGCAATGGATCAACCGCAGTGCCGACGTATTAGCACCCCTGAAAAAGCACCAGATCAAATCAGCCAGCAAAAAGGCTCCCTGGTTCAATGATGACCTTAAAAAATCCAAGAAGCTATGCCGCACCCTGGAGAAAGCATGGAGAAAAAACCCAACCACAGACAACATGGCCACCCTCAAGGCAGCCACCCGCAAACACCACCAATTGATTTGCTCCGCCAAGAAATCAGCATTCAAGGATCGTCTCGACAACAACAATCACAACAGCAAGGAACTTTTCAACATCGTCAAAGAATTCACCAACCCCACCACAGCGTCTAACGACATCACTCCCTCCCAAGACCTCTGCGATGCGTTATCCTCCTTCTTCTACAACAAAATTGCCGACATCCACAACAGCTTCGAGAATACTCCCAGCAATCAACCCTCCCCACTCCCCTCAGATCCTACTCCGCCAACTAACAACTTTAGCGCCTGGAACCCAATAACCACCGAAGACACCATTCGACTAATGAACTCAATCCACTCTGGCTCGCCTACCGACCCCTGCCCCCACCACATCTTCAACAAAGCTGACTCCATCATCGCTCCCCATCTCTGTGACGTCATCAACTGCTCGTTCAACTCTGCCACCTTCCCAGAAAGCTGGAAACACGCCGAACTCAGCGCCCTTTTGAAGAAACCCACAGCAGACCCCACTGAACTTAAAAACTACCGACCCATATCCCTCCTCCCATTCCCGGCCAAAGTCATTGAGAAAGCCGTCAACAGCCAGCTCGCCGCCCTCCTTGAATCCAACAACTCCCTCGATCCCTCTCAGTCCGGATTTCGAGCCAAACAAAGCACTGAAACCGCCCTCATTGCAGCAACAGACGACATCCGTACACTACTGGATAACGGAGCAACAGCGGCCCTCATTCTACTTGACCTCTCTGCCGCCTTCGACACAGTCTGCCACAGCACCCTCATACAATGCCTCAGCAACGTCGGCATAAAAGGAAAAGCATTGGACTGGATCATCTCGTTCCTAGCTGGGAGAACTCAGAGAGTCCGACTTCCCCCAATTAACTCAGAGGCCACTGAAGTCATCTGTGGAGTACCACAAGGATCATCACTCAGTCCCATCCTCTTCAACATCTACATGAGCCCACTCGCATCCATCGCGCGCCGACACAACCTCAACATCATCTCTTACGCCGACAACACCCAATTAATCCTTTCCCTCACCAAAGACCCTAACACCGCCAAAAACAATCTTCACGATGGCATGAAAGAAGTAGCCGATTGGATGAAACATAGCCGCCTTAAACTCAACTCAGACAAAACAGAGGTACTCATCCTAGGAACTTCCCCCTCTGCCTGGGATGACTCTTGGTGGCCTTCCGCTCTGGGCACCGCACCCACACCTACAGACCATGCACGTAACCTTAGCTTCATCCTAGACTCCTCTCTCTCGATGTCCAGACAAGTCAACGCAGTCTCATCCTCCTGCTTCAACGTACTTCGCATTCTCAAAAAGATCTTCCGCTGGATCCCCCTCGAGACAAGAAAGACTGTCACCCACTCACTGGTCACGAGTCGACTGGACTATGGTAACACACTATACGCCGGAATCACAGCAAAATTACAGAAAAAACTCCAACGCATCCAAAACGCATCAGCGAGACTCATATTGGACATCCCTCGCCAAGATCACATCACCGAACACCTAAAAGACCTCCACTGGCTTCCCGTCAACAAAAGAATTACATTCCGTCTTCTCACCCACGCACACAAGGCCCTCTACAATCTAGGACCCGAATGCCTCAACACCTGACTGTTCTTCTACAAACCCACGCGCCAACTAAGATCGTCCAATCAAGCCCTCGCCGCAGTCCCGCGCATCCGAAAATCCACCATGGGTGGCAGATCCTTCTCCTTCCTGGCTGCCAAGACCTGGTACTCACTCCCCACCCACCTCCGCCTCACTCATAACCACATCGCCTTCAGAAAAGAACTTAAAACCTGGCTATTCGACAAATAATGAACCGCTTCCCCAAGCGCCTTGAGACCCTCTGGGTGAGTAGAGCGCTATATAAATGCCCGAACTTGAACTTGTAAAGACCCTTGGGGCCAGCGGCACGCTTTAGATCATTTGCTGTTGGGTTTCACTACGTGAATTAATTTTATTTTACATTGTTGAGCTGTGCCTGTGGCATTTTGTGTGTATTTGAAAAGCAGTGATAAGCATGTGGGCCTTTGTAAAAGCTGTGTAGGGGCTGTCTACTTGCCGGGCATGTGTAAGAGTCACAGAAGGCCCTTTATCTTTGTGTTATGTGCAGCCTGCACTGTTCTGGTGCATTTTCCATCTTCTGGAAATAATGAGGTTCTACAGCCACCAGGCAGCTCCAGTTTTTGTGAAAAGTACCTTGGGGTGTTGGAGTGTATGGCTCTGTGTGTCATGCAAGCAATTTAAGAATTAATTTGGGCCTCGTAAGGGATCCAGTTTAGTGATTTCAAATAAGGTGTGATGTGGTTATTACATTTAGATCCAGTAATGCGCCTTCAATCTGAGTTAAGGGAGGTCCTAATAGGGGACAACTTTGATCTAGGAAGGCCGCAAAGGGTTTATTTCCGTAGTCCAGCCTGGAAATCCCTGGGGCGTGAGCAACTGACTTGAAGTCATCGAGGGGAGGAAGGGTTCGATTTTCCTTAAGATCCCCATTTGGAAGTGAGCCCGATCCTGCTTTCCAGTAAGTCAAGGAGGCTGTCATGTTTGACCGTATCAAATGCTGATGAGAGGTCAAAGCGCTTAAAAGGCAGGATTCATTAGGTCTCATGTGGGCGTGGCAGCGAAGCTGCTCCGCCTCTGCGAGAGATATTGTTAGAAATGGGGACTCTAAGCCTCGCCCCTCCTTTCCATTGGGTAAACGCTGGCTTCCCAATGGAAAAGAGTGTTTTTGGGTGCCACCCTGTCCGTTTTTCGGACAGCCGCTCCATACACCATGGCCCGGTTTGCGGCTTGTTGTGAAGACTTTTCTTATCTGCTTGTTTATTTTAAGCAGACAAGCTGCGGCGCACAGGCATTCCAAGGGCCTGTTCTGAGCACAGAAAGGCGTCACTCACCTCTTCTGTTTCCTCCCTCCCCTCTCTACTCTACCCCCCCACCCCCTACTCTTGCTTGAGATGCAGTTTCTGCTGTGTCTGAAGGGCACTGAAATGGCACTGTCTCTTTTCGTTGTTACTGTGAAGAGCAGCCCTCCCCTGCCCCACTCGTCTCACCCTCCTCAACCTGTCACCACAACGCTCTCTGGGCTCTCACGTCTCAGAGGCAGATTCCAGACAGTCAGTGCCTGCTCTCCCCAGGAACAGCAGGGCAGGTCAGAGGTCAGAGGGCAGTGGAAGCGAGCTGGAGACCAAGCAGGTATCTGAGCAGGGAGCAGGAAGGATCGTGAGCCTGGCCGCCCCTCTCTGCTTTAACTTCTACGTTTCTAAGCACCAGTAATCACCAGCTCAGCGCCTTGAACTCTGTAGGAAGGCTATCTTCGAGGCACTATTGATAATGACCCTACAGGTGTTCCACGCAGCTTTCTCCCTGCAGAGATGCCACAGATTGGGATGGGACAGCAGTGAGCAGGGAGCTTCATAAAGACACTCGCAGCATGAGGGCGGCAGAGAGCTGTAACCTGAGGCGCTACACTCTGCCAGGCACCGTCCTTACGGAAGCCCGATAAGCGCATTCCTGACACGGGTGGGTTCACTACAGCTCGGCTTACGAAGCGCTGCGGGATTACAGTGCGCCTGAGGCCATAGAGTGCAAAAAGTAGCCCAGGGATGCAGACAGAACACAATTGTCCAGCCGTTTACACTGGCAGCAGTGCCTTTGCACTTCTATGGTGTGGGGTGAAATATGTACATATAAATGCAAACACCGACTTCCACAGCAGAGCCCAGCCATGTTGCACAGGCACAACTGCAGGGCCAACTCACCCTTTCAGCCTTCCAAAGTCAACAAATGAAGGGCTGCAGTAATTTTGTATCGGCAACAAGACACAGCTCAGCTGTGGTTTGCGTTACATGAGGGATGAGTGTAGCCATGGGCACAATGTCCAAGACACCGCTTCCTGGAAGGTCTGTGTGTGGCAAGCGCCGATTAGCACACCAGCCTCGCAAGGCACTTTTGGGTGACACGCACATGGGCATGGGCTGAAGAGGAGACATGTGGACATGCCAACCTGGCCCCACACACTCCAGCGAGGGTCTTTAGAAAACACCACGCAAGACCTCAAGGGACACTGGAGGCAGGGCTCGAGTTGGGGTACCACGCAGGTGGACGGCGTTCCCCCACTTATTTTCCTGGGAGCTCTGTGCAGAGTAGGAAAATTATTCAGGCTAATTATTACTGACAAGTAATCGAAGCTTTACCACTTAATTCTGTCTCATTCAGAACGCTGCTCAAGCACTGGCTTCTCTGATGCAATCGCATCTGAGGGGTGAGCGAGGGGAGGCAATTAGTCTGATGTTGCAACATGCAAGATACCTTTCGTAACGTCACTTTGTAGCACTAAAAATTCTGGACCCGGGGGAGGAGCCAAGATGGCGCTCGGATCGGACGCGTAGCTCCTCGGCTCCGGGGACCATCTCCGCCTTCGAGCCTCTCCTGCCAGATATCCTGACTTGAAGAGGCGGATTTCGATAGCACACGCGCTCCGGTGACCCGCCACGAAATCCTGGAGCATTTGCTCTTCTGCGAGTGGAGGAAACGCTCGGACACAGTTGGCGGCCCGCATTGGCATTCAGTCCGGGACCTCGAGTGACTGCGGCGGCCGGCCGTCCAGCTCGCATACCTGGGCTTGGTGAATGTGAGGTCCCGGACGGCAACTACTGAAGGGCAGCGGACCATTCCCCACGTCCCGCTGCATTGCTGGTGCTGTGAGATGCGAACCTGCTACAACTGGGATGTTACGGGCAGTCGTCCTGCTCTTTGTGTAACTTTTGCCTGCACCTCGTCCCGTTACTGGCGACGGCTTCCGGCCTGACCGGGTGTTCGGAACTCAGCGGAACAACGTATTGTACGGATTGTGCTCTTGTTTGCACCCAGGCTCAGTCATCTGCCCCTCGCAGCATGACAAGTTGTTATTCTATGGGGCGCAGCCTGCTCTGAATCGGGGATTCCCTGCCTGACGCTAAGGTGAAGTATCCTACAACCTGGCTATTACCAGTGTCTCTGGGCGCACTGCGAGGGAAGACATGTCTGACATCATGCGTGCTGCCACTCATAGCTTTGGTGAGATATTGGAAGCGATACTTTCCCTTCACTCTGATGCTCTACGTCTTGGCTGCGCCCTGCTGGACAAAATGGATGGCGTTCTCAGTGTATCGGCCCGTCTCCAGTTGGCCGACTCGCAGGGTCCCGATATTGCTCTTTGTTCCACCTTCGCCTGTGCTAAGATGGCGTCCACTGGTGACAATGGCTCCTTCGTGACCCCAAGCCTGCCACTACCATCAGCTGCGAGAGGTCGACGCCCGAATTCCTATGCCCCGCCGGAGCCTCCGCTACGGCGGGTGCCATTTCTCCTCGCCAGGCTTGCGGATCTTCGAGACTCGCCCCGAGAGGTTATGGGCGCGGGGGTCTCCCTCCCTGTCCTGGCTGTACCCTGCGAGTTAAAGATGGCGTACTCTGCTTCTTATTTGGGACTCGGAGGTCTGGCTGCTCGGGACACGTCGAGTTCCTCGCACTGTGGATATTTACCTGGACTGCCATCTGCACCTGCATCGGCTACTCTGATCTGCGGTGGTAAGGAGAAAACGGGACAAGGATAGCCACTTCTTCTATCTAACTGGCGGAAACTTTGTTGCTGATTGTGGCGAATGGGGGACATACTGTTGCTATTCTATATCGTTGGTATCGTCACTGTGCTCCATTCTGCGCTCTGGAACTATTATTTGCCATCGGACAGCCGACTCCTGTTTTTGCACCGCTCCTGCGGATGGGGAAGCAGGGAGGGGGGAGTAGTTTCTTTGTGTGACCGGGGAACGCATTGATGGTGCTAGATGACTGTAACGTGGGCCTGCGCTGTTATTCACGATTTGGGGACTTCCTTGTTGCTGTCCTGGGTGTCTTCATTGGGTTTTGCTGCCTTGCTTACACTGTGCACTGCTGCTGTGTTTCACGTTTCCTCTGCGTATCAGGCATGTTCTTCATATTGGGTGTCGGGCATTGTGTTGCTGCTATTTGTGCAAGATCGCGGAGCCGGGGGGCGGATAGTGGGCTCCTCCCCACCTTTCTTTATTTCTGAGAGCTTTAGGATTGTATCCTTTCTTACTCTCTATATTTCGGGACTCCTTTTATTGGGCGACAGGCACACTGCTAGGGGGGGACAGGCCGTAGCCAGCTGCAGGGGTGCAGGGTGGGGGGTACATGGGGGGGGGGATTGCTTTCTTTCCTTTCCTTTTTTTTTTTTTTTGTTTTTCTTTTTTGTTCTATGGGCCTCTATTCTTTTTCCTTTTTCCTTCCTTGGGGTTTAGACGTTTCCCATTAGGTGCCGCGCAGCGTCTCTGGTGCTTTCATCCGCTATATAGCTGTCTATCCTGATTGTTTGACACCAGCATTGACTTGTTGTGCCATGATATCCTGCTTATGTCTATCCTACAGGAAAAACTCTTAAAATTAGACCTCAGTCCTTCTGTAACGTATCACTTGTGCTCTCAGTATGTTGCAATGTACCGTATGTGTGAGCCCTCGGGCTCCTTGCAGAATTGTATTTGCCTTTTTCTATCAATAAAGGTCTTCCAAAAATTTAAAAAAAAAAAAAGAAATTCTGGACCCGTGTCATAAACATCATTGAATCATGACGATTTTGGTATCCGCAGACCAGTAATGAGTTAAATACTATACATTAGCATTTTCGTCATGATCGAGTGACAAAATCACCCTGAAATCAGCATTTCCGTCCCGAACCCTCGGGTTCCATTTTGTGAACGGCATCCATTTTGTGATTGCCCTCACATAGCCAAAAGACTAAAGCCAAAACCGAGTCCGAAGGACACGTACACCTTTGCTGACTCCTCCGTGACCTGGGCAAACTGACTCCACTGCCCAAAGCCAAACCTGTTCGGCCAGGTCCTTTCCCAGTGGCCGAGCGAGATTAGTATCAAGGCACAACATATCATAAACCTCTCATCGCACACAAACCATGCCTAATCTTACACACACCTGCCTCTGTTTCTTGCTTTATGACTTGCTTTACGAGGAGGAGGTGCCGGTTTTATTGGGGGTCCGTCGATATCTGATGAAAATACTGGGCCTTGCTGGGTAATTGATTGCGGACTGGACAAACTGAAATATGGGCTTGTCATCATGACTCTGCTTTCCCTTTGTAGTGAAAATATGTGAATGGTCAACTGTAAAATAAGGAATGTTTGCCTGAAGCATATTATTTTGTATAAAAGAAGAAGACTGGCTTTGTAAGATTGAGCAGTCTCCTGAGAACATACATGCTGTTGTACTTCTAGGATACCTGTTACTGGCTGCAGCCAATAAATACGATCTTTGACTTCACCTAGAAGACTCAGTGTTTCTGTAGTCTGAAACAGGAAGGACTCGAAGTCTTTGGGTGTTGTTCCTTGGCACCGCTGGGTTCCTAAAAAACCCGGTACTTCAACTTCCTGTTGTGACGTCAGCGTCCCCCCACTTATTTTTTTAGGTTTCGCCTGGCAAACAGCTGCGCAAGCAGCGTTTCGCGCAGGCGAAAACTTTTGTTTACCAGTATGGACAAAAGTCCCGGCTCTCTGTTCCATTGGCTAGCTCCATAAATGGAGGCTAGCCATTGGAAGACTCGTGGGCGTTCCTGAGATTTTTTCTCATCCCACCCCTTTGTGACGTCATTCCGGCGGTGGGCGATGTTTTTAAATTTTTTTTTTTAAAGATTTGTGTTCGCCATTTTGGAAGTGTCGTTTTCAGGGGTGGGTTGCGCGATGTCCGCTGTCCGTTCCCGCTCCCCCTCCCGCTGTCCGTGTGCCCGTTCTCGCCCCACTCCCGCTGTCTGTTCTCGCCCCCCCTCCCGCTGTCCGTGTGCCTGTAGGTACTTTTTTTGTATCGTAACTGCCTTTATATTGGGTTTATGAGCAAAACTTCTGAGGCATGCGGTTTACGAATACTTGACGTCGTTCTGACTCTCACCACATTCTACTTCCACGCAAAACCCGTACTAGGCAGTCTAATTTTCTGTTAAACGTTGGGCAAGCGTGGCCACACTTACGGGGCAGGCGCACAAGGCAGCAACAGTCAGATCAACTGCCCACCTAGGGGATGTAGTCATGCTGTCCCTGCTCCTGGCTGTGGTGCTCGCCCTGCTTCTGTTCGCCATGCTCCTCTCCTCCTGGAAGAAGAACAAGCACCTGCCGCCTGGTCCCGCACCATGGCCCCTGCTGGGGAACATGCACCAAATCAACAAGTCGGCGCCCTACGAGACGCTTATGGAGGTGAGAGACTGGAGTTGTAATGCAGCCTCGCCGAGGGCGTGGTTGACTCTGTTTCCAGGCTTTCTCACGTTTGACAGGTTAGGGAACTTGGACCTAGAGAGCGAGGGAGAAATTGGGTGATCTGCCCAGGATCACAGAGACCGAGGCATGGCTTTAAGTGGGCCGGGTCTCTATCGTGTTCTCCAAAGTTGCCCTCACTGTCAGCGTGATTTATTAAGTAATGTAGAGGGCGAACAAGAGCGGTGAGAGGGGGCAGCCCTGTCTCGTACCGCGCTCAATGACAAAACTACTAGAGCTGTGCCCATTGACCCGTACCGATGCTGATGGTCTCTTATAACAATTGAAGACCATGGTGCGAAACTTCTCGCCGATTCCCAGTTTCCCGAGAACCAGCTCTAGGTACGGCCAATGAACCCTATCAAAGGCCTTCTCCGCATCGACCGACAGTAACATCCGCTCCCCCGGGACGCGCGAGGCCTTTTCTAATACGTGCGTTACTCTCTTGGTGTCAACTGTCTGTCTACCGGGTACAAAGCCAGCCTGGTCCGCCTCCACCAGGCCCGGTAGGTGCAGTCCAAGTCTGGCCGCTAGGATCCCCGTGTAGAGCTTAAGATCAACATTCAGAAGCGAAATAGGCCTATACGAACCACACAGGGTCCGGTCCTTCCCGGGTTTCGGAATAACCGACACAGTCGCGGAAAGAAGGTCCGGCGGGATAGCCCCCGGTTCGGAGAAGGAATTGAACAGGCGAGTCAGGATTGGCGCCACAGTGGAGCAGAAGGTCTTGTAGAACAAGGCCGTGTAGCCATCCGGGCCCGGGGCTTTCCCGTGTTTCAATCGTGCTATAGCGGAGATGACTTCCTCCACATGGATGTCCCTCTCTAGGTGGTCCGCCTGGGCGGGCTCTAGTACCGGGAGGGTCACAGACTCCAGATAGTCCTCAGCGTCCCTCGGTGAGGAGGGTTCCGCGGCATATAGCGCCTCGTAGAAGCTACGAAAGGAGTCCGCCACCTCCGCATCACCGGAAACAGAAACCCCGTCTGCACCCACTTGCTCCATCACCACATTGCGTTGCTGTGCAACCCTGAGCCGATGGGCCAGGAGCTTACCGCATCTGTCCCCGCCCGTGTAAAAGGCATGCTTCTGACGCAACGCTGCGTATTCCGCCCGATCTAGGTCCAGTGCAGAGAGGAGTTTCCTCGTCGCTTTCAGCTGCCTCCAAACTCGAGGAGCCCCCGTTCGGCGGTGAACCTGCTCAAGTTCCCTGACCTGCGCAGTCAGTTCGTCCCTCTTACTTTGCCGCTCCCTGTTCTCGGCCGAGGAGATGGAGATAAATTCCCCCCTGAGGACCGCCTTCAAGGCTGCCCACTGCGTCGCTTGAGACGTGTCGGAGTTGCCATTGTGGACCAGATAATCCTGAATGACCTCCTCCACTCGCTTCACCACCGACTTCTTATGTAGAAGAGTATCCCGAAGCCGCCACATCCCTCTGGAGGGGGAGGCCGCCGGCCATGCAAAGACGCCGGAAACCGGTGCATGATCGGACAGGGATAAGACCCCGATGTCCGCCGCCGTGGCGGCCGTGCGTAGCGGTCCACTCACCAGGAGGTAGTCCAACCGCGAATAAGTGCGGTGCGCGTGGGAGAAATAGGAATAGTCCCTATCGGTGGGGTGGATAGCGCGCCAGAGGTCATGCAGATCCATCTCTGCAATCCGGTCTTGCACCGCGCGGGAAAGCTCCCCCGTCTGTGGGGAGCGCTGGGCAGACCTATCCATAGCCGAGTCGAAGACAATGTTCAGGTCTCCCCCCAAGACAACATGGCGATCGGGCGAGGCAGTGACGTCCACTAACACTGATTCCAGGAAACGATCCTGGTGATCAATCGGGCTGTAAACAGAGCCAACCGTGAAGGCAATACCCCCAAGCCGCATGCGATACGCTAAGAGCCTCCCCTTTTGTTCGGCATATTTGTACAATACTTCGCCCCTGAAAGAGCTAGCTAAAAGAATGGCTACGCCTGCAGTCTTGGTCGCTGCCGAAGAGAAGAATTGGGTGGGGAACTTGGCAGAGCGCAGCCTATGACAATCTTTGGGTAGCAGATGAGTTTCCTGCAAAAGGCATATGTCCGCTTGCGTCCCTTCTAGCAGGGATAGGATCGCCCTGCGCTTCACAGGGTTGTTCAGACCCTTAACATTAAGGGTCACTACCTTCAAGGATGGCATCGTCCCCAGGGAATCGAAGCGCTGTGCAGCAAGCGAGGGATCAGCGGCGGGGGCGTGCGGGGCAGGCGCGCAGGGAAGGCCGAGACCGGCCACGCGTGTGCTTGGGCAATATCGGACGGGACCCCACCAACAACAAAACAACTCCTAAGCCCTCCCAGAACCAACCCATGGCAACTAGCCAAAACCACAAACAAAGAAAAACACCCCATTGTCTCAGTCCAGCCCGAACGGGCAAGTCTGTAGAAACCAATCAAGTGTTTGAAGACAACAAGGGTTCCCTGAATGAAAGTAAACAATCAACCCCTAGGTCAGGGAATAAATCAGTGGAGAAAACTACCTAGGCAGTAATTCTGAATTTGAGCACACAATACAAAAGGACCAACACTGAGAGTGAACAGCTTCCAATTAAAAACATAAGTTTATTACAGTCAAATACACAATCGCTAAAAAATACATTTCATAAAAAATTGCATTTCCTTAAATCAAAACATAAAAATTCTTGAACATAGAAGAGTGAGTTGTTTTGTCGACGCGTTTCGGCAGCCAGCGCCTTTCTCAAGACAATCTTACAACTATCACAGGTAAGGAAGAACTTCAAAACTGAGTGATGGTTTAGATATTGGATAGGTTTCATCTACTATTCTGAACCGGAACACGTGTGTTTCCAAACTAATTCTGTAATGTAGATTACTATTTTGTCGACTAGTCAGTTCTTGTGATCTGCTTCTAATAGATATTTCAGTCTGTTTTTCTTAGATCAAAAATTTGCCCAATGGGGAGCTGTAAAATGTCTCGCCTCCACACTATGAATATATATTAATTAGGTGTCGAAGCCTTAGTTGCCAGGGATATCTGATAACGGGCTTATGGACAATTGGTGACCGTCACTGATAGGGGGTCAGAAGCTGATTATTTCATCCCGGGACTACGCCCGAAGCAGACGTTCGCCTCCACGCTACTTCTATTTCAGAAACGACAGGAACAATCAAAGCTGCATCAATTCCATCTGCCCGCTCGAACTTCCTCTTGCCAAATCTAAGAGAAGTTAGAAGAATACAGGCTATCTACAACGGAATCAGGTGTATCTGTATGTATGGCCATCATATACACAGCAAGCAATAATCAGCTTCTGACCCCCTGTCAGTGACGGTCACCAATTGTCCATAAGCCCGTTATCAGATATCCCTGGCAACTAAGGCTTCGACACCTAATTAATATATATTCATAGTGTGGAGGCGAGACATTTTACAGCTCCCCATTGGGCAAATTTTTGATCTAAGAAAAACAGACTGAAATATCTATTAGAAGCAGATCACAAGAACTGACTAGTCGACAAAATAGTAATCTACATTACAGAATTAGTTTGGAAACACACGTGTTCCGGTTCAGAATAGTAGATGAAACCTATCCAATATCTAAACCATCACTCAGTTTTGAAGTTCTTCCTTACCTGTGATAGTTGTAAGATTGTCTTGAGAAAGGCGCTGGCCGCCGAAACGCGTCGACAAAACAACTCACTCTTCTATGTTCAAGAATTTTTATGTTTTGATTTAAGGAAATGCCATTTTTTATGAAATGTATTTTTTAGCGATTGTGTATTTGACTGTAATAAACTTATGTTTTTAATTGGAAGCTGTTCACTCTCAGTGTTGGTCCTTTTGTATTGTGTGCTCAAATTCAGAATTACTGCCTAGGTAGTTTTCTCCACTGAAACCAATCAAGTGGACGTTCAGCCTCTCACCTCCAACCGTTCCCTCCCAACCCCCAGCCCCAACCCAGCATCGTAGAGGCTAAGAATCTCTCCCCCCGGAGTGAAGTTAGGCCGTCAAGGCCACGCCGTTGGAGTCAGGCAAGGTCCTGGCCGCCGTTCTCAGGGATTCCGCCATATCCGCCCTGATGGTAGGGGAATCAGGGCGACTCGCAGTCGCCGGCGATTGTCTCCTCGTCGATCTTTGCCGGCTCCGTCTCTCCGAGCGCCTCCATGTGGGCGTCGCTCCGTCTTCTTCCGTGGCCGTGAGTCCCAAAACCCCGCAGATGTCTTGGAGGGAGCGCAGCTGATGTAACACTCCGTTCCATCTAAAGATTAGACGGAAGGGGTGACCCCAGGAGTAGGGCGTCTCGTGCTCCCGCAGAAAGTCCGTAGCAATCCGGAAGGACCTGCGCTTCTGCAGTGTGATGGCGGACAAGTCCTGGTAGAGCGCCACGGGCCGCTCTCTGAAAGTTAAAGGCAGCTTCCGGCGGGCCTCTGTCATGATGCGCTCCTTCAAGGGGAAATCAGGTAGAAACGCCAGAATGTCAGGAGGGGGTGCCGATGACTGGCGCTGTCGGCCCACTCTATGCGCTCTGTCTATGCGGATCGGGAATTCTGCATCTTCTCCCAAAATCTCCCGGAACAAGTCCTGTAGATAGGCCACCAGGTCCGTCCCCTCGTCCGCGGATGGGACACCCCGCACCCGGATGTTGTTCCGTCTGGACCTGTTCTCGAGGTCCTCAAAGTGGGCCTGGAGCTCGACACACTGCTCTCGTAGAAGGAGAACGTCCTGCTGGAGATGGACTATCTCCTCATCTCGGCGCTGGGCCGCCGTCTCCACCGTGTCAACACGCTCGCCAAGGCCCTCGACCTCCCTGCGCACTTCTCGGACCTCGCTGGCCACCTCCTTCTTTAGCGTCTGGAAGTCGTCCTTGAGGGAGCTAAATGAGTCTTCCATAAAGGACCTCGTGACCGGCGGTTCGCCTCCAGTTGCGTCTGCCGAGGCCTGGGAGGACCCCGGCGATGGTTGTGTCCTGTCCCGCAGCTGCTGGGCCCTGCTGAGCATGTCCGGCAGAGTGCGGTCTCCCCTTTTCGAGCCTCCTCTCCCAGTCATCGTGGCCGCTGCAGTGGGCAAGGCTCAGGGCCGGCCGCCGTAGATGCGTCCAGTCGCTCGTGGGCACCAGATGTGGAGACCCTGCCGAAGACAAGGGTGCTGCGTCACAGGCGACAAAATGGCGGCTCAGGCCGGGGCGAGACAGTCGTGGTTCCGACCAGGGTGGCAATCGGGGGCCAAAGTCAGGGTCTCTCAGTAGTGCACTCCTTGGGAAATTAGTTCAGGAGCCAAGGCGAAAATAGGCACCCGCCCGCTAAAGGCGCGGATGGAGGTCGCCAGCTCCAGCTCCTCAGGGATAAGATGGCGGCAGGGCGGGGCCCGGGAGAGCGGCCTGGGCTGGCGAGACCGCTGGCGACCCCCGGGGTACAATAAGGAAGGAAAGTTCGCAGCCAGTGTCTCACAGTTTCACCGGCGGGTCCGCCCAGGTCGGCTGCCGCGTAGATGCCTCCGTCCCTCGCCACCAGGTCCGGGGTCCATGCCGCACCATGCACCGTCGTCGGTAGCGAAGGGTCAAAGCGCCAGCTAGGGTCCAGGGTCCGCTGTGTATCGGTGACACCGGTCACGCAGGCTTCGGCCGGAGGGCTCTGTTATTCTGCGGAGCACGTCGGGTCCGATCTCTCGGGATCACCAGCTTTCAGCACCAGGCCCAGCCGAGGCGCCTGGACAGCACTGCAATTCGCTCCGCCTCCCGGACTCTCCTCCGCGCTCCGGTCTTTGAGCAAACTTTCGGGGTACTTCCTCCGGGGCGATAGGAGTCAAGGTAGTATCAATATGTGCACCAGGAACTCCGGCACAGTCCTCTCACCCGCAAAGCAGCTGCGGGGGGAGAGAAGCGCAGAAATCAGGGCTCGAGCTGAGCCGGGCCGGAGGAGCTACGGGAGGAAGCGTCCGCTCACCCCGCCATCTTGGCCACGCCCCTCAGCATTTTAAAACTGAAGCATATTCAGTATTATATACGACAAAGCCATAGCTGTTGATTATTTACATTATGGGACTAACAAGCATTGACAAGGCCAATAGTGGTGGCTTGTTGTAGGTGTAATGTTACTTATTGTGTTATATATCTGGATGAAAATACAGAAGTAGCAAAATACTAGTCGGCAGCGCACTGTGCTAAACATAGTCGGCGCCCTACGAGACACTTATGGAGAGACCGGAGTTGTAATGCAGCCTCGCCGAGGGCGTGGTTGAGTCTGTTTCCAGGCTTTCTCACGTTTGCCAGGTTAGGGAACTTGGACATAGAGAGCGAGGGAGAAATTGGGTGATCTGGTGATCTGCCCAGTACTGTCCGTGTGCCCACCCCCCTCCCGTTGTCCGTGAGTGCTTTGTGTGGTCAGGCGATCCTCTGTTTGTATCTGTGAATGTTTTGTAGTGTGCCCGTCCCCCCTCCCGCTGTCCGTGTGCCCGCCCCCCTCCCGCTGTCCGTGAGTGCTTTGTGTGGTCAGGCGATCCTCTGTTTGTATCTGTGAATGCTTTGTAGTGTGCCCGTCCCCCCTCCCGCTGTCCGTGTGCCCATCCCCCCTCCCGCTGCCCGTGTGTCCATGGGCATCTGGCTTCACTTTCACCTGGGCATCTGGCGTCACTTTCACGTGGGCATCTGGCGTCACTTTCACGTGGGCATATGACGTCACTTTCACATGGGCATGTGTATCATCATCAGCCGCTCAAGCTAGGTTTGGGCTTGCGGAGGGCGCGCCCATCACCGAAGGACAGATTCCACTAATGAAATTTAGCCTTAGAGAACATGTGGGGTTTTACACTTACAATGGTCATTTCTATATCTTTTGTTTCTATATTATTTTTAGGTTTTTTTTCTTGGAAGAAGACTTGTCATGTAGTTGTTCTGCCATGACGTTGCAGTGTCCTGCTGAATGTCATGTTCTGCTTGATTCAGGAGTTTCCAATGACACCTGTGGGCTCCCCACAGCCTGTGTGTGTCCTGGTGCCTTTGCAGTCTGTAATGCCCAATAAATCTTTTGTGGTGTGCCCGTCCCCCTCCCGCTGTCCGTGTGCCCGCCCCCCTCCCGCTGTCGGTGAGTGCTTTGTGTGGTCAGGCGATCCTCTGTTTGTATCTGCAAATGTTTTGTATTGTGCCCGTCCCCCCTCCCGCTGTCCGTGAGTGCTTTGTGTGGTCAGGCGATCCTCTGTTTGTATCTGCAAATGTTTTGTAGTGTGCCCGTCCCCCCTCCCGCTGTCCCTGTGCCCGCCCCCCTCCCGCTGTCCGTGAGTGCTTTGTGTGGTCAGGCGATCCTCTGTTTGTATCTGCGAATGTTCCCTGACCTCCATGGTGGTTTAGAAACTTAAGCAGGTGATGCTGCTTGTGTTTTCTCTAGGACTTGTTTTGCTTACCGATGCAGTGTGTTTATAGTAGGTTTAGATTGTTTGCACACCGCATCATTTGATCCAGTGTCAGCAGGGCGTTTGCCTGACGCAGGAATGTTTGGGACATCATTTATTTTATTTTATTTTGTACCACCTAGGGAAAGGCATATACTGAGGTAAAGGGATTGGAATTGTATAGCCTTTTAGGAGGAACTAGAAAAGGAGCTGCAACTCAGTTGGTGTAATGCATAACCTGCTACCCATTTTGTTGTACATATCCCGTAAACTTCTAGTTTTGAGCCATAGCCACAGCTTGTTACACAAACACTGCTAGGTGGCTCGTAGGCCAGTGTTGAAGCAGGGGCAGATTGTGCACCCTAAGGGAAATATTGGAATCCATCTTGTGAGTCCGGGTTCGCTTTTGTGGGCAGCATTGGGGGGTGGGGGGGTTGGTGATGGAGTAACTATTGTGCACTATTGCAGATGGTCCTAAATCGGGAGCAAGGACTGCTGGAGCTGGTCAGACCACCTCGAAGGCACACAAACTAGAGCTGGTTTCCTACGTCGTCTCTACTCTTGGATCTCTCCCAGACAACGTCTGCTTCCCTGCTTTTTGTATGGTATGCCTTGACTTAAGTTCCTTCAGGGCACCTTAGTTGTATATGTCGAATCCTTCTACAGAAAAGAAATGACCATAGTCTTGCTAATATACTAAATTGGCCATGAAATATGTGTACACTTTTTGAGTTTTTGGGAGGCGTCTGTACTATTATAATGCACTGGTAAGCCCACTGACCTGCTCGTATCGGTTTGTTCTGAAGCTCTGTGGGTAGTTGAATTTGGAAGCCATTGAACACCATCTTCAGTTGGGGGGGGGGGGTAGTTTGGTATTAACTTTCACTATTTCTGCAGGTGAAATACTATTTGTCTCAATGAGCAATCTTCGGAAGTAATGTCCCGTGTCCCAAGTGCTTGAACTGATTGAGTTACATAGAAGGATCAGTAATCACCCACTTCATGTGTCTCATCAAGGTATGGTTGTAATTTGAAACGCTTTAGTTGTGGGTTTTATTTTTGGGGTGGGGGGCAATTTATAGACAGCAGTGTGAGTCTTCTAGGGAGAGCATGGTGTGTGGGAGAGCATGGTGTGTGAGAGGCAGCAGTGTGTTAGAGACAGCAGTGTGAGAGACCTTTTATTTATGTTTTGGTTTTTGAAACATAAATAAAACGCATTGTTATCTGCATTATCATTAGCTCAAACTCGAGTAAATACGCGACCTATTGCATTGCAAATGCTATAGGTGTCGCATTTACGAGAGATTAAGCTATTGGCATTGTAAATGACAATGCCATTTATTTCTTTATTTTCAAAACCAACACATAAATAAAAAGTTTGTCATTTACAATGCCAATAGCTCAAATTTTTCAAAAGGCGAAACCATTGCATTGTAAATGCTTGTTTAGGACTTGTGCCCTAACTGGAGGAGTCCACAGAGGTGGCCTTGGGGATATGTTATTATAAATGGGAGGGTGGGGGCTACCCCAAAATCCAGGAAAGTGGGAGCTCGGGACGTAAACCCCCCCACCCCTGGGTCCCTGGTGGGGCCTGTAGTGAGGGTTCACGTTTCTGGTGTTTTTCCCTGTCTTTATGTAATGCCGCACGCCTGCCACCAGAAGGGGGTGCTGGCACCGGAAGGAGGGCTCTTCACCCGACCCTGAGACTGGCAGACACCGAGGGGCTCTCACAGCGCGCACCCTCACTGCTGGAACACACATCCAACATGGAGCAGGAGCAGCCACAACAACGCAAACGGAGTTCTCGTATTTGGGTGGGGGCGGGCGGAAAAATGAACAAATTAAAGGAAAGCATGAGCGTTGCAAAACTGACAGTAAAAAACTGTGCCCATGCTGTTTAAACAGAGCGCTGTGTATGCTTATACTGTTTTACACAATGGCTTAATTTCATGTGCGTTTTTTTTAAGCTGTTTACACAGATTAGCTTAATTTAACGTGCGTCTTTGGTGGCCTAAATATGATATCGACATGAGGCAAACAGATTCAGCAGGTACGGCTTAAGTGGGGGGTGGACGGAAAAGTGCACATATAAAGGTCTATTATTTGGGTGGTCCTACGCTGTTTAAACAGAGCGTATGTCCCTGCCTATGCAATTAAAACACATCTGCTTAATTTGACGTGTGTTTCTGGGGTACACATATGATATTGACATGAGGGCCAGTGCTTAATTTGTGCCGGTGCTTTCCGGTGCTTAGCACCGGCACTTGAATATCAGGGCCGGGTCTATGCGCGCACACCCACATTGATAATTTGCTTTGTTGTAAAAATAAATATACCTTTATTGTATACTCTGTGCTGCTCTGCCACAGGCCCGCAGCGTGTTCATGTATATTCTGCCCGCTGGCCGCCGAGTGTGTGAGTCTCAGTCACACTGTCACTGGCCACGGCGTCACGGCGTTTAAACAGTTTAGTGTTGTTGCGACTTGCAAGTTGCTACTCGAGTGCCGGCGCGACTCACACTTCTGTTCTTAATCACTAAGGTGAGATAGCCCTGCTGCCCCTGCCAAGTCCGTCCGTCCAAGAGAGAATATATTATTGATTAATAATAAATATATAATAATATATATAAAATGTGTGTGTCAAGTTTCATCATCATGGCAGCCTGGGCCCGCGCGGCCCTTCTAAGTTCAGTAAAGTTTTAAGTTAGTTGTCAGTGCCTGCAGAGAAGACGCAGAGTTGTTGACAGTTTCTGTTTGCAGTGGGTGGGCGGGCCGCGGAAGTTCAGGGGAACACAGAACGCACACAATGATGTGATTTTGGGCGGGCTGTGGTGGGGCCGGGCTGGAGGTCCTGATGGGGGTGGGGCTGCCCACTGTGTTGCGCAGTTACAGCGACAGACGGCAGCTCCCCAGGCCACGCCACGAGTCATCATCCACATTAAGTTAGCCTGGCGGCCCTGGCCCGTCTTGACCAACGACGACGAAGCCGAACAGGGCGCAGGGCTGTGCTGTGCAACTGTGTCTGTCTGGTCTGGTGGCACTGCAGCCAGTAGTACGGTGACCGGTCTCTACTACTCGGTCTGGCACTGCAGATTGCGGCCTGGTAGCACTAGCAAGCAGGCAGCACGCAGCAAAGTGCAACTGAGCAGTGCACAGCTAGCTAGCAGTGTATGTCCCTGCCGACCGGCCCACCACGAATAACGGTAAGATTCAGAAGATAAAAATTAAGCAAAGCAAAGCACTTAAAGTTTAAAGTTAAGCTCTGCAGCAGTCATTTAATTAATTGAAGGCTGGTAGATGCATGCATGGTAGCAGGCAGTCAGAAGAGGACCGGCGTCACCTAGGGTCCGGTTTCTTGCCCAACAGTATGCCTCAAGAGTCTTCACATGGCGACCGTGCTTTGGTCATGATTAGAACAGAAGAACAGTTCAGTGTGTCATGTCACATATTATAGTACTTAAAATATACAGCATAGAAGTTAATGACAGATGTTTTTCACCAAAGGTTTTGGAGAGCGTGAGACATAAAAAAGACAACAGGGAAGCTTGATTTGTCAATTATGTTTCTCGGAAGCCCGAGGTGAAAGTGAAACTATTCCCGTCCCGTTATTCACGTTTGTACAATTTTATGTTGCTCAATCGTCTGCTCTTGATTTCAGGATCGATGCAGGGGGTGAGAAGTGATTAGGGACTAGGAGGCTCCACCTGCCCCAGCTCACTGCCAGTTCTGTTACTAACCGCTACACCCTCTCAAGCCACTGAAATTGTTTTAAAAACAAACATAGGGCAATTCTGACTGCCACCCATGCACCTCACCCTCAGCGTTAACCCTCTATTCCCCCAACCAAATATGAAAACGAATAGATTGCCTCCTCCCACCTACATCCACACAAACTTTTTTTTTTAAAAACCCTAGTCTTCCACCACCACCCTGTGCATATAAACCATCTGCCGCAAATTGAAGAAAAATACTGCAATATCTGTTCTTATGCCACTCACACTGACTCAACCTTGTTTGCCTTCCCTTCATGCCTCAAACCAGCACTCTTCGCGCTCACAAGAGCAGAGTTGGTGATGTGACAACATCGGCACTTGTAAGTGCAGTATGCATTGTCAGAGTGAATCATGAGTGTCCTACACTGACAGGGAATTTAATGTCCGGCACAGGCATTCCACTGCCCATGTTTTCACGCCTCCCTCAGGTGGTAGGGACCTGGGAGAGGCGGTAAGACGGCAGGCAAGACCACCAGCGGCCATTCCAGCACCGTGCTCGAGTGGAGTCTCCACAGACTAGGCACTTCACGTTGAGATTTAACTTTTGTTTTCCATTGTTGTTAAAAGTAAATAACAACAGTTACCGTTCCCCTTCAAAATTCTGAGATCCTCTGGAGCACCAGCGGTCTCCTACCTTTCACCCAGACATTTTGGCTGCTAAAAGCAATATAAGGAAATACTGGTTGATTCAAACTCACAATTACATATTCCTGAAGCATTTACTCATTCATAAGGAGGTTTTTAAGGTTAATGCTAGAATCGTTGCCAATTCACCATCCACCAAAAGTTGTTGGAATCTCCAGTATTGTTAATTCCAGAAGTGTGAAATTAACACCCCAGCATCGAGAGTTCTCGTAATGACGTCCTTAGTGTTATTAATAAGGACATTGTGGAGTAGGCAGACCCAAAGTATGCACTACACAGCATAAGAGTCACACTCAACATATACTAAAGTAACAGAGTGCTGGCGGCTGCAAAACTTGGCGTAGCAGGCCCTGGATAAAAAAACTGGTTTACTTAATAACGTTTCTTGGTGCTGTGGTGTTTGGGAGTTTCTAGCTATGAAGAAAGTGAGACACACAGTGCAAGATATTCGCCAGATAGTTATTTCTATATTGAATTCACTGTAGTCTATTTAGAAAAAGAGGACATAAACCTCACATGCACACAAGGCCACACGCCTTCAGACCTTTAGATGAATCAAAGGCTAAGGATGGAAAATCTCAAGATCTGGGAACCCTGGATAGAGCCATTCTATGTTTGGTATCTGTAGTATTCTTGCATCTGGTTTATGTTATATGTGCTTTCTCCACCACCAGTCCAGCTAGTAGAATGTTGCAGCTATGATGCACTAGAGAATGTTGGGATGCTGTGGGCTGTGGATGACAGTTGACATTGGGCTGAGCATCATGATGGATGCTCCTGGTGGGGCCGTTATACCAACTTAACTGCATATCTTCTTAATAAACATCTTAACTACATCTACAGCGTGGAACTCCATTACTACATTATTTATGGCAACGATGGATCAACGAACCTACCACTTTTATTGATGAAGTGCAACTAATTTCAACCAAGCAAAAGAAACCTCTCAACAAAGAAACCTACAAAAAAAAAAGCGTAATTAAAGTAAAGAGTAACCTGACAAGCAAGAGAGAGGTCACGCCTGTATGCCCCACCAGAGTCCTCTTCACCGGACAGCTCAAGTACAGGCGTGCTACAACATCTAGCAATCAGTCAACAAGCGGAAGCCTTCATATTCACAAGAAACCCTAACTACAAAAAGAAACGTTTGCAGACTTAAAGAAAAGAAGGTAAACAGGGGCTGTGTGTGAAATATTGCCACCTGTTAAGGGTTAAAAAGTTGTTTTTGGGCGGAAGGCATTCACTTTACAAGTTGTTGACTGTACATTTAAATAGACTGTTGTTGTAAATACAAAGTTGACTCCACAAGAAGGTGAGTGAAGTAGAAGGTTTAATGCAGCACAGATATGAATAGATCAGCCCCTCGTCCAACCACAGCTCCAACTGCCAACAGGGCGAAGGAGAACTCTAGAAGCTAGAACACAGGGAGGAATCTAGAGTGCTGGCCCAAGAAAGGAGCAAAGCACTGTACAACATATCTTCCCCCTTTGCAAGGAAAAATAATACAGAAATGGAAAGAAAGCATTAATGCACATAGTCATTCAAGTACATGGGTGGGTGACGGGAACGAGAGCTCCTCAATCTGACATCAATGGAAGAAGAGGAAGGAGGGGAAGGAGAACAAGGAACAGAAGCAGGAACAAGGGAGGCAGGAGCATACGTCCATAAAGATGTGGAGGCATCGCCACCACCCACCTCCCCCCGTCCAATTGGCAAGGGAATAGGAGAAGAAGAACGGCCAGAAGACAATAAATAACCATTACAACCATTACTATCAGTAGCAGACAGGTCATCAGAAGAAGAATCTTTACGTTTTTGGTAGAGTGCCACTCTCCGATAGTTCCAACTTTCGCCATTGGCTAGGACAATAAAGTGCGGAAAGACCCTCTTGACTCTGTAGGGACCCCTAAACTTGCTAAGGCCTTTAGCAAGTCTCCCAGGCTTAACTTTAACAAGGTCACCCACAGAGATGGGTAAAGAGGTACTGTTACATGTTAAAGGCACCTCACCACAAGAGCCCTTCAACCAAGCAGGAGTTAATTTAGTTAATGGCGTGCGACCACGCATAAGTTCAAAGGGAGACTTCTCACCACTCTTATGTGGTGTGGAGCGGTACGCCCAGACTAGCTCCTGGACACGTTCATCAGAAAAACAACCGGTCTCCACAAACATTTGAATCACCCCTTAACGAGGCGATTCACCCTTTCACAAAGGCCATTACCCTGTGGGTTGTAAAGGCTAGTCTTCTGATGCCTGATGCCACAATCATTTACAAAAGAAGTCATTTTCGAGGAAGTGAGTTGAGTCCCATTATCCGAAATGAGAACAGAAGGATAACCTTCGTTCATAAAGGTACTTTTCAGAAACTTAATGGTGGTGTCAGTGCTGATTTCTTTAACAAATTGTACACAAAGCCATTTTGAGAAACAATCGATTAAGACGATTGCAAAACGGTGATCAGTAGGTAACTCACTCATGGGGCCTATGAAGTCTATGCAGACACTGTGCCAGGGAACATTCTCAAAAACAATTTTTTGAGGAGATTGAGAGCCCAAAACTTTCAGACGCTTCTCACCTTCTTTGCAGACGCTACATTTCAAAACACAATCAACTGCATCATTATCAATAGAGGGCCACCAAAAATTTTGTTTGACCCGGCGTTGAGTGAGACTCTGACCCAGATGTCCCTCATGGGCCAAGTCAAGGATCCTCCTTCTCAAGAGGCTAGGAGGGACAAAGCGATCACCTCGCATCAGAACATCTTTCCCCTCTAAAGAAAGTTCATCCAAAATTTTCAGGAAAGGTCTGACTAAAGGACTAACGGTACTTTCCCTTCTTGTTCCTTTAGAAACAAGATTGATGACAGACCTTAAAGTCAGATCTTCCTCCATACCTCTGGACCACTCCTCACGAGAGAATGAACCACCACCCACCAACAAAACATCCTCCAACACTGCAACAGCAAGATCATCAAGAGTGATCTCAGGATCACAACAAGAAGAAGGAATGGGAAGCCTAGACAGACAATCCGCTTGGATATTCTTCCACCCGTGAACAAATTCAATTTCACATTGATAATCCTGTAGGCGAGAGGCTAATCTCGCCAACCTTGGAGAACCCTTTCCGGCCCCACCAGGTGCTAGAACATTTAGAAGTGGTTTGTGGTCTGTACGCAAAACAAACTTGTAACCCCACAAGTAAGTTCTAAAGTAACTAGTGCCCCAGACTGCAGCAAGGGCTTCACGCTCTATTACAGAGTAGTGAGATTCTGAGGTAGACAGAGGCCTAGACGCGAAAGCTATGGTTTTCTCAACATTCCCATGTTTTTGTAATAGAACTGCACCAAGGCCAATGGCACTAGCGTCAACCATAAGAATGGAGGACCGAGCAGTGTCAAAAGGGGTGAGGACATTTGCAGATTTCAGTTCCCCTTTAATTAACTTAAAGCAGGATTCGTGCTCAGCAGTCCAACAAAATTTAACACCTTTTTTCAGCAAGGATCTAAGGGAAGCAGTCTTAGCTGAAAAATCCCTTACAAATCTCGAGTAAAACTCAATCAAGCCCATAAAGGACCGAAGTTGATCCTTATCAACGGGGGAAGGTGCCAGTTCAATGGCCTCAAGCAAGTTTTTCTTTGGCCTGATGCCCTCCTCAGACAAACAAAAACCCAGATACTCTATTTACTTCAACAAAAATGCACACTTCTCCTTTCTTAATGTCAAGCCAGCCTCATCCACTCTACATAGCACATTTTCTAAAATTTTGTTGTGTTCTAGTAGAGAATCGCCATAAATCAAGATATCGTCTTGAAAATACAGCACCTTATCAAGACCTTTAAAAACCTCAGAGACAAGTCTCTGGAAAACACTAGCGGCTGAGACTAGCCCAAAGGGTAGTCTAGTAAATTGGAATGTTCCCTCGCTGGTGATGAAAGCAGTTAAGTGCTTTGAAGAGTCATCAAGACATATTTGATGGTACGCATGTTTAAGGTCCAACTTCCTAAAGAACTTAGCTCCTCTAAGAGTCGATACCAACTCACCAATGTTTGGTAGAGGGAACACGTCCGCTACAACACACTTATTCAGGGAGCGAAGATCTACACAGAATCTAATCTTGTTATCGGGTTTCTGTGAGATCACAACAGGCGAAACCCAAGGAGATGCTTCAATGGGTTCAATGATTCCCCCTTGGAGCATTTCCTCAAGGGTAGCCTTGACTTCATTGCGTAAAGCAAAAGGCACTCTCCTCACCTTGTGTTGGACAGGTGAACTGCCCTCTTTGAGGATAATGCGATGTGAGTAACCTATAAGTTCACCCAACTGGTCCCTGAAAACATTTTTATACTTGGTCAATATGTCCCCCAAGGATGAGATCTCTACTATTGAAATTGGATTATCTGATCTAGGATCAACCACAATGTACAGATCAAATTGGTGGTGGTGACCTAAAATAGCCGGTCCGTCTGCAGATATATATACGTTACCAAAAGTTGATCTGCCTTTGAAGTCAATTTTAGCTTCAAAGAAACCTAGCATGTCGATTTTCTCACCCTGGTAGCCAGACGGGAAAATGTCACATGTCTTCAGTGCTCTATCGCCCCACACACTCTTCATTAATGAAGCAGGAATTATGGTCCACTTTGAACCTGTGTCCACCATGAGTGTAATAATTTCACCATCAATAACAAATTCATCCTTAAAAGGATTACCTCTCTGACTGTCACAGGAGCATACAGCGTCAGTCAGGACTAAAATTTTGTTAACGTCACGTCTCAGATTATCACATTCACTAATGACTGTAACTCTAGAATTATTCTTATTTCTACACATTTTTGCGAAGTGTCCCACCTTACCACAACGCAGACACTCTTTGTTGTTAGCAAAACAAAATTTCCCATCCGAAGAATGAGAAAAACTACCACATCTAGAACATGACTTTTGGTTATTTTTGCTAAAAGATGCCTGTTGTACATTCTTTTTCTGAAGAACATATCCTTTTTTCCTAACAATTGCGATAGCAGAAGCTTCATCGTCACTGTTTTCGCTAAGAGAACTCTTATTAGAGATTTCCGCCACCTTGGTCTCTAAGCCACTTTTCTGTAGTTCCCTCATACACTTTTCACTTTCTTCCACGATTTTAGCTAACTCTATGGCATCCTTCAACGTTGGGTTCTTTGCCGCCCACAACCGTTCTTGGACTTTTCTGTTGTTGGCTTGAACAACAAGTTGACCCCTAATTAATTCGTCCGCCATCTTGCCAAAGTTGCATTTAATCGAAAGTTCACGCAGTCTTGCAACAAATTCATCAATGCTTTCTTCAGGCAATTGTTTATTTTTATAAAACTTGTATCTTTGAAGAATAAGGTTTTCTTCCTTGCCAAACCGAGTCTCTAATCTTGTTATAGCCTCTTTAAACTCATCTAAGTCAGCTTGTGACCCTGCAGGTAGTACCTGTGGAAAATATCTGAATAGACGCTGTCCCTCTTTACCCAAAGTGGTCATTAACAGTGCTTTTTTGCGTTTTGGTGAATATTCCTCTCCATCAAGAGCTTCAATATAGTTGTGGAACATGACTATCCAGTCCTCCCATGCTATAGGTGGATTACCTGGTTCTGACAGGAATTGAGGAGGAAGGGCGACATTGATTGAATGAGCCATGTCTCTAAATAACAATAAATTGGGTAAAGGGATAAACAATACAGTACAGATGTGATGAGTTAAATAATTAAGTCTTACTCCTTTGAGAAGAGAAGATCCGTTGCACAGGAACGATGCTTCGTGGTTCACAACGAGCGTATCCTAGGAGATCGACAACAAAGAAGAAAAGACACCTAAAATGGCCGACTACGTCGTCAGACGTTTTGGTTGCAGCGAGATTCCACACGCATTGAAAATGCGTTCCAGAGACGCGTTGCTATGCGTTCCAGTGTCACAACTCGCGATAGTTCAACTTCAAAGGCGTTGAACGCGTTGCTATGCGCTGTGGAGACACTCCTCGTGACAGGGTTGATGACGCTGCCGCCTGCGTTTAGTTACGCTATTGCTTGCGAAGCGCGTTATTGTTGCTAGGCAACTCACCGGGATTTCTGTTCATCGATGAAATTGACGCCGATGACTTTTCAGTACATCCCGAAGAGAGGAAAACACCAGGACAGCTCACCGCTGATACGAGAGAGAGTATTTGCGTCCTCGCTGTGCTTCACACGGGGTTCTTGAGGGTGAGGATCTACCGCACTGTGAAATCTTCTCGGGCTGCAGCAGCGAAGGAAGAAGCGGTGGTTGGACACGTCACTAGTCCAAGTCGCCAGATGTTGTAAATACAAAGTTGACTCCACAAGAAGGTGAGTGAAGTAGAAGGTTTAATGCAGCACAGATATGAATAGATCAGCCCCTCGTCCAACCACAGCTCCAACTGCCAACAGGGCGAAGGAGAACTCTAGAAGCTAGAACACAGGGAGGAATCTAGAGTGCTGGCCCAAGAAAGGAGCAAAGCACTGTACAACAACTGTCCATGATTAACTGGAGGCGGGTTAAGTTAGGAAAAATATCTAACTACAAATCTGAGCTTTATTGAAGTCGAGTGATTTTTCATGGATGATACTGTTAAGAATTATCACAGTTAAATACAATAATAATGCTCGAGCAGCCAAGTGTGAAAGGTATGAGCAAGCTCAGTGGAAAAGAAACTGTCATTTAAAACTTAACAAGCGTGAAAGAAATCAGAGGCAAACCGGAAAGTGAACTCAATCTGTCAGACATGAAAGTAATGTCTTTGTGAAAGGGAATTGTCATTTCATGTTTTTCACCTTTTAAAATATACAAGCCTCATGCTGTTGGGACTACAATTCAAAAAATGCAACCTGCCAAGTACAATGCTTCTGCGAGGAAAGAAAAAAAAAAACGGCCTGTGTGAGACATTTTATTATATTCTAAATTAACGTTGCCTCAGTCCTTCGTGTCGATTTGTTATTAACTGCTGTTTTTCCATATCAAAACATTGCCACGAGCTCAAGCACGCACTTGCCGTTTTGAAGCTGAGAGATCCTTCAGCCTTCGCAGTCATCTCTTCACTGATGACGTTTTGGAATCTCCAACTGCCTTTGGGGGAAGTTCAGTGCGCTCACAGCGCTGTGGCAGCAGTAGATAACATCAGAGGCCCTCAACCTCTGACCTGTGGCGTCACTGCGCAAGGGCACGCAGCGCAGGTTGGTCATTTTTATTTTCTTCATGCCTTATTTATCTTCGTGCGGCGCTTGGAGATTATTTACAGCAGCATTGTTGTGTCAAGGACAGAGCCTCATTTTCACGAAAAGCGGCGGCTACTCACTAACTTATATTTACATTTTGCTGCTGTTCGGTTTTCCTATGGGGACTTCTACATTGGAGCGTGGAGATGAGTCTCTCTGCAGTTGTTCTCCACAGGAACTGGTTTTCGTTGGCAGGTTGAGTCCTTCATATTTGGTTCGTGTTTCAAATAATCTTTTCCATATTGTCTAAAAGTGCTCAGTTTCAAATCGGGTGAGACATCGCTCACCAGCACCTCTTTGCTTTCATCTGGAACAGTTTCTTCAAATGATTTCAACATATGGAACGATTTCTTTTGATGTTTTTTTTTTTTCATTATTTATTTTGCTGTCGGTATACCATATGTACTTATTTCTCATTTCAGCACCATTTAAATGCTACTTTGTCTGATTTGCTTTCAGCTTACTTACTGCATTGTTATTTTTTGGCAAATGTATTTCTTCTCATGTTTTCTTGCTGCTTTAAGTGCTTTAGCGCACTGTGTCAATTTGACTTGTGCTGTGTTTAGTGACGGTTTGAGTGATGAAAAGTTTGTTCTTATGGCTAGTTTGGCGCGATGACTTCTACGTAGGGGATTTGGTTGTTTAGGAGCTGGTTTCCTTGCATTTATTGTATTCTTTCAGTTGAGGTTGTGCACACCTTTTCACTGATTTCTTTCCCCTAAAGTTTGTAGGTCTAGCAGCTTTAACATTTCTTATGTCTCACTCTCATTTTTCCTTTTACATTTGCTCATGTTACTGTACGACTTGTTTCTTTTTCTGGTGTATGTGTCTAGGGGGTTCCAGTTCCACCTATGTAATTAGTATTTATTTATTTGATTTATATTGCGCACTATAACCCAGAGGTCTCTAGGCGCTTTGTTAGGGTCAGCTAGACAATACAAAGCGGTGTTAGTCCCATATACTTATTGTTTAGGGGGTGATAGTCCCACCTACGTTTTTTTTTTTAGTAATGGGTTTTAGTCCCATATACTCAGTTTATACATGGAGTTTATCTACATGGGTAGCATCTTCACAGTCCCTTGTTGGGACAGGATTTGGGTTAGAGTCCCATTATCCTCAATTTTACATTCAGCGTCTTCTGTTTTAGAGGCAGGTGTTGGGTTAAAGTCGCATTATCCTTAGTTTTACAGTCACTTTTGTTTAGAGTCAGGATTTGGGTTACAGTCCCACTATCCTTCAATTGTCCTTTGTTTTAGAGGCAAGTTTTTTTTGTTAGAGTCCCTCGTTTTTGGGGTAGGAATTTGGGTTTTAGTCCCTCTTTTCTTGTTCTTACATGGAAATTGTTCTATCTATTTTGTCATTATCTTTCTGGTGGGAAGATGGGTAATGTTGACATCTTTTGTTTTAATTTTATACATTTTCTCATGTTTTAAAATTGTTCACTCTCGTCATGTGGTACATTTATTGTATATTTTTGAGAGTTGAATTACTTCGTACATTTGTTCTTGTACTATGTCTTTCCTTCTTGCATGCCTGTCTAGCCAGTAGGTGTGTCTGTTGGTTAGCCATCAGTATTTTCAAGCTTAGTTTTCCTCTTTGTTGTTTCTTTTGGTTTGGTTCTTGTTTTTTTTCTCTTGTTATGTATGGAAAAGAGGATGGGTATGTTCTTCTGTGTGTTTTTCTTTCTTTGGTTCTTCCTTACCAGTGTTTTCTCCTTTTATTTTCTTTGTGGAAGAGAGGGGATAATGTTCAATTCTTTTCTTTGGTTCTTTCTGACCAGCGTTCTTCCCTTCTTGTTCTTGGTTCTTTCTGACCAGCGTTCTTTCCTTTTTGTTTCCATTGTGGAAGAGAGGGGATGATGTAGTATTCTTGCATCTGGTTTATGTTATATGTGCTTTCTCCACCACCAGTCCAGCTAGTAGAATGTTGCAGCTATGATGCACTAGAGAATGTTGGGATGTTGTGGGCTGTGGATGACAGTTGACTTTGGGCTGAGCATCATGCTGGATGCTCCTGGTGGGGCCGTTATACCAACTTAACTGCATATCTTCTAATAAACATCTAAACTACATCTACAGCGTGGAACTCCATTACTACATTATTTCTACATTGACTTTTTTTCTTCCACTTGCTTGAACTATTAAAACTCGGTTTCTGCCTTTTGAACTCGGCTAAGACAGCCCTCTTTTGTGTTTTTAAGTCTATCACTTTTGCTCATCACAGCCATCTTTCCTCCAATTGTTAGTATCATCCTTGATCATTCCCCTGCCAACTACCCTACTGTATTAGGGACACCACACTAGCCTCCTTTGACACCACAGACAAGACTCTTGAATAGTTCTCTTCTTACCTCTCCAACTGTTCCTTTTCAGTTCCCAAATGGTCTAAGCTCTCGGCCTCTCGCCACCAACCCCTATCCCGCTCAATCCCCTCCCTCTAGGGTACTGCCCTCAGTGACATAATATATTTTAGTTTCTCTTATCATATGTGAGCTGGTAACAGCCAACACGTTTGGGAAGCTCTTTGTATTGGTATTCAGTTTCTATTTTTAGGATTTCCCAAATTACAAAGTAAACACTGGATTTGTGAGTGTTTATTCATAGTTTGTTACTTGTATCTACTGTTGGATTCCTCAGCCAACACACTTTTTTGTTCTGGCATGTATGCCTGTGTGCTTTTTCAAGACCAAAGTTTGTATGTCCTATAAAGTTAATTGGTCTTAAGGTAGAAAATAAAGCTATTTCTGGTTCTGTAAGATATACTGGGAGGCGCACTACACAGGGAGTGTCATACAGCGCATAGCATTGCTACTGTGCACACATTGCCGAAGGTAAATGATCTCCCAAACACTTGCTTTTTGTTATTTTAGTTTTGGAAATCTAATTGAATGATTGTACAGAACCAGATAGACCCTTTTAGAACCAACTACCAACAGAGTGTGCTTGTTTCTGCCTTTTTGAGAGGACATACATACAGGGAAACATCTATCACCTTTTTAAAACAGTATGATAAAGACCTGGCATAATTAGTGCAGTTCCACTATACAAGGTGATAGTAAGATCTTTGACCCAGATGAAAGGAAAATATATTTTCTTTCCCTTCATACCCACCTGTCCTTTAGTCTTGAACCTTTGTTTGCCTCACTGCCTCCAGGCATTCTTTAGCCCACCACTCTCTGAATCTGAAATCCTTGAAAAGTGAAATTATTTAAGCCTCTGGCTCATGCTCCCCGCCTCTCCTCTGATACATCCCCTTTTACTCAGATACCTAGGTGCTTATTTACAAGCCCCTTGCGCCACTTTTGCGTCCATTTTCTCATGTATAAAGTGGCGCAAGGGGCTCGTAAATAAGCCCCCTAGTCTCCCTGCCCTGCCACAGAAATCCCAGTACTATTGTGATGTTTGGCTTTTTCACAATCTTATGACTTCTTCAGTGATATAACATTGAGGGATGCACCAACACTCAGAAAATTGTTCCAGCGCTACAGGCTTGGGTGCCTTTCTTTGATATTTTCATGCTTTCTGGCCTGGGTGCCTTCGTGTGATGTTACCATGATTTCTGGCCTGGGGGCCTTTGTGTGACGTTTCCATGCTTCATTTTCTTGAGTTTTTATGTGTGAGATTTTTATGCTTTCTGGCATGGGTGCCTATGTGTGACATTTCCACGGTTTATGGCTTGGAATGGATGCTTATGTGTAACACACACATTTCATGGTTTATCTCATGGGTGCTTGTGTTTTAAATGCACATTTGCTTTAATCTTTTTCAAAATGGTTCACGGGGAACCTCCTATCAAAACCTTACTATGAGGAAGGCTCCCTTTCTGAAGTTCAGATCAGGTATTATATTTGACTTTTAGCAGTGCTACTTGAAGATGTGGGTGGAGCTAATAGAGTAAGTGGGTGGAGGGAGTGGGTGGAGCCAGTAAAAAGTGGGTGTGGCCTTCGACAAACATTTGAGCACCTGCACTTCTTATTTTACAAATCACTGGGGAGGAGGCAATCTATTCGTTTTCATATTTGGTTGGGGGAATAGAGGGTTAACGCTGAGGGTGAGGTGCATGGGTGGCAGTCAGAATTGCCCTATGTTTGTTTTTAAAACAATTTCAGTGGCTTGAGAGGGTGTAGCGGTTAGTAACAGAACTGGCAGTGAGCTGGGGCAGGTGGAGCCTCCTAGTCCCTGATCACTTCTCACCCCCTGCATCGATCCTGAAATCAAGAGCAGACGATTGAGCAACATAAAATTGTACAAACGTGAATAACGGGACGGGAATAGTTTCACTTTCACCTCGGGCTTCCGAGAAACATAATTGACAAATCAAGCTTCCCTGTTGTCTTTTTTATGTCTCACGCTCTCCAAAACCTTTGGTGAAAAACATCTGTCATTAACTTCTATGCTGTATATTTTAAGTACTATAATATGTGACATGACACACTGAACTGTTCTTCTGTTCTAATCATGACCAAAGCACGGTCGCCATGTGAAGACTCTTGAGGCATACTGTTGGGCAAGAAACCGGACCCTAGGTGACGCCGGTCCTCTTCTGACTGCCTGCTACCATGCATGCATCTACCAGCCTTCAATTAATTAAATGACTGCTGCAGAGCTTAACTTTAAACTTTAAGTGCTTTGCTTTGCTTAATTTTTATCTTCTGAATCTTACCGTTATTCGTGGTGGGCCGGTCGGCAGGGACATACACTGCTAGCTAGCTGTGCACTGCTCAGTTGCACTTTGCTGCGTGCTGCCTGCTTGCTAGTGCTACCAGGCCGCAATCTGCAGTGCCAGACCAAGTAGTAGAGACCGGTCACCGTACTACTGGCTGCAGTGCCACCAGACCAGACAGACACAGTCGCACAGCACAGCCCTGCGCCCTGTTCGGCTTCGTCGTCGTTGGTCAAGACGGGCCAGGGCCGCCAGGCTAACTTAATGTGGATGATGACTCGTGGCGTGGCCTGGGGAGCTGCCGTCTGTCGCTGTAACTGCGCAACACAGTGGGCAGCCCCACCCCCATCAGGACCTCCAGCCCGGCCCCACCACAGCCCGCCCAAAATCACATCATTGTGTGCGTTCTGTGTTCCCCTGAACTTCCGCGGCCCGCCCACCCACTGCAAACAGAAACTGTCAACAACTCTGCGTCTTCTCTGCAGGCACTGACAACTAACTTAAAACTTTACTGAACTTAGAAGGGCCGCGCGGGCCCAGGCTGCCATGATGATGAAACTTGACACACACATTTTATATATATTATTATATATTTATTATTAATCAATAATATATTCTCTCTTGGACGGACGGACTTGGCAGGGGCAGCAGGGCTATCTCACCTTAGTGATTAAGAACAGAAGTGTGAGTCGCGCCGGCACTCGAGTAGCAACTTGCAAGTCGCAACAACACTAAACTGTTTAAACGCCGTGACGCCGTGGCCAGTGACAGTATGACTGAGACTCACACACTCGGCGGCCAGCGGGCAGAATATACATGAACACGCTGCGGGCCTGTGGCAGAGCAGCACAGAGTATACAATAAAGGTATATTTATTTTTACAACAAAGCAAATTATCAATGTGGGTGTGCGCGCATAGACCCGGCCCTGATATTTAAGTGCCGGTGCTAAGCACCGGAAAGCACCGGCACAAATTAAGCACTGGCCCTCATGTCAATATCATATGTGTACCCCAGAAACACACGTCAAATTAAGCAGATGTGTTTTAATAGCATAGGCAGGGACATACGCTCTGTTTAAACAGCGTAGGACCACCCAAATAATAGACCTTTATATGTGCACTTTTCCGTCCACCCCCCACTTAAGCCGTACCTGCTGAATCTGTTTGCCTCATGTCGATATCATATTTAGGCCACCAAAGACGCACGTTAAATTAAGCTAATCTGTGTAAACAGCTTAAAACGCACATGAAATTAAGCCATTGTGTAAAACAGTATAAGCATACACAGCGCTCTGTTTAAACAGCATGGGCACATTTTTTTACTGTCAGTTTTGCAACGCTCATGCTTTCCTTTAATTTGTTCATTTTTCCGCCCGCCCCCACCCAAATACGAGAACTCCGTTTGCGTTGTTGTGGCTGCTCCTGCTCCATGTTGGATGTGTGTTCCAGCAGTGAGGGTGCGCGCTGTGAGAGCCCCTCGGTGTCTGCCAGTCTCAGGGTCGGGTGAAGAGCCCTCCTTCCGGTGCCAGCACCCCCTTCTGGTGGCAGGCGTGCGGCATTACATAAAGACAGGGAAAAACACCAGAAACGTGAACCCTCACTACAGGCCCCACCAGGGACCCAGGGGTGGGGGGGTTTACGTCCCGAGCTCCCACTTTCCTGGATTTTGGGGTAGCCCCCACCCTCCCATTTATAATAACATATCCCCAAGGCCACCTCTGTGGACTCCTCCAGTTAGGGCACAAGTCCTAAACAAGCATTTACAATGCAATGGTTTCGCCTTTTGAAAAATTTGAGCTATTGGCATTGTAAATGACAAACTTTTTATTTATGTGTTGGTTTTGAAAATAAAGAAATAAATGGCATTGTCATTTACAATGCCAATAGCTTAATCTCTCGTAAATGCGACACCTATAGCATTTGCAATGCAATAGGTCGCGTATTTACTCGAGTTTGAGCTAATGATAATGCAGATAACAATGCGTTTTATTTATGTTTCAAAAACCAAAACATAAATAAAAGGTCTCTCACACTGCTGTCTCTAACACACTGCTGCCTCTCACACACCATGCTCTCCCACACACCATGCTCTCCCTAGAAGACTCACACTGCTGTCTATAAATTGCCCCCCACCCCAAAAATAAAACCCACAACTAAAGCGTTTCAAATTACAACCATACCTTGATGAGACACATGAAGTGGGTGATTACTGATCCTTCTATGTAACTCAATCAGTTCAAGCACTTGGGACACGGGACATTACTTCCAAAGATTGCTTATTGAGACAAATAGTATTTCACCTGCAGAAATAGTGAAAGTTAATACCAAACTATCCCCCCTCCCCCCCCCCCCCAACTGAAGATGGTGTTCAATGGCTTCCAAATTCAACTACCCACAGAGCTTCAGAACAAACCGATACGAGCAGGTCAGTGGGCTTACCAGTGCATTGTAATAGTACAGACGCCTCCCAAAAACTCAAAAAGTGTACACATATTTCATGGCCAATTTAGTATATTAGCAAGACTATGGTCATTTCTTTTCTGTAGAAGGATTCGACATATCCAACTAAGGTGCCCTGAAGGAACTTAAGTCAAGGCATACCATACAAAAAGCAGGGAAGCAGACGTTGTCTGGGATAGATCCAAGAGTAGAGACGACGTAGGAAACCAGCTCTAGTTTGTGTGCCTTCGAGGTGGTCTGACCAGCTCCAGCAGTCCTTGCTCCCGATTTAGGACCATCTGCAATAGTGCACAATAGTTACTCCATCACCAACCCCCCCACCCCCCATTGCTGCCCACAAAAGCGAACCCGGACTCACAAGATGGATTCCAATATTTCCCTTAGGGTGCACAATCTGCCCCTGCTTCAACACTGGCCTACGAGCCACCTAGCAGTGTTTGTGTAACAAGCTGTGGCTATGGCTCAAAACTAGAAGTTTACGGGATATGTACAACAAAATGGGTAGCAGGTTATGCATTACACCAACTGAGTTGCAGCTCCTTTTCTAGTTCCTCCTAAAAGGCTATACAATTCCAATCCCTTTACCTCAGTATATGCCTTTTCCTAGGTGGTACAAAATAAAATAAAATAAATGATGTCCCAAACATTCCTGCGTCAGGCAAACGCCCTGCTGACACTGGATCAAATGATGCGGTGTGCAAACAATCTAAACCTACTATAAACACACTGCATCGGTAAGCAAAACAAGTCCTAGAGAAAACACAAGCAGCATCACCTGCTTAAGTTTCTAAACCACCATGGAGGTCAGGGAACATTCGCAGATACAAACAGAGGATCGCCTGACCACACAAAGCACTCACGGACAGCGGGAGGGGGGCGGGCACAGGGACAGCGGGAGGGGGGACGGGCACACTACAAAACATTTGCAGATACAAACAGAGGATCGCCTGACCACACAAAGCACTCACCGACAGCGGGAGGGGGGCGGGCACACGGACAGCGGGAGGGGGACGGGCACACCACAAAAGATTTATTGGGCATTACAGACTGCAAAGGCACCAGGACACACACAGGCTGTGGGGAGCCCACAGGTGTCATTGGAAACTCCTGAATCAAGCAGAACATGACATTCAGCAGGACACTGCAACGTCATGGCAGAACAACTACATGACAAGTCTTCTTCCAAGAAAAAAAACCTAAAAATAATATAGAAACAAAAGATATAGAAATGACCATTGTAAGTGTAAAACCCCACATGTTCTCTAAGGCTAAATTTCATTAGTGGAATCTGTCCTTCGGTGATGGGCGCGCCCTCCGCAAGCCCAAACCTAGCTTGAGCGGCTGATGATGATACACATGCCCATGTGAAAGTGACGTCATATGCCCACGTGAAAGTGACGCCAGATGCCCACGTGAAAGTGACGCCAGATGCCCAGGTGAAAGTGAAGCCAGATGCCCATGGACACACGGGCAGCGGGAGGGGGGATGGGCACACGGACAGCGGGAGGGGGGACGGGCACACTACAAAGCATTCACAGATACAAACAGAGGATCGCCTGACCACACAAAGCACTCACGGACAGCGGGAGGGGGGCGGGCACACGGACAGCGGGAGGGGGACGGGCACACTACAAAACATTCACAGATACAAACAGAGGATCGCCTGACCACACAAAGCACTCACGGACAACGGGAGGGGGGTGGGCACACGGACAGTACTGGGCAGATCACCAGATCACCCAATTTCTCCCTCGCTCTCTATGTCCAAGTTTCCTAACCTGGCAAACGTGAGAAAGCCTGGAAACAGACTCAACCACGCCCTCGGCGAGGCTGCATTACAACTCCGGTCTCTCCATAAGTGTCTCGTAGGGCGCCGACTATGTTTAGCACAGTGCGCTGCCGACTAGTATTTTGCTACTTCTGTATTTTCATCCAGATATATAACACAATAAGTAACATTACACCTACAACAAGCCACCACTATTGGCCTTGTCAATGCTTGTTAGTCCCATAATGTAAATAATCAACAGCTATGGCTTTGTCGTATATAATACTGAATATGCTTCAGTTTTAAAATGCTGAGGGGCGTGGCCAAGATGGCGGGGTGAGCGGACGCTTCCTCCCGTAGCTCCTCTGGCCCGGCTCAGCTCGAGCCCTGATTTCTGCGCTTCTCTCCCCCCGCAGCTGCTTTGCGGGTGAGAGGACTGTGCCGGAGTTCCTGGTGCACATATTGATACTACCTTGACTCCTATCGCCCCGGAGGAAGTACCCCGAAAGTTTGCTCAAAGATCGGAGCGCGGAGGAGAGTCCGGGAGGCGGAGCGAATTGCAGTGCTGTCCAGGCGCCTCGGCTGGGCCTGGTGCTGAAAGCTGGTGATCCCGAGAGATCGGACCCGACGTGCTCCGCAGAATAACAGAGCCCTCCGGCCGAAGCCTGCGTGACCGGTGTCACCGATACACAGCGGACCCTGGACCCTAGCTGGCGCTTTGACCCTTCGCTACCGACGACGGTGCATGGTGCGGCGTGGACCCCGGACCTGGTGGCGAGGGACGGAGGCATCTACGCGGCAGCCGACCTGGGCGGACCAGCCGGTGCAACTGTGAGACACTGGCTGCGAACTTTCCTTTCTTATTGTACCCCGGGGGTCGCCAGCGGTCTCGCCAGCCCAGGCCGCTCTCCCGGGCCCCGCCCTGCCGCCATCTTATCCCTGAGGAGCTGGAGCTGGCGACCTCCATCCGCGCCTTTAGCGGGCGGGTGCCTACTTTCGCCTTGGCTCCTGAACTAATTTCCCAAGGAGTGCACTACTGAGAGACCCTGACTTTGGCCCCCGATTGCCACCCTGGTCGGAACCACGACTGTCTCGCCCCGGCCTGAGCCGCCATTTTGTCGCCTGTGACGCAGCACCCTTGTCTTCGGCAGGGTCTCCACATCTGGTGCCCACGAGCGACTGGACGCATCTACGGCGGCCGGCCCTGAGCCTTGCCCACTGCAGCGGCCACGATGACTGGGAGAGGAGGCTCAAAAAGGGGAGACCGCACTCTGCCGGACATGCTCAGCAGGGCCCAGCAGCTGCGGGACAGGACACAACCATCGCCGGGGTCCTCCCGGGCCTCGGCAGACGCAACTGGAGGCGAACCGCCGGTCACGAGGTCCTTTATGGAAGACTCATTTAGCTCCCTCAAGGACGACTTCCAGACGCTAAAGAAGGAGGTGGCCAGCGAGGTCCGAGAAGTGCGCAGGGAGGTCGAGGGCCTTGGCGAGCGTGTTGACACGGTGGAGACGGCGGCCCAGCGCCGAGATGAGGAGATAGTCCATCTCCAGCAGGACGTTCTCCTTCTACGAGAGCAGTGTGTCGAGCTCCAGGCCCACTCTGAGGACCTCGAGAACAGGTCCAGACGGAACAACATCCGGGTGCGGGGTGTCCCATCCGCGGACGAGGGGACGGACCTGGTGGCCTATCTACAGGACTTGTTCCGGGAGATTTTGGGAGAAGATGCAGAATTCCCGATCCGCATAGACAGAGCGCATAGAGTGGGCCGACAGCGCCAGTCATCGGCACCCCCTCCTGACATTCTGGCGTTTCTACCTGATTTCCCCTTGAAGGAGCGCATCATGACAGAGGCCCGCCGGAAGCTGTCTTTAACTTTCAGAGAGCGGCCCGTGGCGCTCTACCAGGACCTGTCCGCCATCACACTGCAGAAGCGCAGGTCCTTCCGGATTGCTACGGACTTTCTGCGGGAGCACGAGACGCCCTACTCCTGGGGTCACCCCTTCCGTCTAATCTTTAGATGGAACGGAGTGTTACATCAGCTGCGCTCCCTCCAAGACATCTGCGGGGTGTTGGGACTCACGGCCACGGAAGAAGACGGAGCGACGCCCACATGGAGGCGCTCGGAGAGACGGAGCCGGCAAAGATCGACGAGGAGACAATCGCCGGCGACTGCGAGTCGCTCTGATTCCCCTACCATCAGGGCGGATATGGCGGAATCCCTGAGAACGGCGGCCAGGACCTTGCCTGACTCCAACGGCGTGGCCTTGACGGCCTAACTTCACTCCGGGGGGAGAGATTCTTAGCCTCTACGATGCTGGGTTGGGGCTGGGGGTTGGGAGGGAACGGTTGGAGGTGAGAGGCTGAACGTCCACTTGATTGGTTTCTACAGACTTGCCCGTTCGGGCTGGACTGAGACAATGGGGTGTTTTTCTTTGTTTGTGGTTTTGGCTAGTTGCCATGGGTTGGTTCTGGGAGGGCTTAGGAGTTGTTTTGTTGTTGGTGGGGTCCCGTCCGATATTGCCCAAGCACACGCGTGGCCGGTCTCGGCCTTCCCTGCGCGCCTGCCCCGCACGCCCCCTCCGCTGATCCCTCGCTTGCTGCACAGCGCTTCGATTCCCTGGGGACGATGCCATCCTTGAAGGTAGTGACCCTTAATGTTAAGGGTCTGAACAACCCTGTGAAGCGCAGGGCGATCCTATCCCTGCTAGAAGGGACGCAAGCGGACATATGCCTTTTGCAGGAAACTCATCTGCTACCCAAAGATTGTCATAGGCTGCGCTCTGCCAAGTTCCCCACCCAATTCTTCTCTTCGGCAGCGACCAATACTGCAGGCGTAGCCATTCTTTTAGCTAGCTCTTTCAGGGGCGAAGTATTGTACAAATATGCCGAACAAAAGGGGAGGCTCTTAGCGTATCGCATGCGGCTTGGGGGTATTGCCTTCACGGTTGGCTCTGTTTACAGCCCGAATGATCACCAGGATCGTTTCCTGGAATCAGTGTTAGTGGACGTCACTGCCTCGCCCGATCGCCATGTTGTCTTGGGGGGAGACCTGAACATTGTCTTCGACTCGGCTATGGATAGGTCTGCCCAGCGCTCCCCACAGACGGGGGAGCTTTCCCGCGCGGTGCAAGACCGGATTGCAGAGATGGATCTGCATGAACTCTGGCGCGCTATGCACCCCACCGATAGGGACTATTCCTATTTCTCCCACGCGCACCGCACTTATTCGCGGTTGGACTACCTCCTGGTGAGTGGACCGCTACGCACGGCCGCCACGGCGGCGGACATCGGGGTCTTATCCCTGTCCGATCATGCACCGGTTTCCGGCCTCTTTGCATGGCCGGCGGCCTCCCCCTCCAGAGGGATGTGGCGGCTTCGGGATACTCTTCTACATAAGAAGTCGGTGGTGAAGCGAGTGGAGGAGGTCATTCAGGATTATCTGGTCCACAATGGCAACTCCGACACGTCTTAAGCGACGCAGTGGGCAGCCTTGAAGGCGGTCCTCAGGGGGGAATTTATCTCCATCTCCTCGGCCGAGAACAGGGAGCGGCAAAGTAAGAGGGACGAACTGACTGCGCAGGTCAGGGAACTTGAGCAGGTTCACCGCCGAACGGGGGCTCCTCGAGTTTGGAGGCAGCTGAAAGCGGCGAGGAAACTCCTCTCTGCACTGGACCTAGATCGGGCGGAATACGCAGCGTTGCGTCTGAAGCATGCCTTTTACACGGGCGGGGACAGATGCGGTAAGCTCCTGGCCCATCGGCTCAGGGCTGCACAGCAACGCAATGTGGTGATGGAGCTAGTGGGTGCAGACGGGGTTTCTATTTCCGGTGATGCGGAGGTGGCGGACTCCTTTCGTAGCTTCTACGAGGCGCTATATGCCGCGGAACCCTCCTCACCGAGGGACGCTGAGGACTATCTGGAGTCTGTGACCATCCCGGTGCTAGAGCCCGCCCAGGCGGACCACCTAGAGAGGGACATCCATGTGGAGGAAGTCATCTCCGCTATAGCACGATTGAAACACGGTAAAGCCCCGGGCCCGGATGGCTACACGGCCTTGTTCTACAAGACCTTCTGCTCCACTGTGGCGCCAATCCTGACTCGCCTGTTCAATTCCTTCTCCGAACCGGGGGCTATCCCGCCGGACCTTCTTTCCGCGACTGTGTCGGTTATTCCGAAACCCGGGAAGGACCGGACCCTGTGTGGTTCGTATAGGCCTATTTCGCTTCTGAATGTTGATCTTAAGCTCTACACGGGGATCCTAGCGGCCAGACTTGGACTGCACCTACCGGGCCTGGTGGAGGCGGACCAGGCTGGCTTTGTACCCGGTAGACAGACAGTTGACACCAAGAGAGTAACGCACGTATTAGAAAAGGCCTCGCGCGTCCCGGGGGAGCGGATGTTACTGTCGGTCGATGCGGAGAAGGCCTTTGATAGGGTTCATTGGCCATACCTTGAGCTGGTTCTCGGGAAACTGGGAATCGGCGAGAAGTTTCGCACCATGGTCTTCAATTGTTATAAGAGACCATCAGCATCGGTACGGGTCAATGGGCACAGCTCTAGTAGTTTTGTCATTGAGCGCGGTACGAGACAGGGCTGCCCCCTCTCACCGCTCTTGTTCGCCCTCTACATGGAGCCGTTTGCCCAGAGGATTCGCGATAATCCGGATGCTATTGGGGTTAAGATGGGTCAGTATACCCATACTGTTAGCCTGTATGCGGACGATGTCCTGCTGACCCTGGATGACCCCAGGCGGTCACTCCCTGCTTGCGTCCAGGAACTGAACGCCTTTGCACGCGTGGCCGGCTTTAAAATGAATATGGCCAAATCGGCTGCACGTGTCGCTCGCCGCGGACACCAGGAGAGATCTCCAGCGTCTCTTCCCCATGCAGTGGTCCTCGTCCACGGTGCCATACCTGGGGATCCTGCTGGCGCCTTCGCTGCCTGAAATGGTCAAAGCTAACTACTCTTCCCTTAGCAAGAAGATTAAGGAGGAACTCGGCCGATGGAACAAGGGCCTGCTCTCGTGGCTGGGTCGTATCGCAGCGGTGAAGATGACGGTGCTGCTCAGATCTTGTACCTTTTTCGCGCTCTACCTCTCCAGCCCCCTGTGGGTTGGATACAGCAAGCACAGGCTGACATCTCCCGTTTCGTGTGGCAAGGTCGCAGGCCTCGGATGAAGAGGGTTCTCTCCACGCTTGCTCCGGAGGCGGGGGGTCTTGGTGTCCCGGTATTCTCAAGCGGCGCAACTCCGATATTTGGTGGAATGGAGCAGGTGGGAATCTGACAAGCACTGGCTCTTTCAGGATCAGGCGGTAGCGGGACGTACCCTTCAAGAGGTTCCATTCCTGCGGCGCGCACATCGCCCGGCTAATCTCTACGCCTCCTTTGTCACCCGGGTTCCCCTGCGAGTGTGGGATGCAGTTTGCGAGCTCCGCGAGCTAACTACCTTCCCATCACCGTTTACACCCATAGTTGGTAACCCGGACTTTACTCCGGGCTTAGAACCGGGAGCTTTTTCCCACTGGGTGAGTGCAGGTTGCAGGGTACTTTTTCAGATTTACGGGCCGGAGGGCGTGCTTCCTTTCCAGCAACTCCGACAGGAATTTGATCTGACGGAGGTAGACAGATTGCGCTACATGCAGGTCCGTCACTGGGCTCTCCAACCCCAAGTGCGCGACGTCGCAGCCCGTCAAATCACACCTTACGAGCGGTGGCTAGTGACCCGGACCTCGGATGCCAAGCTTATTACCGATCTGTATAAATTTCTCCAACCCCCGCCGTTTCATTACCATAATCCGGGGAGGGAGCGCTGGCATAGAGACTTGGGCAGGACCCTGAGCCACAAGGAGTGGGACAAGATCGCATATCGGGCGAGGCACTCTGCGTACCACACTGGGCTGACGGAGACCTTTACTAAGGTGTCCACCTACTGGTATTACACCCCGGAGAGGCTCTATGAGATGCACAAACTCACCGACAAGGGGTGTTGGCGGGGCTGCGGACAGGAGGGTACTCTATCGCACATTCTTTGGGATTGCCCGGTACTGACTGCTTACTGGAAAGAGGTCTTGGATGAGGTGGATAGACACTTTGAGATTGAACTGTCGCGCTTCCCGGCATATGTCTTGCTAGGCCTTCCCAACGACTTGATGTACCCGCTGAAGTCCCGCAGGGGTAGACAGATTGCTATTGCGCTAGGCTCGGCGGTCCAAAATATCCTTGTCCACTGGCGCACCTCCACTGCCCCCTCCATCACTGGTTGGCTACATAGACTCTGGCAGGTACTGGGTATGGAGAAGATGTCGCTCACAGTGGCTGGAAGTGTGGATCAGTTCGAGGAGCTCTGGCACCCCTTCCTGGCACTACTGTCCACGGAATTCCGGGAGCTCACATGTCCGAGGTACCTGCGCCTTCTTAGGCTGACGCCACCGGCGGCCCCAGCGGATTAGGAGGGATGGGGCTGGGGGGATTGGGGGATGGGGGTAGGCTGTTTGGGGCGGATGTTTCTATTACGGGCTATTGGACGGGGATGTTGGGGTATTGTTTCCTTCTTTTTCCTTTCCTGGGGACGGGGGACTTGGAGGGACTGCGTTGTGTTTTGCTGTGTTGCAGGAAGCTATTCGCGCTTAGCTTTGGGTGGGAGGTTGGGGAATATAGGAGGGTTGTGCGCACTGCCTTATTGCCTTACAGTTTATGCCTTCCCTTCCCCTCCTGGACCACCGACCTCCCCCCTTTCAACCAGAACTGCTGCAACATGTCTCTTTTTCTTTTCATTGTACTGTATGTAACCTTGACCTCCTACTTCCCTTCCCCATGTTTCTTTTGTTTTAATAAAAATGCTTTAAACCTAAAATGCTGAGACTGTGAAAATACTATAACGAGTCTCTTGAAGTTACATCCCAGTAAAGGGTGTTACTGCTGCAGAATTAAAACTTAATAAATCACGCTGACTATGAGGGCAACTTTGGAGAACACGATAGAGACCCGGCCCACTTAAAGCCATGCCTCGGTCTCTGTGATCCTGGGCAGATCACCCAATTTCTCCCTCGCTCTCTAGGTCCAAGTTCCCTAACCTGTCAAACGTGAGAAAGCCTGGAAACAGAGTCAACCACGCCCTCGGCGAGGCTGCATTACAACTCCAGTCTCTCACCTCCATAAGCGTCTCGTAGGGCGCCGACTTGTTGATTTGGTGCATGTTCCCCAGCAGGGGCCATGGTGCGGGACCAGGCGGCAGGTGCTTGTTCTTCTTCCAGGAGGAGAGGAGCATGGCGAACAGAAGCAGGGCGAGCACCACAGCCAGGAGCAGGGACAGCATGACTGCGTCCCCTAGGTGGGCAGTTGATCTGACTGTTGCTGCCTTGTGCGCCTGCCCCGTAAGTGTGGCCACGCTTGCCCAACGTTTAACAGAAAATTAGACTGCCTAGTACGGGTTTTGCGTGGAAGTAGAATGTGGTGAGAGTCAGAACGACGTCAAGTATTCGTAAACCGCATGCCTCAGAAGTTTTGCTCATAAACCCAATATAAAGGCAGTTACGATACAAAAAAAGTACCTACGGGCACACGGACAGCGGGAGGGGGGGCGAGAACAGACAGTGGGAGTGGGGTGAGAACGGGCACACGGACAGCGGGAGGGGGAGCGGGAACGGACAGCGGACATCGCGCAACCCACCCCTGAAAACGACACTTCCAAAATGGCGAACACAAATCTTTAAAAAAAAAAAATTTAAAACATCGCCCACCGCCGGAATGACGTCACAAAGGGGTGGGATGAGAAAAAATCTCAGGAACGCCCACGAGTCTTCCAATGGCTAGCCTCCATTTATGGAGCTAGCCAATGGAACAGAGAGCCGGGACTTTTGTCCATACTGGTAAACAAAAGTTTTCGCCTGCGCGAAACGCTGCTTGCGCAGCTGTTTGCCAGGCGAAACCTAAAAAAATAAGTGGGGGGACGCTGATGTCACAACAGGAAGTTGAAGTACCGGGTTTTTAAGAACCCAGCGGTGCCAAGGAACAACACCCAAAGACTTCGAGTCCTTCCTGTTTCAGACTACAGAAACACTGAGTCTTCTAGGTGAAGTCAAAGATCGTATTTATTGGCTGCAGCCAGTAACAGGTATCCTAGAAGTACAACAGCATGTATGTTCTCAGGAGACTGCTCAATCTTACAAAGCCAGTCTTCTTCTTTTATACAAAATAATATGCTTCAGGCAAACATTCCTTATTTTACAGTTGACCATTCACATATTTTCACTACAAAGGGAAAGCAGAGTCATGATGACAAGCCCATATTTCAGTTTGTCCAGTCCGCAATCAATTACCCAGCAAGGCCCAGTATTTTCATCAGATATCGACAGACCCCCAATAAAATCGGCACCTCCTCCTCGTAAAGCAAGTCATAAAGCAAGAAACAGAGGCAGGTGTGTGTAAGATTAGGCATGGTTTGTGTGCGATGAGAGGTTTATGATATGTTGTGCCTTGATACTAATCTCGCTCGGCCACTGGGAAAGGACCTGGCCGAACAGGTTTGGCTTTGGGCAGTGGAGTCAGTTTGCCCAGGTCACGGAGGAGTCAGCAAAGGTGTACGTGTCCTTCGGACTCGGTTTTGGCTTTAGTCTTTTGGCTATGTGAGGGCAATCACAAAATGGATGCCGTTCACAAAATGGAACCCGAGGGTTCGGGACGGAAATGCTGATTTCAGGGTGATTTTGTCACTCGATCATGACGAAAATGCTAATGTATAGTATTTAACTCATTACTGGTCTGCGGATACCAAAATCGTCATGATTCAATGATGTTTATGACACGGGTCCAGAATTTTTAGTGCTACAAAGTGACGTTACGAAAGGTATCTTGCATGTTGCAACATCAGACTAATTGCCTCCCCTCGCTCACCCCTCAGATGCGATTGCATCAGAGAAGCCAGTGCTTGAGCAGCGTTCTGAATGAGACAGAATTAAGTGGTAAAGCTTCGATTACTTGTCAGTAATAATTAGCCTGAATAATTTTCCTACTCTGCACAGAGCTCCCAGGAAAATAAGTGGGGGAACGCCGTCCACCTGCGTGGTACCCCAACTCGAGCCCTGCCTCCAGTGTCCCTTGAGGTCTTGCGTGGTGTTTTCTCAGACCCTCGCTGGAGTGTGTGGGGCCAGGTTGGCATGTCCACATGTCTCCTCTTCAGCCCATGCCCATGTGCGTGTCACTCAATAGTGCCTTGCGAGGCTGGTGTGCTAATCGGCGCTTGCCACACACAGACCTTCCAGGAAGCGGTGTCTTGGACATTGTGCCCATGGCTACACTCATCCCTCATATAACGCAAACCACAGCTGAGCTGTGTCTTGTTGCCGATACAAAATTACTGCAGCCCTTCATTTGTTGACTTTGGAAGGCTGAAAGGTTGAGTTGGCCCTGCAGTTGTGCCTGTGCAACATGGCTGGGCTCTGCTGTGGAAGTCGGTGTTTGCATTTATATGTACATATTTCACCCCACACCATAGAAGTGCAAAGGCACTGCTGCCAGTGTAAACGGCTGGACAATTGTGTTCTGTCTGCATCCCTGGGCTACTTTTTGCACTCTATGGCCTCAGGCGCACTGTAATCCCGCAGCGCTTCGTAAGCCGAGCTGTAGTGAACCCACCCGTGTCAGGAATGCGCTTATCGGGCTTCCGTAAGGACGGTGCCTGGCAGAGTGTAGCGCCTCAGGTTACAGCTCTCTGCCGCCCTCATGCTGCGAGTGTCTTTATGAAGCTCCCTGCTCACTGCTGTCCCATCCCAATCTGTGGCATCTCTGCAGGGAGAAAGCTGCGTGGAACACCTGTAGGGTCATTATCAATAGTGCCTCGAAGATAGCCTTCCTACAGAGTTCAAGGCGCTGAGCTGGTGATTACTGGTGCTTAGAAACGTAGAAGTTAAAGCAGAGAGGGGCGGCCAGGCTCACGATCCTTCCTGCTCCCTGCTCAGATACCTGCTTGGTCTCCAGCTCGCTTCCACTGCCCTCTGACCTCTGACCTGCCCTGCTGTTCCTGGGGAGAGCAGGCACTGACTGTCTGGAATCTGCCTCTGAGACGTGAGAGGCCAGAGAGCGTTGTGGTGACAGGTTGAGGAGGGTGAGACGAGTGGGGCAGGGGAGGGCTGCTCTTCACAGTAACAACGAAAAGAGACGGTGCCATTTCAGTGCCCTTCAGACACAGCAGAAACTGCATCTCAAGCAAGAGTAGGGGGTGGGGGGGTAGAGTAGAGAGGGGAGGGAGGAAACAGAAGAGGTGAGTGACGGCCCATCTGTGCTCAGAACAGGCCCTTGGAATGCCTGTGCGCCGCAGCTTGTCTGCTTAAAATAAACAAGCAGATAAGAAAAGTCTTCACAACAAGCCACAAACCGGGCCATGGTGTATGGAGCGGCTGTCCGAAAAACGGACAGGGTGGCACCCAAAAACACTCTTTTCCATTGGGAAGCCAGCGTTTACCCAATGGAAAGGAGGGGCGAGGCTTAGAGTCCCCATTTCTAACAATATCTCTCGCAGAGGCGGAGCAGCTTCGCTGCCACGCCCACATGAGACCTAATGAATCCTGCCTTTTAAGCGCTTTGACCTCTCATCAGCATTTGATACGGTCAAACATGACAGCCTCCTTGACTTACTGGAAAGCAGGATCGGGCTCACTTCCAAATGGGGATCTTAAGGAAAATCGAACCCTTCCTCCCCTCGATGACTTCAAGTCAGTTGCTCACGCCCCAGGGATTTCCAGGCTGGACTACGGAAATAAACCCTTTGCGGCCTTCCTAGATCAAAGTTGTCCCCTATTAGGACCTCCCTTAACTCAGATTGAAGGCGCATTACTGGATCTAAATGTAATAACCACATCACACCTTATTTGAAATCACTAAACTGGATCCCTTACGAGGCCCAAATTAATTCTTAAATTGCTTGCATGACACACAGAGCCATACACTCCAACACCCAAAGGTACTTTGCACAAAAACTGGAGCTGCCTGGTGGCTGTAGAACCTCATTATTTCCAGAAGATGGAAAATGCACCAGAACAGTGCAGGCTGCACATAACACAAAGATAAAGGGCCTTCTGTGACTCTTACACATGCCCGGCAAGTAGACAGCCCCTACACAGCTTTTACAAAGGCCCACATGCTTATCACTGCTTTTCAAATACACACAAAATGCCACAGGCACAGCTCAACAATGTAAAATAAAATTAATTCACGTAGTGAAACCCAACAGCAAATGATCTAAAGCGTGCCGTTGGCCCCAAGGGTCTTTACAAGTTCAAGTTCGGGCATTTATATAGCGCTCTACTCACCCAGAGGGTCTCAAGGCGCTTGGGGAAGCGGTTCATTATTTGTCGAATAGCCAGGTTTTAAGTTCTTTTCTGAAGGCGATGTGGTTATGAGTGAGGCGGAGGTGGGTGGGGAGTGAGTACCAGGTCTTGGCAGCCAGGAAGGAGAAGGATCTGCCACCCATGGTGGATTTTCGGATGCGCGGGACTGCGGCGAGGGCTTGATTGGACGATCTTAGTTGGCGCGTGGGTTTGTAGAAGGACAGTCAGGTGTTGAGGCATTCGGGTCCTAGATTGTAGAGGGCCTTGTGTGCGTGGGTGAGAAGACGGAATGTAATTCTTTTGTTGACGGGAAGCCAGTGGAGGTCTTTTAGGTGTTCGGTGATGTGATCTTGGCGAGGGATGTCCAATATGAGTCTCGCTGATGCGTTTTGGATGCGTTGGAGTTTTTTCTGTAATTTTGCTGTGATTCCGGCGTATAGTGTGTTACCATAGTCCAGTCGACTCGTGACCAGTGAGTGGGTGACAGTCTTTCTTGTCTCGAGGGGGATCCAGCGGAAGATCTTTTTGAGAATGCGAAGTACGTTGAAGCAGGAGGATGAGACTGCGTTGACTTGTCTGGACATCGAGAGAGAGGAGTCTAGGATGAAGCTAAGGTTACGTGCATGGTCTGTAGGTGTGGGTGCGGTGCCCAGAGCGGAAGGCCACCAAGAGTCATCCAAGGCAGAGGGGGAAGTTCCTAGGATGAGTACCTCTGTTTTGTCTGAGTTGAGTTTAAGGCGGCTATGTTTCATCCAATCGGCTACTTCTTTCATGCCATCGTGAAGATTGTTTTTGGCGGTGTTAGGGTCTTTGGTGAGGGAAAGGATTAATTGGGTGTTGTCGGCGTAAGAGATGATGTTGAGGTTGTGTCGGCGCGCGATGGATGCGAGTGGGCTCATGTAGATGTTGAAGAGGATGGGACTGAGTGATGATCCTTGTGGTACTCCACAGATGACTTCAGTGGCCTCTGAGTTAATTGGGGGAAGTCGGACTCTCTGAGTTCTCCCAGCTAGGAACGAGATGATCCAGCCCAAGGCTTTTCCTTTTATGCCGACGTTGCTGAGGCGTTGTATGAGGGTGCTGTGGCAGACTGTGTCGAAGGCGGCAGAGAGGTCAAGTAGAATGAGGGCCGCTGTTGCTCCGTTATCCAGTAGTGTACGGATGTCGTCTGTTGCTGCAATGAGGGCGGTTTCAGTGCTTTGTTTGGCTCGAAATCCGGACTGAGAGGGATCGAGGGAGTTGTTGGATTCAAGGAGGGCGGCGAGCTGGCTGTTGACGGCTTTCTCAATGACTTTGGCCGGGAATGGGAGGAGGGATATGGGTCGGTAGTTTTTAAGTTCAGTGGGGTCTGCTGTGGGTTTCTTCAAAAGGGCGCTGAGTTCGGCGTGTTTCCAGCTTTCTGGGAAGGTGGCAGAGTTGAACGAGCAGTTGATGACGTCACAGAGATGGGGAGCGATGATGGAGTCAGCTTTGTTGAAGATGTGGTGGGGGCAGGGGTCGGTAGGCGAGCCAGAGTGGATTGAGTTCATTAGTCGAATGGTGTCTTCGGTGGTTATTGGGTTCCAGGCGCTAAAGTTGTTAGTTGGCGGAGTAGGATCTGAGGGGAGTGGGGAGGGTTGATTGCTGGGAGTATTCTCGAAGCTGTTGTGGATGTCGGCAATTTTGTTGTAGAAGAAGGAGGATAACGCATCGCAGAGGTCTTGGGAGGGAGTGATGTCGTTAGACGCTGTGGTGGGGTTGGTGAATTCTTTGACGATGTTGAAAAGTTCCTTGCTGTTGTGATTGTTGTTGTCGAGACGATCCTTGAATGCTGATTTCTTGGCGGAGCAAATCAATTGGTGGTGTTTGCGGGTGGCTGCCTTGAGGGTGGCCATGTTGTCTGTGGTTGGGTTTTTTCTCCATGCTTTCTCCAGGGTGCGGCATAGCTTCTTGGATTTTTTAAGGTCATCATTGAACCAGGGAGCCTTTTTGCTGGCTGATTTGATCTGGTGCTTTTTAGGTCGAAGGCCTAAAAGGCTGCGCTTGCGCAGTCTTAGGCCGGAGATTTAATGAGTTTGAGTAGCGGGGAAGGTCCCGCCTCCGTGCCCCCTCTCTCCTTCATTGGCTGGCTTCCTAAACGGAGGCCAGCCATTGGAGGAGAGATGCGTCACTCCAAACAAGCTCCGTCCTTTTCGGATTTGGGGGCGTAATTTTTGATGTTCTTTAGACAGTGACGTTGTCCGTCACTCAGAACATCAAAACCACGCCCCCAAATCGGAAAAAATCTCGGAGCTTGTGTCCGCCATTTTCGATCCTTCGCAGTGAAGGTAAGATCGTGGCTGTTTCCCTCCGTGCCTTCTTCCCCCTGTCTGTTTCCCGCCCCCCTCCCGCTCGCCGTGTATTTTCGCTGTCCGTGTGTGTGTTTCCCGCCCCCTGTTTGTTTCCCGCCCCCTCCCGCTCTCCGTGTATTTTTGCTGTCCGTGTGTGTGTTTCCCGCCCCCTCCCGCTCGTGTGTGCATTTCAGAGCGTCTGTTTCCCGCCCCCCTCCCGCTCGCCGTGTATTTTCGCTGTCCGTGTGTGTGTTTCCCGCCCCCTGTTTGTTTCCCGCCCCCTCCCGCTCTCCGTGTATTTTTGCTGTCCGTGTGTGTGTTTCCCGCCCCCCTCCCGCTCAGTATACTATGCCAGCACTGGTATTGCACAACTTTAACCTGTTCAAATTGTAGACAACGGCCCTGCCACGGCTTAACAGAAAACACAATTTAGTTTGAAATGGTATGCGCACTTGCCTCACCAAACATGGCGACACAATCTAGTCATCTCGAGACCTCGATCCTTTACTGTTTCAATTCAAACACTGTCACAGCACTTGCACCACGCACGCATTGTCGCAGGATTTTGACGAAACCTGAGCTAGGTGCGCACGTGCACACGGCTCGTTCCTTCTGTTCTTTCCCTGCCTGGTTTATCTTCTAAAGTCATAAGAAACGGGGCTCCAGCGTAGGGCATACACCGCGGTCAGCATTTGAGCGGAGGACGCTCTATCTGTCTCAGCTAGCGCTGGATTCCCGGTTCCGTCATCAGCACGCACCGGAGACGCTGGATCCTCCCGGTTTTTGTGCCTCTGTGCTCCCCTGTCCGTGATCCCGTTTTTGTGCCTCTGTGCTCCCCTGTCCGTGATGCCGTTGTTGTGCCTCTGTGCTCCCCTGTCCGTGATCCCGGTTTTTGTGCCTATGTGCTCCCTTGTCCGTGATCCCGGTTTTTGTGCCTCTGTGCTCCCCTGTCCGTGATTCCGTTTTTGTGCCTCTGTGCTGCCCTGCCTGTGATTCGGTTTAAGGGCTTCTTGGCGCTGTGCAGTGCAGTCACTGAGGTTCTTTGTCTGGTGAGTGCACGACAACCACTGGGGGCTCTGAACGTCTGTCACTGCCCTTTTGCTTCTGTTGTCGCTGATCCAGGGCTCGCCTGACACGGGGAGGCTTGTATGGTAGAGTGCAATCCTATGACTGTGGGGGTATCTATAGTGCAGTGCACTTCAGTCACTTGAGGCAAGAGTTGATTTGGCTGTGATACAGTGAGATGCTGTCTCTGGTGCTGTGCAGGACAACCACTGGGGGCGGGGTCGATTATCTCGGATATAGTGTTCGACTGCCAATGATGATCTTTTATCGTGCAGTGCATGCCCGTGCTCGAGGCTTGCCTCTGGTGCAGATCACGACTGACACTGGGGGAGGGGGGATTATTTCTAGTGCGGTGTCCCGTGCACGCCTGTAAGCTGGGTGCTGCTTATATTGCAGTGCTCTCCTGTCACTGATGTGCTGGTGCTGTGAACTGGTAACGGAGGTTGTCTCTTATGCAGTGCACTCCTGTCACTAGGGTTTTCTTACTGCTTCTGACGCTCTGCACGCACATCACTGACATGCTGTTGTTGGTGCCTGCACGACGGGTATGTGTGTATGGTGGGGGGCGGGGGGGGGAGAGGGGTCAGGGCTCACCTGACAGAAGAAAGCTTGTGCGGAATAGTGAACACTTGTGACTATGGGTTCGTCTCTAGTGCAGTGCACGCTATTCATTGGGGACAGTGTTCTGAATTCTACAGCAGGGGGCACTGGTGGAGCATACAGTAGCCAGATGATGGCTGGAATGTGTATGTTTTAGTACTCAACATGGACGATACGTTAGTACTGTACAGTACAATGCTTTGCTGCACTTGAAATTCCCCAGTTGCATTCTGCGTGCCTGCATGTTGAATGGAAAGGTGCTCCAGATGCGGCATGTATCATTGATCTACTGCAGGATGAGACAGTTTGTGGCTGTGCACTGTCCGTGCAAATGTATGCTAAGTGGAAAGGCTTTGTGTTAGCTAGAGGTGTTTAAGTGTGTGTGTGTGGCTCTGTGTATGTGTGGGTGGCTGTGTGTGTGTGTGTGTGTGGGTGGCTGTGTGTGTGTGTGGGTGGCTGTGTGTGTGTGGGTGGCTCTGTTTTTGGGTGGGTGGCTCTGTGTGTGGGTGGGTGGCTCTGTGTGTGGGTGGGTGGCTCTGTGTGTGGGTGGGTGGATCTGTGTGTGGGTGGGTGGATCTGTTTGTGGGTGGGTGGGTGGCTCTGTGTGTGGGTGGGTGGCTCTGTGTGGGTGGATGTGTGTGTGGGTGGCTGTGTGTGTGGGTGGGTGGGTGTGTGGGTGGCTGTGTGTGGGTGGCTGTGTCTGGGCGGCTCTCTGTGTGGGTGGCTCTATGTGTGTGGGTGGCTCTCTGTGTGGGTGGTTGTGTGTGTGTGGGTGGCTGCGTGTGTGTGGGTGGCTCTGTGTGTGTGGGTGGCTCTCTGGGTGTGGGTGGGTGGCTCTGTGTGTGTGTGTGTGTGTGTGTGTGTAGCTCTGTGAGTGTGGGTGGCTCTGTGAATACTCTCTACTACTCTCTAATGCTCACCTATTGCCATTGTAAAAGACAATACCATTTATTTATGTTTAAAAAAAAAAAAGAAAAAAAATGTCATGAGCAATGCCAATAGCTCTACCTTTAATAATGCCGAGACCATTGCATTGTAAATGCTTGTTCAGGGGTGCTAATACGTCGGCACTGCGGTTGATCCATTGCTTGAGATTGGTGGCCGCTTGGTTTGGGTCCAATGAGAGGGTGGGAGGGTTTTGGTTGAGTGATGTGAGGAGTTGTTCGGTGGTGATTTTGTTCCAGTTTCTTCGTGGAATAGGTTGTGGGCGGTTGTGGGTCATGGTAGTTTTGTAGCTGAAGTGAACACAGCTGTGGTCCGTCCAGTGGAGAGTTGTGGTGTGATCGAAGGAGATGTGTTTGCTGGAGGTGAAGATAGGGTCGAGCGTGTGACCGGCTACATGGGTGGGGGTGTCAACAAGTTGTTTGAGTCCGAGATTGGGCAGGTTGTCCAGAAGGGTGGAGGTGTTGTTGTCGTGTTTGTTTTCAAGGTGGTAGTTGAGGTCTCCTAAAAGAATGTAGTTCTCGGAGGTGAGGGCATGTGGGCTGACGAAGTCGGTGATGTTGTCGCTGAATTGAGTGCGGGTGCCTGGAGGCCTGTAGATGAGGGTGCCTCTAAGTGTGGTCCTAGGGTCGGTGTGGATCTGAAAGTGGAGATGTTCGGCGGTTGCAAAGTTATCTTCGGAGCTGGTCGACATTTTGATGGTGTTCTTGTGGATGATGGCGATGCCTCCTCCTGTTTTATTGGTGCGGTCTTTCCGGAGAATCTTGTAATTGTCCGGGATGGCTATGGCGATGTCGGGTGCTGAAGATGTGTTCATCCATGTTTCTGTAAGGAAGGCGATGTCCGGTGAAGCAGTGTCGAGTAGGTCCCAGAGTTCAGTTGCGTGTCTGTGGACCGAGCGGGTGTTGAGTAGGATGCACTTCAGGTGGTTAGAGTCGGAGCTTTGCTTGGAGGAAGTGGATTTGGTGAGGGTCCTGATGCAGTTGAACTTGCAGGAGAGGCAAGCGAATGGGCCGTGGGTACGTCCTGGGGTGGCTTCGCAGCATTGTGGTGTGCGTCCGGGGTTGAGGGCGAGGAGAGTTGCGGCATCAAAAGTGATTCTAGTGGGCTGGGTGCGGCGGGGACCAGGGGGTCTGGCGCTGGGTGCGGTCCAGGCGCGGACGGGCGTAGACGGGCTTACCTTTGGCGCACCTTCGGCGTGACTGGGGCGCGATCGCTGCGCGTGAACGCTGTGCGGGAAAGTATCTGTCATATAGGATGGTGGAGGGGGCGGGGGCGAGGGAGGAGCAGCTGGGAGGCGTTAGCGGGGCGGGGAGGCTGTCCACGAGGCACAACAAACAAAATGGCTGCGAAATAAAGCAGACCTGCAGCAGGGCGAGATTGGGGCACACAGATGGGGTACTAGCGCAGCCACACTCAAATACTACTTTAAAACTGTACCAGTGCGAGCGATTAAATTATATGCGAGCACAGTAAGTTAGCGTGCAATGCAACCAGCGCTAAAATCAGTTACTTATCTTGCAATACAGCGTACTATGCAAACAGCGCAATTTACAAATAAATTATCTGGCAATACAGCGTACAATGCAACCAGCGCTCAAATCAATTAATTATCTGGCAATACAGCGTACAGTGCAATCAGCGCAATTTTACAATTAGATTATCTGGCAATACAGCGTACAATGCAACAGGCGCTATGACTTAATCAGATTCTGGACAGACGGAGTTACGATACCCAAGTGCTTCAAATTGGTCAGGCAAGCAGTAGCACCCAAGCACTGCGAGGATCGGGCAGAGAGGAGCATGGGGGAGCGACCTCTTCGCACGAAGTCAAGGAGGTCACAGCATTGGAATGCACCGAACGAGCCAGGTCAGTCCGTGGGAGGGAGGAGCAGCTGGGAGGCGTTAGCGGGGCGGGGAGGCTGTCCACGAGGCACAACAAACAAAATGGCTGCGAAATAAAGCAGACCTGCAGCAGGGCGAGATTGGGGCACACAGATGGGGTACTAGCGCAACCACACTCAAATACTACTTTAAAACTGTACCAGTGCAAGCGATTAAATGATTGTTTGAAGAACACGGCAACAGGAAGGTGTGTTAAATGCCGACCATTAACCTTTCACCAGCTGCACACGGTGACTGCCTTGACTAGATGGAACGCTGTGCTTCCGCAATCGCTCAAGTCATGCATGTGGACGTTACAACAGGTTAGCGAAGGGTTACTTGAACCATCGATTCCAATTCACACAGTTTAACTACACACATCACAGTTATCTCTCCCCCCACCGTATCCGGCGCATGTTTCCTGACTCGACACCAGAGTGCCCACGCTGTAAACTGGCTGACGCCGGCTTCTAACATAAGGGGTAGGAGTGCCCACCACTACAGGTGTCATGGCTCGAGGTTACAGCCACCATAGCGGAACTCGCAGACCAGACACGGTCACCTACTCCTGAATCCTGCCTGCTAGGCCTTCACCCTAAAGCAAAGAGGGGGCAAACACTTACACTAGTTTACAGACCTTGCATACGTACTTTTGAAGCACCAAATAGAAATGTCTTGGAAAGCATCCTCTGTGCAGGATAGTAAGAGGCGGCTGCATACTCTCCTGCACTGTGCACGAGCAGAGGCCAACACACTACACATGCTACTCACCAGAGGAGTGGGGAGAGTGGATGGGTGGGAACTAGGATATGGATATTCTTAACCTAGAAGCCAAGAACGATATTCGACCACCATGAAGGAACTATTTCTGGGACCTCATGAATGCCTAATTTCTGTACAATTGTACTTAAGTTTGATGTATATCCGCCTGTTCATCTGATCTCTGTTCCCCTGTGGACGGTGGGTCCGGTCCGGGAGCTGCAACCGCAGATGGCACGGATTAAACATCATGTTGATCTACCCATATGTGATCCCTGCATCCTCCCCTTACACCTACTTCCTTATAATTTATTGATTTATTGATGCATTGCCTGCTATTAGGATGGGCATGTTTTATAGTTCTCACCGTCCTCCTCGCCTTGTGATCACCCTTTACCTTAGTAGATCTTGCTCTGACACTGATGTAAATGGCAATGCTGCCCAACCATGATGTGTTTACATATCTCACATAAATTATGTCATTGATGCTCCCTGCAACCTGTATCCCTCAATGGGTTACCTCTTGTTGATGTTTTAAAAGAATAAAAAGTACATTAGAAAGTAATTAACTTTCACCAGCTGCAATCAAATATTTGTGAGATAATGAAATGCAGGCATACCTCCATCCTGCACATCCTGGGACTAGACTGCAACACCACAATTTAGAACCCACAGAAAACAGAAAAGTCCTGTCATCCACCCATGTAGGTATTGCTATTTGCAAAGAGGAAAGTAATGGGCAATGTGATAGTCTGATGTGTTAGTGGAATACAAATATATAATTGAAGCCTCATGCATGCAGGCATTATGGTAATCAAAGAGGAAATAGTAGGAATGTGACATGTTTACATACTTGGTTTCTCCATGCATGTATGTAGTCAACATTCTCTGCAAAGAGGAAAGAGCGGACAATGTGACAATTTGACATGTTTATGAAATTCTCTTACATGATCATTTTCCATAAATATGGTCACTGTTCTTTGCACAGTCGAAGTGCGAGGATCATTCCGCGAAGGAAGCACACTCCTTTCAATTCATGAATTCTTCACTGGCATTTTCGGTACATTTATACCTTTTGATAGAAAAAACATCTGAGCGATTAATATGCAGTTTCTGACGCAGTTAGTAGAAAAAGCCTTAGGGAACTGCGAACCAACTACGTACACAAAACAATGTTCAAAGAGCATGGATTGTATTATATATATTTTTAGGTTTTCCCCCCCTTCTTTTGTCGCCCTGTCCTGAAGAGGCCTGATTTGTAGGAAGGCCGAATCGCGACCGCGTCGACACTTTCCAATTGGAGGAGTCTTTTTGTTTTCAATTAATTTGTGAAAGATACACCACTGGACACATGTGAAGATTTAGGTTCCTTGAGGTTTTTGGCTTGGAACCGTTGTGTCCGACTACCTCCTAGTGTACCACCTAGATTTAATAGGAGGACACTCTTGTAGTACTGTTCTATAGGGTGAAAGATAGGTAGTACTCAACAAAGATATATATATATATAAAATACATCCCCCTTTTTTGTTATATGTTCTGCTGTATAAAGTGTATATGTTGTCTCACTGTGCATATTTGTTGTATATAGTTATGTACATAGGTATGTTAATTTGCTGTGTATATTGCATATATTTGCTTTGAGAGGTTTTTTCGCCTGTGTTTTGTGATATATAGATAAAAGAACTGAGATAAGTATACTTTGACTGGATTACAATAAATAGAAATGTGTAATATTATCCTCCTGTGGGTGTGATGATATTTGAAAACATTTGAATAATTGTACAGTGGACTTTTGCCACAAGACCAATAGAATAATGTATTGTCATCTATTGTGAAAATTTGTATATAGTTGTTACTCCTTTTGCCAATTTTCCCTTCCCAAAGAGCATGGAATAGCACAAGAACGTTGTTCTTTGAAGAATTCATACCATAATAAATAACTCAACTTGTCTTGAACTTTAACCTGTTAAAAATACCCCTTCAGCTCGGATTACAGGAGCATTTCTTGGACTCCTAGAACCCTATTTACACTTCTTCATATCAAAACTCCTTTCATGGTTGCAGCTCATTTCAGAGCCGGTTCTTAAGTTCCTTAGGAGCTCCAACCCAAACCCATTGCCGGTCTAGCCAGTGCTTTTAACGACGACACCCCTAAGTCTGGGTGTCAAACATGGCTAGGCAAGAGCGGCATGCACGGCTGACATTTAGTATTCCTAAGGCGAGGCGGCGAGAGTAATTTTAAAACTTCGTCCCAAACGGATGTCACGGACCCTGCTGTCAGCAAGTGTAGTTAGTCATGACTGCAGTACTGTGTGCGCTACTGTGCTGAGGTGGCCCCCTGCACTGGGGGGCGGGGGGGGGAGGGGGCTGCGGGGGCCTATGTTACGTCCATGGAGATCTAGGGTGCCATATTGGTGCACCAGGTTCAGTTTTCTGTAGTCATGCATTTCAATGGGCTTTGGGAAGAGCATTTTTTTTTAAACTGTATATAACGTGGATGCTGATAAAGCTAGAGATGAAATGCATAATACTCAAGACTTTCTGACTCTTTACACTTAGAAAAATTTAAATTCTGAGCATGCACACAACACATAATGTGAATTGTGCACTTGGATGAGAACAAACAGATCCCAGAGAAGAAAAGAAGCAGAGAAGACCAAAACAGAAAGGGAGGGAAAGAAACCCATTGGACACGTCATGAGGCAGGGATGTCCTCTTTCACCCATGCTTTTCCTGATCGCCCCAGAGCCCCTCACATTTACCATATGCTGCTCTGAAGACATTTGGGGAACTGAAACCAAAGCCGGAAACCTCTAAATTATGCTGTAAGTGGACAACATACTCCTCACTTTAGCCTCCCCAGAACGTTCGCTGCCAGCACCGATGTTCACCATATCAGACTTTGCAGCGTTTTCCAGGTACAAAATGAACTGGACCAAAAGTTGGGAAACAGAGACAAGTTACATTAATGCCGCAACAGAGCATAACATAGTTAAATCTAATTCTCCTCCGGCTTGCCTCCTAGGCGTATTTCCTAAACCTAAAGCCAATATGATTTCCTCAGGATGTGCAACTATAGCCCTGGCTTTTGGACGATGTTAGATAACCCTCTTTTGAAACTCCTTGGGGGACCCACACTCCAAGAGTGGGGAAATGAACTAATCAAGTGGGCCACATGCAGAGAGGCGTGGCTAGCCAGCCACGATGGCGGTCAGAGGCAGCTAGAGCTCCGGTGCCGCCTAGGGGATGCCACCCTGCAGAGTGCTTCTGGAGGGCCCCGAGAGGTCCCTGCGGCGAAGATCTGTTGACGCTGTCCCCCCGGAGCCTCCTGGTGCCAGCAGGAGCCGCGGATTACCGCAGAACACCGGAGCAGAGTTCGGGCCTGCTGCGGCCTTCCCCCGGGACAAAGCAGAGGACTAGAGTACTGCCTGAGCCCGACCCGACCCGGAGAAGTAGGACCGGAAGTACCGGTTCTTGGGCTCATTGATTCCACGATGTTTTGTTTAGGTTTTGCTTCTTCGGCTCAGCAAGGTTCTTATGCTGCGCCAAGTTAGTTTTGTTCTTGGGTGGGAAAGGGTACGTCTCCTGGCCGATTTTAACATTACGCATTAGGAAGGGACTGGTAACACCCCGGGTTTCATCCACGCGAGGTTATGGCTGACACAATAGGGACCTATACATAGGCATAAAGGGTACCTCTTAAGAGACCTATATTGCTTTTACCAAAGGACTATATCCAAAAAACATTTACATGTAAAGGATGCTAAAGACAGAAGCCAAGACATATAGATATTACTAAAACATATTTTTATTTTCTTTTTTGGGGTTTTGATTTAAACTATTACTTTATAGAGATTTGTGCATCTGTACATTTTATTTAGTCACATAACATCACTGACAGAAATTCGTAAATCTTCATTATACATTTTATGGATTTCAAACAGTGCAATAGGGACCTATAGCCTGGCTACCTGGAATGTGTAGGGGCTGGGTGCAATACAAAAGAGGCATAGGATCCATGCATTCTTGCTTCGACACCATGCACAGATTACATTCCTGCAGGAATCTCACCTAACAGTGTCTGAAACTCACACGCTGAGGAAGAGGTGGAGGGGTACGATTTACTCCACTTCCTACTCAGCCTTTTCTAGGGGGGCGACCATCTGAGTACGCCATGGGACACCATTTGTAGAAATTGAGAAATTGAGAGGAAGGTGGATGATCAGGGAAGGTTTGTCTTGGTGAAAGGCACATTGGATGGCACGCTACTGGTCCTTGGCAGTATTTACGCCCCGAATTTTGATCAGGATACATTTCTTTGCAAGGTAGGGCGGGCATTGTCAGACTGGATGGGTATTCCCTGGATCCTGGGTGGTGACTGGAATATGGTGTTGGATGTGGGCCCGGATAGGTCGCATCCCCCAGCCCCCGGACGGCTATTTTAACCAAATTGGCTGACACGTTCCAGACCTGGGTTGCAGGGTGGGGGCTGGTGAATGCCTGGCAGGCATTGAATCCGGCTCACCAGGAGTACTCTATTATTCCCCCGTACACAACTTACACACCCGAATTGATAGATTCTTGTGTTCCAGTTCCATAGTGTCCAAGATTAATACATCAGAATACTTAGCTAAAGCCTTCTCCTATCACAGACCTCTGACGCTTGGCCTCCTCTGGGGTAGGTTACCGTCCCCAGTGCCCACCTGGAGACTTGACCCAGCACGTTTGGAGGATGCCCCATTTCGCGCATCTCTAGCTGACACCTTAAATAATTACTTTAGAGATAATTGGGACTCTGCATCGTCCAATTTGGTGGTGTGGGACGCCATGAAAGTGGTACTACGGGGTGCCCCCATTGGACAGTTGGTGGGGGCCCGACAGGAAATCCATAAAAGATTATGCGAAGTTGAGAACTGCCTAAAAATATTGGAGAGGGAGGCGAGTGTAGACCCGGGAAAGAAGGGGGACCAACAAGCAGGAAATATAGATCATGCAGAACTGTTAGAAACACTGAGGACCATTGATCATAAAGAGTACTTACGCCGTCAGCAAGCCGAAGCAGATAGGTTGGGCGCCTTACTGGCCCGCCTTGTACGAGATAGTCCCGACCCCCCGGTAATTACACAGATATGTGATAGGTCAAGCGACATCATAGTTACACAGTCCGAGATTAATAGGGCATTCCATGACCACTTGAAAGCGTTATATGCCCCCTTCCCTACGGAGTCGAATTGAGGAATTCTTACAGGACCTGCCCTTTCCAGCCCTGTCATGGGACGTGCAAAATGAGGTGGACGGTCCCATTATGCAACAGGAAATCCGAGCGGCGATCCGGTCCCTTAATCGTAATAAGACGCCGGGCATGGACGGGCTTCCGGTGGAGTTTTACCAGACATACTCCGAAACCCTAGTGCCTATCCTTGAAAAGATATATAAGATGTCATATGAGGAGGGTCATTTACCTGCTTCAACGATGCAAGCCCTGGTTACATCTATACCAAAACCCGGTAGAGACACGCTCGAACTGACTAATTATAGGCCTCTCTCTCGATGCTCTCAACGGAGTACAAGATACTCAGTAAGGCCATTGATCTGAGGGTACAAACCCATCTCTCCGCCCAGATACACCCAGATCAGTGCGGTTTCCTCCCGGGCAGGAGTACGTCCCAAAACACGTGGAGACTCCACGCTCTTATGACTGCCACGCCGCAAAAACTCCCCCAGGCTGGTTGTATTGCGCTGGACCTTTAGCAGGCGTTCGACTCACTGTCATGGACCTTTATGTTTGAGGTACTGCGACGCTTCGGTTTCCCAGATTCCCTACTAAAATGGGTGCAGCTATTATACACAGATCCCGCGGCCCGAGCACGTACGGGCCGGTACATTTCAGATAGCTACCCGGTATACAGAGGTACCCGGCAGGGTTTCCCCCTGCTGCCCATCTTATTTGTCCTAATGCTGGAGCCCCTGGTCATAGCCCTTTGGGCCCGTGAAGACCGGGTGGGTATTTCGATTGGAGGGACTCACAACCTGATATCAATATACGCAGATGATATCTTATTGTACCTTCATGATTTAGAAGGCGATCACTCGGCTATAGCCGATATGTTTCATCGCTTTGAGAACGTGTCCGGCCTCGCCATTAACCCCGGAAAGTCTATTGGCTTTTACTTAAGGGAACTGCTGCATCCTCCCCTCGTTCACTTTGGGAGGTGCCAGATTAGGGTTGCCCAGACCACATTCAAATATCTGGGCATCGAAGTCTATAGACTACCCGAAGACCAGATTGAGGGCAATGTTCGGAGGGCCATCACTGGCCTCCCCAGCAGTGTAGGGTTCTGGACGTCCTTGCCCCTGTCTGTGATGGGTCGAATCGCCGTCTCAAAGATGGTCCTGCTCCCCCGCATGTTATATTATTTCGTCAACCTGCCGGTCATCCTTCCACAACAGATATTTAACACTTTGAATACGATTCTGATAACCCTTATTTGGGGGTCTGGGCGGAGACGTATCAGCCTACGAAAGCTTCAACTAGGTACTAGATTAAGAGGTCTTGGAGTTCCGGGCCTACGCGGATATTATTATGCCAGTCAGCTTCAGTGGCTGGCACGTTGGGTGAAGGGCATGAATCTACACAAGATTAATTTTACAACAAACCAACTGGCACACGGCGAGTTACACTCTCTGTTACTGCCCAAGGCCAGGATTCCCCCAGATTGCCATCCCCTCCTGCGCACAGCTCTGATGTGCTGGAGGAAGGCACTGGCATAAACTTCCAAGACCAAGCCCTTTGCGGAGAACGTTCCTTTGGTTGGGTATTCCAACACCGCAGGGACGACTTACCCAACGTAGGCTACGGCCCTGGACAGAAGCTGGGGTGGAGGATGTAGGGGCCTTTTTTGGGGATGACGCTTTACTAGATCATGAATCCTTTCTACACACCACAGGGGCTCCCCAACCGTTATACCTGCTACATGCCACTGTGTTGCACTACATACGATGTACATGGGCTCCGCAGCGAATCAAACCTGCACATCACAAATTGGTTCATCTACTCTACTATATGGGGACAGGTGGCCACTTGGTTCAGTGGCTTTACACTGGGTTTAGGGAGCATGCAGCCACATCCCTCACTACACTTAGAGATACCTGGACACAAGACACAGGGGAGGTTCTATCGGATAAGGCATGAAGGATGGTTCTTGAGCACCCCAGGAAAGTGTCCAGGAACGCTAATTTTAAATGTATCCAGGTTATGGTGTTGCACAGGGCGTACCTCACCCCCCATAGGTTACATAGAATGTTCCCGGATTCTCCCCACCATTGTCCTCCTTGTCAGGTAGATGAGGCTGGTCTTCTTCACATGCCCGCGATTACGCAGATATTTGGGGGAAATCTGTCATATACTACACACTGTAACGGCCCTGCCGGTGCAAGAGGATGCGCTGTATTGCTTGGTGGTATTAGAAAACAGTGGTCCAAAGACTGATATTTTATAAAGTCGCAATTCTGTCAGCGTTTCATAATTCACAAATAAGATAAATCTTACAACGCAACAGCCTTCAAACATTGAACAGTGGTGATTTATTCGTTTTCTACCACTCTTATATGATATGAATCAACTGATATGAATCAACAGTAACAATGCATATAGGTCATACTGATTGCCCCAAGGGCAGCGTGCAATGTAGAGAGATAAAGTGGTGCTCAGTTATAAGGAAGAAATAGAATTGTATAAATAGTGATATAAAAACAATCTCTTTATTAATTTGTACACTAGGGTCAATGAATATACCCTTTATTCAAGCCTGGCCATAAATCAATTCATGCATCAGTTTAAGACATTTTGAAACCTATGTTATTTAGTCATTCAAATGTACATGGGAACGACAATATGTGGGTCCAGGTAAGTTTATCAGAAGAGCGTCGACGTTTCGACTCAGCTTCTGGCCTTTCGGTGACTTAATCCTGGGCCGTGCGAGTCTTCATCAGGATCGTTTGATGACCCTATAAGAACAAAAAATATTCTAAATGGGCTGTTGCTAAATAAACTTAAAGAGAGTAGAAGAAAGTCAGGGAGTAATAGCTTACACTGATGTTTGTAGAAATTCAATTCCTTGTTTCTAAATTTCAATTAATGTGAGGTCCTCCTAGAAAACAATATATTCTAGTGAGGGCCGAGGGGTTAAAAAGCCAGTCACTGTGTGAATAAGGGAGGATGAGGATATTACCTTGATGGTTAGAAACCCTCTAGACGGTTCACTCTTATAGTTATACGTTATGGATTTTATTTTCCATCCCAGCAATTGCACATAGCAAAAATCGGCTTACCTAAGTTCAAGAAGAAGAAGTCAGAGCAAATAGTGATCTATGATTCTCCCGGAAGGAAAATAATATGTGATAATAGCCCGTATTGGGGGGAGCTGGAATAGTAAAATGTGACCCTGTTAGGGGACCATTCAATGTTACAAATTCCTAGTATTTACAATATCGAAATAGACTCACCTAACTCATTAGTTCCATGTGTCTCCGGGATATCACTGATTGTTTCCACAGAGTTTGTCGGATATCTCCGCCATGGAACACTGAAAAGATCAGGGCATGTCTTGATAAACTTTCCATAAGCCTTCCATTTAGACTAATAACTTGGAGAATCAAACAGCGCTTACCTAATTCCTTCGTTTAGGAGAGAGAAGATTGCCAATAGGTGTTTCTATAAATTTGGACACTGATGTATTCGATGCGCCGGATGTATTCAATGCGCCGCAATTCGGAACGCTGTAATATTAAAGCGTGGTAAAAAAGGGAGTGGTGATGGACAGAGCATCTGAATCAATCAAACACTCACACCCAGTCAAAAGATCTGGGTTTAATCTATCACCGTTCTTTAGCCCTCTCTGCCACCCCAGTTCAGACATGGCCATATGCAAATCCCTGCCACACTTATGGCGGCCAAAAGCGGTACAAAAGGGGGTGGTGATTGACGGAGCATCTGAACCAATGAAACACTCACACCCAGTCAACAGACCTGGGATTAATGCATCACCGTTCTTTAGCCCACTCTGCCACCCCAGTTCAGACATGGCCATATGCAAATCAGTCTGACCCTGTGCCTCATGGGAACAGTCCAGACCGAACTGCCAAGCCATGCCTTCCCTGGACCGAAAACAAGCTTCCGAGGACCGGTTTCTGGCATTCCAGCCGTCTTCAGCCCGGCTTGCTTGAATCCAGTGGCAAAGTGAGCAAGGTACTCACGTCTGAGCATAGTAGCGAGTGTTTTTTATTTCTGGTTATAGTAATACCCCCAGACTGTTTCTCGGGTCCACCTGCAGTCACCTCTTTAGGGGCCTGCAGGACTTCACCATAATACCTTTCTCTGTTATACAACAAAGTATTCTGTGATGTACACAGCACTGGTCACTGGGTAACACATATATGTGCCAACGACACTAATATGAATTTAGTTTTCTCACTTGGGGCACTTTTTTACCACAGATACCCAGGACCATATATCTTATTAGCAATTGGCAGACCCCCCTTTTTTGTCATATCAGGTCTCTCCCGCAGGGCATTATTCCACCGTAAACTGTGGTGGTAAAGTGACGGAGAGAGTTTTTTGGCGGGATAGATAGGAGTCCATCACACTTTAATTGGGTTCAGTGTGTGTAAAGCGATTTGGCAGGACACAGAAGGATGGTGCACTAACTGTGTCCTTTTCTTTACACATCAGAGCGGGGCCTCAATTTCCCGAGCAGTTGCCGGGCGAGGTGAGGTCTTCACCCACACAAAGCTGGGTGAGTATCACTATCAGGAAATGCCTCTTAGTGGTCAAGCTAATATGCTTCATTGTTGTGCAGAACGCAAATTGTTCATGCAGGTGTTTTCTGGTTTGGTGGTGTGTGTGGTGTTATAGGGATTCATATGTGTTAATGGATACATAGTTTTGTTTGTCTTTTGTTTTTTGACCGGAAGAAGATTATTCCTGTGATCAGTGGACACTGGGGTTCCAAGTTTTGAGGGGCAGATATGACTCTCTTAAGTATATTATATTACATTGATACAACTTATTCCCTCTTACATGTGTATACAACTACCACACTGTTTTGCAGTAGCTTATTATGTTTTTTAAGGTCCTGATGAAAGCTGGAGCAATACTCCTTCTAGCTGAAACTAGTCGACCACTCTGTACAGCGCCATAATGTAGTCTTACTCACCCACTAAGAGGCGTGTTTTTAATCTTGGCACCTAGACTTATTTCTGTAAGCGGTTCCTTCAATCTAGGTAGCCAATTTTAGCAATCACACTTTTCAACAGCACTGCACCCTTTTCCACATTATTTCTTGAGCACTACTGTGGCTAAATTTGCCGCTCTCCATATATGCACCGCCACTGGAAGGTTGAGGCGGTGTTTGGAGCAACTACTCATTCCCATATGATGAAATGCCACCAAATGGGTGGTCTGATGGGATTTTTTCAGCCCAGCAGGACTCAATACACTGTTTCACATTTGTGTCCTTGTGATTCCCTCTCACCATTTAAGTCAGTACACCACCCTTGACCTGGTCTTCTCTGTTTGTTTTTTCACGTATATGCAAATCAGTCTGACCCTGTGCCTCATGGGAACAGTCCAGCCCGAACTGCCAAGCCATGCCTTCCCTGGACCGGAAACAAGATTCCGCGGACCGGTTTCTGGCATTCCAGCCGTCTTCAGCCCGGCTTGATTGAATCCAGTGGCAAAGTGAGCTAGGGACTCACGTCTGAGCATACCCTGCCACACTTATGGCGGCCAAAAGCGGTACAAAAGGGGGTGGTGATTGACGGAGCATCTGAACCAATCAAACACTCACACCCAGTCAACAGACCTGGGATTAATGCATCACCGTTCTTTAGCCCACTCTGCCACCCCAGTTCAGACATGGCCATATGCAAATCAGTCTGACCCTGTGCCTCATGGGAACAGTCCAGTCCGAACTGCCAAGCCATGCCTTCCCTGGACCGGAAACAAGCTTCCGAGGACCGGTTTCTGGCATTCCAGCCGTCTTCAGCCCGGCTTGCTTGAATCCAGTGGCAAAGTGAGCAAGGGACTCACGTCTGAGCATACCCTGCCAACTTATGGCGAACAAAGTGGTACAAAAGGGGGTGGTGATGGACGTAGCATCTGAATCAATCAAACACTCACACCCAGTCAAAAGATCTGGGTTTAATCTATCACCGTTCTTTAGCCCACTCTGCCACCCCAGTTCAGACATGGCCATATGCAAATCAGTCTGACCCTGTGCTCAAGCCTCAAGGTCCAACGTCTGGGTCCGCAGTTGCTTAACTGTCATCTCCAGCTACGACGTGGAATGTTTAAGTGTTGCGACAGAGTCTTTGTTTGCCTTGACTCTCTCCCCCATGTTTCTCAGATCGGTGCGTATAAGGTTGACGTCGATGGAAACAGTGTCAATCTTATGTTCCAGTGCTGTGCAGACTCCCCGATAGCCTCCATGATATCCAGCAACGTTGGAGCTCCGTCTTCAGTTTGCTGCGTCGCCTCCGCACCAGCCTGCTTCCCCTCTGCTTCATCTGACGTGGAATGGGCAAATGTGGACAGTTTTTGCAATGAGGATTGCCTGGGGCCCCTTGCAGAGGCCATTGCGTCTCGCTCTCTGCCTCCGGCAGGAGACTACCAGACCAGGGGAACAGCGAGACTAGGATCTGTGGGACTGCAGACAGAGGCTGATTCAGCAGCATAGGGACCCCTGTTGGAGGACCAAAGATAGGCAGGGGGAGTTAGGACCCTCGGGGCAGGAGTCAAATATTGCCGCTGTAGTGTCCAATCTGTGCTCACTTTTGGTTGTTATCAGCCCCTTGTAAATCAAAATGGCAGCGGCTGGCTCCCAGTCAGCTACTACACAGTCAGGCGGCCCCCCCAAGCCCTAGCGGGGTCACTGAGCCCGAATCAGGCATCGAATGACGTGGCGTGAAGAGGGATGCCGGATTGTTGGCTGGGAGGCCGAGTCTGCCGCTATGAAGATCAGTTGGTCACCTGTTGAGCACGCAGAGGAGGAAAGCATCCACAGAGGTATAATCCAGACAATGGGTTCCAGCGCCGTGTGGATTTGCAGCGGGTGTAAGCACCAATGGGTGCCTCTAATTGTGTCCCACGAGGGCTGCCGATGGGAAAGCACTTGAGGCTGCCGCACATCGCAGGCACTCTGGACGGGTTGATCCAAGCGCCACAGGTCTCATTAAATTGCTGGCAGTTCACGGAGGCCAGTATGGACCTCCGTCCTTGGAAAGCTTAAAGCGGAAACAGCTGCAAGCAGGGCCACCTCTCCCCGGGTGCCCTCCAGATCCGACGGGCTTGCCCCCGATGCGCCGGGCCGGCAGTGGGAGAAGCCGTGTGACGTCACAGCTGGATCCTCGCTCTCCTCCCAGCCATCAAGGTCGAAGGCAATTGCGCTGGTTTACACGGTCGGATTTACGCCTGTGGCAGAACGGACAGATCCCACGACCTTCATTATTGATCCTGCACTCTTCTGAAGTGAAATACTCGGCCGGGATATCACACAGCTGCTGCTGTATTTGCTCAGAGGGCAGCATTCACCAGCTGGGTTTATATAAAATGAGGGATTCTTTTTGCTTGTAAATACAAAGCCAGAATATTATTTCTGTCAACAATGAATTTCATTCATGTTCCTTGTCTTCTGAATACAGATTTATTTTCCAGGATAAGTGTCCAGAACTGTAAAGCAGAGTTCTGAATTAAAAAATTTAAACGCTGGAATTCTTTACTGTTCAAGATTCAAAAGTTAGTCCAAGCATTGTTCATGGTGTTGATTTTACAGGTAGCATGGTCAGGTGTGCTCTAAGAGGCTTGGATAGCATCCTTGATGTAGCAATAAATGACCTTGCTAGTTGGCATGGTTCAGAAATTGAGTGTTTTTCTGACTTTATGAAGGTGGTGACTTCTGTCGGTAAAAATCCAAATAAGAAAAGATATACCACAATACCCTTCAGTCCCCTCCGACGGCCCAGCATAGAAATAAATAAATTAGTAAGGGAACAATATCTATGTAAATCATCTGAAGGAGCGTGTAGAATAGCCCTATTAAAAAGAAGGAGGAGAAGGTTACAGGCCAAATTACGAAAAGAGGGGGAGGATACTATCTGGATAAAACTAAGAGGGGCCGCCTTTAATGGACAAATGAAACAATTTTGGTCCCTCATAGGCGAGGGTTGTGGGACCAGAACAAATTCGCTTCCAATTCCCATTGAAGAGCAAATATGGGTGGACTATGTCACATCCCTTTATGCAAGTAATGGAACAGTGGTCCCCCGCATAAATTTTAGTGAGGATAGTCAGCCTTTGGTTCCACTCTCGGAAAAGGCTATTGAATTGGCTATTAGGGAAATGCGCTCTTCAGGGGCGATGGGACCAGACGAACTCCCAATTTCTGTTTTAAAGCTAAATAGTGTAAAATGGAGATAATTGCTCTGCCCAGTGTTTAACATTTGCTTTCTGAGTGGAAAGGTTCTTCCATCCTCGAAGGGGAGTATTCTGGTTCCCCTTTTTAAAAAGGGTGACCAGTTATCTCCCGAAAACTACCGCCAAATCGCCTTTTTGGACGCAATTGGCAAAGTTTTTGCAAAATGTCTTTTGAAATTAATTAATGATTGGGTGGACCAGACCAATATACTTCCCTTAGAGCAGACGGGCTTTAGAAAGAACCATGGCACTATGGATAATTCAACAGCTCTGCAAGTAATATCTGATAAATACATCAGGGTCAGAGGGGGGAGAGTCTATGCAGCCTTTATAGATTTCTCCACAGCTTTCGACAAAGTCGATCGCCCTTTGCTGTGGAGGAAACTATCGGCTTTAGGTATGCCAGCCCGGCTCTTAAACTTAGTTCAGGACCTCCACTCTAATACCTGGTGCAGAGTATTATTAGGAGGGGAGAGAGGCCTATCCCAAGCGATTTCCTCGGCCAATGGTCTCAAACAGGGTTGTCTATTGGCCCCACTATTGTTTTCCCTTTATGTGTGTGATCTCCCCCAGACCTTATCTTTAAGCATAGGCATTGCCCCTCTTCTGGGGGACAAATCCATTACATGCTTCATGTACGCAGATGATATACTACTACTAGACCTTACCCCAAAAGGACTAAATAACTGTCTGCGGGCACTGCACGTATTTGCCGAGTCCCATCATCTGAAGATTAATATCTCTAAAAGCAAAGTAATGTGTATGATGGGAAAGAAAAAACTGAAATCTGGGAATTTTAATTGGTTTCTAGGTGGTCACAAGCTGGAAATTGTAAAATCCTATGTTTTCCTAGGGAAGATAGTATGTGGTAACTTGAGCGATAAGGCCCACATAGATAATAACACTTGGAAGGCCATGACACAGGGTAAAGGATTATGTGCACTTTATAAAGCTACAGGCAAAAGACACTTCGTTCATTTGCTAGAGGCTTTCCGGGCAAAAATTCCAGCCTCACTGCTTAATGGCATTGAACTTCTTGATTTGGGGCAATGGGGTTTTTTGGATACTGTTGAGGGCAGACTCTTGAGATATCTAACTACGGTCAACAATGCTTGTACGGTGGCATCTCTTAGGCTTGAATTCGGCATATGAGGCAGTTGGGTACAGGGCCTAGCGGAAGTAATACGCTGGGTCTCTTGTCTGGCAAAGGGAAAACCGGCCACTTTAAGATACCTCATCCCAAAAAAATTATTGGGCCCCCTAAAAGAATACACCCTACTTATAAAGAATTTTAGAAGGGCCGTTACACTACTTGAATTGGAAGAATCAATTCTTTTTTCACTTTCCACACATCAGCTAAAGTCTACCGTAAAACTGGCAACATGGAATTTAAGTTTTAGGAGGGATAGAGATTCCCTTATTTTAAAGAAAGGTGCATCTTCTGTTATTAATTCTTGTTTACTTAAACGTATGCAACCTTATGCCTCTTGGAACCTTCCTCATGGCTTACGACGTTTTTGGTTCCTTCTGAGGCAGGATCTCCTCCCTTTAAATAAATTATTAGCTAGATGGTATGGTTCTTCCGACAAATGTAATTTGTGTACTAATTCGATCCTGGATACTGCCCATATTCTTTTCGTATGCCCTGCCTTAATGGCTCACCGCCGAAAGTGGGTGAGACCAATTTGTTTAAAACTAAGTATTTCGTCTGCCAATTCTTAAGTTAAGTTAAGTTAAGTTACAATTTGGTAGAGCGCAAACAGCTGCCCCAGCAAAGGGGCGTCCCGGCGCTAAAGAACCACAGAATCATCGCAAAGAGGGAGAGAACCAGGAGTCAGAGACCTAAAGGGGGGGAAAAAGAAAGGTTTTGACAGCTCGCCGGAAGGCAAACAGGTTTTCCATAGAGCGAATGTTTGCTGGCAGATTGTTCCAGAGTTTGGCTCCTAGAACTCTAAAGGAGCGTCCGCCTGTGCGAGCTAACTTTGTGCGGGGAACTGTCAATAAATGTTGGCCAAGAGAACGCAGATTGCGCTGTGGCACATAAGGGGAAAGGAGAGGGCAGAGAAGTTCTGGGCGTCCAGTTTTGAGAATTTTGAAGATCATGACAAGAGCTTTAAACTGGATGCGGGACTCAATCGGCAGCCAATGCAGCTTTCGTATTGTGGCTCTAGCCGAACACCTACGGGGAAGTCCAACCAAGGTTCTGGCAGCGGTATTCTGTATGCGCTGCAGGCGCGCAATCTCAGCTTTGTTGGCGCCCAGGAGTAACACGTTAGCGTAGTCTAGGCGGGACAGAATTGTGGCTTGTATAATTGTTTGACGAACCTTGGAATCAAAGAAGCCAAGTATGGGATTAAGGCTCCTCATCAGGCCCACACAGGTGGCCGCTACTCTTTTTGTGTGGGTTTGGAAACTGAGTGATGAGTCCATCCAAACGCCTAGGTTTTTAACTAGGGATTTGGGAGGAGGAATGGTGCCTAACGACAGAGGCCACCAGTGTGGATTCCAGTAGCTGGTGTTCTTTCCAAGGAGCAGTACCTCCGTCTTGCCTGCATTGAGCTGCAGGCAATTATCCGTCATCCATTGGGCTACGGCAGCCAGCCCATCCCTGAACCTCGCTGCAGAGATAGAGGGGCCCTCGGTAAGAGTGATAGCTAGCTGTGTGTCATCAGCGTATGACACCAGCGAGAGGCTCCATTCTCTGGCTACTGCTGCAAGCGGCTGAACATATAGGTTAAAAAGGGATGGGCTGAGTCCGGAGCCCTGAGGTACTCCCTGTCCGATGGAATGGGACTGGGAGAGGAAAGGAGGGGCTGACACCTGAAAAGACCTGTCCTCCAAAAAGGATCGGAACCAGTCCAATGCACGGTCCGAAATACCTGCCATGTTCAGACGGTGAAGTAGAATGTTATGTGATACCGTGTCAAAGGCCGCGCTGAGATCTAATAGGATCAGCACAGCACTTTGACCGGCATCAAGTATCGTCCGAAGATGTTCTGACGTGGCTAGGAGAGCAGATTCGGTGCTATGGCCTGGTCTGAACCCGTTCTGGGATGGGTCTAAGATGTTGTTTAGATCCATATGCTTGGACAGGATGGTGTTGACGTGAGCCTCTGCAAGTTTGGAAATCCAGGGAAGCAGCGAAATGGGTCTATAATTTTCTGGTTTGGTGGGATCGAGGATCGTTTTTTTGATGATGGGAGAGACCCGCGCTTGCTTCCAAGCAGTCGGGACATTGGCCGAAGAAAAGGACAGATTTAATATGGATGCTAAGGAAGGTAAAAAGAAATCCAGGGATTCTAAAAAGTGGACCGGTCTCATGGGGTCTGCTGGGGAACAAGATTTAACCTTCCTGCATAGTCCAGCTAAGTCTTCATGAGAAATCTCAGGTATAAGCTCCATCTTGGTGAATTTATTAATGGGAGGAGAGGAGCTGGGAGCTATAACAGAGTGGTTAGGAAAGGATTTGTAGATGTTTTGTACTTTGTTCACAAAGAAGAGAGCAAGATCCTCACATTGCTGTGCTGACATAGCATTGGAGGAAGAGGATTTATTTTTCTGCAGCTCATCCACAAGTTTAAAAACAACTTTGGAGGGGTTAACATTGAAATTAATTTCTTCCGCATAGAAGGTGGCTCTAGCGGAACTGATAGCTTTGTGATAAAGCTTTTGTTCGAGTCGGTAGGCGTATTTGTCTTTGACATTGTATTCTCGTCTCCATGCTCTTTCAGCTGCCTTACATTCCTTGTGCATGTCTATTAAGGTGTTATTATACCAAGGGTTAGAGGGAGAGCAGCGTCCTTTAGCCCATTTAAGAGGTATAAGGGTGTCTAGTCCCTGATTAATCCAGTCACAGAAAGCAGCATATGCAGTGTTTATATTAGTTTGTGCTTCTTGGTGGAATTCTCCTAAGGTGGTGTCATATGGTTACTACGTTTCTATATATTGTGTTAAGTTAGCATGTGCTTATCAAATGTTTAAAAGCCATATTTTCTTTCTGCTTCGGTTTGCACACGACACCTAATTGTTATTGTAGCTTTTAACCTAGACAAAAGATGTGATTTATTTGAGAATAATATGTTATTGCACTGGTATCAGTCGTGCTTGGTACACTTGGTACAACTGTCTGCACACTGAGAACTGCACACTCTCAGAATAACCTAACACAAGGTTGCTGCAGGCCTGATCCTCGCACCACGTTAGTCATAACACAAATAATGTTTGTGCCAACATTTGGCTCTACGTGGGTTTAAGATACAGTTACAGGGAATGAATCAACACACTTGATGCTGAGCATGCTGAGAGCTGGTAGCTGTTGATGTGATCTCCTCCTACTGAGAATTAGAGGTATGGGTCCGCCCTGCTAAGAACCCAGATGAGACCTTCTTAGATATAATATAATATGCTAATTAGGGTGCGCGAAATATAGGTGATATAGAATTCTATAGATTTTGCATCAGAACATGTTATCACCTTTTGCTTACTATGGATTAGTGACTATGCTGCTGACTCTGATTTTTATAATATGTATGTTGATATTATACAAGATACTGCGTTTGAGAATGCTGCATTGAAAAATAAACATTTCAAACTTGCACGTGTTTTCTTTGCCTCCCAGTTTCGGTTTGGAATGATAATATAACGAAAGAGTGTTCATGTGTTCCACGATACCTGAGGTACTCTAAGTTCATGTTCTGGATTGTCTAAGTCATTGGGAAGTATTTACTACCGATGCGACACTGTAGCTAGCTTGGTAAGGGGATTTCTGAAACAAAGGTGAGTTGTGGGTCACCCTAACTCACCCAGGTTCTAGATCTCTGTGCACAGTTCTGTGAGAGAACGGAAACCCTGCGACAGTGGTGTGTAGGTCGTTAGCTGAGAGTTTGTGCCAAGCTCTTTTGAGTTGGCGGGTAGGTTCGGCTTTGTTGAACACTTCCTTAATCAGTGTTGTGAATTTGACTAAGTAGTGATCCGTCCAATCCATAGGTTTGGGTGTCTCTAATATAGTTTCCGGGAGGTTGGAGAAAACCGGGTCTAGAATGTGACCAGCCAAATGGGTGGCGTCCTGGATCAGGGGGCAGAGTTGTAAGGCTGATAGGTCGGCTAGGAGGTTTTTAATAGTGGCATCTTGATTCCTATCAAAATGGAGATTCAAGTCTCCCAGTATCGTAAAGTTAGCCGTGCTCACCACCAAGGAGCTTGCAGCTTCAAGGAGATCTTCTATGAATTTAGATGAGGGACCGGGGGGCCGATAAATATAAAGGCCAGATAACGAGAAATGAGGGCCCACTGTGATCTTAAATCGAGCGCTTTCACAGTTTGAAATAGATTCTTTAATGAAGGAGCATAGGAATTGATTTCTATAAATGACAGCGATGCCACCTCCTCTGGAGTCTCTATTAATTGACTTCATATGATAGCTCTCTGGCGGCGCAAGATTGATAACACTGGTCATATCATCATGTAGCCAGGTTTCACAGATAAAAAGGATATCGGGGTTCTCATCAAGTAGAAGGGTGTTGATCTCTTGATGGTGCTTGCGTAGTGATCTCACATTGAGTTGTAGAATGGTGAGAGGGGTGAGATTGGATGCATCTGAGAGATGCTTTGAGGAGCGGGGGTTGGGTGTGGAGAAGTGGCACGACTTACAGTGTAGGTATGTCTGTCCAACATTTCCTAATATCTTCTCGCAGTTTTTTCCCGGGTTTAGAGCGAGGAGGCAGTTTCTGTCATACCGGTAGACTTCCTGGGTTATTTGACCAGGGGGACAGGCGAGAGGCGATGTCTTGGCGATGACGGGCGCAGACGGGCTTGCCTTAGGCGCGCCCGCTGCGCCCGTCCGCTGCGCGTACGGTGAAAGCACATGTTTATCAAGAGGCTGGAGTGGCGGTGGGCGTGGCCTCAGAGTGGGCGTGGTCACGTGGCTCGCCGGCGATGGCGGCGGCAAATGTTTGGAAGTTTGGGTCTGTAATCAGCCTTCACTCGGCTGTGCACTATGCTCAGAGGACAGGTCCAGGGGTCCTAAGGAGCGAGTGAGTGCCTTTAAAAACAGGGAAGTTATGGTGACAATAAATTTTAAAATACACAACAAGAACTCCCGGCTTCCGCCTCAGGAGGATAACGTGCTTCTGACCTGCGGCGCTTTTGCTCAGCGCTTTTATGCGGGTGGCGGTGGGCGTGGCCTCAGAGTGGGCGTGGTCACGCGGCTCGCCGGCGATGGCGGCGGCAAATGTTTGAAAGTTTGGGTCTGCAATCAGCCTTCACTCGGCTGTGCGCTATGCTCAGAGGACAGGTCAATAAATTTAAAAATACACAAGAACTCCCGGCTTCCACCTCAGGAGGATAACGTGCTTCTGACCTGCGGCGCTTTTGCTCAGCGCTTTTATGCGGGTGGCCTCAGAGTGGGCGTGGTCACGCGGCTCGCCGGCGATGGCGGCGGCAAATATTTGGAAGTTTGGGTCTGCAATCAGCCTTCACTCGGCTGTGCGCTATGCTCAGAGGACAGGTCCAGGGGTCCTAAGGAGCGAGTGAGTGCCTTTAAAAACAGGGAAGTTATGGTGACAATAAATTTTAAAATACACAACAAGAACTCCCGGCTTCCGCCTCAGGAGGATAACGTGCTTCTTCAGTAGATGCTATTCATAACCCCCCCAATGAAATGTTTTGTTACAGAATTTTTACTTTTTTAAATGCTTTTTAGAACTGTACTAATGGATTTGACTCTTTTACTTAGTTTCGGTGTTAACAGAGTGTATTTTATGGATTTTTGTATTTGTAATTGCTGTTTCTTATGCTCTGTGTTTTTTATGTGGACCTCAATCGAGTTCCAAATCATATATCAATACAATTGAATTGAATTGAATTGTGTGCTTGGATTTGTTTAGTTAAAACTCTCTCACAGAGTCACACTTTTAGTCCACTTTGTGCTAGTCTCCCAATGGGTTTCCTGATATTTCATGTTTTTCCTAGCTGTAGGGAAATAAACAATAGCACAGAATAGACACTTTCATTGAATGTGGAGTTCTTGCTGATTTCTTTTTAGGTTTGAAGATTGACAAAAGCTTTCTGTATGTTCACTGCTATGATATGGATTTTCTCCTATATGTCTTCGCTGATGAATCCTTAATGTTGAAGAATCACGAAAGTTGCTTCCACATTCACTGCAATGATATGGTTTTTCTCCAGTGTGTGTTTGCTGATGTCTATGTAGGACTGATGAGCGACAACATCTCTTTCCACATTCATTGCACTGGAATGGTTTTTCTCCAGTGTGTGTTTGTTAATGATACATTTATCCTGAAGAGAAACTTAAACTACTTCCACATTCACTTCACTTGAAAGGTTTTTGTTGTAGAGGTTCTGCACATACCTAACTATGCACAAGAAAATAGGCTTTAGTGCAAGATTGGTTGTACTGCACTTACACCTAAGAACCCACAATTCCTAGACCGACTAGCTATAGTGTCTAATTACCTCCCCAGACCTTCCGAAGATATCTAATGCTTAGACAAACCCAGAACACAGAACTCCTGACCTTTCAGAGTCACTGTAGCAATGCACACCCTTTTGCACACTCACCCCGTGCTTGTCCACACCAAATAATACAGAGTCTATGTAAAGTTTAAAGTGTTTATTTTTCAACTAACAAACTCTGTGCGTAGTTCTATAATGCAGTAAACGAGCTTGCACCAGAAGAATAATACATAAGATAAAAACAATGATCAAAGTTACAATGCCATAAAATAAGAAGGGAGAGATCATTCTGAATGACCAGTGAATATTACGGCTATAGCGCCTAGACCACCCTCCCCTGGTAGGATAATGTATATTATATTAAAGAAGATCCCTGGGCCAATTCTGATGAACCCCTCACCATAGAACGTAGGAGCAAGGGTACATCATAGGCTCAGCAAAGCTCTAGTCTTCCATCTGTCTTGAGAAAGATGCTGTGTGTTAGTATAATGCAAGCATTTCTCAATTGTGCCAAGAAGTGCCAAATGTTATGTTTAGATAGTACGGACCGACCAGAACTAGAAAGCACAGTGGCTTGTTTTTCGACCTTGTACGCAGTGAGTAAACTAGAACAATATGAGCTCATGTGGGCAGAAAGGCATCTTGCACAAGAAGATACGGAGTGTTTTGTTCGCAAAAATAAAAAGACACGCAGCTAAAATGGTTGCTAACTCAGGCTAACTTTAGCAAAGAATAGTGTGTCCCTAGGGGCCATACTACAGTTTTTCCCCAGTGTGTGCTCGCTGATGCAGTTTTAGGTTTGATAATTGAAAAAAGCTATTTCCACATTCATTGCACTTTAATGGTTTTTCCCCAGTGTGTTTTCTGATGCTGTTTTAGGCTTGATTAGTGGCAAAATCTCTTCCCACATTCATTGCACTGGAATGGTTTTTCCCCAGTGTGTGTTTCTGATGCAGTTTTAGGTTTGATAAGCGACAAAATCTCTTCCCACATTCACTGCAATGTTATGGTTTTTCTCCAGTGTGTGTTCGCTGATGAATCCTTAATGTTGAAGAATCACTAAAACTACTTCCACATTCACTACAATGGTATGGTTTTTCCCCAGTGTGTGTTCGCTGATGTCTATGTAGGTTTGAAGGGTGACTGAAGCTCTTCACACATTCACTGCAATGGTATGGCTTTTCCCCTGTGTGTGTTCGCTGATGTCTATGTAAGTCTGATAAGCGACAAAATCTCTTCCCACATTCATTGCTCTTGAATGGTTTTTCCCCAGTGTGTGTTTTCTGATGGTGCTTTAGGTGCGATAATTTAAAAAAACTCTTCAGACATTCACTGCAATTATATGATTTTTCCCTTGTGTGTGTTTGTTGATGATACTTGAATCCTGAAGAGGAACTAAAACTACTTCCACATTCACTGCAATGATATGGTTTTTCCCCAGTGTGTGTTCTCTGATGCTGTTTTAGGTGTGATAATCGACTAAAGCTCTTCAGACATTCACTGCAAGGATATGGTTTTTCTCCAGTGTGAGTTCTCTGATGCCGTTTCAGGTCTAATAATAGACTAAAACTCTTCAGACATTCACTGCAATTATATGATTTTTCCCCTGTGTGTGTTTGTTGATGATACTTGAGTCCTGAAGAGGAACTAAAACTACTTCCACATTCACTGCAATGATATGGTTTTTCCCCAGTGTGTGTTCTCTGATGCTGTTTTAGGTGTGATAATCGACTAAAGCTCTTCAGACATTCACTGCAAGGATATGGTTTTTCTCCAGTGTGAGTTCTCTGATGCCGTTTCAGGTCTAATAATAGACTAAAGCTCTTCAGACATTCACTGCAAGGATATGGTTTTTCTCCAGTGTGTGTTCTCTGATGCTGTGTTAGGTGTGCTAATTGACTAAAGCTCTTCAGACATTCACTGCAAGGATATGGTTTTTCTCCAGTGTGTGTTCTCTGATGCTGTGTTAGGTGTGCTAATCGACTAAAGCTCTTCAGACATTCACTGCAATGATATGGTTTTTCTCCTGTGTGTGTTCTCTGATACAATTCTAGGTATGATAAATATATAAAGCTCTTCCCACATTCATTACACTTGAATGGTTTTTCCACAGTGTGTGTTCGTTGATGCTTTTTTATGCCTGATAATAGACTAAAGCTCTTCAGACATTCACTGCAAGGATATGGTTTTTCTCCTGTGTGTGTTCTCTGATGCCGTTTTAGGAGTGATAATTGACTAAAGCTCTTCAGACATTCACTGCAAGGATATGGTTTTTCGCCTGTGTGTGTTCTCTGATGCCGTTTTAGGAGTGATAAATATATAAAGCTCTTCCCACATTCACTGCACGTGAATGGTTTTTCACCAGTGTGTGTTCGTTGATGCCGTTTTGGCGTGATAAATATATAAAGCTCTTCCCACATTCATTGCACTTGAATGGTTTTTCCCCAGTGTTGTTTCGCTGATGACTCATGAGTTTTGATGATTCCATAAAGCTACTTCCACATTCACTGCAATGATATGTGTTTTTCCCCTGTGTGTGTTCACTGATGCTTGTTTAGGCCCGATAATTGACTAAAGCTCTTCAGACATTCATTGCATTTGTATGGCTTTTCCCCTGTGTGTGTTCTCTGATGCAGTTTTAGTCTTGGTAAATATACTCTGTGTTTTATATAGCAGAACCCCCATTTCATTTAACTTTCAGTTAACTGTGCTTTTCGCTGGTTGCTGTGGAATGGCCTGAAAGAGTTTACAATACACCTCTAGCACTGAATGGTGGTCTGATATCACTTTAGGAAGCAAAGTACTGGTGTAACTACCTCATGATCAGAGCTGGTATTGGACATGTTTACCCAAAAATTGGTTGATCAGTGTGGCCTTAATTTTCTAGAGGTCATCTCTTCATCTTGAGGCACGGAGGTGCACAGCTGAGACTCGTACAATCACCGAATTGCCCTTGACGGTACTTCCAAGATCTGTCAGTTTATGTTCAGGTTCGGCTGCCTCTGTCAGCACTTATGTTTTCCTGAATACTGGAACTCAATGTTTCGGACTTTGCTTTTGCAGATTTACAGTATTATCTTCATTATTCTTAAACATTTTGTGCAATCAACGATTGTTTTCTGTCGGATGTAAAGAGATTTAAATTACTTAAATGGAAAATACCAGAATGTGCATATCTAATTTTTAATTGACTGTAAAAGCATCTCATTTATTACTATTGTTGAAACTTATGAAGACATATCTAAGACACATTTAACCATACAGAGATATTTGCATAAAACTTCCTTTGAACATGCCACATCTTATTTATTTCAGCAAAGGTGTTCATTGAGTAACTTAGCAAAAAAAGGGCGCTCGCACAGCACACATATACTATTTACAGCTTGAGGTAGATGCATATGGTCAAGGTTTTGATAAAACAAGAACAGCTCTTAGAGTAAGAGATGGGAGATGGATCAGGAAGACTTGAGACAGAAGGGTGGACATCAGGATGTTGTGCCATAAATCAAATCTTATTTTTCACGGAGGTGCCTAGTTTCATTCACTACTAACTGCTAACTCTTTTTTCAGGAGGGTTCCCCTCGATGTTGTCTCAAGGCTTGATTATGGGGGCCTTTTGTGCACTTATTATGTTTGGGACCCTTGTGGCATTAAGAGGCTCTATCTGGGCCTTGTAGACCCTGCATCATGTATCAACCCTCTCCCCATATAAAGTCCCTGCCCAATCTAAAATGACAGCTCCTCTAAGACTCTAGTAATCTAGATATCGACATAGGACTTAGCATGTCCTTCTTATGGACATGTAAGAAGGACTATCATGTTCTATAGCTTCAAAGGTTTTCCACGTTGGAGGCCATCTTAGAATAATGTTGTTTCCTAATTCTGCTTAGATTTCCAGACTGGCTCGGTCTATCGAATTTCCAAGCGCATCCTAGGCAACTGTTCATCCTATCCCCCTATCCCTCTAATCCGGATTCTATCTTCTTAATTGTGTAATCTAGTTTGGCCTAATGTATTTCAACTTCCCTTTTTTATATTTGCAGCTGTGCCCTCTCTTCAGGATTTGCTGTTTTCCACCTAGTAATCGCATGCATATAACGCTGGGAAGCCCAAAACAGAAAGAGTACCTTCTTCTCTCTTGGCATCTTCTGTCATGATGCATGAACTTTCCTCCAGCCACCCCATGATTTGCTCCATCCCTTCCTTCCTTCCTTCCTTCATCTGACTATACCACCTTCTCCTCAACTCCCCTCAGCTTCCCCCCACCTGAGCATGTAGTACTCCGGTCCCTCCCCTCTTTCCACTCTGGAAATTTGGTGCCCTTAGCCATGGATTCCCTTTCTCGAAGATCACTAGACTCCAAACTAGTTTCAGACACCTGAAATTCCTACACTATTATATACCCCATAAACTATCTAAAAGCGTGTTCAAGAACTTCTAACACAGACTTCTCAAATTTCTCCCAGAAATCATTATTTCTACCCCCTATGTCTCCACGAATAAAGGCGCTACCATAAGTGACCTTATTTTTTGCATTAAAAGACCAGCACAATGAAGGAAAGCCCTTTGCTCTCTGCTACGGATAACTGCATCCACTAAATTCCCCCACAGTCTCAGACTCTCAGTAACTCCCTCTATTGTTTGCCGAGCAGAGGCAACCATCTCCCTTTATAATAATGGGATTATCCTCATCCAAGCATCTGAACGCAGCCTAGAATTACTTGATGACATTTTCCTCTCATCAAACTCTCTGTGATGAATATGTTTCCTCCCTGACCCAAGCTCATCCTAGCCCTTTAGCCATCCCACGGGTACCTCTTTCTATATCCTCCCCTTTCCCCACTACTTGTATTGCTCCACCCCTTTCCCCTCCTCCCTATCCCCTTCATCAGATTACCCATCAGCATTCATTTACCATTACTCTTGCAGCTTGTTTCAACCAACATTTTTTGTCATAATAGCCTGAGCCCTCATCACACCCTAGAGCAGCGACCACTGAAATACACTGACTCGATACTAACACCTTCACCTCATCTCTGCCCCTTACCTCTGAACATTTTTTTTTTATAAAGTTTTATATAGCGCGTACATGACCCACAAGGGTATCAGAGCGCTTTACAATGTACAGTTATGAAACATTAGATGGTTGAGGTAGTAAACATACATTTGGTATTCACCATTCAGTACAAAAGAGGTAGATAGTAGTATATGGATGGCATAGGTGACTAGTAGTCAACAACGAATGAACCACAAGGGAATCAGAATGCTTCACAATACACAGTTATTAAACATTAGGTGGTTGAAGTTGTAAACAAACATTCGGTATTCGCCTTCAATACAAAAGATGTAGGCAATAACATATGGATCGCACAGATGACTAGAGGTCACAATAGAATTAAAGTCTTAGGATGTGAATTTGTTCATTTTCACTTCTTTTTAGGTCGAGCCTTCACAGCGCGCATGCGCTGCAAAGGAAAACAACCTTTTCCAAATGCTTAGGCTTTTCAGCCAAGCACGTGCACGCGTTCCATTGCCTTCAAAGGCAACGCGTGCAAGTCAATACATTCAGTCGCGGGAGTGCGAGGCCCACCTGGTTGCAATTATCGCTCCCGCGAATGAATCCCGCCCCCCTGCTGCCGCGCGAGTGCTTTTTTGTTCTCTCTGAAATCTCGTGCCACTTTTTCACCCACCTTTTCCTCCTTCATTTTCCCCTCTCCTCCTTTAGTTTATTTCTCCGACACCCTCTGCCTCGTTCTTTCTCATCCTCCTTTCAGCATCTCTTTCCTTCCCCTCTCCTCCTATGGCCCTCTCAATGAAGCCATCTCCATCCGCTCGCCTCTCCTGACTTCCTCCCCGTTGTCCTCCTCGTGGGTGCCCGGGAGAGCCACGGTCCCAGCGGGTTTAATTAAATGCTAAGCGCCGTCTTCAGATCTTCTCCCCTGGAGCTCCGCGCTGTGTCGCCCGCCTCGGCTGCTGTCAAGGCCCGCTGCTCCCGGGAAGCCACCCTGCACGGGGCGCCGGGGCCCCGGGGCCCCGGGGCCCCGGAGACGCCTCGGAGACTAATGGAGCAGGACATAGAGTGTGGCGAAGAGAGGCAGCCGGCACTTACAGCGCGCTTGTGGGCACCCGTCCGTCACTAAAGCGGAGGATGGGGCTGTCCGGGTGTGGCCCGGAGGAGAGTGGGCTCTGTAGGAAGACATCCGCCGCCCTGGAACTGTTAGTAAGGATCAGTCTGTGGACCAGGGTTCAGTGATTAGGGTCAGTCTGCGGACCAGGGTTCAGTAATGCCCGGCCAGTGAGGAAGCGGAAGGTCACCAAGACATAGGGCCAAGATTCAATTGAAAGCGCTTTAAAGAACATATCCAAACAGCATCTCAACTCAAGGTGCTAAAGGCAGAGTAATGTGATGTAGTCAGGGCTTTAAGTAGGGTGAAAAAACTGGGGGGGGGGTCTCTCAGAGGTGCGTGGCCAATGTAATTAAGGACGTGGCTAAAAACACGTAAGCTAAAAATCTGTGCTTAGCATAGTGTGTAGCCTGACTTGTATTTTGCGGTTTCTGTATTGCATCTAGATATGATAGAACAAGTAACATCATACCCAGGGCTTTATGTGGGATGAAAAAACTGGGGGGTCTCTGAAAGGGACATGGTCAATGTAATTAAGGGTGTGGCTTTAAAACACATAAGCTAAAAATCTGTGTTTAGCACAGTGTGCTGCCCGGCTTGTATTTTGCTGTTCCTGTCATTGCATCCAGATATATGATACAACAAGTCACATCATACCTACAAGTCAAGCCTATTGGCTTTGTCAATGGTTGCTAGTTGCATAAGTTAAATAAGCAGCAACTACGGCTTTTATATATTATTGAAAACACTTCCACTTAAAGCCCTGGTGACACCAAGAAAATGTTGCTGCTCCTGAGATTCAAAAAGAGAAGGGAAATCCAGAGAGAAAATGACTCTCTTTAATTGATTTCCCTGCTCCTACACCGCTCCCCTGACATGACGTCATGCATAACTTCCCCACTAGTGAGAAGTGAGCAGTGTGAGCAGCGCACACTAGTGAGAAGTGAGCAGTGTGAGTAGCGCACATCGATGTGTCTGTTGTCACTTCAGTCCGGGAAAAAACAGACCATCTGTGCCAGGGCACAAAACAGAGCCCGATAGAGACCCTGCTCAGTTCAATGGGGCTTGACAACTCTCTGAGCCCAGCTTTGAAAGAGATTGATTTCATTGTTCCTGGATTCATGGCTGTTCCCTTCTCTCCACCATGAGGGATCCATAGGTCATAGCCCTCGCTTCCGTGTTAGCTGGGACCCTTGAAGGTCATGGCTGTGCGCCTCACCCCCTGCCTGGGTACCCCTGGCCTGTCAATCAAATCTTATCTTAACCAATGATGTAACACTTAACATGGACCTTCACACTGAAGACCAGTGTATAGACACATGCAGGGCTTACGCCAATCAAAATGACGCTAACTCGGATCTTAGCCAATGATGTAACGCCTAAAGGGACCTTCACACTGAAGACCAGTGTTTACAAACATGTAGGGCTTAAACCAATCAAAATGACGCTAACTCTGATCTTAGCCAATGAGCCAACACTTAATCCAGAGACCTTAACGCTAAAGACTAAAGCACATGAACATGCAAATCATACACCAATCAATGCACAATTATACGAACTGTAATCTTAACCAATAACATCAAACTTACGTCAGTGGCCTTCACACAAAAGCCAATGTACACGAAGATGCAGAGTGGAGGCACCACCAATCAGCATGCAGTGTTCCATTGCAATAAATCTAATAGTTGATTGAATTATCTTAACGCACTCACTGGGTTTGCCGAGAGTTATCACAATAACACAGATTTACTTGGAGATATCATAAACAGCATGTACATCGTTGAAACATGAGCCAGGAAAGGAGAAATATAAGACCACCGTCTTACGCTAGTAATATTTTCTGCAATTCAATAAATGCAATTGGTGTCCTGGGCCTCATAAGCCAGCCCGCTGCTTTACCACCAAGAGACATGCTATCAATGTAGTGCACCTTCTCCTGACAGGGTTCACATATGTGCAAACTACATATTGTGAGTAGTTAGCCTGGCATATGATGCCACTAGTTCTATTGAGCACTTTGCACCAGTCTAATCGACCCTTATTGATGGTGGTTGTAAAGTCAACCTTATAGAAAGCTATCCTAGTGGTAGCATGGACCAGCAGTCAAAAGGCTAAGACTTCAGAGAGCATGTGAAGCAAGCTGTTTTACCAATTATAATGGCTTGAATACCAAATGAAAGGACACCTCTCCAGGTATATATCAAATATATATGTATTTAATCTAAACACAACCCCTTTGCACTCTTGATGAGGTCAGAGCTAAAAGTACATCACAAGTTACTCAATTAGCATACGGTAAGTTGCACAATATACAGTAATGCCCCAGGGGCCTATTGTATTGTATTGTATTTGAGCTTATATAGCGCACAGCTACCCACAAAGGGTTTCCCGGCGCTTGCTTAGGGAACCCGTCCTGGTATTCCCCTGTGAGATAACCCCGGCAGGGTATCCACAAGGTGAAAGCCAGGCATCCCGCCGCGAGGGGCCGTTGTGGAGATTAAGCAAGCTATTGCCCAGAGTCGCAGAGTGTGAACCCGTGAGTCGAGAAGGCACCGGAGCGAGAATTATCGAGTCCGTGAAATTTTTGAGCCCAAGACCCGCCGAGGCAAGGAATTGAACCCTGGTCCAAGGCCGATCTCAGCTTCCGGGTCTGCCGCCTCTAACCCCTGAGCCACACTTCGCCTCATGAACCATATACTAAAATAGTGGTATAAGAACCACGACTGAAATGGAAAGTAGGCCTAGGGCCTGTTGAATCGCTGGGGCTACACTAAACAACCAAGGGTTAGGAAGGAGGAGGCCACCGAGTGCAGTGTCTAAACACAGACGCGGGTTACCATTGACTTATAATGGAGAATGAAGAAGTCACAAAGTTACTGTTAAAGGACACTTCCGGATGGACTACAACAAAACCCCTTTAGACTAGGACACTTCGAGAGTCAAGACCCACGGGAGCCCCGGAGTACTCGTGTTACCTCACCCAGGGAAGCCGGGTGCATAGGTGCCTTTTGATGTCGGGTTTTGTCATCGTTTTCTAAGGAGAGCTGCAAAGAAGTGTTGCAGGCGACCAGAGGAAAAGTGTCCGGGTCGATCCAAGGGTGGATCGAGGATGTGAAGAACCTGAAAGCAGAGGGGACAGAGTCTGAGTCACTAGCCAGTGGCCAGGAAGGTACCAGGAAGGAACCAGGCAATGTCGGGTGCTTGCAGGTGAAGAAGGTGAGTTTGTCTCTTCAGCCACGAGGTCCAGGAGACATCGACGATGACCAGGCGCTGGATTAGATCTGTCCCATGATGGATCTAGCTGACAGCAATGTCGGTATCCGGATACTCAACAAACCTTGGCAATCGCAACCCAAGGTCTGTGGCACTTTCCCTTTTCAGGGAAATTGGAGCAAGCCTGGAGCAACCAGGCCAGCAAGTTAAAGTTGTAAGAAAGTCTTTGTGGGACTCACTAGCCAACAGGCAAGGAGCCGGGAAGATGCATCAAGAACAAATGCAAAGGCGGGACCCACAGGACACTCATGGAGTGGAGGGGCCAGAGCTTCAGTGCAAAGGGTGCTCGGGCTTCTCTAACTCCAATGCACAACTGCGAGGATGCCTCAGGAGTCGAGCAGGTAGCAAATCGCAGGATGTCCAAGGTGTCCGGTCCCACTTCTCTCGTGACCACCACGTGTCTCAGCTTTGCTGTGGATGTGGGTCAGGGTCAGAGAAGTCTGGATATCTAGTTCTTGAGTCGCAGAGTCTTCTGGATCTGATGGGAGCCTTGAAACTGCAGACCAGCGAAGTTGCTGATGGTGCCTGTTTGAACAGGGTGGTCACTCCTTGACCACAAGGGAGATATCTTCCGTCTTCCAGTCAGAATGGAAAGTCGAAGGTCCAGGATATGTCTTGCAAAGATTCGTCGAGGATAATCTAAAGTCCTAGGGACACAGCTCCTATACTTATACTGATCTTAGGGGCTGAACTACCTGGCTAGGTCCCTCCTATGGGTGGACCTGGGAAGGGGGTGGTTACACCCCTTTCCCTTTGTCCAGTTTCGTGCCAGAGCGGGGCTGGAGTGCCCCAGCAACTGGTTTGAACCGGGCTATGCATGGAGCACCTTGTGTGCCCAGGCAGTGTCAAGAATTGCAGCCCTCCCTGCCCCAATACACTAAAATCCTGTCTGGGGAGGTGCTAGCACCTCCCAAGGCAGGAAACCTATTGTCCAGGCCTCCCCTGCCGGAGTTTTGTCCAGCAGCAGGTTAGACTCGTGTCTATGGCAGCAGCATCCATTTTGTGATGCTGGGGCTCTGTTGAACTTTTACTGGGTTTAACAGTAGTAACATGTCTTCTCCCTCTAGAAGGGTGGAATGCTACCCCTGCTGCCAGAACTGGCGGGGGGGGGGGTAGTATTCCAACGTGTTTGACACCTTACACAACATGTTTTGATAAGCCACACCAAAGTTAGCATTAACCATGAGGATTATAATGCACTTAGGAGTATATGGTATGGCTATATCATGGAACAGCTATAAGGAGATGGTTCCGAAAGCTGCAGAGGGGCTCAGTTCATGCTAGGGCACCCTCTCACATAAAACCAAGCACTCTGCCTCCAGGATTGTCGAGGCGTACCATGGGAGTGTCTTATAGGTGTCTATGTGTCTATATTCATAGGTAGATATAGGGATACTATATATAGGTAAGGGGTGATTACACCACCTTACCCAGGCTGTGTGAACAGACCTGTGGTGTCAGTTTGGAGGGCCAGCCAGGAGTGGCATAATACATGCTGCTGCCCCTGGTAGGCCTTGGATACACCTATGCCCTGGGTATCTATGGTCACTATACAGGGACTCACAGAAAGAACACAATACCCAATCTGGTATGTACCTAAAGTACATAGAGTCCATTTTAAAGAAAAAGCAGATAGGCTGGGACCTGATTAGCAAAGTCCCAGCCCAACTAAGTCGAAAAACCAGCAAAACACCAGGAAAAAAGTGGGGGCAACCTTATAGTCAGATTCCACCTTCCTTCACATATAAAACAAGCAGAAAAAGGAGCCGATTTTCGATATTTCAGAGATCTTCTAACATCCACTATTCCTGTCTTCCCAATCCTAAAGATGGGAAGACGCCATTTCTGGCAATAACTCTAATAAGCCGGGCAAAGTAAGAACAAGCATTGACATAGCCAATAGCTCTCGCCTTTCGGATCTTATAAGTGTTTGCTTATCCAGCACAATATCCTTGGTGCAACAACATCAACTGTTGCATTGCTAAACACTTATAAGGTCCCAAAGGCGAGACATATTGGCTATGCCAATGCTTGTTTGAAGGAGGCAAAGGAAGAGATTCCACGTACCACTGGAGGTAGGGAGTTCCAAATCTTCGGTGCAATCCCTGAGAATGCTCTGCAACCAGTTCTCTTTTTATGGAAGGATTGTGGTTTCAGTAGTAGTGAACTCGCACTTCGCAGTCGTCTGCATCCTCCTGATTGCTCTAGCTTTAGAGTGAAGTAACTGGGGGTTTTGCTATGCAGGGCTTTATGGGTCATGCAAGCGATCTTTATGTGTATTCTTGCCTCATAGGGCAGACAGTTCCGAACTTTCAAGGTCGGAGAGATGTAGTTATTTCTTTTAGTTCCTGATACCAGTTTGGCCGCAGTGTTAAGCGATGCCCTCAGCGGGCCCGGCCAGTATTTGGGGAAACCGCATAGAGTGGTGCGTCCATAGTCTAATCTTGGTTGCATTAGGGCTTGTATCACCATTTTTAAGTCGGTCTGTGGGAGGAAGGGTTTAAGTTTCCTTAGTATACTCATCTGGTGATTAGCTCCCTTGGTGGCATTAGTGATTTGCGCCTGCATGTTCAGGTGTTTATCTATGGTGACTCCCAGGGATTTCGCGGAGTCAATGATGTGCGGAGCACAGTCAAAGGAAGTTAGATGTTTCAACCATAAGTCTATCTTGGGTGTGTGATTGGGTGTGGAGAACAGAAGGAATTCCGTTGTTTTGGTGTTAAGCAAGAGGTGGTTGATAGTGAGCCAACTTTGAGTACTCTGTGGAATTGCGTTGAGGGAGATGAAGTCTTCTGGTGAGATTTTCATATACAGTTGGGTGTCGTCCGCATACAGGTGATATAGAGTGTTCGCTGAGTTCAATGCGTTTGCCAGGGGCTCCATGAGAAGATTAAAAAGAATGGGTGAAAGTGCTGAGCCCCCGCTGTCAGCACTGATGCATCTGTGACACCCTTTCTGGCAAAGCCTGACACTTGCTATCTCGGATCCCCCTAACAGGACAGATAACATGGCGCCTATCGACTCATCAATCTGTGTATGAGTCCCACACCCCCACTCCTCAATCATGACTCCATCTCTATTCCCCCCTCCCCTGGTTCTCCCAACGCAGCTTCTCCCTAACACCATAAACCGGAGCAGTCTCACCTGGCCTCCTGGCCAACATCACGACCTCCTGTTCCCACATTACTAATGACACCAAAATCACAGAGATCTCTCAGGAGCTTCATCAAATTACGGCTGAGGTTTAAAGCCTAATATCCCTCACCTCCGAGCTCGCTAATTGTTGGTGTCCCACCGGGCCGATGGGTAAGAATAGACCCTCCCTTTAGCAATCCAATAGTCAAGTCAAGTCAAACCAGCTTTATTCGGTGTAAAATATACAACCATAAAGCATACTCGACTGAAGGTACTATATACACATAAATAAAAACAGTTTTCAAATATTTACATATTTTTAAAAAGCGGTATTTCATAACAGGCATTACATCTTTATTAAATAGATAGTACTCTGATAATTATCCGTGCAAAAATCGCATATGTAAAAAAGGAGCGTTTTTGTGCAAAATCCTAACATATAACAAAAGGGGAAGAAAAAAAATGATTCATAAACATACTTGAGATTAGGATGATAGATTATATCAACATTATGGAATAATGACACAACTAAAGGCAGTCATCAGGTTTTCAGATATTAAAGCATCCAGATTTGACAAATCCTTTCTTTTCCTAATCGCCCTTTGTATAAAATTAATAACAGAATACACCGTTTTTACATTATCTATAGTACATAATAAGTTAAAAGCGTGTTTATAACGGAAAAGCCTATTGGTTAAAAAAAGCGGTTTTATAACAATTCTCTGGATATCTTATTTAAAGGTACAAAACAGTAAGAAGTGCATAGTGGACTGGGGGGTCTTTCCATCACAGGGGAAGTTTGGTAAAATATAGGACCATTTTTCCTTACTTGAGAATGCTGTTATATAATGTAGTGTGTCAAATCTTAGCCTTTTTAAGTAGAATCTATGCTGAGTGTTTCTTACCAGAGTTAAATATGTTTAATATGTGGTAACTGATCACAGGATCTTCAAGGAGAAATATAGGGCCTGATAGGGATCTGAGTGAGTGGTGAGGGCCTCAGTGAAGCACGAGAAGGTGTCTTTATAAAGTACTCCCAACCCCCCCCTATCAAGTCTGGACAGAGCATACCCTGAGGAGATAGCCTCCACCAGGTCAGGCTCTGAGCAATCACTAGCCCAGGTTTCAGTAATAAATACCCAATCAGGCCTACGGGAGGAGACAAAATCATTAAATTCTGCCCTATGTTTAATCAGAGATCTGGAGATACCCTGAAAAGGACTGTTTCATGGGTAAGGGTAGGGCTGACACGTTTCCCCTTGGGTTTTTTAGCTACCCCCAATTGAATAACTGTCTTACATTTAACACACTCATATAGCCCAATGCTCACAGTTCATCGACCTGCAGTGCACATCCTTCTAACCTTCTCTCCTTGAAGCTCCAAGAGCTGTCCTCTGGGGTAAACAAGGGGCTTACCAGGGTCTACAATAAAAAGGACAGCGTCCCTGGCACAAGGCGTAAACTTGGCACAGACGGACACAGACAGGCGTGCCTTTGGCGCACCTGCTGCGTGCACTTACTGCGCGTCCGGCCTGGCATTCAGATTAAATAGCTGGGCCAGTCAGGAACAACTAGAGCGCCGCCCATCGATCTGGGACAGGAAGTGGAGTAGAGCAGCAAGAGTGAAACACTCACTTCCCTCCATACAATTGGCGAGCCGTGGTGGACCTGGGAAGGAGCAAAAGACCCCCACAAGCCCCCACCCCCTCTCCCTGAGATGAAGAAAAAAGCAGAAGAGTGCCTGGAAAGAATGCAGTAACCGCACACAGGTGAGCAATTATAATAGTTTTTAAAACATTCCCCCCATTAGAACGCACACAATGATTCAATACAATTTTAAAATCACAGTCACTTTCTAAACGCAGTAGCAGCGCAACAGCGTGGCAACTCTAATCAGGGTGAACCACAATCACGAGGTGTAGAGGAGGAGACAAATGTGCTAATAGTTAAGGAACTGCTGGGCAAAACTAACCTAAAAAGGAACTGGGCCTGCACTGCACCCCCAACATGTTCCAAGAGTGGAATGTGGCTCCATCAGGTGATTATCAGAAGTTTGATAACAACAAGAATAGTGCACAGAGAAAGTCAAAAGTTGAAGTAAAGAGACAAAAAAACAGAGATCAAGAAAGGGAAGAGATAAAGAAGAAACAGGGGGAAAGGAAACATAGAGTTATAGGAATCCTTACCTGACAATTATTGTATTTTCTTCTTCCGAGGGTGGCAGCCCGCTGCACTGCCTGTCATCCCAGAATACCTTGAAAGGACGTAAAGAAATAATTTTGCATCAGACGACAATCACACTTCATCACATTTTACAAATAACCGTCCTGGATTTACAAAACAACCGAGCACAGGGAGAACCAGGGGCTGACTTCAGCCTCCTTTCACAGCTATTGCTGTGAATGTTCAACAATTAACCGCCGTTGTCCCGCATGCGGCTGTTAACTGTTCAAGTTTCACAGCAACAGCTTTGAATCAAAGGTTTCGGAGTACAATGGGGTGTTTCAACCCCCTCGGTCTCTGGGACACCGTTGTTTTATGGATTAACACATTCTGCCCTCATGGGGCAAACAGTGTAATGACCTTATAGTCAGCCATAGCAGGCAGTACAGCCCCTTAAAGGACCGCTCCCTTGGTAAAGGCCCTTGCCTTTGGAGCTACAACAGCTTCAAAGCTATATTAAAGGTTTCAAATAATTACTGAAGGCATACACATGGTTACTCAGTCAGAGAAATAATTATCATAATATTTGCAGGAGAATCACATAAAGGGAACCTCTAAAGTACATGAAAAGCCAGAATCAGAAATAACTCTAGCTGTAAAGTCAATAGACAGACCACACACAACAAATATAAGATTTTTTTTTTTATAATGTCAAATAGCAAACTGATATAGAATCTGCTCAATTAGGAATCAAGGAAAAGTTCTTACGTTTTTAGACATAGAGAACACATTATTTACATGGTTCATGATGAGGTAAAAATGACAGCAATCAATGAATGTTCATGAAAACATGGCACAACAAAATGTAATTTTAATAAACCACACCTAAAAAATGAATGATTAAGTGTGACTCTTCCCCAAAAAGCCACAAGTCATTTTACAAGGTTATTCCCTAACATAATAACTGGATCTTAATCACATTGTAAGTTTGTGGCCATTCATCATTGACCCTATTTGTACGGGAAAATTTGCTGACAGCTTATTAGTTGTTTATTAGAAATGCCCACAACTTGGACTCCTTTCCCAAGAGGGGTGGGTTGGGAGCTCCCGTCAGTCTGACTGTGGAACGGGAGGCACATTTATTGATTATAAGAGATGCCGGATTCCCATTTACTTCTTCTATAAAAGGGCCACTCTGGGTGACCTCTAGGACTGCACCAAGCACGCAATCCTTCTCCCATCTCATGCACCGTCATTGTGTCTGATTCACTCCCGTAGAAACTCCTAGTGTAGGAGGAAGTTGTGGAAAATCCTTATTAATCACTGAAGGATTTTGTTGAAATACTGAATTTGTTGAGAATTTGGTGTTCTATTCTGCACTGGGCTGTGGGACCATCAGGACTGAAGACATGTTCCAATATATCTGCCTTTGATTCTGCATGCTCGGCACAGAGGCCAGTTGGGCTGGGATCATTGGCTGTGACATCCCATTCTGTGCCATCTGATTCATGTTCCAGGTTCCTGCAAACATCGCAAGGATCATGTCTTATTCTGCACATTATTAGTGTTTGAGGTATTTAAATTGCCACTGTTAGTAAAACCTATACCCTGAGCAGGGCCGGACTGGCTGTAACGGGCTTCGGGTGTTTCCCCGGGGGGCTGGAAGAGGGGGGGCTGATTCTTCAGTGCTGGAAAACGTATTTGTTACTGGGGGCTGGTTTTGCTGTGGTGCTGCAATATCGCCTCCCAGCAACAAAAGAGGCAGGGAGCTGGTCTTTAAAAATTGTCAGGCCTGGTTTGGGTTCTCAGTCTGCCCCTAACCCAAAGGAACAACATTTCCTCCTTGCACATACTGAACATCATTACTCTGCACACCAACGCCGTGCACATCCAAATTCACACCAGCAACAAACCCAGAATCAAAACGAGAATACAATCCGTGAGAACCACTTTCGTCACCCGTTTGGAACATTTTTGTCTGAGCGCTCATTATTTTTTCTTTGCTATTTTTCTGCTTAGTAACAAAATTCCCACTACAGAACTTTGCGTAAAACAAAATCCCTTCCGAAATGTTAGTCTGCGGGCCCTCACTTTTTGCAGGAAATGTGAACTAACCTCTGGATGCAACGCTAAAAGATGCTCCCTCTTTTACCCGGTCTTTGCCTTTGCAATAGTGTCTGTAAATCTGCATTAATCTCTTGTACTATATAATAAAATATTTTGAGGCACTTCACTCTTCAATTGGCCAGTTTACAAGCAACTTACACTCATTCCACAAATCTCTTGGGACAACAATTAACAAACTTAAATTCAGCTCTTGACCACCCCGCCTGGACGAACAGGCCTCATCTCCACTGCATCCCTCCTAGATAGGCCCCACCTCCTTTGAACCACCCAAACACAGGACAGGCCTCACCTCCTCTACACCCTCCTGAACAGGCCTCTCCCCCTCTGCACTCCTGGACATGCATCACCTCCTCTACACTCCCCTGGACAGGCTTCACTCACCTCCTCTGAGACCCCTGGACAGGCCTTGCTTCCTCTGCATCGCCCCGACAGGTCTCGCCTCCTCTGCACCTACCTCCAAACAGGCCTCACCCTCTCTACATCCCATGGACAGTACTCCCCTCCTCTGCACCTGCTGACAGGCCTCACCTTCTTTGTGCCTTCCCCTGGACAGGCTTCACCTCTTCTAACCTCCCCCCGACAGGACAGGTCTCACCTCCTCTGCCCCTCCCCCCTCTCCACAGGTCTCACCTCCTTTTCCCCTCACCCCCTCTCCACAGGTCTCACCTTCTCTGTACCACCCGGACAGGTCTCACCTAGGCTGCAGAACAGGCCTTAACTCCTCTGCATCCCTGGACCGGTCTCACCTCCAGTGCACCCCTGGACAGGCCTCACCTCCTCTGTACCCCTGAACAGGCCTCGCCTCCTCTGCACCCCTGTGTAGAACTCCCCTACACTGCACCACCCTGGACAGGCTTCCCCTCCACCGCACCCCCCTGGACAGGCCTCACCTACAATGCAGCTCCCTGGACAGGCCCAACCTCCTCTGCCCCCTGGACAGGCCTCACCTATTCTTCAGCCCCAAGCTCTGGACAAGCCTCACCTCCTCTGCACTACCGTGGACGGCCTGCTGCACCCCCCTTCCCTCTGCATGGCACCACCACAGAACAGACCTCTTCTGTAACCCCCCACCAGAAAAGCATCACCTCCTCTGCACCCATGGACAGGCCTCACCTCCTCTGCACCCCTGGACAAGCCTCACCTTCTCTGCCCCTGGACAGGCCTCCTCTCATCTGCCCCCTGGACAGGCCTCACCTCCACTGCCCCACTGGACAGGCCTCACCTACTCTGCCCCCTGAAAAGGCCTCACCTCCTCTGCCCCCTGGACATGCCTCACCTCCTCTGCCCCCTGGACATGCCTCTACTCCTCTGTCCCCTGGACAGGCCTCTCCCCCTCTGCTCCCTAGAAAGGCCTCTCTTCCTCTTTTCCGTGTACAGGTCTCTCCTCCCCTGCACTCCTGGACAGGCCTCATCTCTTCTGCCCCTTGGACATTCCTCACCTCCTCTGCCCCCTGGGCAGGCCTCTCCTTCTCTGACCCCCGGAGAGGGCCTCACCTTCTTTGTGCCTTCCCCTGGACAGGCTTCACCTCTTCTAACCTCCCCCCGACAGGACAGGTCTCACCTCCTCTGCCCCTCCCCCCTCTCCACAGGTCTCACCTCCTTTTCCCCTCACCCCCTCTCCACAGGTCTCACCTTCTCTGTACCACCCGGACAGGTCTCACCTAGGCTGCAGAACAGGCCTTAACTCCTCTGCATCCCTGGACCGGTCTCACCTCCAGTGCACCCCTGGACAGGCCTCACCTCCTCTGTACCCCTGAACAGGCCTCGCCTCCTCTGCACCCCTGTGTAGAACTCCCCTACACTGCACCACCCTGGACAGGCTTCCCCTCCACCGCACCCCCCTGGACAGGCCTCACCTACAATGCAGCTCCCTGGACAGGCCCAACCTCCTCTGCCCCCTGGACAGGCCTCACCTATTCTTCAGCCCCAAGCTCTGGACAAGCCTCACCTCCTCTGCACTACCGTGGACGGCCTGCTGCACCCCCCTTCCCTCTGCATGGCACCACCACAGAACAGACCTCTTCTGTAACCCCCCACCAGAAAAGCATCACCTCCTCTGCACCCATGGACAGGCCTCACCTCCTCTGCACCCCTGGACAAGCCTCACCTTCTCTGCCCCTGGACAGGCCTCCTCTCATCTGCCCCCTGGACAGGCCTCACCTCCACTGGACAGGCCTCACCTACTCTGCCCCCTGAAAAGGCCTCACCTCCTCTGCCCCCTGGACATGCCTCACCTCCTCTGCCCCCTGGACATGCCTCTACTCCTCTGTCCCCTGGACAGGCCTCTCTCCCTCTGTTCCCTAGAAAGGCCTCTCTTCCTCTTTTCCGTGTACAGGTCTCTCCTCCCCTGCACTCCTGGACAGGCCTCATCTCTTCTGCCCCTTGGACATTCCTCACCTCCTCTGCCCCCTGGGCAGGCCTCTCCTTCTCTGACCCCCGGAGAGGCCTCTCTTCCTCTGCCCCTGGACAGGCCTCTCCTCCTATGCCCCCTGGACAGGCCTCTCCTCCTCTGCACCCCTGGACAGGCCTCACCTCCTCTGCACCCCTGGACAGGCCTCTCCTCCTCTGCACCCCTGGGCAAACCTCTCCTCCTCTGCACCCCTGGACAGGCCTCTCCTCCTCTCCATCCCTTGACAGACCTCACCTCCTCTGCACCCCTGGACAGGTCTCTCCTCCTCTGCATCCCTGGACAGGCCTCTCCTCCCCTGCATCCCTTGACAGGCCTCACCTCCTCTGCACCCCTGGACAGGCCTCTCCTCCCCTGCATCCCTTGACAGGCCTCACCTCCTCTGCACCCCTGGACAGGCCTCTCCTCCTCTGCACCCCTGGACAAACCTCTCCTCCTCTGCACCCCTGGACAGGCCTCTCCTCCTGTGCACCCCTTGACAGGCCTCACCTCCTCTGCACCCCTGGACAGGCCTCACCTCCTCTGCACCCCTGGACAGGCCTCTCCTCCTCTGCACCCCTTGACAGGCCTCACCTCCTCTGCACCCCCGGACAGGCCTCACCTCCTCTGCACCCCTGGACAGGCCTCTCCTCCTCTGCACCCCTTGACAGGCCTCACCTCCTCTGCACCCCTGGACAGGCCTCACCTCCTCTGCACCCCTTGACAGGCCTCACCTCCTCTGCACCCCCGGACAGGCCTCACCTCCTCCTCTCCTCACTCAGGCTCATCAGCAGGAAGAGCTGAGCTCTCCTGACGTCACCATGAATGCCTATGGGGGAGTCAGCAGCTCTCCTCCTGGGGTCGCAGGTCCGGGGTCTGAGGGAGGAGTCTGTGTGGATCTGAAGATGAAGGTAAATGCCCACCAGACAGGGCTCCTTCCTCCTCTGCAGCAGGCTGAACACACTAGGGGAAGCCGGAAGTGATGTCACCACTGCTGCTGGTGCTGTCTCTGCCGCTGCTGACCCGGAAGAGGAAACCCTTCTCCCTTCCATACAGTGTGCAGATCAGTGGGTTTCATCAGCAGGGGAGGAGCGCCCTCTGGTTGCCGCTGACGGAACCGCCGCCTCCAGGCTCCAGGAGTGAATACATTTCACACAAACAAGCACTTATACCTGTAAAGACCTGGGATTTCAGATGTCACAGACATGAATGCTTTTAAGGGTCGGACAGATCAAGTATAGGGCCTCACACTTGGCTGTTGCTGTGGAAAAGTATTTATAGCTTCACTTCAGATGAGCATCTTCCAAACACTGAAATAAAGGACTTGAGAGTGTTTACAGAAATGTGACAACTGGAAGTGCCAGTCTGTATTTCAATGAATATATCTGAATTTCAATTAATATATCTGTATTTCATTGAATATATCGGTATTTTAATGAATATATGAGTATTTCGGTCAGTTTTGCAATCAAACTGGACAGCTTATTTATTCTTTTAAATAATTTATTTGCAGTCTTTCAAATCCACAACGTGCTAAAAAACAAAGTAAACAGAGGTAAATACAATGGAGTTTTAAACACCAGATCAAGTACAATGTGACATAGGTGATGTGTCAAAGCGACAATTGAAGGAACAGCTTATTTCTAATTTTCCTGTGTCTGTGGTGTATTCCTTATATTTGATACAGTTTTATATCCTCAAACAAGACTGAATTGTAGGTTCTAATTAGGTTTTGAGTTTCTGGTTTAAGAGCACAACTGTCTCCTAAAATATTAAGATAGCGGCCTCTTCCAGGCTTTGTTGTTTTGTTTACAGTAACCACCATCCTCTCTCAACAAAGATTCACTGACAAAAAATAAAGCAATTTATCTTTGAAACAACTAATTCCTAAGACAAAGATATCAAGTATGAACCAGAAATTTTGCACACAGTTTGCTTTGTATCATAAAAATGAGTGGGTGTTACTGGTCTGAGGAACAGGGGAGGGGCATTTCACTACTCGAAAATATTCTACTCCTTCACATAGGCCCCTCTATCATAGTTAGGGCTCCCAGTTTTAAGGTATTTATTTTTTTGCCATTTTTTCTGTATTTATCCACATTTATTTTTGCCACAAGCAAAAGACGACGCTACAGCTACTATTTTTCCACATTTATTTAAATTGACAATTGTTTTAGTTTTCTAGTACACTATAGTATATATTGTACTAGAAAACAAATAACAAGCATTGGCATAGCCAATAGGTCTCGCCTTTGGGAACTTATAAGTATTTAGTTATGCAGCACAATATCCTTGGTGCAACAACATCAACTGTTGCATGGATAAACACTTATAGGTCCCAAAGGCGAGACCTATTGGCTATACCAATGCTTGTTAAGGTTTATGGTTCGATAATGGAGCCACTTTTATGTTGGTGCCAAGATAGGAAGGAAGTGCACGTGAAAGCGGCTCATACATGCATAAATGGAACTGTGCCAGCGCTGGCATCAGGCTATCGTGCTGTGCCAGGCCTCGCTGCCACTTACTAATTGTAACCGCTACAGCCTGTGATGCCCACAATGCTACAGACCTAGAGTGCCAGCCGGCTAAGGGGTCCCTGCTCTCAGCAGCAGCGGTCCCTCCATTTAGTTAGTGCAGGCTGTGATGCCAACTTAAAAGGGGCTCCAAATCCGAGACAAAAATAAAATTAAAACTAATACAAAGTGGTCGGGGTACCTATTGCATGGACTGGGCAGTCAGGTAGGCAGTGTAACCAGGTCCACTATAGACATTTGGGTACTTCAGAGGGAACCAGGCAGCCAGGGGCTCCTCTGGAGAGTTCAGTTACTGGAATAGTACGGGTGCCTATGAGATGGTAGTGTGGCCAGACACAGTGCAGTGTAGTACTATGAGACAGCCAGTAGTGTCAGGTGGCAGTCATGTGGAAAGTACATAAAAGCTACAGTGGATGAGACATCGCTTCAGTCCTTGAGATGTCTGTCTTCCTGACAGACTCAAGGTTCTGATGGTGCCCAAAAGACTTGCGACGAGCTCCCGCACTGTAAGGAAACCTGCTGCCTCTCCCGGGGTTTAGTCCCTTCTCTCTGTCTATTCTCATGGAACCCTGTCTCGCCTATTGAATGTATGAAGGATAATTTCAAATAATAAAGCGCCATTATGCTGGTGTGCCAATTCTTTATGCAGCAGGGCAATTGCGTTCATCAAATAACAATGTTTTCCCCAAACAAACCTGAACGCAGACATGCCCCAGAGCAAACATAAATAAATTGTGTTTTCTATCAAACTGTTTCAAAGATTGAGAGACAAACTGATTCCGAAGAAAAATTATTTGTGTTGTGGGTCTCGCCATTGGAATATCAAATCCACAAAGGCAGTCACTATGGAAATCGCTGAGAAACAATTGATCTAAAGGGCATTTGCAATTTAGCTCTACCTGGCGGGTCTGATATCTGCGTATGTGAGAAGGGAGAGTGTCGAGGTGAGATTTAATAGTCCTTAGTCTTGAAAGAAAGCCATCATTATTGCGCTGTACCAATTTTTGTACATTGCAACAAGGTTTTTATAGTTGTCAGTGCGACGGAACAGCCTTGAAAAGGGAGCAATTTTAGGTTGCTGCAAAAGAAAAAAATCTTTAAGCTGCTGTTTGCCTAGGGAAGGAGAAGTTTGGTCTAAAGACGAAAAATGATGGCATTGGACCATCGGAAAGTATGTTCAAATCTCGGCCTTGACCCAACATCATGTGATTCTGGGCAAATCATTTAAACTCCTTGTGACAAAAAAGTGACATAGTCTGGTTCTTTTGTAAAGCTGTCTTATACCTGTGGGCCAGGTTTGCCCTATAAAGAAACTACATGTTAAGAATAGTTGCAAATGCTTTCTGGGAGATGCAGTTTGGGTTCAACCTAGTGCTCTTGTTGAACTACAGTGATGCGAGAGTATGGCAGGAGGCATGGTGTCTTTAAACCCTCCCGCTACCAGTCTAGGGGGCGCAGGTCCTTCAGCAGATCGGAGGGGCTGCTCTAATTGTTATTCACCAGTCTGTGAAGGTAGCCTGGAAATGTGACCACTGCTTGGTGCATTTCCAGCCAGCCTTTCACACCTCATTTACGCAGGGGCGTAACACAGGCCCCTGCAGCCCCCGCAGTGTGGGGGGCCCTAAGCTCCAGAGGGCCCCCTCGGCACTGCACTATGCCCAGAGAGCTCCTGATTGAGCCTGGAGGGGGCCCCTCTGCATGCCGTGCAGGGAGGCCCCCTCAATTTTCGTTACGCCAGTGCATTTACGGTGATGGGAGGGGAGGGGCAGGAGCAAATCACAAGCCCTGCAGCCAGCGGCGCAACTAGAGCCACATTTAGTGGGGGTGGGGGGCTGGAAAAACATTTTGGGTCTCCCAGCAATAGTTAAATTGGAGATACAAAGGCTCTAGACATAGTGACAAAACAACAAAGCCTCATTAACAAACTAGAGGTCTTTAAAAGACCTGTGAAGTACTCGGGTACAGGTCTGTGTGTGCCCGGGAAGCTGTCTCAGCCCAGGCAACCACACACGAGGGGGGGCCTGTCTGCAGCTGAGGGATGTGGCAAGTCACCTTGGCTGGAGCACGTCCCTCAGCTGCAGACATATCGGTTCAAAATTGTAGTAATGAATTGTAAACATAACAAGATAAACTATATGAACCACAATGCCCCTGGCACTAAATCATGTGACTAACATGAAGTAATGATTGGTTTAAATACAGGAAGTACTTTGGGGGTGGCACCGTGATCAAGTTCTAGGTTAGAACGAAACGCGTTGGTGTTTGTTTGTTACGGAAAAACCTAATAAAATCTGAGATTTACCAAGAAGTTTGCTGTGGTGCGATCCGTTGCTTTTCATCAGGAAAGTGTGGAGAATATAGAGCGGGTTGCTCACCCGTGGGACACCACACGGCTGTAAGCAGCGCCAAGCAGCGAAATTGAGCAAAACGTGGAAAAAATAAAATATATATATATATATATATTTGTTTTTTGATAAAGTATCAAGTTTCATGTGAGGGGCAAGTCAGTAGAACCGCACATTTTGAAAAGAAGACACATGGGCTCCATTAGCATCATGCCATGCTGGGAGAAACAAATCGTACAATGTTTCAAAAATGAAGTTGGGTGAGACACACACAACAAAAGAAAAGTCGAGCGGCCACCATTATTAAAGTCCACGCAGAGTATGCTGCATTGCAAAAAGTCATTACATTGCGGATGAGCGTGTTGTGCCTACAACAACAGGTTGGGGAAAGTCTTTTAGGGAAATAGTGCTCCAGATTGTAAATAAAACATACAGCGCAGCAACACAAGTAAGAGGGCAGTCACAATGGGAGGTTACAACATGAGAAAAGGTGGCTCTATGGGAGTACTAATCCTATTTTTTATAAATTTTATATAGTGTAAGTTAGACGAAAAGGTATCAGAGCGCTTTACATGAAAAGAAATGGCATATTGCAGCTTTACATAGGATGCATAAAATGAGAAATAAAATAACATACTTCTGCGTAGGATGCTATACACTTAGATTAACGAGCAAGCATGAATTGAGATAAAGAGAATAAGGCAAAAAAAGGTGTGTTTACAGTGAGCGGACTAATTAGAACAGCATAAATTATAGAAGTGAATGACATACTTTATCACTGAAACAATCAAATAACTAACTATCTCAAACCGTCGCGTAATGGAGAGAATGAGCTATTGGAGCCTAGTTCAGTTGGCGTGTGTGGTAAGGTATTTGTTGAGGAGTTTCAGGTTCCCTTTGAAGCAGGAGAAGGAGCAGTGGCATCGGAGGTCTCTAGGGAGTGTGTTCCATATACTGGGTGAATTCTATTGACCAATGAAAAGCCACCATTTACAATTGACAGTAACAGGAGACAATTAAAAAGATGGGCAGAAAGTGGGAGGAGCTACACCCCCATATCCTGAATACAGCATGTCTCAAAGGGATAGCACAAGCGCTACCCAGGAGAGACCTAATACGGCCCTTGAATAGGAATGAAAGCCATTGGTAGCCTAATGTTATCTAAATCTAGAGGCTAGTCAAATGTAGAAAGTAATGTTAAGACTCACTTCCCAGCCGGGATGAGATGAAAACTGTAGATCAATGTTTTGTCCATGGGGCAAGGTAACCTAATTGGGAAAATGAATTAAATTAGGATCGCTATACAAGATATAGTGCCAAAGTTCATAATGCCATCTTTGATGCAATCTTTCCTAGCTTTACAGTGCAGGACAGTAGAAAAACGAATTAGCCGGGAGTTGCGCTGAGTGTGGCACTTCTTTACGATCCCAAAGGGATTCTATAAGGACAGTATCCACTTGTCCTTGCTAAAATTTACATTTTGTTACAATCAGTCAGGGAACATAGGGCCAGATGTAAGTGGCCCATTACCGGTCGGTAAAACCGAAATTCGGTAAATTTCAGGTTTACCGACCAGTATTGAGCCATTTGACATGTGGGGGAGATTCGATAAATACCGAATCGGTATTTACCGATTCAGTATTTACCGAATCATCATTTACCGATTAGGTATTTACCGAATCGGTAAATGATATGTAGGAAGCACTTTGAAGAGTGCTTCAGTGCTTTAAGGATTCGTTATTTACCACCAACTATTAGTTGGTGGTAAATATGAATACCTCTGTAAATGCAAATCTGTGCATTTACACCAGTGCCATGTGGCAGACATACATGCCCTTAGGGCATGTATGTGTGCCACATGTGCACACAAGCACTATTCAGGGGTGCAACAGGGTGTCAATGTGACACCCTGCCACCCTTGAATGTTTCCCTATTTTACCGCATCGGTATTTACCGATTCGGTAATTGGCATTCATTCCTATGGGCCTCCAGGCCCATAGGAAGGAATGGCAATTACCGAATCTTTAAATACTGATTCGGTAAATACCGAATCTTAACGATTCGGTAATTTTTACCGAATATTTGCCTACATAGCATTTACCGATTCTAAAATACCGAATCGGTAAAATTCGGTATTTTTGAATCGGTAAATACTATTTACCTACATCTGGCCCTTAGAGTCTAATAACTTAAAGTATAAGTAAAAGATTCATATATTCATTAAAAGTTTCAAAACTCCATGTTCGATTTCTGAAGAACGAAAAAAATTATTGTGGCTTCTCTCTGCGCTTCTGGTTAACGAAACACGGCAGAGAATACCTACAACATAAGCGGGATGCAGCTGGCAGCCCCAGCGTGTACATGCACGTTTTTACAGTGTTTAAAGATGGCCAATCAGTTGGGTGGCGGTTTAGCTGCTGCTTGCTGTATGGTACAAGTGGGATGATACGAAGTATGCATCTAAGACTACCCAATGTTATAGTCCTGTTTTTCAATCACAAACTTACTTCAAATGTTTAGTTTGATTTAAGTTATTCCTGTAACTGTTAAAAACAAAGAGATAGATCTTGAGAACACAATTTGTCACAAGGGGAGGCTGAAAAACAAATCTCCTGGTTTTCTAGATTCCATCTTGTTTGTTACACAACGTGGATGTCACTGTCTGTGATGGTGAGACCGGGACTGTTCTTATCAAGGAAATGCCACTGAGTGCGAGCTGCCCAGACCTTTAATAGAGAGTTCACAACCACAATATTTTGGCAAAGAGGTCAAGCCAGGAATAAATGGATGAGGTTTGTGGCTGCCCAACTCTGTGAACTAAACACCTTGTTGCAGGGATCACAAGGATTTTTTAAAGCACTCTGTACTTTAACAGAGCCCGTTACCAAACACTCAAAGTGTTTACAGATAATAGACTAAAGGAATAAGGAGATAGTGATGCCTAAGAATATATTTCATACCAATAAAGTTACAGCCTGTGTAAACTTGGCTCCCCAAATGCAGCAATAGCAGGCAGAAAAGGCCTACTTTAAGATCCATTACTGTCTAATCTATGTTTCTTCTAAACATTAGGGGATTCAACAAAATGTATCCGGTTTTATAAAACAAAAAAACCATAGAAGTCATGCATATGAAGTTTTTTTGCAGCAGGCTGCTGGGGTTCTGAACAAGGAGATGGAATTGGCTATTAGACGATTATCTTGCTCACCTTCCCACCCTTCCCTAGTGGTTTCTTCTGTTGCTCCATATGCCGGTTCCCATTCTCAGCCTCAGTCCCCTCAAGTAGGCTTGGTGGACATACCTCAAGATATGCCTCAAAACCAGGCTGTGGGTATTAACCCTCCTTGCACCAGTTGTTGTCACGCGGGTCGGTGCCCAGTCGCCAATTTTTAGGTCAGCCCCTGACATGACCCCTGGCAATGGGTTGGGCCCAGGAGGCGCTAAAAGGAAGCGTTCCCCGGTTGGGGGCCCTTGTAAACGCAGAAAGAACATTGGATCACAGTCATCTTCAGCAGTCCACCCAGTAGTGCCTAACCTGGATGCTATTCAGTTAGACATGCTCATAGCAGCCTTGCTGTCAGCACTTGGAACTAAATTGGACCACATCCTACTACAACTTTCTGCACTGGAAAGCAACCTGTCTGCACTGATCGCATCCTTGCAAGGGGACCATGTCCTTCTCTCCACAAGTATCCCTCCTACAAGGCCTATGATCTCAACCACCATTTCCAATCCCAGTGGTGGTGGCACGGGGGCAGGAGACAGAGCAGTGTCTATCACGAAGCAGCCTAGTCACATGGTAGGAGATACAACGCCACCTATTATGCCCAGGACTGACCCTAAAGACCGTCCAGCCAACCAGAGGGGGGCGGGGGTCACCTAGACCTCAGTATATTTTCAGTATCTGCAATCTCAGGGTTTCAAAGTGGGCGGATTGTACAGTTTGATGATAGGTGGGAAGGGCTGGAAGCCATGCCCCCGGGGACTAGAATAACTATTCTCCTAGTTTGGGCTCTCTTCATCTCCTACCTGAGTCCACTCCGCTTGTTGTAGTGTTAGCTGGAGTAACGTGCCTCAACCCCGGGAGCAAGGAAGACTTTTACCAGCTGAACAATAAGGTGGTGCACTGGCTCAATTCCAACACTGACCCTGGGCTTAGGGTGGAAAACCAAATTCTCATGGTGCGCTGGACACAGTGGGTTGGTAGTACCAAGAAATCCTGGCTCGGGGACTGCATTATCATCAATTTTAACAATCCAGTTATGGTAAGCCGCATCTTAAGCACGGTTGCCCAGTCTAACTACAGGTGTTGAAACTGAGCAATCTTGACACTTCTACAGACCCAAGTATTACCAACTATGGTCCCAGCGTGAGCGGCTCCAAGATGTGGGCCATAGGGGTCGTGCAGAGGGGATTACAGGAGTAAGCACAACAAATAAACTAAACTAAACTCTGAGCTCATAGGAAGATTGCGATTGACGATGGGTGGGTCCCTCGGACCCTGTGGCACCTGCATCCGAGGGTAATGTATCGCCCCCAGAACAGGTATCGAGTGTGAATGGAGGGTATACATTTCTTTCTTGGAATATCGCGGGCTGTAGACAATAATTATCACCAGGATGGGTATTAAACCCTCTTCATTCCAGCTACCCCGTCCAGGTCAGGGAGAGCCAAGAGGGGCTTATCACCTTTGTTTCTCTAGCTGTCCTTGGCATCTCCGCTACCTGTAGGAAAGTGGATTTCTGTTGCAGTAACACCCCACTTTCTGCCAGACTACTGATGCACTTTTTCTTGGTGTACCCTGGGTCCCTGCCAATTAGGTTCCCAGGATCTGTGTTCTTGCCCCAAAACTAACCCAATTGGCATCTCTGGCCATAGTTCAGCCCCTGGTAAATGGTACCACAGGTCCCCAGGGCACTGTGACAGAGAATGCCTCTAATGGCTGCAGCACTTATTGTGCCACCCTTAGAGGCCCTGTACCCTGACACTCACACACTGCCTTTGCAGGCTGCGTGTCATGATGCAGAACAAAGTGAAGAGTCCACATGGCACCAATCCTTGTGTGCCATGCCCACAAACCACTGCCCTGGCATACATCAGTCACCCATCTAACTGGGTGCCCTATGCCAGTGGTGAGGGTACAGGTGCATGAGCCCTGTACCCCTACAGTGCCCAAGTCTATTCCCGGGCACTTTAAGTGCAGTGCTGCCATTAAGAGTATATGGTGCTGGGAATTTGTCATTACGAACTCCACAGCACCATAATGGCTACACTGAAGACTGGGAAGTTTGGTATCAAACTTCTCAGCACATTAAACCCACACTGATGCCAGTCTGGGATTTAATGTAAAATGCACAACAGAGGGCATCTTAGAGATGCCCCTTGGAACTCGACCAGCTCCTAGTGACCTGACTGAGTGGCTGCTTAGGCTGCCACCGCCAGACATGTTTCTGGACCCCTGGGTCGAGAGCTTGATGCTCTCGGGGACCTGAAACAATGCACATCCTGGGACGAGGTGCCATGCCTCCACCCCCAGGATGGGCAGGGTTCATGAAGGGGAAGCTTCAAAGGCATGCCATGCCGCCTTTGTGAGCCTCTCCAGACCATTTGCCACTTTCAGCAACTGTTCCCCACTGGTTCTACCCCCCACTTTGGGCGGGAGAACCCGCAGGAAAAACAAGTGAGGAAGAGAGGTGTGCCACCTCTGCCACCTCCACCCCTAAGGTGGGGGAGGCGAGGTGAAGCACTACCACGAGTCCCTGCCATCTTGAGGATGGGGGGACCCAGCCAACCAGGGACAGGCTTCAGCCCCACTCCCACTGGAGAGTCACAGAATAGGGGGTGTACCCACCCCAGGGGAATGGACCCATTAGTCCCTACCCTTTACCTACCTTTAATGCCCCTAAATTTCGTATTTAGGGGCACCCTGAACCTTCCTTCCTCAGATCCAGCAACAACAAGAAAAGAAGAGAAGAAGGACGATTCCTGCAAAGAGCTAATAAGAGGATGACGCCCACTGACTTGGCCCAAGCTCTACAGGCCTGTCTCCCCTAGAACCTGCTCCTGCGAAACCCCGGCGTGCCCAGTAGCCAGCTACCTCACAAACGCCGGAGGACCTGCCTTCCCTTTCAAGACTGTTTCTCTTGTGAACACCGGACATGTTTAAACTGCAGCTTCTGGTGCCAGCCAGAAACCGCGAATCCAGCCCACTGTGCACCTGCCGAACCTGGCACGAGCTTGAGTGAAACAACACCACGAGGAGGTCCCCCCGGCAATCCTGACTAGAGATCCAGCGACCCCTGACCTGTCTCAAGCCTCCAGACGACGCCTGCAGCCTCAATCCAGAGGTGCCCCCTACCGCGACCAGAGCGGGTAAGAAAAACTGATGTTGAAAGGGCCCCCTGCACTCCACGCCCCACGGCCTTGTGTGCCCAACCCAGCGGTGCCTAACCAACCCTCAACATCCCAACTTACCCCTCGAAGTGGTGGTCGCTCCTCGAAGATCCTCGTCCCCGAGGGTGTTTTGTTTGTCCCGAGAATTTCCATTGAAATCAACAGGGCACCCGACCTCAAAACAGCCCTCTGTGCCCGGCCGCCCTAGTGCCGCTGAGGGTGCACCTTTAGTCCCCAACTTGCCCTAAGCTAAACCCTAAGAGCTTTGCTCCCACAATCCCGTGGCCTGCTTGCCAACCGCGACAAACCAGTGCTCCCCTATCCTCCATAGGATAACATTGGGCCTCAACATTCTGCACCCCGCTGTCCTAGTGCCGCTGAAGGTGTAACAACAGTGCATCACTGACCCTGGGTCACCCCTGAGTCTAACCCCAGAACCTGAACACTCACAGTCAATTACTTACCTGAGAACCGTTATTCTGTTTTCCCTCCATAGGATAACATGGACACTTTTTCTCCAGTATCCAGTATTGAGTTAGAAAAGTACTGCAACAAGCAACTTATCTGCAATTTATTGTAGAAGCCCATTCATTTCAATGTGCTGCTCCAAAAAGTTTCCAAGTGTGGTGTTTTGAAAACTGAAAATATTCTTTAAAAATCATGTGAATAACCAAAACGTAATTACTTACCCGTTTCTAGGAAATGTCCCTGTTCTGAATCTAGGTATCCAGCACTGAGTTAGAAAAGTAACGTAAAAAGTAAATTTACAATTTACTTTTTAAGTATTTACTGAAAAAGCCTATTCATTTCAATGTACTTTATTTGCTAAGTGTTAGATACTACTGCTCTCCTGTAATTCAAACAAAGTACAATTTCTACTGCCTACTTGAACTGTGTTCATACAAGTAAATGATTACTGCAAAGTATTTTTATGCTTACCTGTGCCAGGCTTGCTTGGTTCTAGAAATAAAACAACAGTATTTTTTTTTATACAAAAACAATTGGCCTAGCGTTTAGTTCTTGAGTGTGTGGATTCATTTGCTGACTGAGTGTGTACATCAAATGCTTAACACTGTCCTCTGATACTGCCTTACTGCTCGACCAAGCTACCACTTTAGAGAGTAAGGTTCTATCTAACTTTAACCTCTGCCGACCTCTGGAGACCCTTGGACTCTATACACACACTGTACCTCACTTTGGTGCAGTATACAGAGCCAGTTTCTTACAATACCTCACTGTATGTCTTTCCCAATTCACATGTGATGTTGTTATCCAGTGGAAAAAGCAAGCTACTTCTGGGTAAACTATTACAACGGGGGAGTTACACACCCGGATGAGGGCAATATAACTCTGCTGGGGTCTGTACTTCAGGATAGCATCTTGAAAGGTCAGAGTTATCACTACATTTTTCTAACAGGGGATTTTAACACTCATGTGTGGGGACATCAGGCAAGGAGGAGTGGAAGCTATGGGTTGTGTACGACAAGCAGGCTTACACACGGAACATACTCCCCAGGGTATTGAGCTTAACTCCATCTTGCTTGAATTTGATCTGACATCTGTAATGAATAAGCTGCCTCCAGGGAAAAAAGACACTACTTCCACCTTTTTGGGAGAGGGTGTGAGACCTTTATTGTATATACCCCCTTTTACTCACTGGTTACTGATTTTTCTGTGCAGGCGAGTGAATGTAGTGTCCACAACCCCATTTGTGTCTTAACAGGCTAGACCCGAACACTCGGACACACCAAGGTGGGCTGGGGGGCTGGTGTCTCCCTTAAAGTGGTGGAAGCAGGAAGGAGCGTAACATGGGGTTGAATTGTCCCAGAGCTACTCCATTAGTCCCTTTTAACTCAGTCTCGCAGTGAGTTTGCCACCTGTCTTGATGATGATGCAAGTGCTCCGAAAATCATGGGTGCATTTGGATCCATGTCTACTGTCATAAGGAAGTTACTACAAGCCCCGGGTAGGGGCCGTAAGCAACCAGGTCCACGATGGTTTGACTCACGTGCTCCCACGCTTCCAGGAACCTGAGACTGGCCTTGGGTGTTAAGCACCAAGACCGGGTGGCGGTCAAAGGACTAAGAAGAGCATATAAGGCTGCTCTAGCAACTTGCAAGCCTGCCCTGAAGGAGGAGGCCTGGATCGATTTAGTGGAGGCTAGTACACTGCGTAATAGCTCAAAGTTCTGGGGCATTATTAACAGCCCATTTCTATCTTGAAATAATGCTAATTACTAGAATTACTAGATGCCCATGTCAAAGAGGATGATTGGGTACATAATTTCGAGAGTATCTTCCAGTCGGATACCCCTCCAATTGAGGGGCAGGAAAGGGTGGAAGGTAAGTCAGAACTTATTATCACCATGAAAGAGGTGAGAGGCGGTATTCTGGGTCTGTCTAAAAACAAGGCCCACGTGCCAGATGGAATCCCGCCAGATCTCTACATCGCCCACATGGAAACCTGGGTGCCTGTCCTCACAACTGTTATCAATGCTGCAGTCCAGGTTGGCCACTCAGATTCTTGGGCTTTATATAGTCCCGGCATTTAAAAAGGGAGATCGGTACAGTACCTATTGTTTTAGGCTCATTTCTCTGTGGTGAAGGTGGTGGGCCACATGGTACTTGACACACTTGTATCCTGGGTTGATGAAAACAACTTTTTATCCGATATCCAAAACGGCTTTCGCCCAGGTCGTTCCACTGTGGAACAGTGTTTAAACCTGTACATGGTTCTGAACAAATACACTGTGGCTCGTTCCAGCCCCATATACCTAGCCCTCATGACCCTGTCCTCATTATTCCACTGGGTCAATAGGTCCAAGCAGTGGCAGTTGATGTCCTCCATTGGCATTGACAGTAACATCATTTTATTTCTGAGGGATCTTCACCGTGATTCAACCGCGGTTGTCCGCTATTCAAAGGACCTGAAAGTGTCCAGTCAGCTTGACATAAAGAGAGGGATGTGTCATGGGTGCATTTTAGCACCCGTTCTTTTTAACCTATATATTAATTCCTTAGCCAAGGCCCTTTTGGCCACAAATGCGGATTGTCCCCAGGTAGGCAAGCGTAGTCTACCAGTCCTTCTATACGCGGATGACGCAGTCCTCTTGGCGATGACAGCTAAGGGCCTACAACTTCTCGTAAAGCTAAACAGTTCACTTTTAAACTCGGACTTTCATCAATACCGAAGACCAATGTTTTCTCCTATTTGGGAGTAGTGTTTGACGATTCCTTGAGTTGGTGCCCTTTGCTTACTTGGAAGAAAGGCGATCTAGTGAAAGCTTTTGCAGCTGTTCTTAACTTTGCTAGCAGAGTGGGAGGGAAGCCAATAGGGCCTCTTTTGAAGATATATGAAGCTAAATATATCTCAAAGGTTAGTTATGGGAGTGAGATATTGGGCCACATTGGGGTAGGGGCAGTACAAAGTGCTGAAAACTCTTTCCTGCGATGGGCCTTTCAGTCCCACAAAGCACCCCATTTTATGTCGTGCATGAAGAGTTGGGGATGCCTTTCCTCTAAGATGTACTGACTTTCCGTCCCCTAGCTTTGTGGCTTAATATTTGGGCTAGGTAAGAAAATACAATTCGCAAAGACGTCCTATGGGAATGCCTTTCACTTGACCATGTCTCAAGCATCCGATGGCTCCTGTATATAAGAGTTGGCCTTACCAGGGTAGGTGGGAACTATTCGCTAACCCTGAGCGCATATGTAAGAGGGACCTTTCTCTGGTCAAAGAGTGTTTTTTAAGAATGAGCCGCTGTGATAGAGAGGGAAATGAGCTGTGTTAGCCTAGTGTGCGTAAGTACATCGTGTCAAAAACTGTACCAACCAATGAACCTTATCTTCTAGGGTTTAAAAGCATCCATGATCATTTTCTAGTGACCCGGTTTCAGGTCAACCTCTTCCATTACCTCTTGGCACACCCTTGCAGCTTCCACAGAGGCCAGTGCCTCATGCCCTGTGGCTACAACAGTGAGTCTCCTCAGGACATGATGCACTTTGTAATGTTTTGTAGTTTTTATGCTGTCCCTAGAAAGTTATTGATTATTCCCATTCTCAAAAAAGCGGGTTTTAGGCGGGTGAGACCAGCTCTTATCTTTTTACAACTTTTTACTGGTTGCTGTTAGACTCAGGTCAAGCTGAGACTAACTTATGTACTGTAATTCATGAATTTTTATCTTGTGTTTTGATGAACTTAGACATATTATATTTGTCAATCTGTAACTTGGAAGATGTTTTATCATTTTATATATGACTTTTATCGTTTTCTTTTATAAAACCGAATACGGTAGGTTGATAATAATCACTAGGGGATTCATTTTCAGGGTAGCATGGTATCCCTCACAATAACTCCAGGAGTCACAGTCCACACAATGTACATGCTTTGTTCCCCCTACTTCCAACCTTACATATACCCCCAATCACCTGCCCAAACCTCCCCCTGATGATGCCAATGTGGTCCTCCGTCATCCCTCAGACCATATTTTTGGCCCCTTTGAAAGTTCCCATACAATAAAAATGCTGCAGTTGTAAATACATATAAACTACCATTTGCTGTGTTTGAAACATTTTATTGAATAACAAAACCTAATAAACATAAGCTGATTATTAAAGCAAAACAAAACATCAGTTGCTATGCACATAAGAGACAAAATGTGTACATAAAAATCAAAATACTGTAACACAGCAAAGTTATGTAGAGCACAATTCTTAATTTCGGGCAATATTTAAAATTCAACAATAGAAACGTTCATAAAGAACAGGAAATACTAATTATTTTCCTTAAGCAATAAAGTCTGCACACTAAAGTACTAAGAGAAATATACTGAACAATGAACATTTCATATGGAAATAGAATTCAATTTGAATATTTTAACCTCCTCAGCCTTATTTGACTCATGATTACAACCTGAATGCTTTCTGGAAAGGAACCACCTACTGGGGTTCAAAATCTCATCTTTTCCAACAATAGGATTCAAATGATAAACTTGAATTTCAATTCAATTTATTGATTTAGGCCTTTTTGGAGATCAACAATTTTAAATATATACAAAATCCAGATATTTTTGTGAAATTGTCACCTAAACTTTAATTCAATCCACCTTCTAATCAAACACTTCCAGCACGCATCACAGGATCACTGTTATCTTCCTAATTAGTGATAATTTTTCGGATGGCAACAACAATAAATATGTTTAGAATTTTACCTCCGAAAGCAAAAACATACCATTTCTGAATCATGGTGCACAATAAAATGTAGGAACAGAATGGCATCTTTTGGTGTAGCATTCATTAAGGTTTGACCAGGCTTTAAACTAGAATTCCTGAACTTTTGGACATTTAAATGTCATATTTCAAAAGAATTCAAACAGACCCAGCACGAACTCCGCGAAAAATAGAAGATGAGTGAAAATGTGCTGATAAGTAATCTATTGGTGAAAAATACAGTGTTCAGGCAATGCTTGTGGATATAATCTATTCAGATTTTAACTCCATAGTTTGTTCAATAAATTGACTGAGCATAATACTTGAAGGTCCATCTCTCAGATCAGTTCTTTTACAGTTTTAGTTGCAATAACACTAATAGAGATCATTGATAAATAGATTTTAAAAGCCATGGGTGGAATTGATCCTTGGTCTAAATCTAGATTATTGTCTGCAATAGACACCAGTACAAACAAATCAAATCTAAAAGGATTGAATATGTTTATTATAGTGGTTTAGAGTAAACCCAGAAGACACACATTGTTCCTGAAACTCAGAAAATGTATCTAAAGATTATGATTACATCCTATTTTATGTCCAGAGACTGCTTTCCTGTTTAAGTTACAACATTTGCAAATATATTTAACAAAACATTAAAGCTGGATGTCAGAAATTCTGTCTTTAAGTATTGTGTAAGAGTTACGTGTGATGGTTTTTATTTGATCTGAAGCAACACTAACACTAAATAGGTACATGCACAGGTTATCATTCAACTAACATTATTATCAAACTTAATTTGGAGGGAATTGAGAAAAATGGCCTCATGTACCAAGGGTTTTATTTAAAAAATCCACTGGTTCGGTATTTCACAGAGTTTGCAAATGCTAAACCCCTTTGAGAAATGTACTAAGCCCATTTAACAATTCAGAATTTGGAAGGGGGATGTTAATAGTTTACCTTCTTAATATTAAATACATCCTTAAGGTATGTATTAAGCTTTGAAACCATATGTGGGCTGAAAAACAGTAACAGGAGGTAGTAACCCAAGGGGACATTTGTAAATCTGAAAGTAAAATGAGGTGCATTAAAAAATTCCATTATTCAAAAGCAATCACAGACACAGTAGTGTGCTGAGTCTACAAGCAACCACTTTTTACTAAATGGATTATTAGTACATGAACCTCAGTATTTCCTATATTGCTTAAATGTAGTCTCTAATATTTTTGTAATGTTGTGTAAATATGTGTTTCTGTTATTTCAATATTGTCATGAAATGTACCTATTCTTTTTGTCAAACATATTGAAATATCTTTATCACAATTTTTGGGGCATTCTAAAAAGTGTTTTCATTCTCTAACTTGAAGCTTCTTAAGAAAAATACTGACGCCAGTTCCTGGTTTCTCCTAGATCATTTAGCTTTCTCACTAAACAAGCACAATATTGATTTGAGAGCGGTGGTTATTGTAGTCATACGCACTGGGGTTAGTTTAGAAAAGACCAATATAGAACTTACTTTACATTTAAAAATAATAATTGCAAAGGTTTATGTTCAATAATTTCAGATAATTTACTGATAAATATATCAGATAAAGATCCCCTAATTTCTTATACCTTGTGGTATGAAAAATCAGCTAGAATTAACAGACTTCTCTTCTAGTTAAATCCAGGTATGAGAAGTTATTAAATGCGATTATCAACTTTCCGTTATTTTAACACATTTTCTCAGTGCACAGAGTATTTTCCCTACATAGATCACAACATTTCATGCAATGGTCTGTGCTTGAACGTACAATGAAGGGGTAAAAATGTATTTCTATCACAAACAAGAAACCCTTGGGTCTATGAGGATTACTGTTGCAAATGAAGACCTAGCTAAGATGAAATATCCCTTTAAAGGGAAGATTTCCCTCACCCACCATAGTTGGCATGCTTCCTTATTGGGATTCAGAAAAGGGTGGTGGTGATGGACAGAGTATCTGAATTAAGCAGACCACTCCTACCCAGTCCAAAGATCAGGGCTTGATCCATCACCATTTTTTTATTGGGAATCTCCTTGCACCGTGATACAACCCCCTCACTGAGAGGAAGGAGTTCAGGCATATTTTGTTATAGAGAAAGGTATAACTAAATACCACAATAATGAGCTCAGGGTAGTGGGGGCAGCAGAGGGAAAGTTAAAACTGGCTAAGTGTTTAGCCATGCAGATCAAGTAACAATGTGAAATAATTTCTATTAAAAAAAGAAGACTATAAACTAAGCTAGACGTGACTTTATAACTGGTTAATCAAACGTTTCTGGAGGTTTAGTATATATAAACAACTCCTTCTTTCTATTGTGTGTCATAAAAATGATGCTCTAAATTTTGGTAAGAGTACACATTGTCAAAAAATTCAATACTGCCTTTATATCAATTTACTTTTAAAAGCTTGAAGTAAAAGACAATTCTAAGTGGCATTTGGTTATGAGTAGGCACTAATGACTATTTCCGGATGACAATGTAGTTAGCATTTTTTGTATAAGATGCTTTAAAAGTATGGGTAGGGAAAATGGCTATTTTCCTTTCTATATGCATGCCAGTTTTAATTTGTACACAGAATCACAATTTTTTATCTGGTAAACTGTAATGTTTTTTTTTTTGTTTTTTTTTTGTCCTCATCTCTATGGACAGGGAGGAATGGCATATTGGGGAGTTGACAAGCTGTCTCAGTCAAAGACTGGTAAGGGTATACATGGTGTACCGATCTGCCAAAACCCTATAGCTATGTCATTCACCCAGCCAATCCTTACGCCAGTAGTTCAGATTTTTACCATTAGCCAGTTACCACCATTACCGTTAACACCATTTCGGCGAAAAAAAAGGGCGGAGATGTTTTGGCAGGGAAAGTATATCATGGCTTCGTAATCATCGGACCTAGGGAAAAAAAACAAAACAAAAAAAAAAAACAGATCGGACTAATGGGACCAATCGAGTATATGCCAAAAGGCTCTTTTATCTGGTTTCCTGGCCCTGGCGAGATCGATTTTAGATATTTGTAACAAAGAGGAACACCAGTCATGTAACGACAGAGGAGAAGCTTCTTTCCACCGCTTGCAGATTTCTCTACGGGCCACCAAGATAAAATAATACAAAAGGTTATTAGCAGGACATCGCTTTTGATCCACTACACCAAAGATTACCAGCCGAAGATCTATAGCCACTGTGGATCCTATTGAAGCTGTTAGTTTGTTGCCGATTGAATCCCAATAAGACGTCAAGTATGGACACTCATAAAACATGTGTGCCTCTGAGGCTGCCACTAAACCACACCGGGCACATGCCACCGGTTCCCCTGTTGAAAAGTTAGACAGTCTCTAGGGGGAGTAGTAGGCCCTGTGAAGGGTAAAAACGTGGTTCCTACAGAGCCAGGCAGGTTTAACTATGTCCCAGAGAACATTACAGGAGATTATCTATAATTCATTCAAATTCAAAGAAGGGAAAATGGCTATTTTGGCCAAAGGCTCCCCTTTCTATATGCATGCCAGTTTTAATTTGTACACAGAACCACCATTTTTTATGTGGTAAACTGTAATGTTAGATGAATCTCTTTTACTCTTCTGATAAGCGAGGGATGACGATGAACCTGTTTTTGTCCCTGGTTTTAAATGGTTCAGGTTGGAACAGACGAGGTGTTGGTTGACTTTACCTCAGAAAATGGTTGTTTCCCGCATGCTGCTTTCATGCGACTTAAATCCCTTCAGTGGAAGAGGCGGCTGCATGCCTGCATATATGGCCAGATAAGTACTTGGCTGTTTCGGTTCTCCAGTGGGGCTAGAATAGAAGCTGTTAAGGGCAGGGTATTAGCTTCCCATTGGTGCAGCAGGTGCAGTGGCACCAGCTCCCAGATGCCTTAAAGGCCCACTGAACCCTGATAACTGTTGTTTGTCACAGTTCAAACAGAGGCCTGAGGGGCCCACAGAACAATGATTATTGTTGTTTTCCACAGTCCAAACAGAGGGCAGGGGTCACATTTCCTTTCTTGTCTTGGGGCCCAGGGCACACTGGCTAGGCCACTGGTTAAGGATGCATTGGGGAAGAGGTGGGAGACAGGTGGATTATTTAAACAGCTTGATGATGACTTCATGCCTGGGTATTAAAGTATTCATTGCAATTAAAGACTGAAGCAGGAATAGATCTCATAATATAGGAAGGCCTATGTACAAATGCAGCTCGATTAACGGCTGCCTTTTAACTTTTCACTTCTCACCTCTCCTAATTTACAGTTTTATTTTAGATGCAGACTTAAATTGTGACCTATGAATATGTTTATCTATCTTTAGGTTCCAAATGACCCATATTTTCCATATGCAAGTATCAGACAGGTCGGGAAAGCCTAATGGCGTTGAACTTGATAAAGCCATATTAATCACTGTCTTGAAATGCAAATGGCAGCATTAGGCACGTAGAGGTGTAATCTACGTAATCCCATTATGTTCAGGGTACGGGAGGGTGTTGAGGGCATAAAGCGCTTTGACAAAAACATTGCTGCCACCGTAGAAATTCAATCTTCCTTGTCCTACCCTAGTATACAAGTAGTACCACATTCTTTGTATACCTGAATTAAAACACAAAATAATACCGTATTTAAAGGCCCAGTTCAGAATTACATGGAAGGTGCACTATCCCAGACTACACAACGATGCAGTCTTTAGTGGGTGCTATCATCCCACACAGGGGGAGTACACCAGATTATGCTGGAAAAAGCATGTGGTGCCCCAACGTAGGTACAGTTGTAAACCAACAGTCTGCTTACAAAGTAAAGTGTCTGGGAGCTATTAAACGAGCTGGCCCGTTTCCCCTGCAGGTGGTTGGGGTCTGTCACCATCCTGTCAGGTGGGGGGTATACAATCAGTGCGCCTCTTAACTGCTTGTTTGCCCTTTTGCCCATGTCAATAATACAGTGCAGTCGCAAGACAAAAGGTTTTCCCACATTTGAATGTGGCCATGCCCAATACAACGGAAAGCATGCCCGCTGAGAATCTCTCCAACGTGATCCACACTACATAAAGGGCTATGGAAGTGCCTGCAGCCTCTTCTGTAGAACAAAAGCCAAAATGCCCATGGGACGCAGAAAGAGGGTGCACTCTGATGCTTCATCATGTACGAGGACCTTTGGCGTTCGTCTGTACTAAGCGAGTGACAGAGTTAGTGGAGTGTTTTTTGCCCTCTATGTCACTCTACTTCTAAGCACCTACTACAGCTTGTACAGTGGTTACTGTAATCTGTTCACCTACATTATGCTTAATGTAAATAGTGCACAATTTCGGCGTTTGTGTCTGCCTAGAACGTGGACCTGATACAAATAGCAGTACCTACAAGGTGGATGTTACAATTCAACAAGAGTCTAGGATACTCCAGCACAACTGACTTTGCATCAACATTACGGGGCATCAGTCTTGATGGCAAGCCAACTTTGTATACATTATTATCAGAGACTATACTTGCCTCTTGGATACAACTTTACAACAAAATTTTATGAATTTTCGTACAGTTGTATTTATATAATAAAACAACCTACCCACAATAATTGATCTATCTATTCATCTTTTTGGGTTCTGGAGTAGCATGCTACTCGCTGAAAAGCGCTTCAACACTTCATCAGGGGTAGCAAGCGCTCTATAAATGCAAAACCTTCCCTCTTACATCCCTCCACTCTCTTCTTCAACCCAACTAACAGACCAACAAGTCCAGCTCTCAAAAACATTTTATATTTCCCTACACTAATTCACCACTAATCATTTTTGGATCCTGGAGTAGCGTGCTACTCACCGAAAAAGCGCTTCAAATGGACCCTAACGCACTCCGCTGCTCGCAGAACTCTGCGTTGAGCGGTTGAGTTTTTTTGACACTTTGCGGAGTTCTTCATTGCGGAACACCGCCTAGGCCTAATCTTATCATGAAAATTTAGATTTCAGTCATATGTTAAGAAACAAGTGTGAGCAGAAACCTTTTGGGTGGAGAAAATTAAAGACATTAATATTGTGAATTTTTTGTTAATTAGTTGATGTTTGCAAGTACGAACACTTCTCTGTGTCAAGTAAAGACCTTGAGAGTTTTGTAACTTTCAGATACTCAAATTGAGCATTTTGTTGCAATTAAAACATTTTCAAGGCCTGAAATTTCTTTGGAGGTTGCATGCGGCCAGCCTAAGTTATCCGGCAAGAATTTCTTGCTGAATCCTATTGCAACTACAATATGTGCTCTCTCATGTAAAGTCAGGCTATTAGAAGCTTTTCTGCAACTCAAGATACGCCTTACTTTTCACCTGATGTGGGTGCATTTCTCATGTTAAGTGAGATCTCCTTTCTGAGTATAACGTTTCTGGCTTTCCCCTCCTGTATAAGGCTTTAGTCAAGTGTGAATTCTCTCATGTGAAATGACATTGTATTCGTGAATAAACCTTATCTGACATTCCCAACACACATAAGGCTTTTTTCTCCCTTGTGAGTTTACTCATGTCAAGTGAGAAGTAATTTGTGACCAAAACTTTGCTTGCATTTCGAGCACACATAAGGTTTTTCCCCAGAGTGGGATCTCTCATGAAGCATAACTCTGTCTTTCAGATTCAAGCTTTTATGGCATAAGGACTTTCTCTAGTGTGGAGTTTCTCATGGTGAGATAGCGTTTTTCTCTGTAGCTTTTCTGGCATTCAGAGCACTCATAAGGTTTTCATCAGTATGGAGTTGATTATGGTTAGTGAGGCTGTGCCTATCAAAAAATAGGAATTTCTAGCATTCACAGCATTGGTAATATTTTTTCCCTGTGTGCGTCTGCTCATGTACAGTGAGATTGCATTTAAAATTGACGCTTTTCTGGCACTTGGAGCACTGAAGTATTTTTGATGGTGTGTTTTCTTATGGTGCATGTAACCATCACTACCTCTGAATCTTTTCTGACATTTAGAGCGCTGATAATGTTTTTCCCCCAGTGTGGATTCTCACATGTGCAGTGAGATCAGATTTACGGCTGAAACATTTTTGGCATTCGGAGCACTGATAAGGTTTTTCACCAGTGTGGGTTCTTATATGGTGAGTGAGATTGATTTTTTCACTGAAACATTTGTGGCATTCAATGCACTGATAAGGTTTTTCCCCAGTGTGTATTCTTGTATGCCGAGTGAGTATTCTTTTTTCACTGAAACATTTCTGGCATTCAATGCACTGATAAGGTTTTTCCCCAGTGTGGATTCTTATGTGCTGTGTGAGACTATTTTTTACACTGAAACATTTCTGGCATTCAGAGCACTGATAAGGATGTTCCACAGAATGGGTCATTGCATGTTGAGCAAGACTTTGTTGGTTACAAAACCTTTCCTGGCTTTCAGGGCACTGATAAGGTTTTTCCCCAGTGTGGGTCTGTATATGCTGGGTGAGACCGAGTTTGTTTTTGAAACATTTCTGGCATTCAGAGCACTGATAAGGTTTTTCCCCAGTGTGGATTCTTATGTGCTTTATGAGACTACTTTTTAAACTGAAACCTTTCTGGCATTCAGAGCACTGATAAGGTTTTTCCCCAGTGTGGGTTAATACATGTTGAGAAAGACTTTGTTTTTTACAAAACCTTTTCTGGCATTCAGAGCACTGATATGGTTTTTCCCCAGTGTGGATTCTTGTATGTTCAGTGAGTCTGAATTTTACACGGAAACATTTCTGGCATTCAGAGCACTGAAAAGGTTTCTCCCCAGTGTGGGTTCTTATATGATGAGTGAGACTGTTTTTGTCAATGAAACATTTCTGGCATTCCGGGCACTGATAAGGTTTCTCTCCAGTGTGGGTTCTTCTATGCAGAGTGAGCTGGGTTTGGCTAATGAAACATTTCTGGCAATCCGTGCAATGATAAGGTTTTTCCCCAGTGTGGGTTCTTATATGATGAATGAGATTGTTTTTTGTACTGAAACATTTGTGGCATTCAGAGCACTGGTAAAGTTTTTCCCCAGTGTGGGTTAATACATGTTGAGAAAGACTTTGTTTTTTACAAAACCTTTTCTGGCATTCAGAGCACTGATAAGGTTTTTCCCCAGTGTGGGTCCTTGTATGTACTGTAAGGTCTCTTTTTTCACTGAAATATTTCTGGCATTCAGAGCACTGGTAAGGTTTTTCCACAGAGTGGGTTAATAGATGTCGATTTAGACTATCTTTGAAACTAAACCTTTTCTGGCATTTAGAGCACTGGTAAGGTTTTTTGCCAGAGTGGGTTATTACATGTCGAGAAAGACTTTTTTTGTTATAAAACCTTTCCTGGCATTCAGAGCACTGATAAGGTTTGTCCCCAGTGTGGATTCTTATATGTTCAGTGAGATAAGAATTACTGCTGAAACTTTTTTGGCATTCAGAGCACTGATAAGGGTTTTCCACAGAGTGGGTTAATGCATGTCGATAAAGTTGCGGTTTGAAACTAAACCTTTTCTGGCATTCAGAGCACTGATAAGGGTTTTCCCCAGTGTGGATTCGTATGTGATGTGTGAGCCTACTTTTTAAACTGAAACATTTCTGGCATTCAGAGCACTGGTAAGGTTTTTCTACAGAGTGGGTTAATACATGTCGAGAAAGACTTTGTTTGTTACAAAACCTTTTCTGGCATTCAGAGCACTGATAAGGTTTTTCCCCAGTGTGGGTTAATACATGTTGAGAAAGACTTTGTTTGTTACAAAACCTTTTCTGGCATTCAGAGCACTGATAAGGTTTTTCCCCAGTGTGGATTCTCATATGCTCAGTGAGATAAGATTTATCTCTGAAACTTTTTTGGCATTCAGAGCACTGAGAGAGGTTTTTCCCAGGGTGCATTCTCTCAAATTCAGTGAGATGTGATTTATGGCTGAATCTCACATGTCGATACAGACTCGCTTTTAAGCTAAACCTTTTCTGGCATTCAGAGCACTGATAAGGTTTTTCCCCAGTGTGGATTCTCATATGCTCAGTGAGATAAGATTTACTGCTGAAACTTTTTTGGCATTCAGAGCACTGAGAGAGGATTTTCCCAGTGTGCATTCTCTCAAATTCAGTGAGATGAGATTTATGGCTTAATCTTTTTTGGCTCAGGTAACTTTTTCCCCAACTTGGGTTATTTTGCTTTGATTGAGGCAGTTTGAACACTGAAATTGTTCTAACAGCCCGTGTTTTTAAAAGGTGTATTCCTAGAGTTAATATCTCTACATTTAGTTTTCTCTTGCTTATATGCCACGGTAAGAGTGAACCCGATTTTAGAGTCGGGCTTGTTTAGATAATGTTCAGCATTTATCTCTAAAAGATATTGTGTGTAATCTTCTTAACACTTGCATTGAGCAAAATATGTCTGGATGCAGCCCTGTAACACCTGTCGAAATGTTTGTAGCAGATAATAGTCTTTTGGTTATAGCCTCTCCGGCAGCAACTTATTTTGTGACTGAAGTTTTTCTCAAATCTATTTGTATAGGTTCTTAGCAACGCAGTGATAAGGAGTTAGTCTGATATTTAATGATTAAACTGAGAAGTACCTTTTTGCACTGGCGCAATGGCAGTAACTGAGAACATTAGAACATGCACAGTAATATTGTGGCTCATCAGTCACAGAACATCAGTTCCTTTTACCCGTTCTGTGTTTGGTGTAAGGTTAAAGATTGTAGTTCTGAAGACGAGGATTTATTTACATTAGCTATAGCGCAACGGTGCTCATTTAATCCATTTTGATATTTAACAGTTTTACATATCATTCCTGCACAACAGATAAGGTTGAGGCGATTTACATAGAATTACAGAACAGTACACAATAAAAAAGGAAACAATCTGAGATGGTCATGAACAACACAATAAAGTGGTGAATTTTTAAGGTTTTCGCCAGAGTGAGCAGAGTGGGTCGAGGTGTTCTATCCCGAGGCAGATAGTCTCAAACTTGCATAACTGGTTAAAAACGGTTGTTGAACAAAGGTGATTTTCCAATCTTTTGGTTGTTAGCGTGTCAGCTTCGGAGTCTTATATCAGTGTCTTTTCTTTGATGGTTTGCAGAAGAAACCTTTTGTTATATCTTTCTTTTATGCAGTGTGTGCTTCCTCTCTGGAATTACATGATGCTTTAGATCATGCGTCCTTTAGATGAACGTTATTCTGTCATGCTGAGACAATTTGTCTTTCTGATAATATTTCAGATGAGGATGTTGTGATTGGTCTTTCTGGCACTATTTCTGATGCTGTGTGGACAGATATGACTTTGCTCTGGGTTAACGAAATGCAAAATTAGAGACTTCACTTACAGGTATAGTACTTTCCTCAGCTCCCACTTCCTCGCCACACCTAGATTTTGGAAATTGTTTAAACTTAGAATGCTGGATGTCCTTCGGTTTTTCAAAATAATCCTTCTTATGGCACTAACATTCAGTTGGCTGGTGCTAAATCTTGCTTTCTTCGTCCGTAATTGCAATCACCTATAGTATTAAAATTAAATAGTTAATACATGTAAATATCCCCAAAAATAATTTACAAGCCATATCAATGCAGAATTGCAGAATTTTGAAAGTGTTGAGCCGTTCTTCAGACAGAGCAGAGTGTAGAATGGTAGCCTGAGAGTACTTGGATCTAGGAGTGAGGATTTGTAGAATTTCCAACATTTTATTAAGCTCAGAAAGGATACATGTACCCTATGGACTTGTAACATGGAATCCCAAAAGCAGACATTAAAGTCATATGGACTGGCACCAAAAAGATATTTAAAATAGAATACTATTAATTAATTTTAATGTATATTTCTAGGATGGGAATTTCCCCTCCACGGACAACAGGCATTTCGCCCTGCCCTGAGTTACCACCTACTTGTATCTGGTAACCTGACTTTTGAGCTCTGGCCTCAGCCGCACGCAAATCTATTGTGTGTTGCGAGGACTATGCCTAGACCTAACCCTCAACTATGGTCCAGAGTATGAATCAAGGGCAATGAAATTAAGGAGTACTTTCATTTGTTCATTTTATTCCACCTGATTATCAGTTGTTAGGCTTTTGTGCAGAAAAACAGGACAACATTTTTTTCCAGACAGAAAAATTAGACTGAAAAGACCCACAAGACTCTGGGTGCAGCAGAAGCAGCCAAGACTTATGCTGTTTTTTTACTAACTGGGGGAAACACACAATTCTTCCCTCTGTTAGAAATATCTTTCCCCTTCCCTCCCCTGCTTCGCCCATCTCCCCCCCCAACCAACCACATGCATAAAACAAGTGGTAAATAAAAGCAGAAAAACACTATGAAATAGTGAATGGCATGTGGTTTGACAGGCAGACGAATCTCAGACCATTCGCTGGTGGAGGTGCAACTCGATGGTCCGGTTGGTATGAATTAGGCGACTAGAAACGGTTCTGACATTTGCAGGTGGGTCACGCTCTGCAAGGTAACATCTGGGAAGGGGGGGGGGGGGGGGAGTTGCCTGATGCATCCCCACTGGAGGACCAGCTGCTAACTAATCCCCTGACCGAAAAAGCAATCTCAACCATCTATAGGAAGTTGATCTACAATATGTGTTGTAGTAATGTGGCTCACTGGTTAGAGGCGGCAGACCCGGAAGCAGAGGACGGCCCGGGACCAGGGTTGAATTACCAACGCGGCAGGGTCGTGGACCAGGGTCAACAGACTCGATAATTCTCGCTTCGGTGCCTACTCTAACCAGGGGTCTCACTCGGCAACTCTGGGCATTAGCTTGCCTCATCTCCACAACGGCCCCATCAACGCCGGGGATGCCTGGCTTCACCTTGGGGATACCCAGGAGGGACCATCCCTCAGGGAAAGCCAGGACGGGTTCCCCAGCGGTATACAGCGCCAGGAAACCACTCGGCAACAGTGCGCTTTACAAGTATACATTACATTACACCACGCTTGTGAAGGAGTACCCTGTTCACCAAACTCTAAATCAAGAGCTTTATCTTCAATCAATCAATCAATGACATTTATAGAGCGCACTACTTACCCGTAGGGTCTCAAGGTGCTTGGGGGGGGGGGGGTGCCGCTACTGCTCGAACAGCCAGGTCTTGAGCTTCTTCCTGAAGGAGAGGTGGTCTTGGGTCAAGCGCAGGTCAGTCGGGAGGGAGTTCCAGGTCTTGGCGGCCAGGTGGGAGAAGGACCTTCCTCTTGTTGTCGCTCTTCCGATGCGGGGGATGGCGGCGAGGGCGTGGCTGGCTGATCGGAGGTGGCGTTTGGGAGCGTAGAAGTTGATTCGGTTGTTGAGGTAGCTTGGGCCTTGATCGTGTAGGGCTTTGTGTGCGTGGGTGAGGAGACGGAAGGTGATTCTTTTGTTGACGGGGAGCCAATGCAGGTCTCTCAGGTGTCCAGAGATGTGGCTGTTTCGTGGGATGTCGAGGATGAGTCTGGCTGAGGCGTTCTGGATCCGCTGGAGTCTTTTCTGGAGCTTGGCGGTGGTTCCGGCGTAGAGGGCGTTGCCGTAGTCCAGTCGGCTGGTGACGAGGGCCTGGGTGACTGTCTTCCTGGTCTCCGTGGGGATCCACCAGAAGATCTTCCGTAGCATGCGCAGGATGTTGAAGCACGACGAGGAGACGGCGTTGACTTGTCTGGTCATGGAGAGGGAAGAGTCCAGGATGAAGCCCAAGTTGCGTGCGTGGTCTGTCGGTTTGGGTGCGGTGCCCAGGGCGGGGGGCCACCAGGAGTCGTCCCAGGCGGAGGGCGAGGGGCCCAGGATGAGGACCTCCGTCTTGTCTGAGTTCAGTTTCAGGCTGCTGGTCGTCATCCACTCGGCTACATCTTTCATCCCTTCGTGCAGGTTGGCTCTGGCGGCGGCGGGGTCGTTGGTCAGGGAGAGGATCAGCTGGGTGTCGTCGGCGTAGGAGATTATGTTGAGGTTGTGTTGGCGTGCGATGGGCGCGAGGGGGCTCATCTAGACGTTGAAGAGGGTGGGGCTCAGCGAGGATCCTTGAGGGATGCCGCAGATGACTTCGGTGGCCTCTGACTTGTACGGTGGTAGGCGGACTCTCTGTGTTCTTCCGTCGAGGAAGGAGACGATCCATTCCAGTGCCTTCTCCTGGATTCCGACATTGCTGAGGCGCTGCACTAGGGTGCGGTGGCAGACAGTGTCGAATGCCGCGGAGAGATCTAGGAGGATGAGGGCCGCTGTTTCTCCGTTGTCCATCAGGGCCCGGATGTCGTCGGTGGCGGCGATGAGGGCGGTCTCGGTCCTGTGGTTGGCTCGGAAGCCAGACTGTGAGGGGTCGAGGGATCCATTTGTCTCGAGGAAGGCGGCCAGCTGCTTGTTGATGGTCTTCTCGATGACTTTGGCTGGAAACGGGAGGAGCGAGATGGGGCGGTAGTTCTTGAGTTCTGTGGGGTCCGCTGTAGGTTTCTTGAGTAGAGCGCTGAGTTCGGCGTGCTTCCAGCTCTCAGGGAAGGTGGCGGTGTTGAAGGAGGTGTTGATAATGTCCCGCAGGTGGGGTGCGATGACAGCGTCGGCCTTGTTGAAGACGTGGTGAGGGCAGGGGTCGGTCGGAGATCCGGAGTGGACGGAGTTCATCATGCGGACGGTGTCTTCGGTGCTGATCGGAGTCCAGGCGCGGAGGGTGGTGGTGGGCGGCGTTGCTGTGGTCGTGGCGTGCGTCGGTTGAATGCTGAAGCTGTTGTGTATGTCCGCGATCTTGTTGTGGAAGTAGGAGGCGAGGGAGTTGCAGAGGTCTTGCGATGGGGTGATGTCGTTGTTTCCGGCGTTGGGGTTGGAGAGCTCTTTCACGATGTTGAAGAGTTCCTTGCAGTTGTGTGCGTTGTTGTCCAGCCATTCCTTGAATGCAGTTTTCTTGGCGGCGCGGATCAGTTGGTGGTGCTTCCGGGTGGCAAGCTTGAGAGTGGTCATGTTGTCCGGTGTTGGTTCCCTTCTCCAGGCTTTCTCGAGGGCTCGGCAGTTCGTCTTGGAGCTCTTGAGTTCGTCGGTGAACCATGGGGCCTTCTTGCTGCCGGGTCTGCTGGGCGGGGTCCTCAGTGGGGCGAGTTCGTCCGCGTAGTTGCTGATCCACTTCATGAGGTTGTCGGCGGCCTGGCTGGGGTTCGCTGAGCTGGCAGGAGGGTGCTGGCTCAGGGAAGCGGCAAGCTGGTCGGCTGTGATCTTGTTCCAGCTTCTTCGGGCAACCTGTTGCTGGTGGTGGTGGGACGTCGTTCTTTTGAAGGTGAAGTGGACGCAGCTGTGGTCCGTCCAGTGGAGTCCTGTGGCGTGGCTGAAGGTGATGTCTTTGCTGGATAAGAAGACGGCGTCGAGTGTGTGTCCGGCGAGGTGGGTGGGGGTGGACACCAGCTGCTTGAGTCCGAGGTTGGCGAGGTTGTCGAGCAGGGTGATGGTGTTGCGGTCGCTGCTGTTCTCCAGGTGGAAGTTGAGGTCCCCCAGGAGGATGTAGTCAGTGGAGGGGAGGGCATGCTGGCTGATGAAGTAGGCGATGTCCTCGCTGAATTGTGTGCGTGGTCCCGGGGGTCGGTAGATCAGGGTGCCTCTGAGGGTGGTCTTCGGGTCGGTGTGGATCTGGAAGTGCAGGTGTTCGGCGGTTGTCAGGGTGTCGTCGGTGTCGGTCGTGATGCGGATGGTGTTCCTGTGGATGATGGCGATGCCTCCTCCCATCTGGTTGGCGGAGCGGTCCCTCCGGGTGATCTTGTATCCCTCTGGGATGGCGATGGCGATGTCGGGCGCAGAAGAGGCGTTCATCCAGGTCTCCGTGAGGAAGGCAACGTCAGTGGCTGTGGTGTCGAGGAGGTTCCAGAGTTCGATGGCGTGTCTGTGGACGGAGCGGGTGTTGAGCAGGATGCACTTGAGGTGGTTGCTGCTGGTGTTCGGCTTGGCGGGTGCTGGTGTAGGGCAGGTCCGGATGCAGGTGAACTTGCAGGCGTGACAACTGAAGGGTCCGTGGGTGTGCTTCGGAGTGGCTCGGTAGCATCCTAGGATTTGGCAGGTGTTGAGTGCGATGAGGGTGTCGGCGGTGTACGTCAGGCGGGTGGGCAGGGTTCTTCGTGGGCCAGGGGTCCTGGCACTGGGCGCGGTCCAGGCGCGGACGGGCGCAGACGGGCTTACCTTTGGCGCGCCTTCGGCGCACAATCGGCGCGCCCGCTGCGCGTGACCGCTGCGCGTTCGCACGGTCGCCATATATGGCGAAGTGCGAGGGGGGGCGGAGCAGCTGGGAAGCGGGAGCGGGGAGGGTACAGAATGAAGAAAGGGGCGGGGTTTAGCGGCGGTGGCGGGAAGCGGGGAGCGGGGAGGATGAGACGGGGCGAACAAGGAAAACAGGCAAGCAGGCAAAAAGGGGGGAAAAGATACAATATACAATTTACAACAAGTACAATTCAGAAACACAGTTCAACATAAACAGTGGCGCAAGGCAGGAAAGCGAGCAGAGACCACGCTGCTCGAGGCAGGGGGCGTGGTCACGCGGCGGCAGCCGGAGCACAGAGGCAGGCAGTCGGGGGGCACACGCAGCAGCTGGTGGCCGTGCGGCGCGGGGGGTGTCCTAAACTGCTACGCATGTATCTCTAGGTCCGCTTCATTATGTCCATCAGTCTTTCTATGATGTACCTGTTATTGCAGCGTGTGTGTTTAGTACAGGTTTAAGCTTACGGTGTGTGTGGTTCTTTTTTTTAACCCTGTGGTTTAATCTGCACTTGTTGCTTATGCGGTGTTATGTGGTGTTGTCACACCCTTGTAATTATAACAAGCATTTGCAATGCAATAGGTCTTGCATTAGGAAAGTTTGAGCTATTGTTATTGTAAATGACACATTTTTTATTTATGTGTTGGTTTTGAAAATAGCGAAATTAATAGCTTTGTCATTTACAATGCCAATAGTTTTAACTTTCGCAAATGTGACACCTATAGCATTTGTAATGCAATATGTGTTGTATTTACGTGACTTAGATTATTGATGTTACAAATAACAATGGCTTTTAATTTTTTTAAATAATTAATACTTGAGTAAAAGTTATTGTAATTTATAATGGCAATTGCTTAAACGTTTGTAAATAACTTTTGTGAAGATTATGTTCAGTGTATTGTATTGTGACGAAAATCCAAGAACAGAAGTGAAATATTAACATCTTTTTGTGACATTTGTAATAAAGCTTGAAACATTGAGAGAACATATTTGAACTAGTTGTTGAATTGTTGCACAGATTGCTGCTGTGGTGGCGCTGAAGGATGTTTTGGTGGCGCTGAGTGATGCTGTCGCGTTCAGTGATGCTGTGGTAGCGCATAGTGATGTTGTGGTGCCCCTGAGTGATGCTGTGGTGATGCGACAGACAGACAGAGGGAGGGCGACAGACAGAGTGAGGGCGACAGTCATGTCAAAGTCATTAGATATGGTCCAAACTCCAGCCAATCAGGCGACAGCACCCTCTGGAACCTTCACCTCAGAGGCTCAGACTCTCCAATTTTTTTAGCACAAGTGTGGCATAAGAGCCAAGGAGAAGAGGGGAGCCTCTGAGGGGAGGTGGATGAGTCACTTGTGAATCTATGAAAGATATCAATACTGGAGAAGCACAGTTTACAGGTAAGTAACTTATGTTCTTCTCCAGTATTGGGGTATCTTTCATAGATTCACATGCTTGAATCAGAGTAGATAGGAGTAATTCGAGAACTGTGCATAGTAAGCCATAGGTACATTGTAAACAGAGTACGAGAGAATACATATACGTATATTACAGTATAGCAGTAAACAAGGGCACATCTGCAAAAAGCAGAAATATATACATGTATACAATGTGTGCAGGAGAAGGTAAGAAACAGAGGCTCACCTTACTTAAAAAGATTACGTAGCACCGCTTGCCCAACAGCAGTGTCAGCATTGTTGGCAGCTTCCAGACAGTAGTGCTTGGTCGCAGCTCTGCAAATCTGATGAAGAGGCAGACCAGCAAAGAGAGAAGTAGAAGAGGAGACTGCTCTGGTAGAGGGCGCTTTAATCGTTGCTTGAAGTGTCTTGCCTGCTTGCTGATTGCAAAAGGAAATTGCTCTAGATATCCAACGTGCAATAGTCTGTTTTGCAACTGGAGGTTCTTTACGCATCCTGCCGTGGGCTATGAAGAGCTGATCAGTTTTACGGATACTGGTTGTTCTTTGCAAATAAAATGTCAAACATCTCTTAACATCTAGAGAATGTAAAGTCTTTCCTGCTGGCAACTGTGTATTAGGGAAAAAAGTCTTAAAGATGACAGGCTCATTCAGGTGGAAATCAGATGGAACTTTAGGAATTAAGGCCGGATTAGTGCGGAGCACCACAGCGTCTGTGGTGAATTGAAGAAAAGGTGGTTTGATAGTAAAAGCTTGTATCTCGCTGACTCGAAGTAAGAGCTAAAAGCAGCGATGTCTTCCAGGAGATGAATTTAAGATCAGCCCTACGAATGGGCTCAAATGGGGACTTCATGAGTTGTGCCAACACAATGTTCAGATGCCAAGGATGAGGCGGGCGTCGAATTGGAGGGAACATCTGAAATAAGCCTTTGAAAAATTGTTGAATAATTCTTGAAGAATAAAGAGAATTGGAGCCATCGCGCTGGAATCTGGAACTGCATCCAGAAAAACCTTCAGGGTAGAGTGAGAGTGGCCGGATTTTGCTAAATGTACGAAAAAAGACAGAAGCTGCTCTGGCGTAGAGTGAACAGGGTGAACATTTATTTATTTATTTAAGTTAGCAACTGACACCCTACGGGTAACCTGGCGCTGTGATACAGGCGACTAGCTTAGGGCCGAGAGACAGTGTCCCCCGCCTGGAAGAAGTTAGCAGGATGCCAAGGAGCATACCCGAGGGTAGAGCCAGGTTTTTAACCTTTTTCTAAACTGCAGGATTTTGTCCATTTGTCTTGTATCAAATGGAAGAGTATTCCAAAGGCAGGTCTCTGACGCACTGAAGGCCCTACCTCCTGATTTGACTTTCCTAAATCTAGGCACCCTCACCAGATTAGCCGATGAGGAGCGCAGTGCTCATGAAGGGACATACCATGTCAGTTTCTCCTACAGAGATTTGGGCCCTTGACCATGTGGAGCCTTAAATACTATACATAATGCCTTAAATCGTATCCTCTGCAAGACTGGCAGCCAGTGTAAATCTGAGAGTGCCCGGGAGGCGGAGGAGTGGCGTGGTTGCACTAGTACCATTTTGGCCACCATGGTCTGTACTCTCTGCAATCTCTCAATCAGATATTGCGGGGATTCTTGTAACAGGGCATCACAATAGTCCAGCTTACTGAGGATGGTGCTCCGGACTATCATCGCTCTGTTCTGTAAGAGAACATCGGAAGGATTTTCCGAAATGCTCTGATCAGAGTAAAACCACTTCCAGCTGTTTTGTTGACAGTTTTCTAATGTCAATTTGTTGTCAACCATGACTCCCAGGTTATGTACCACGCTACTGGGAGCCAATGGAGTAGCAGGGGATGTTGGCCAAAACTCAAGCGTAAGTTTAGGAGGGATTCTATCTACTGCACAGTGTAGAATCTCTGTCTTCTCAGAGTTAAACTGAAAAATTTGAAGCTTCACACCAAAGTTAGAACCGTTTCCACTTGAGTTTGTAGGTTTTGATAGTGGAGGGTGCTCTAGCGTTAGTGAGGACCTCCCTGCAGTCCGGAGGAATAATCAATTTAGCAAACTCATAGTGCTCAGGCACCAGTAGGATTCGGATGGCAGATCAGGCCATGGTTCATAGTAAGAAGATTCGAAATTGGGCGCAGCCAAATTGGATTGCACTCCGACAGAAGGAGGAGCTCCGTAAACCAGAACTGGCGAGGCCATCTGGGGGCTATGAGAAGAATGCCGCAGGGTTCTTTCTGCATTTTCCAAAGTACCATTGCGACTAGAGGAATCAGTGGAAAAGCGTGAGCATATATTTTTGACCAGTTCATCAAAAACGCATTTCTGCACGATTCTGAGTTGGGAAGCCAACTTGCATAGAATGGGCATTTGCGGTTCAGGTTGGTCACGAATAAATCCAGATTGGGGTGTCCCCAAAGCTGAAAGATGCGGTCCAGCGTCGGCTGATGAAGTTCCCACTAGTGGTTTGACGAGACCGACCTGCTCAGGGAGTCCGCTAGAAGGTTGGACACCCTCAGAACATGGACTGCTGTGATCTGATGTTGAATCGCCCAAACCCAAATTTGCTGAGCTTGTAGGGATAGCAAAGTGTATCTCGTGCCCCCTTGTTTGGTCACATAATGCATTCTTGTTCAATCAATCAACAGATTTGTAAAGCGTGCTACTCACCCGTAAGGGTCTCAGGCGCTGGGAGGAGGGGGTGGGGGAGTCGCTACCGCTCGAAGAGCCAGGTCTTGAGTTGTTTCCTGAAGGAGAGATGGTCCTGGGTCAGCCGTAGGTGGGTGGGGAGGGAGTTCCATGTCTTGGACGTCAGGTTGGAGAAGGATCTTCCTCCGGCGGGGGCTTTGCGAATGCATGAGATGGTGGCGAGGGCGAGGCTGGCGGATCGGAGCTGGCGGGTGGGTGTGTAGAATGTGAGGCGGCTGTTGAGGTATTTGGGGCCCATGTCGTGGAGAGCCTTGTGTGCATGGGTGAGGAGTCTAAACGTGATCCTCTTGTTGACGGGGAGCCAGTGCAGGTCTTTCAGATGTGGAGAGATGTGGCTGTGATGGGGGATGTCCAGGATGAGTCGTGCAGAGGCGTTCTGTATGCGCTGCCGCTGGAGTCTTTTCTGGAGTTTGGCTGTGGTTCCAGCATAGAGGGTGTTCCCGTAGTCCAGTCGGCTGGTGACGAGGGCCTGGGTGACCGTCTTCCTGGTTTCGGTGGGGATCCACCGGAAGATTTTTCGAAGCATGCGCAAGGTGTTGCAACAGGATGACGAGACGGCGTTGACTTGCTTGGTCATCTTGAGGGAGGAGTCCAAGAAGAAGCCCAGGTTGCGTGCATGGTCCTTTGGCGTGGGGGCGGTGCCAGGGCAGGGGGCCACCAGGAATCGTCCCAGGCAGAGGGGGATGGTCCCAGGATGAGGACTTCCGTCTTGTCTGAGTTCAGTTTCAGACGCTGAGCTTCATCCATTCCACGACGTCTTTCATTCCTTCCTGGAGGCTGGCTCTGGCGGTGGCGGGGTCGTTGGTGAGTGAGAGGATCAGCTGGGTGTCGTCAGCGTAGATGATGTTTAGGTTGTGTTGGTGTGCGATGGCTGCGAGGGGGCTCATGTAGACGTTGAAGAGGGTGGGGCTGAGCGAGGATCCTTGCGGTATGCCGCAGATGACTTCGGTGGACGCGGATCGGAACGGGGGGAGGCGGACTCTCTGGGTTCTTCCGGCGATGAACGAGATGATCCACTCCAAGGCTTTTCCTTGGATTCCGGTGTTGCTGAGGCGCTGTATTAGGGTGCGGTGGCACACAGTGTCGAAGGCTGCTGAGAGGTCCAGGAGGATGAGGGCAGCTGTTTCCCCATTGTCGAGCAAGGACCTGATGTTGTCGGTAGCTGCGATGAGGGCGGTCTCGGTGCTGTGGTTTGCTCGGAAACCGGACTGCGAGAGGTCGAGGGATCCGTTTGTCTCGAGGAAGGCGGAGAGTTGTTTGTTGACGATCTTCTCGATGACTTTGGCCGGAAACGGGAGGAGCAAGATGGGGCGAAAGTTCTTGAGGTCCGTGGGGTCCGCGGTGGGTTTCTTCAGGAGGGCGCTGAGCTCGGCATGTTTCCAGCTCTCCGGGAAGGTGGCGGATGCGAAGGAGCTGTTGATGATGTCCCGGAGTTGGGGTGCGAAGATGGAGTCCGCTTTGTTGAAGATGTGGTGTGGCCAGGGGTCGGTTGTGGAGCCGGAGTGGATGGTGTTAATCGTTCGGGTGGTATCTTCGGTGCTAACCGAGGTCCATGTGCATAGGGTGCTGGTGGCGGGGGAGATGGTTCGGTGGTAGGGTGCGTGGTCTGTGCGCCGAAGCTGTTGTGTATGTCGGCGATCTTGCGGTGAAAGAACGAGGCGAGTGAGTCGCAGAGGTCTTGCGATGGTTTAATGTTGTTGTTGCAGGTGCTGGGGTTGGAGAGCTCTTTAACGATTCTGAAGAGTTCCTTGCTGTTGTGGGTGTTGTTGTCCAGTCGTTCTTTGAATGTTGTCCTTTTGGTGGTGCGGATCAGCTGGTGGTGTTTGCGGGTGGTGTACTTGAGGGCTGTCATGTTTTCTGTTGTCTGGTTGTGGCGCCAGGCTTTCTCGAGGTTGCGGGAGGTTTTCTTGGAGTTTTTGAGGTCGTTGGTAAACCACGAGGCTTTCTTGCTGCCGGGTCTGCTGGGAGGGTTCTTCAATAGTGCGAGTTCATCGGCGCAGTTGGTAAGCCACTGTGCGAGGGTGCGGGCTGCTTCGTTGGGGTCCGTCGTGTTGGTGGGAGAGTTCTGGCTGAGGGAGGTGGTGAGCTGGTCGGTGGTGATCTTGCGCCAGCTTCTGCGAGGAACCTATTGCGGGTGGTGGTGGGTCGTGGTTCTCCTGAAGTTGAAGTGGACGCAGCTGTGATCTGTCCAGTGTAGTCCGGTGGAGTGGCTGAAGGAGATGTGCTTGCTGGAGGAGAAGATGGGGTCAAGCGTGTGGCCGGCGTAGTGGGTGGGGGTGTTCACCAGTTGCTTGAGTCCGAGGTTGGCCAGCAGGGCGGCGGTGTTGCTGTCATTGTTGTTCTCCAGGTGGAAGTTGAGGTTCCCTAGGAGGATGTAGTCTGAGGAGGTTAGGGCGTGCGGGCTGACGAAGTCTGCGATGGCTTCGCTGAATTGTTTGCGTGGTCCCGGGGGTCTGTAGATGAGAGTGCCCCTGAGGGTGGTCTTGGGGTCTGTGTGTATCTGGAAGTGAAGGTGCTCGGCGGCAGTGAGGGTGTCGTCGGAGTTGGTCGTGATTTGGATGGTGTTTCTGTGGACGATGGCGATGCCTCCTCTGGTTTGGTTGACGCGGTCCCTCCGGGTGATTTTGTAGCCATCCGGGATGGCTATGGCGATGTCGGGGCCTGAGAAGGAGTTCATCCAGGTTTCTGTGAGGAAGGTGACGTCTGGTGATGTGTCCAGGAGGTTCCAGAGTTCGACTGTGTGCCTGTGGACGGAGCGGGTGTTGAGCAGGATGCACTTGAGGTGATTGTTGCTGGTAGCTGACTTGGCGGGTGCAGTGCAAGTTTGGAGGCAGGTGAATTTGCAGGCTTGGCAGGTGAAGGGTCCTTGGGTGCGTTTCGGGATGGCTCGGTAGCAGGCGGGGTTCCGGCCGGCGTTGAATGTGTGGATGGTGGCGGCGGCGTAAGTCAGTCGGGTGGGCAGGCATCGTTGAGGGCCAGGGGTCCTGGCGCTGGGCGTGGTCCAGGCGCAGACGGGCTTGCCTTTGGCGTGCCTTCTGCGCGCGGCCACCTTGAGGCCTCCATATGAGACGAAGTGGGAGGGAGGAGCAGCTGGGAGGCGGGAGCGGGGCGGCCAATGGGCAGGGGGTACAAAAGAAAAGGGGCGGGCCGCGGGGGAGCTGCGGCAGGAAGCGGGGGGGCACACACAGAGGACAGGGATACAACAGCAACTACGAAAAATACAGAAAAATGCAGAAGTCCTGAAAAAAAAGCACAATTCACAAGTGAGGGCAGCAGCAGAAAGGAGAAGGTAGCAGCAGGGGGACACCGAGGTCAGGGGCGAACCTGCGGCGCCGGGGGCAAAAACTCTGTCACAGCGGAGGAGCCGAGCGGCGTGGGGGGTGGCCTGGGGTCAGGTTGTTGTGTTGTCCATTGGGATCAACACTGAAGCTCCTTGAATGAGGGTGCAAAAGGACTTCAGAGACGGAAATATTGCCAGTAACTCCAAAAGGTTTATGTGCCAAGTTCATAGGTGGGTGTCCCATTTCCCCTTGACTGTGAGGGCTTGAAGATGACTTTCCCACCATTCGAGGGAGGCATCTGTCGTGAGGATGAAACTTGGAGTGTCCACTACAAACGAACTGCAGAGATGTTTGGTATGCGAGTCCACCATAGCAATGCTCTTCATATCTGAGACGTGATGTTGATGACATTGTCGAAGGACCCTGAGACTTGTTGCAATTGGTTGTCGAGTTCTCCAGTCGGGGTCCTATTTTGAGGCGACAGTTGGGAATTAGGGGAATACCGGAAGACAGCATCCCCAGAAGCGATTTGAACTGTCGAACAAAAACATACTTTTATGTGCGCAGGAGAGTTGCCAGTTTGGAAATCCGCTGTTGTCTTTCGTTTGAGACAAAAGCCCTTGTTTGCTGTGTGTCTATGATGGCCCCCAAGAAGGTCCTCACTTGAGAGGGGGTAAACTGAGACTTCTCCAGAGTGATGGAAAGACACAGAGACAGGCATGATTGAGTGTGTCTGCTTGTGACTGTGAACGACTAGGCCTTTATAAGGCAGTCGTCGAGGTAGCGAAATATTTGGACATCAGCTTGACCAAGATATGCTGCCACCGGGGCCAAGACTTTAGTGAACATTCGGGTGCGGAGCGAAGGCCAGATGGAAGGACTTGGAATTGGAAATCTCTGCCAGCCACTCACAACCAGGTCCTCTATGAAAGATACAAACAAGTTTGCCCCACTGAAGGGAAGATAGCTTAACAGGAGCTTCTGAGAGTTACTTACCTTCAAGACTCTCATCCAGATATGCTTCGTGGTTGCTTTCACTGATCTTAAAGAAGATGTGGATGCACAGACGCCAAACAATACGTCATATACAACTCTGACCCGAAGTTCTGTCATGGAAAGCAGAGAAGAACAGTCCGTTCTTTGATAATCTCAAAGAGTCTGGACAGAATAAGTTGTATATGTGGCTGCTTATAATGCACAAATGGAGGCGCAGGAACTCCCCCAAACGCCAGAGGCCCTACCACTCTCCTAGTGGCACAAGGTTTGGGGTCTTTGGCCTCAGTGTAAAGGATTTCCTCCTCCCAATACGCCCCGTGGGCACCACTGCCATCACCTCCTTCCTGTGCTGCAGCTTGCAGTCACAGGTTTTCAAGAGTGGGACAGGTTTTCGGTCCCTGGCACAGATCTTCCTTAGAGGGTCGCCCCAGGGCCAAAAGCTCATCCTGGTAAAACTTCAGCTCCTGAGGCTCAGTTGTCTCTGGGGCTGACCCTTCTTCCTCAAGAGGAGAACGGTCTGGTGTCTGACTAGAAGCTGGTTCTCCAGTTTTCCTGCCTTTTCTCTTGGAGGACTGGGGCATTATTCCAGACTTCAGCACCTCTTTTACACCCGGGCTCTGCTCTGTGCTATGGTTTTCACACACACACCCAATGTGAGGTTCCAAGCATTTCTGCATGGACCCTCAGTTCTGCCTCAGCCCAGGCTAAGGGTTCCAAATCATTGCCAAGAAAACAATCAACTAGTATGGATGAAGACACTGCTACCTCTTTGTTGCCAGCAACTCCTCCTAAATCAAAAGTAACCCTCGCCTGCGGGATGGGTTTTGGTCACATTTTCAGCATTGATGACTGGAAAGGTCCTTCCATGCAGATGCTGTTCTAAGGAAACTATCTGCTCAGTCACCATGGTGATGCTGGCACCAGTGTCTCTCAAGGCCTCCACCCTAACCCCATGTGCATGTTAGTGGGCCAGGCAGCTAAGGTGGCTAAGGCCACATCCCTACTCGAGTCGCCTCAGTAAGCTCCTTGGCCTGGCCATTGCTCTCCTGAGATCCCATCTGGAGATTGGCAGCTGCAGGTACTGCAGGTGGACCAGGGGTATATTTCTTGTTTTTACATCCAGAGTCTCAAGGAAAGTGTCCAAGTGACCTACAGCCATGGCACCAAGCCCATCTTAGGATCCCAGTTCTTACCCTGGAACCCACCCTTTGGCTGTCAAGAGTCTCTGGACCCACTCTCTTGAACAGGTTTTTGGGGGCCTGAAGTAGAATCTTTCTTTTTCGGGTTACCCCATTTCCCTAGGGTCGCTTTCTGACCTCTTTCTTTTGGTCTCCCCACCAGCAGGAGTCTTGGTCACCCTTGTTTTGACCCAGTGGTCTGCCTTCTTCCCCAACTCTTGAGGAGAAAGTGGACCAAGGTCCACCAGGAATTGATGTAGCTTCCCTTGGTAACAATTACTTAAAATATGCTACTTCATTATCAAATGATAAAGCCCTTCAAAGGCATGCACATTCTTACCTACTAACCAACCTCCTATTGATTTCAGTGAATAGTCTACACAATCTACCCAGGCCTGGCTATGGGTTTTTCGAGCCTCCCTGAAACTGGTTCTATACTCCGTACTGAATCCAACGCCCTCACTTAGGGGACCCTTCATGAGGTCATAGGATTCAGCCTCTTTCTCACTGAGTGTCAGGAGTCTATCCCTGCACTTTTCTGAGAACATTTCCCACAGGATAGCACTCCACGGCTTCCTGTGGACCTGCCTGCTACGACAAGCCCGCTCAAAAGCAATGAACTACTTGGTGATATCATCACATAAATAATCCCTTTGGGGTTTTAGGGTCAAAGGAATCTACTTTCTCCTTATTTATGATTGCGATGCCACCAAAGATGGGTCCTCGGCCAAACTCCTTTCTCTCTCTTCTGTAGCTAGGAGTTGGGCTTCTAGAGCTGCCCTCCTGGCTAGTCTTAGCAGAGCAAGCTCTTCGTCTGAAGAGGCTTCTTTGTCTTGGGATGTCACACGGTCACTCTTACGGTCAGTATTTTGATCTGTAAGATCAGAGTCATCCTCTGATGCTCTTTGTCATATTCTTCCAAAAGATCCTGGAGCTTTGCTTTGGTAGGGTTTGACCCAGTCCTGAGGCTATAGGTTTTACCCAAGCCTCTGAGCTATTTTATATTTAAAGACATACGGTGTGAGGTTGATTTCCTCCACCTGTATCAGCTCTTCTGAGTGACTACTTCTAGCACTCATTGTCTTTACAAAGTTGGGAACCATTTTGGAGATGAAAAATCCCTAATACTGGTTTCCTAACTACAGCAAGAGTTTGATTTTTGAAACAGCTGTACTCAAGGGGACCGAACCAGGGCACACATTGCACTGTTGTCTGAAAAATGTTTATTTAGATGTATATAAATAACTATTGGTATTACCAAATATTGAGTTGTATAT